>NC_072480.1:42223000-42864000 GCF_027574615.1 Eptesicus fuscus | reverse complement strand
TAACTCCATACCAACTAACCTCTGCTTTACTCTCATGAAAATTGAGTTGCCCAGAAATAATCGGATGGTTCCTTCTCAATACCCCTGTTTCAAAAATTACCCTATATAATAAAGGGCTAATACGCAAATAAATCAAATAGCGGAACAACCGAACAATTGGTCTCTATGACGTGCGCTGACCACCAGGGGGCATGTGTGGAAGATGGTGGGTGTTGGCCATGGCGAGATGGTGGAGTAGGTGAGCGGGGGCGCCAGACCAAGGTGGGGCACCGGTTGCTGTCATCAGGGTGAGCCTCTGGTGGGCACTGAAAATTCTTTGCTCCCGTGTGCCGCGGTCCCGCCCGGCGCTTGCACCTACTGCCGGCACTGGCCCCACTCGCACCCACTGCTGGTGCTGGAGCTGCTGCTTGCACCTGCTGCCGGTGCCCAGCACCAGTCCCGATCACTCAGTGCCATCAGCGGGTGCAAGCGGTGGCTGCAGGCCCTGATTGCCCCTGAGGGCTTCTCCACCTCCCGCTTCTCTGAGGGGCGATCTGGGCAGCAGCCACTGCTCGCACCCATTGCTGGCACTGGCCCCAATCACTCTGCAGGTGTGAGTGGGGCCGGTGCCATCAGCGTGTGGGAGGCGTAGTGGTGGTGGGAGCGGGGCCATGGTGGGAGGGGCCAGGTGGGGGCACAGAGGATGAGCTGAGACCCGCCCCTGTGCCCACCTCAGCCTTATGGCCCACAGTTCCTTTCAAGGTGCAAGAATCTATGTACTGGGCCCCTAGTAATTTTATAAAGACGCTTGCAATATTACTTTATAGAATTCAAAATAACCATCAGAAGAGACCAGAAAATCTAAACAGTGTTTATACATTTCCATTCCTGTTATCAATTATTTATTATGACCACATAAATAATTCTAGTCATTTTTTTCTATTTCAATAGCTATTATATACTTAAAAGTTGCTGAAAATAAATTCTACTTGTCTGAGAACTTATCTCTTTAATACTTACAGCTGAATTCTATTCGTATGTATTTTATTATTTGAAATTTTTGCTCAGGGCTTGGAATTGTGAAGAATCCAAATAAATATTTACCAGATTAATTAATTATTGGAAGTGAAAGCTCACCGTCCTCAAACTTTTATTGTCACTGCCCCTGTTCCCATTGTCCCTCTATGTGTATGCATTTTATTCTCATGTCTTAGTTTTTTCAATCCTCACCCAAGGAGATGTTTAGAGAGAGGAAGGGGAGAAAGAGAGAAACATACATGTGAAAGAGAAACATCAATCCGTTACCTTCCCTACGTCCCCTGACAGGGGATCTAACCCGAAACCCAGGTAAGTGCCCAGACCAGGAATCAAAATTTTTGGTGCATGGAATGATACTCCAACTGGCTGAGCCACTCTGGCCGGGCTTGTGTGTGCATTTTAAGTTAAGCTAGCAATAAAAAAGATGTAGGAAACACAAGTTTTTAAAAATTCTACACAAATATTGTTATGTATATCTACAGTATCCTTCAACAGCGAATCTTCAGGGTATTGTTATATATATCTACAGTATCCTTCAACAGCGAATATTCAGAGTCCAGGTAGGAAAGAGAGATCACAGTCAAATTGCCCATGTGGGGAGAATTTAATTAAGGTATCACTCTCAAGAGTATGGTCTATATGTAGGGAAACTACAAAAGATAGTGCAGTACTATGGGGCTTGTTACCACGGGTGTTGTTACCATCCTCAGGCTAAAAGAAGCCAGTCAGTGCAGCAGAACCCCAAGATGCTAAAAGCGTGATAACTCACCATCCTCAGAAGGCTCCACCAAAAAAAAAAAAAAAAATGAAGAAACTAAGCTAAAGAACACAAACATATTTCTGTTACAAAATCCAGTAGCATTTTAAATGACAGAGTTTATTCATCTTTCCCACTCACCACTTATTGTCACCTCTCATTGACGATATTGTAAACATTATGTGACTGTGTCAAGGGATAGAGCCAACCCAAAGGAATTCTGCAAAAGCCTGGGGAATAAATACCCCATCTTTACTCTCCTTTCTCTCTCTGATCTCCTGCTAGTATTCCCCTTGGCAAACTCAGTCAGAATTCAGAGACTAAGGAAGCCTGTTGCTGTTGATCAGAATCCTAGTCTCTAGCGTAGGGTGGAGGAGGTGGAAAGTTAAGCTAGAGGGAAAACACAGCACGTCTAACATAGTCAGTTTGTTGTCTTGCAATTTACACTTAGTTGCATGTGTGCTCTTTAAAATATTTTATACACCTGATATGTGCATAAAAAGTAGGAAAGAGCTAATGAAAAGATATATGCATACATATCAAGAGTAATGTAATTTGTTTTCTTTTCTTTTCATAATACCTTTGAGTTTTCTTTTTTGTTTTTGTTTTGTTTTGTTTTGTTTTGTTTGTTAATCCTCATCCAAGGATATACACTGAGTGGACAGATTATTATGATCTCTGAACGCATAATAATCTGGCCACTCAGCAGTGTGTGTGTGTGTGTGTGTGTGTGTGTGTGTGTGTGTATTAGAGGCCCGGTACATGAATTCATGCATGGGTGGAGTCTGGCCAGCCTACGGGGGTTGGCCGGCCTGCCTGCTGGTCGAACTCCTGGTTGAGGGGACTATTTGCATATTAGCCTTTTATTATATAGGATATACACTGAATGGCCAGATTATTATGCATTCAGAGATCATAATAATCTGGCCACTCAGTGTATTTCCATTGATTTTTAGAGAGAGTGGAAGGGAGGGGGAGAGACACATCAGTTGGTTGCCTCCCACAAGCACCCCAACTAGGGCCGGCGATCAAATCTGCAACCTAGGAACGTGCCCTTGACTGGAATCAAACCCAGGACCTTTCAGGGGCGACAGTCTATCCACTGAGCCAAATTGAATAGGGCTGAGTTTTCACTATATGCCAGGCACCATACATTCTCAGATTGTAGTATGTCAAGCTTTGTGGCCACCAGCCATAAATTGCCTCCTTGAATTTATAGAGTTTGCCTCTAAGAGTCTTGCATCTCAGGGTAGAAACCAGAGTTGAGTTTCCCAACCACAGGCACCTAGCCTTAGTAAGACCAATCAGACTCATCCAAAGGAGCCTGGGTTTGGAAGAGAGCAAGGAGGGAAGGAGACTGCACCAGGACTCCCTTTTCCTGGCATGCTTGGTGAGAGGCATGGCACAGAGGCCAGAGTGACAGGGTTCATAGGGCTTAGACATTGTCCCTTGCTCAGCCTGCAGTGTCCATGCCCAGCAAGGGTGTGAGTTCAATATTTTTCTTGCCTAGGAGGCCACCGTGTCTGATTTTCTGGCCCTCCCAAAGGTTCTGTAAGCTATCTTTAATAACTTTGTTTTCTACTAAAGCTAGCTAAATTAAGTTTTGTTGTTCGTAAATTTTTTTTAAAAAAATTGAATAATACATATTTTCAACAAAATTTTAACACAATCCTGTTGTTGGCAGCAAAAATGGCACCAGCTGTTAGGCCAGTGGAGTCAGACTGGTCCTGGGTTCTGCAACCTCAGTACTTGAGTTCTGGCAAAGAAAGAATTCACAGCCAAGACAAACTATAAGAGAAAGTTTATTTAGAAAGTTCCAGAAGTAGAATAAGTGAGTGATAGAAGACATGGGCTCAGGAAACAAATTATAGAGGCCAAAGAAGGGTCTTGAAGCTTTAGAGAGAGAAAGGTAAAGATAATGCACCTGGGGGAAGAAGGGGAGACAGGAAAGGTGTGGGCATGCTCCTGGAAGGGAGAGAGCGCTGAGTCCTCTGTTTTAAGAGCGGGAATTTTAGGGGCAGTCCCAGGGGCAGATCCAATAGAATGTGTATCAGCTTTCCAGGTGTGTCCTTTCAGGATCAGGATCTCCTCTGAGTGGTTGTTCCAGTACAGGGTTCCTAAGTCAACACAGCTGGTTCTGATAGTTTTGCTGCTTTTATGGGCCTGGAGCTAAAATACAACTGAGGCCTAGATGTTATCCTAGGGCCATGGTCCGCAAACTGCGGCTCACGAGCCACATGCGGCTCTTTGGCCCCTTGAGTGTGGCTCTTCCACAAAATACCACGGCCTGGGCGAGTCTATTTTGAAGAAGTAGCGTTAGAAGAAGTTTAAGTTTAAAAAATTTGGCTCTCAAAAGAAATTTCAATCGTTGTACTGTTGATATTTGGCTCTGTTGACTAATAAGTTTGCCGACCACTGCCCTAGGGGTTAATGCTTACTGGAGTAGTCCTGCCAGGGCCCACATGGGAGCCACCTGAGGCCACTCTTCAGACCATTGTCCCTTTTCGAAAGCAGTCTACCACATGACCAGCAACATGCCAAGGAAGGAAAGGTCAGGGGACGGTGCGAACCACATGACCAGCAATACGAAAGGCCAGGGGGTCTAAACCCTATGACCAGCAATACACTAGGGGAGGAAAGGTTACCCTCAGGGTAAGGTCCTTGTTTTCCCTGTTTTGCCTGTTGCTAGGCACCTGGGGCTTCCCTCCCTGGTGACCTTCTGTACCTGGCCCATGGTCCTTGATCTGCTCACGTCTGTCTAACTGCCCACCACACTATGAGCTGTTGTTGTCAACAAAGAAACTGGAGCTTGGAAAAGTTAAGATCTCAAAATTTATAAGTGGCCAAAGGGCCAACCACAGAAACCCACTCCCCACCATGGCCTCTCCGCTTTATCTGCTGGCTAATTCACCTCCAGGGTCAACAACACACCCTCCAAAGAAAAGAGTTCTGAAGGAGATTCTTCAGAAAGAGAGAGGCAAGCAGGTAACTAATTATCAGTTGAGAGGCTTTTATAGATTTAACTGTGTCTACGAAAAAGGAATAGAGGAATCGGATTATTTTCCTGTGTAAAATAATAGGAAGTGACAACTATCCTAAATCAAAATCCTTATTTCTTTTGTTTCCTTCTGTCTTTGAGCATCTTTAAATGTGAAACCTAGATGTCATCGAGGCCCCTTTTGGCCCTTGGAGCACAACATATATTGGATGCTACCTTCATTAATTCTTCCCGAGGTGGCTGACAAAGTTTTCTGTAAAATTCTGCTCTATTCACTCTTTTGCTTCCTGAATTCAAGCATACTCTTACTCTGCACACAAAAATCACCTCCACCTATTTTCACCATCCTCCCACCCCTCCCAAGAAATATAACTTTGGTGGAGATTTGCAGGCACAATAGGAGTTATATCAGATATCAATCAGATATCATCCATCTTTCTCACATCTTCTCTGTCCCTGTCCTCTCTTCTCTCCTTTTCTTAACACATTGCCTCAAGTTCTCCAAATTATATTCCCTCCAGGAAAAAAAAAGGAAATAAAATATTTCCCTTTCAACAAACATATATATTCAAACCCATTAAAATGTTCGGCAAATAAAAGATCACAGTCTGCTTAAAGAAACCCACTGTGCTCAGAAGGCAATAACTGAAGTCGAAGGAACCTAGCTAAACAACACAGGCTTCCATTTCTCTTACAAATACACCTAATTTTTAAAATCATTTAATGAGAATGCAGTAGCGACCACCAGGATTTTCCTCCTGACAGAAGAAAGGGAGAGAATAGGAATCTGAGAGTAGCTGTGGTTGGGGGCAAAGCCTAGGCTTAGAATCCTGGCTTCTTCCACATCTTCCAGAAGGAAAGTTCCCAAAAAGAAAGCGTTTTTAATCTGATTCTAACCTGGAGCCTGACTCTGTTGTGTGTGGGTCTGTGGTAACAAACAATTTGAGAAGTGACAGCAAGTAGTGGGAAAGAAGAATACATTCTATGTAAACATAAGTGGTTTTCTTTGAAAACTCAATGTATTTTTTTTAAATGTTTAAATTATATGGAGAAGTCCTCAGACTTCACTAGCATCCCAAAGTGTCCATTGCAGGAAAATAATCTCAACAATTCTTTATTTTTAATGTAAGACATCCAAATGCAGATAATAGCTTTGCCATTGAATTGACAACTTAGACCTACTTTATAAGTGTGTCAAACTAGAGAAATATGAAGTAATGAAACTAATTTTTCATGCCACATACAAAAACCCATTTCATTACCTTGTAATCACATCTCACACTATGTGAAGCCAGAGCATAATAAACATTCATAAATCATTTTACAAAGCCTGGACACCTTACAAATTCATAATATCTTTTTAACACATCCAATGGTTGTTTTCAGATTTCTAAAAAGTAATTATTTAAAACTAAAACTAAGGGCTGTAGAAATATATTTGAAAGAGAAGACCAAGTATCCTTGACTAGTTTAAACTGTTACTTCTACTCCTAGGAGTTTAACAATCTGTGGTTTTTAAATACACAATGTAGTTTGCAAAAGGAATTGAAACCAGTTATAAGGCAGTATTTGGGGAAAGGGGACGATACTCACTAGCAGATTGCTAAGTTTACTTTTATTATAGGTCCATGTTGGTTATTTTCCTTTTTTTTTTTTTTTAAGGATTAACCTTTTGCACTTGGATGTCGAGTGTGACTCAACACGGTTAGCATTAAATCCTGAGTAGAATAAAGGAATCGAGAAAAAAGCAAGCGAGTACAAAGGGTTAAAATATAATAAATATTCAAGGTACTCCTTAATTTTCTTTATGGTTCTTTGGACAAATTACTCAAGTGCTCCTGGGTTCACTGTCTTTTGTTTAAAGGTTTAGTTATCATAAATTCGAATATTCTGTTGAGGTTTCAAAATGGACATTGAACCATTTTGAAAGTGATGTCCCACTTAGGTGATTTTAATTAAAAGGGAAAAATCCCAATGCTTAAGAGTTTCCTTCAAAAATTGTAATAATTAAAATTTAAAAGAGGGAATTTCAATCACCCCTGTTTTTAAAGTGGAATTGGTGAAGGTAAAAATAATTGAGTGGGGGGTTGCAAAAGGTAGCATTTTACAGCTTACATACACCCAATATCTCTTCCTGAATTGACCAGTCTGATATTCTAAGAAGTTTTGTTTCAAGGGTGTGAGGGAATGACTCACCTGTGCAAGTCTGGGGCTCTGTAGCCCCTAAAATCAGCCTGTGTTTGCAGAGGCTATGCAGCCACACAGAGAGGATTTCCTCAGGGCAATCCCAGAAAAACTCTAAGGCCACTTATTTCCTTACTAGAGGCCCAGTACACGAAATTTATGCACAAGCCTATGCCAGCGATCAGGGCCAGCCGGGGCCTCCGTTCCCCAGCCGGCCAGGGCCTTCCTTCATTCCATGCCACCCCCTGGTGATCAGTGCACGTCAGAGCAAGTGATCAAATTCCCGGTCTCCTGGTCGAACTCCCGAGGGGACAATTTGCATATTAGGCTTTTAGATAGATAGATAGATAGATAGATAGATAGATAGATAGATAGATAGATAGATGATAGATAGATGATAGATAGATAGATAGATAGATAGATAGATAGATAGATAGATAGCAAGAGACCTGAATCCTGGATGCTGAATTCTTAACCTCAGAGGAACCTAGCTTTTCAGGATACAGGTACTGGAGACTGAGAAGCTAGAGGAGAAATGAGCCCCTCCCAGGATTGCACCAGAATGCTTTGGAGCTAGTTCATTAAATGGAAGTGGCAGGAAAACAAATTGAACTCAACAAAATAAAAAATTTTTCAGAGCTTTGGGCATTTATATTCTGTGGCACTTAGTGGTCAAGAAGAAGCCAAGTCCCATCCTGTGACACAGCAACAGTAAAGGAACTTCAGATGTGGCTTAGCCGGATAGGAAGTGATAAATCAGCCACCTGTATGCCACAGATGCCAAGCTCTTTGAATCTCCTTGCTAGTTCAAAAACAGAATATACTGCTTGTCACATGCTTCACATAAAATCCTTTGGAAAGGAATTTCATTAGAGAGTTCACAATATAATGAAGCAGACATTTATTGCTAAAATGATTGCTGACCTGGCTCTTTAGTTATTTTGGTTCACATTAAGATACTCTTAGCTTCAGGCTTTGATGCATATTAAGTGTAAAGTAATGTGCAGTAGTGCCCTGTGCTTCCAGAGGTCACGTGTAGAGTAACTCCAGGCCTCAAGAACACATCTGGGAATCCAAACGTAAGTGGAGAAAAGGGGCTTTGAACAGTGAGGAAAACAATTGTCACAAAACTCATACACCTTCTTCTGGAGGAAGGAAGAAACCGGTCAGGTCATTAAAATATTGAATCCCAGTTCTCCCATTTATAAATGTCAAGAGCCTATCAGTAAAATTTATCAGTACGATGCAAATAATATCTACCATATAAGATCTCAGTAACGATTGAATAATATAACACATATGAACATCTACCTGAAACATAAAAGACACTTAATGAATAGTATTTCTTAATAAACAGCTATTATTTTGAAGACTAAGAACCTGTTTCACTCTCTTCCTCCGATGTTATAATATTAATTAAGGAAACAGATTAGAAGCCAAGGGGATACACACTTACATAAAAAGCAACAGCTGAAAGAAATTATGTAGCCAGAAAAAGAGTAGAGGCATAGTATTCTGAACCCAGTCCCATTACCTAGCAAAAAGCCCCTAGTCATCACTACCCCTTAAGGTATCACTGCATTAGAGCACAGAATTGATGTTCATAATGATGACAGCCAAACATCAAAGAAAGATTAGGAGGATTAGCTTGAATATGAGCTATAGAAGAAGGCAAGGGAAGTAGGCAATATATTCTTGAATTATTTCTATAAAAGTATTTTCAATGAAAAAAACTATTGCTTCTTTAAGGTATAAATTTCAATTTTAAACTATACTATGATATGGTACACTGTTTTCATGAGTGTAGGCAAAAGAAACACTTATATATATTGTTGGTGGAGTTTATATTGGTACAACTCGTGTGGAAGGTAATTTGACAATATCTATGAAATTACTGATGCACATATTTTTTACTCAAAAGTATACTTCAGGAATGCATTTTACAAATACACTCTCAAGCATGTGAATTTATAGATTTGACAAGGTTACTCTGCAACAATCTTTGCAATAGCAAAATATTTGAAATAATAATGTTAATAATGTACTAGTGAAATAACTTATGGCTCATCTATTGAATGGAATACTTTGCAAACATTAAGCAAAAAAAAAAGATGTGAAAACTATTCAAGGACTGGTCAAAAGTAATTTCTAATATAACTTGTTGAGAAAAAATGTAAAATTTATGTATACTATACATTGGTGGGTGGAGAAAATATACACCCATATGTTGCCTATATCACTGGAAGGATACACCAAAAATTAGCAAAATTGATTTTACTGGTGGTTGGAGAACTGAGGTGAAAGAGAGATTTTTACTCTTTTGTGCCTCTTGAATTTTGAACCAGGTGAATGTATTACCTATTGCAAAACAAAAACAATTTTTTTGTTCCCACAGTTTGTTGTGTGAACAAGGCCTACAAAAGGAGGATGACTGACTATGGAGGATGTTAAATGGGGGATGCTGAGTGGGGGCGGCTCCACACGGGAGGTCACACATGAATTAAGGGAGGTGAGGTTGTCGTTGCCATCAGTAGAGAGAGTGAGGCATCTCTGCTGCCTCCCCACTGTGAAGAAAGAACGTGTGTCAGATATAGACGTTACTTAGGAAGGAAAGCTATTGACCTAGAGTGCATTTTTATTCTCCTGTTGTTCATCTTATAAAACAATATAAAAATTCTTTTTTTAATTTTTTTCCTATGAATCTATAATTTCTTTGTGCCTTGAAAATAAATTACAGAGGAGACTTGGCAACTATTTTTTCCAAAATGTGTTTAGTAAGACAATTGTCCAACAAAGAGGTTCATTTAAAAGAGGGTTTTGCAATCACATACTCAGGTTTGAGAAACCCTGAGTATCATTCTCCATGCTCAGCTATTTATGAGGCACAGATGTATTTGAAAAGTTATTTAGTCACTTTTTGCTTTTAAGCTGAATACCTATTAATAGTTCATAGAAAACAATATTCAAAATGCTGGTTTAGAGAAACTAGCCCCTGTTCTCCCAGATTTTACCATCATGTTTTGCCAAGCTTAATAATTAAGCCACAGTTTCATAGGTACACATTTTTAAAAGACACAATAACATGTTACAATCATATTTACAACTTAGTAAAGACTGTGGGACTTAGAAGATCTGGTTATTAAATTTGATTATCAATTTCATGGTATTTTCAGGACAGTATTATTACACTGAAGTAATGTAATTTTAATCTAAATTATCTGTTGGTTGATATAATTATTACCTGCTTTGTTTGCTACTCTATCCTCAACTCCTAGAACAGTGCCTGGTATATAGTAGATAGTTAATAAGTATTTGTTAGGTGGATAAATGACAGCATGAATAGAATACACTAATTAATATACTTAGTAATACACTAATTATCTAAGAACAAAGTCTACAAAACATTAAAACTATACCCAGAATTTATGCTACCTCAAAGGGAGAGTATTGTAAACATTATGTTTGTTATATAGACTTTCTTTCAAAAAGTATAATTGTCGTTTAGTAAGTTCTAAACATTAGAAAGTCACATGTATTACATTTAGTGAGCAAATGTTAATAACTGTATTTTCTTCCAGCTACACCTGAATCTGCAGCAATTCTTAGTACCTTGGGACTGACCTGGCTTGAGTTTGTCAGTATCTAAAACCATGAAATGTGTCAGAGTTGGGATCATATCAAAGTCAGAGAGTGCCCAAGCAGCTTAGCATATCACTGTCAAATGCCAGAATGAGGGTTCGCTGAGTCATCCTGGCATCCTTCAGGGAGCAGGAAAATATTATACAACCCTCTGGCCCTCAGTCATCCCTGGGGCAAATCAAACTTGGGCAAATTAAGTTATACGGCTATTTCAGTCATGAAATATTTACTTACTGTCTACTATGTTCCCAATGGAATACCGGGCATTATATCAGTCCTCATAGGCTCCCTAATAATAACAACAGAATTTCATGAGTGGTTACTACATACTGAGATTTGTGCAAGAACTTTACATGATATCTAATTCAACCTCACAGCAACCCCTCTGAGATCTCTACCTACTCTTCATATCACCTTTTACAAATGAGGACACTAGACACACAGAAGTTATACAGCTTGACCATAGCCACACAACTAGTAAAGGATGGCAGATTGTGAACCCAGGTTGACTAACTGCTGAGCTACAATATTAACCTCTGAGCAATAATGGAGTCTTCCCTCCTTAAGACTAAGCCTATACATGCCCAGCCAGCATGGCTCAGTAGTTGAGCATCAGTCCATGAACCGGGAGGTCACCAGTTCAATTCCCAGGTTGTAGGCTTGATCCCCAGTGTAGGGCGGCAGAAGGCAGCCAATTGATGATTCTTTCTCATCATTGAGGTTTCTATCTCTCTCTTCTTCTCTGAAATCAATAAAAATATATTTTTAAAAGTAAGCCTATACATCGATATTTTTATATGAGAGCTAAAAATTGTTAAGTATCTTCTCTGCACAGATCCCATGTTTTATATTTTTGGCATGGTATCTCATTTAATAGAGCTACACAATGATGCAGTAGTGGGCAGGAATTAGGAGCACAAGACTGATCGCCTAAAGTCCTAGTTTCAAATCCCAGCTCTGCCACTTAACTAGCTATGTCCTTGAGCAACTTGTTTCACCTCTCTGTGCCACTGTTTCCTCATCTGTTAAAGGGGAAAGTACATAGATTATGGAATCTGTATTATTAATGAATGAATATTTAAACAAAACTTAGACCATGACTGGCACATAGTAAGCACTTTATTTCTTAACTCTTGTGTGTTTTTTTTTTAATTTAAGTAAAACATACTTTAAATAAACAACTAAAAGCACTTTTTTAAAAAAATCGTAAAAGAACATGAAAGAATTAGAGGAAAGCAAAAATTAACTGCTCTGCCCTACAGCCCACCATGGGATGCTATATAGCCAGTATTCTCACCTCTCAACATTACCTACATGGTGTGTCTATGAACCTCAGTATGCTTCTGGTCTCCAAATGCACCCTCCACCATCATCCTCCTGAGAATTTCCAGCCACGTTGTCTCAAATGGTCTCAGGAACCAGGACTACAGCTTGGTCTTCTGGGGAGCACCCAGGACTCACCTATCCATTCTATGATATCTGAAGACGAGGCTTTGGTTAGGTTCATAGTCTCATATAGACATTTGGGAAGGAAAAGGTGGCTAAGTAAGTAGAATTGAGCTTACAAAGTTTTAAGTGAAATATATTACAATTGCTGCAGATTAAAATGAGTATATACCAGCAAAAGAAGCTGTTATCAATCTTAAAATATTGCAGTTCCCTGTATATATCCTAAGAGAAAACCTTTTTGAAAAGATGATCATTAGGATTGTCTTTCTGAGTGATTTGCTCTTTTTCTGGAAGAGTCTGATGATTGCTATATGATTGAACATTTAAAGGGTAAAATACCAACTAGTGTGTATAAAATTCTCACTACTTTAAAGTACTTCGTTAATCATTAGTTATAGTAACAATATTAGCTCATCACTGCTCTGGCTACAGAACTCCAGATGACCTACAGCAGAGTTGAGAGGTCTTACAAGTCAAAGTCATTAGTCTGGCCACTGTTAGCACCATTCCCAGCTAAAAGTTCCAAGGCTGTTATTTGATCCTTGCTGCCTCTTCTCACTCTTCTGTGCAACAGCGCAAACTTCTCTGGCCCTACACTAAGCCTGTCAATTCACAATGCATAATAACCTACCAATGAAGTTAAAACTACACTCCAAGTTATTACTGATCGATTCAGAAATATTGTTAACTGACCAAAATGCGCACTGTTTGCTAATTGCTATATAGGCCAGCCTCTGCTTTGATCTCATGTGTTGTTTTGGAGGCTTCTGTAATTTCTAACATTTATTGTTATAAATTCTGGGATGATTTAAGAGCATTTGGTGATGAGTGAGAAGGACCTCTATAAGGAATTTCTTAGTATATTATTGATGGAACAGGAATAAATATTTATTTGTTTGCTAGAGTGTATTATATTTCATAACAAAATATATATTTTATAACAATGTAATATAGTTTATGACAAAATTAAGCTAATTTAATATAGTTTATAACTATATATATGTAGACATCTAAATATATATATATATATATATATATATATATATATATATATATATATATTAGCTTAAAGGAAAATATTGGCACACATATAGACTTTGCTGGGAACCTTGACTCCATCTTGCTAGACCTGGACTGGAATAGTAAATATAAACATTACAGAGTAGACACGTCCTGAAAGGTAGAGCCATATTTATCTATATCATTGGTAGTTGATTAAAGAGGCACTTAATACATACTTCTTGGTGGTAAAGTGTTTATATCAAATCACTATGTACAATTAGTGCCAACTTTGTACTCAAATAATAAAATATCCAATCTGCAATCCATTTAGCATCAGAGTAAAAAATTATACTTTTAGATAAATACTGCAGCTTTTCTAGATAAAAACTGGTTGCAAAGTTAAATATTGTTTTAAAACAGAACCAACAAAAATATTTTTCTTTCTGGTTAGGCCTACTCTTGGTCAATAGAATTCTATTGGTTATCGTTCTTCTGAGTCTGCCTGTCTCTTCGCTCCTTGTGTGAATGCAGCCCTGAGCCCACTGTGGATTGCACTAAGCTTGCATGCATAATTACAGTTTATCTCTGCATACTTTTGAACATTTATAATGGAGAAAATATTTGCTGGAGGTAATTCTCATCAAAACGTTATTTGTGAAAATGTTCCTTACACAGTTCTTTCTCAAAGCATACACAGTTCCATAAATAACAGTGTTAAATATTGCAGCATCCTTGGGAGGTAGTCAAGTAGGAATATTATATATTTGGAAAACTGAAGCCTCTTCTGGTTTATCATATTGAATTAGCCACACTCATTTCCGGGCTTTCGTAGAAGTTTGTCATCCCTACAAATTTGTGAGCTCCAACCTGACTGAGACTATATTTTAACTATCTTTTTTGTTATTTTTATGTTATTGTTATATTTTTAGAGAGAGGAAAAAAAAGGAAGGGGAGAGATATGTGAGAGAGAAACATTAATCGGTTGCCTCCTGCACTTGCTCCAAATGGGGATCAACCCCACAACCTGTTTATATGCCCTGACCCCACCACCTTTTGGAATATGGGACAATTCTCCAACCAACTGAGCCACACCAGCCAGGGCTAATTATCTTTTGAAATAATTTCTTAGAGATCTTCTTGGCAGAAAGCTTAGAAAATACAACATCCTATATAATAAAAGCCTAATATTCAAATTGTCCCCTTGACTGGGAATTCAATCAGGAGTTCGACCACTCGCTATGATGTGCACTGACCACCAGGGGGCAGTGTGAAACATAGTGGGTATCGTGACATGGCACAGGCAGCAGGCGGCAGTGGAGGCACTGCCAGCCCTGATGGACCCCGATGAGAGCAGGACCATGGTGGGATGGTGGAGCAGGTGAGCAGGTAGTGCCAGGCCAAGGTGGGTGTGAGCAGGGGTCTGATCACCCCGCCGATTGCCTCGCAGATGGTGACCAGCAGTGGTGGCAAGGGGCAGGGCTACCACCCTGCTCCCAGGTGCTGAGGGAGTCAAGCGGGGGGCCTGGCCCCTATCGATCTCCCCGCAGATGGTGACCAGAGGCCAGCAGGCCCTGATCGCCCAATCAGGGCTGGGCCCCAGGCTGGGACAGGGAACTCAGGGTGGATGGTAGCAACCAACCTCCTGTGGCAACTGGGTGGGGAGCTGCAACCTCTTGCCAGCTACCTGGGGGCAGGGGTGACAGGGACAGAGGTGCGGTGAGAATGCGGGTGACTGCCAAGCTTGCTCTTACTCCCCCTGCTACCCTCCCGCGGGATGCCAGGGCTAGCGCACTGGGGAAGCCCCCACCTCATGTGCCAGGTGCCCACAAGGAGCCTGCCCTGCACCTGCGTGGCCTCTTCCGGGTGAGTCAGGCCACAGCTGCTTGGGACTGCAGGGGCTGGTTGGGCTCCCCGTAGGTTCATGCAGGAGCCCGTCTGCGAGGCCAGCTGGGAGAGAGTGCGCTGCCCGCCTGGCTTCCGTGTGGTGCCGCTGGGCGGCCCAGAGGCCCACGCTGCGCCCAGGCCCACAGTCAGGCCGCACTCACCACATCTCTGTGTGGGGACTCGGGCAACATGACTCAGGCAGAGGGTGGCACGCGGGGGCCCCAGGGCCCAGGTGCTGCCCAGGGCCCAGAGGGCAGCTGGGACCTGCCCTTCCATGCCAGACGCTCATGCTTCGATCACCGGCCAGGCCTGGGGACCGCACTCATGCACGAATTTCATGCACCGGGCCTCTAGTAAAGAATGAAAATCTGTCAGCAATTCCACTAAAAATATTTTGGTGTCTAAAAGCTTTTTTGTGCTTATATTTACTGCATTCTGAACACTATAGCACATACAAGTCACCTGTAGATCATGTGAAATGTAAATTCTGATTCAAGAGGTCTAAGGCAGTGCCTGAGAATCTGCATTTCTATCAAGCCCCCAGGTGATACTGAGGCTGATGGTCCACACATTGAACCTTGAATATCATGTCCCTATGTTAATATCTGCTGCTATAACTATATTAGAATGCAGCATAGATGCTTCTAAAAGCATTTGACAGCTTTTCCAAATATATTATTAGTGGAATTTTTTTCTTTATTTATTTAAAATTATCCTGAAATGGGGAATTGGTACATAGTTTGGTGGTTAAGATGGTGTTTTCATAACCAGAAAAAAATTGTTCTGTGACTCAGAAAAGACTAAGTTTCTTCTGAGTGATGTTCAAAGACAACTGGTAAGGAGTAACACGGCTAGTGAAGGTGGCAGAATTTAGAAAAGAAAGATACTAGTCCATCTCAGCAAAGCAGCAGAGATGTGAGGGCGGCATTAAAGAGGACAAGGCACAGAAAGTAGGTCTGAATAGATGCAAATCTGTGACAAGTCAGGAAAACTTGGGAATGGGAAAAAGCTGCAAGACTTGCCAGAGGCTAGGCTATTTTGCTCCTGTGCTCCCTTAATGAAATGTTATCTCCTAGAGCAAATCACTCAAGGCATTTGATATGCCAGCTATCACACTGGGTGCACTCAATATTTATCAAAGGGTCATGGTGGTTTAAAAAAAGATTTTGTAATACTTGCTTTTCTTCTACTTTGTATGGATTCTTTGATTTAATACAATTCCTTTTTATCATGGTAAGGAAAGTGGTGCTAGTATAGGTTGTCACCCAGACATAGAAATAATTATCATTAAGCACTAAACTTTGACATGCAAGTTGTTCTGATAAGATTATTCTTGAACTAATATGATTTGCCTTTGAATGAATGAAACATACTGCTAAGCTCATTTAACCAGTTTTAGCTTGCTATATAGTTCTGTAATATGCTTGAACAAAATGGAAGAATTGTAATATCATTTGGAATTGTATAGCTTGTTTAGCTACCAGTGTAAAGACTAGAAATAAACAAATTCCCTCTTTCTTATATTTAACAAGATCTATTAAGTAACTACTATGCAATTGATAAGGTGCGGGGGAAAGAGATGGAAAAATATGGTCTGCATCTCTACAATCTAGCAGGGGAAGAGCTACAGAAATAAACAAAAGCAACAATGTAATAGCTGTGGTAACATTACGAGTGTGTAAGAGGGGGAGTGGTCACTCTTCCTTGGAAGGGTCTAGGTCTAGGATAATGCCAAGCTGGCATGACAGCTGAGAAGAAAAACATGGATGACTGTTGTGATTCTGCTGTCTATTAGGCATTGTGCTAAGAACGGCAGGAAATGAGGTATAATGTATAAGTTTAATATTTATTCAACAATGTTTATAGAGTACATTATTCCATATAATGTAATCAGCTATATAATCTCTATTTTCAAAAAAGTTAATAGTCTAGTTTATGAGACAAGACATACACATGAGTGTGTGTGTGGTGGGGGGGGGGCGGTAACAGAAGTATTTAAGTGCTAAGTGAACACAGTGCAAATAAGCAATAAATAAGAGAGAGCAGTATGAACTCAGCTAATCCAGGAGGGATACAGAACCTGAGTAAGACCTAGGCCAGTGGAAAGATGGCTATTTTCATTGGAGAGGATGACAAGGCAAATGCATGGGCACAGGATTATATCACAGGATATTTCAAGTGCAAGAAACAGAAAACCTAAGACAAATTGGCCTGAGTAACAAAGGAAGTGTGTTACTCAGAGAACTGGAAAGTGTACAGGCAGGGGAGGCTTTAATGTACTCCGTCCAGAGGTCTTGGGCTCATTTACGTGTGATCCTCTCAGCTCCGACTTCCTCTATATTCTCCTTTGTTCCAGGCTGGCTTTTCTCAGAGCAGCAGAAACGGCTGCAGTATATCAGGAGGCAAGAATTAAGAGTCATAGCATTCTAGGAGTAAATCCTGAGATTCATTCTTACTGGACTGGCTCAGGCTCTTTGTTGCTCCTGAACATGTCCTTGTCCAGAGGGATGGAAGGTTCTGACCAGATTAACACTGGTAGAGTCAGCTTCTCAGGAAACACAAGAATTTTCCAAGCAGAAATAAGGGGACTGTTGGGAGGTGAGGGATGGACATCGGATAGGCAGTCAGTGAGTGGCAGCTACATCTGGTTCAGAGGTCATTCTGCCCTCAAGGTACATTGTCACCCTTCTTTGTGTCATCAGTGCTGAGTGCCATGTCCATGTGTCTTGTGAACACTTAACCTGATCATTTGCACTGTGTCTGGTTCCTCTGGTAGAGGATGAACTTTGCAAGGGCAAGGACGCATGTGTTATTCCGCTTTCTATCTCCAGTATGAAGCAGAGTCAGGGCCTAGTGGACACTCCATAAATCGATGCAATTCAATAAGTCAATGTATAAAAGAACTTTAACATGGTTTGGGGGCCAAAAAGAAAGAGATAGTGAAGGTAAGAGTCCATTGTACACTTGAGGCTTGAGTTGAAAACGGTCCGGCCAAGGGCAGCATTTCCCAATGTGTGTTCCAAAAAATACTAGTCTCACGTGATGTTCTTGGAAAAAGAGTAAGTAGTCAAAACAGTTTGGGGGTTACTGTATTCAGTGTCCCCCACACATGCTCCTAAAGTTTGTCATATGTATTTAGCTGTTATACATATATTATTTTACATGGGAAAAAATTGTTTAATATAATTTAACCAAGCAGTTCTCAAAATTATCTGACATATGCCTATACCTCATTCTTCTCCACATAATATCTATTAATGTTTTCTGGAAGGAATATCTTACTTTATAAGGAAATTTATCACTTGTTCCAGTATGAGAATGCCAAGAACAGTTCTCCCTGTACCTTTCTAACTGCAGAAATGAGATGGCTCTTGTTTCTCTCATGCACTGACCATAGCAGTTAGAGGGGTTTCCTGGGTTGGTAAGGAGAGGGAGGGGCTCCTGATCCCAGGTGTTCCTCCCCACAAAATTCCCTTCACTAAAGCATTCCTAGCCCTGTCCCCACCCCCACCCCCACAGAGGTAACAGAAAGTGAAGTAGATCCTGCCACTTCCCAGGATCATTTTAGCCTGGGGAGGCCATCAGATATGTGGTGTTAGTAGACTGCTTGAACTGATTTAAACCTAGTGTAACAGTGCTGCAACCATCGTGTCCTCTAATTCTCTGCTAACTGTGGACAGAGAAAAAAAATTACTCCTGGACAAACGTGACTCTAGCTTTATGCGTGTAACTCTTAAGAGGTTCCTTGATAAAGAGTGCCTAAAGTAATAACTAATACCAAAAAAGGCACTTTCCAATTTGTCTTTTTGCTGCTTTCTAAAGCAATGAATTGAGATTATAACTATTATTATGGAAAATTTTCAGACATTAATAGAAACTGGAAGGATTACATAAGAAAGCATCTTTGTACTCATCACTCAGCTATCCATCTCTAACTAATAAGGTACACATATATACCAAAGTATCTACAGTTCAAATGGCAGATAGATAGATAGATAGATAGATAGATAGAGATATTTTCACACCTAACAGAATTAATAATAATCCCTTAATCATCTGATACCTAGTTCATATTCATAATTCCAAAATTATCTCAAAGATACATGTATATAGTGTGTGTGCTCAAGTAAAATCAAGATACAAAGTGCTCATATATTTATCTCTCAAGTATCATTTTTTAAAACTTATCTTTATTGTTGAAAGTATTACAAATGTCCCCGTTTTTCCCCCATTGACTTCCACCCCACACACCCCCAGCCCTTTACCACACTATTGTCTGTGTCCATGGGTTATGTTTTATTCCCCTTTTCCTTTTGTTATAGCACAGTAAGAAGCTAGCAAAATTCTAGGACTAGCAGAATAGGGCAGCTAAGATAGTTGAACAGCAGTTTGCAGCCATCTAGTAAATCTTATTTTCCTTAAACCAAGGACACTTAGGAGTAAGTGGTCTGCACTTCTCCCCAACCAGAGGGTAAATAGCTCAAATTACACTACTCAGGGAGACAAATCACAGAAATCCAGTTAGTGCCATTTGCCAACCACACCCAAGGACAGAAAATTAAGAGAATAAATCTCATACTGGTACATAGCATAAAGCTGATGAATATTCTATTGATCCACCCCTAAGAGCTACCCTGAACACCCAGCCTTTAAAACCCATGAAAATGAAAGCACCAGTGTGCTCTCCCTCCAGGGAACACAACCGTGCCATTCCCTTCTCCTTCTCCTTCCCCCACAGGCATGTACCTCCTAATCTCTGAGGGGCCCCACAAGACTTGCAACCAGGGGAGCAATGGGCAGTGGCAGCTCATCCCTGGCTAAGCCCCTGAGCCTGTCTCCAAGGCCCCCTGTTCTCTGGCTTTCCAATGAGCCAAAGCAGCCCAGCCTAAGCTCTCCTGTTGCTTCTTCTATGGCCTTCCCTGTTTAACTGTCTCAGGTGTATTTTTGCTGTGGTCAATACATTCTTGCTTGCTTTTCTACAGTTTGTCTCTTGATTAAAATCTTTCCTTCAAGAAGACAAGAACCAAGGTCTCCTTGTTTTATTGGTAATACCTTTTTTTTTTTTTTACTTTTGTCATTAAATTCTACACTTTTCTCTTTTATGCTATATGTACTTTCAAGATACTTTTCAGGACATATTGTTCTAATGATGAAGGAAATAAAAAAGTCAAATAGCCGAAACTGGTTTGGCTCAGTGGATAGAGCGTCGGCCTATGGATTCAAGGGTACAGGGTTCGATTCCGGTCGAGGGCACGTACCTTGGTTGTGGGCACATCCCCAGTAGGGGGTGTGCAAGAGGCAGCTGATCGATGTTTCTCTCTCATTGATGTTTCTAACTGTCTATCCCTCTCTCTTCCTCTCTGTAAAAAAATCAATAAAATATATTTAGAAAAAAAATATATAAAAAAGTCAAATAGGTGAATCATCTTAAAATTTGGGCAGAGTACACACAAAGTTAAATGGAACTTGTAGTTTATCCTTCATGTTCTGAATGTCACATATTTTTTTCTTAACTATTTCATTGTAGAAAAAAACAAAGAAAAAATTAGCTAAGGAGATATAGTTTCTGAGTAATAATTATATTTTATAATTTTATATTTATAATTTGTTATTCCTATAGGTGAGGCAGGACTCCATCCAAAATCTACTGACACTTGAACATAACAACACCCATTTTCCATGAAATGAGTCAAAACTTTGTGTTCTCAAAAGGGTTGTCTATATCTCTCTAGATTTCTTAATTTATTTTAAATAAATTAAATATATGTTTAATCTTTCATATGACATGATTGGGAAGAAACTTACAAAACAAAAATCTAAGGATCATTTTCAAAAGTAGGATCCAGCCTTCTTAAGAGTTTTGCTATATGTACTTAGCCATCCCTGTTTCTGAAAAGCTACATGCTAAATGGATCACTTCATTGGCAAAGACAGTAATTTCTAAGCCTTTATTTAGAAGAGATGAGGAAAGAACAATAAATCGTGAAGAGAATTAGTAACACAGTCTTTCAGTTGCAGGTATTTCAATTGATTAACTATCGGACCAAGCATTTCCCTAAATTCAGCAAGCCAACTTAATCTGTCTTTGGACATATTCTTTGTAATTTGTTAAGGCAGTTGGCCCAATCAAGAACACCAAGCACTGACTATTAGTTTCGGTTTGATATGTAAGTTGAAATTATTTTACAAAGAGAAATCTATACATTGCATGATAACTCCACAACCCAGTTAATCAAAACTCTTATAATTGCCAAGGGATGTGCCAAAAAGTCTTAAATAGGCACACAAATGATTTGTAAAGATACCACTATCATTTTCTTCCTGATTTGTTACAACTGTGATACTTCTTCATGCTCTGACCTTTAATAGAATAGTTCCCCTATAAGCCATTTCTTTCTAACATCGGTAAAAAAACGTTCTCCTCCTTTTAAGTGCAAGTTAATTATGCAATCATTCATCATTTCCAGATGCTGACTGGGAGACTGTTTGAGACAAAGAGAGATTATATACCTACAATCTCATTTCTTAGAACCTCTTAAAGTAATTCTGAGTTAAAAACTCTATGCATGCACTGAAACAAGCAGGAGGGATGAAGCTGTCAGCTTTCTAGCCACATGGTGTATTCTCTTCTCCAGTGTTGATCTTGATAAAGAACCTGTGCTTCATAAACCATTGAAAAACTAGGATTTAACCGGCTAGTGGAAGAACCATGACATCAATATGCCTTTAAATGGAGGTCAGGGAAAAGTTAAATTACGGACCGAATGGGTAAAAATCTTTCCCTTGACATATAGCCTAATTTTTTCAGTACATCTCCAGGCAAGATTGTGTGGCTACATTCATTTAAATCATTTTATTTCTACATTTTGCTTCATACTAAAGGAGGATGGGTAAGATGTGACATTGGTGCTCAAAAAGGGCAGTTATATATAGGTAAGAGCACCCTCCTTGACACATACTATTTTTGGAGAAGAAACCATCTCTCCTGTAGGACAGATAAAACCAGTCATGTTGAATGTATATGGGAGTCATCTCATGGTTTTACTCATCTCTGCTAATAGGCACATATCTCAACCTCTGCAACTGTAATGGCTTCTGTACAAATGGGCTCTCACTACATCCATGAGGCTTTCTCGCCTTTCTCTTTATCATAACCAGAGGTTTGTGGGTCATGAAATCTAAAGCCTTTGGCAGGAGGGACCTGAGTGGTAAGGTGATGGTTCTGGCTGGCAGCCTAGGTTTGGGCTGTGCCCAAAAGAAGCAAGGCTCGAAGGACTACAAGTTTATAGTACATGGAACACAGTAGGCAATTATTGACAACAACAAATACTTATCGACCACCAACTGACTACATAGTATTAGAGAAGGATAAGACAGAGGTTTCACTTGTAAAAGGCTAAAAGAAACTGGATAACTAAACAGTAACAGATTGCAAAATTTTAACAAAACTAGGGGTGGCACAAAAATGTTATATCATTACTTACACTGTGTTACTAGTAAACAAGGTATGTGAGAAAAACTCCAAAACTGGAGAGGGTCAAGTGGAAGAACTCCCCCTGGTAAAAGGGCTGCCCTGGGCTCCATTGCAGCCTGTAGACTGGATATGTACAGGAACAGGAAAATTGTGTCTTCAAGAACTAAGAGATGAGAATCCTAGAATAAACCATAGGCAGCAAAATCTCAGATATCTTTCACAACATTATGTTTACAGATACATCTCCTAAGGCAAAGGAAACTAAGAAGAAAATAAACAAATGGTAATACATCAAACTAAAAAGCTTCTGCACAGCAAAAGAAACCATCAACAAAATGAAACCATCTCCCACCATATGGGAGAACATATTTGCCAGTGATACATCTGATAAAGGGTTAATATCCAAAATATATAAGGAACTCATACAACTTAACAAAAGGAAGACAACAATCCAATTAAAAATAGGCAAAGGACCTAAATAGACACTTCTCCAAAGAGGACATACAGAAGGCCAAGAGACATATGAAAAACACTCAAAGTCACTAATCATCCAAGAAATGCATATCAAAATGATAATGACTTACCATCTCACACCTGTCAGAATGGCTACCATTAACAAATGACAAGTGCTGGTGAGGATGTGGAGAAAAGAGAACCCACATACACTGCTGGTGGGAATGCAGACTGTTGCAACCATTATGGAAGACAGTATGGAGTTTCCTCAACAAATTAAATATGAAACTGCAATTTGACCCAGTGATCCCACTTCTAGGACTATATTCTAAGAAACCCGAAGCACCAATCAGAAAGAATGTATACACCCTTATGTTCATAGCAGCACACTTTACAATAGCTATAATCTGGAAATAGCCCAAGTGCCCATCAGTAGATGAGTTGGTAAAAAAGCTGTGGTACATTTATACTATGGAATACTATGCATCAGTAAAAAAGAAGAATCTCTTACCCTTTGACACAGCATGGAGGGACCTGGAGAGTATCATGGTAGGTGAAATAAGTCAGTCAGAGAAAGACAAGTATCTCTGGATCCACACATAATCTCACTCATATGTGGAATCTAAGTAACAAAATAAGCTGATGAATGGAGTGGATCCAGAGACATGGAAGCATGGAACAGAGTGCAGAATCTCAGAAAGAAGGCGAGGGAGGGTGCGTGGGTGGGAGGTAATCAACCCAAGACCTTGTATGCATATATGTATAATCTATGGACACAGACAATAGGGTGCTGAAAGCTGGGGGGGGGGGGCTGCTGGCGGGATAGAGGGGGTCAATGGGGGGGAGGGAAGGGGACATATATAATACTTTCAACAATAAAGACTTTTTTAAAAAAACAAAAAGAACTAAGGAGATGAAACTAAAAATAAATTTCTATTCATAAATGAAACATTTTTACAGGGAGATTATCTTTCTTCTGTGACATCCTCATTCAATTTCCTGAAATCTAATAACAACTTGAACCCTCTATGCTTGTGAGTACCACAAAGAAGCACAAGGAAAACTTCTGGCCTTTATAAGATAGAGATAGTCAAAACAATCAAAGTATATCACCTCCCTTTTTGATATATGTCAGACACTACTAATAGTTGCCTGCTTATATCTGCTCAGCCCTTTCTCCTTTTGTTGTTGTTTTTGTTATTCTCTGGCTTGCAATGTGTGTAATGAAAAAATACTGTTTTTCTCAGCCATACTAGCACCAGGGGACAATGTGATGAAGCAACAGCCCACTGCTAGAGCTTTGGGGAGAACACTCAAGGTGGCAGAATCAGATAGTGCACACCCTTGGGTCCTCCCCTTTGTCCTTCATAGAATATGGGCCCAGCACTGGTTGATGGCCATGAGGTGAAAGCCATACTGTCTTGGTCCTTTCATGCTGCTATTACAAAATACCGTAGACAGGGTGAGTCATACTAGTAAACAGCAGAAATGTATTGCTCACAGCTCTGAAGGCCATTAGGACAAGAGTGATGGTATTGTCAGATTCTCCTGTGGTTGCAGACTGCCAACCTGTTGCATCCTCACATGGTAGAAGTGGGGAGGGAGCTCTCTGGAACCTCTTCTATAAGAGCACTAATGACCTAATCACTTCCCAAAGGCACCACCTCCTAATACTATCACATTAGACATTAGGGTTCAACATATAAGTTTGGGAGACACCAACATTCAGCCTGTAGTACATACATTAGTTCCTGAAAGCTGAAGGAACTAACTCCCTGGTGGCATTATTGAATGCTATGCCAGTCCTGGACCACCTGACTAACTTTTTAATGCTAAAATGTAAAAGTCTTAATGTATTAAAGCCTAGTTTTTAGGAGTTTCTGTTGCTTGAAGTCAAACATAATCCTCAAGTGTATTTCATTGATTAATATAATGTATTGCATACATTAGCTCATTAACATAGGAAATCCTCTGGGGTAGAAATTATTATTACAAGACAAAAGTGAATTACCTTGCATCAAATATTCTCTTTATGTTGAATTTTCTCTCCCTTTTAAATCACAAATCCCATTTCGCCCAAGTCTTTCAGGCTTCTCTTCTCCACCTATACCTCTCTGGCCCTTAGACTAGACTTTCCTCACCTGAAGTATTTGCAAAAGCATCCGCATTGTTCTCCTTTCAGATTCATTCATTTATTCATGCATGCAGCAACTCTCTTGAATGTCAGGCACAATTGATGCTAGAAGAAGAGTAGTGATATAGATATATGTGGCTCATGCCATTAAACATCTTGGATTCTTCCTACTTACTGTCAACAGTGTTGTCCAAAAATGTATAGATGATCACATTGTTTCCTATTTAAAATCCTAAAATAACTTTGCGTAGCCTACAAGCAAAACTAAAAACTTTAAGTTTCATGTAAGGCCTTTGGGAACCCCTCAATATGCTAACTTTCCAACCTCATCTTATGACCTTCCATCACCTTTTTCCTCCCAGGTACCTATTTTCAAGTTCACTGAACTGCTTGCTAGGTAATGCATTTAAAGTGCCTTACGCAAGGCTGGCTAAAATAGGCACTTGGAAAATGTGGCTTGCTTTCCACAGCCCTTCCTCAAACACACCACACACTTTCACACCTTCTGAGTTCACATATAATTTTGCCTGAAATTCCTTGTGCACTTTTACTCCCAGAAATCTACTCAGAGTTCAAGATTCAACTTCAATTCTGTGAGCTCTCTAGGTATCCCAGATAATGTGGAGAGTCAATGGTTACGCGTTGCACCTTCCTTCCACATCCTAGAACAGAGAAGTTTCTAAAAATATTGAAAGGAATCACTGATAAGTGCACTTATTTCGCTTCAAATAAATTAAGTTTCTAATAACTGCCCGTAGGTGTTAATGTGCTGTTAGAGAGAGATCAAGGAAGATTCTTTAGAACTGGCTATATGGGAACTTGATTGTAACAGATTCCCAGTAACCCAAAGGCAGCTAAAATGTTCAGCTCTACAATCATCTGAGACAATGATAACATCTAATGTAGCAAGTACACTTTGCAACACATGGATTTAACTTAATTAGTTCAATATTCATTAAGCACCTAATGGGCAGACCTAGGTGGAGTTGCCCACAAAGTGTACAGATTGATATAAAGCACAGGTTTTCCTGGGGAGTTGAAAGGGAGGAAAAGGTGTAAGTCAAATGAGGCAAGAGAATGGAGAGTATTTGTTTATATTAGATATGGAAGAAATGAAAACCCAAAAAGACTAACAAAACTGGGTGAAAAGGCAAGAGATTAAGTGTCTAAATATCTCAGTGTAGTCAAAGAGTAAGTGTGGTAGCCCTAGCTGGTTTTGCTCAGTGGATAGAGCATCAGCCTGTGGACTAAAGAGTCCCAGGTTCAATTCCGGTCAAGGGCACATGCCTGGGTTGTGGGCTTGATCCCCATTAAGGGATGTGTAGCAGGCAGCCAATCAATGATTCTCTCTCATCATTGATGTTTCTATCTCTCTTTCCCTCTCCCTTCCTCTCTGAAATCAATAAAGACATATTTTTTTAAAAAAAGAGAGTCAGTGTGGTAGATGTAATGGGTGAGTATGCTAGAAGAAGAGGAGACTGTGATTAGGAAATGGGAAATCTGAGTTCAAGGTTTAAGTGCCAAAGCAATCCCTAGGAATGAGAACATCCCCAGAGCACTCAGGAGTGTGGAATAGAATATGAGACTGGCCAATTACTGAGGTGAGGAGGATAAAGCACCACAAGGCTAGAGTGTTGAGCTTGTCCACATGGACAGACAAGCCATCTAGAAAAATGGGTAAAGATGCAGAATGCAAGCCAAATGGAGGATTCTCCATATTTGGAGAAGGTCAGCTATGGGGAGGCACAGAGGGTAGTCAAGCTGAATAGTTTAACTCTCACAAGACAGGCATTATTTACACAATGATGGTTGAACAAGGCTTTGGAATATTACTGAGGATTCTCTCTCCCTTGATGTCACTCACAGGTAGGTACCAAAGCCTAATGCTGAAAGGAGAAATGGTTAGTTTTAGTTGAAAGGGCAAAAGAAAATTGTATTCTTGGGGAAAAACTATGTTTGAATCAAATCAAGAAAATTTAATAAGTCTTTTATGAAGATGATGAATATGATGAAATTTTCTTCACCAAGAAATGGGATTTCTTGAAAATGTAAAATATTGCAAGTAAGTAAGTAGGAGGCTGACCAGTATAAAATACATGAAGAGCATAGATCACCTGAGTTTTTATTTTTTCAAGGATGATAGGTTGTGAGGCATAGTGAATTAGCTGACATCAAGATTTATTTTTATTGTTGAAAGTATTACATATGCCCCTTTCGCTTCCCCATTGACCCCTTCTAGCCCACCCCTGCCCCCCACCCCAGGCCTTCACCACCCTATTGTCTAGTTCTTAGTTCCTCTTTATCCATAGATTATGCATATATGCATGCAAGTTCTTTGGTTGATCTCCTCCCACTCATCCCTACCTCCCCTCTGAGATTCCACAGTCTGTTCCATGTCACGTCAAGATTTTAAGGAAATGCTAGAGACAAGTGCTTTGTGGGCTGACTTATGCTGAGTTTCAGGTATGTCCTACCTAGGACAGGAATTGTGAGACTTCTGTGGCCTTTGTTCTGGGTTCATAAGTAAACATTGTTGAGAAGTTGTTGTCTTTAAAGAAATTCTAACCTTGGTGGATTGGAACTAAAATTACAAAATTTTCATATCCTTACCTCCTGGTGGGAAACTCCCAATAGGAGAGATGAATTAAACTTTTGGAGGAATATGGTGTGGCCTGGATTGAGTCTCATCTTGGGGATGCCCCTGGCAGCATCAGTCAGAGGTAAGACCCAGGAAATGAAGATTCACTCTCCAACCTATGAAAGGTTATAAAATTACCTGATTGTTGTGTCTGAAATATGAGAAGCACAAAATATATTTGTTGAAGAATTAATATAAACTATAGGTTTTAACCTTCTGTTAGAAGTTTTAATAGCACATTTTCAAGTTGCTTAAAAGGACTGTAGGGAATACTTGGCATTCTTTCTGGCTGCCCTGTATCTGAGCCACTTCTTTACTTAAGGGAGTTCCTATTTGGTGAGTTACAATTAGAAACTCATGCTAGTTCCTCTTTATCCAGCCTCCCTTGCAGATCAAGAGCATGCATGAGTCCTAAACTCAGCCAATGAGAGCCAACTTCCAAGACTTTATGCTGGGATCTGGAATATGGGATGACAGAAATGTTTCTTGGCTGGGAGGGTGGTGGCTATGGCAGCAAGGTTAATTTCTCAGAGCAGTATTAGTAGCAGTAGCAATGGCAGTACCCTGTGCTCCGAGCTGGTTTGGCAGCAGCAGTTTCAGCTGCAGGACGCTGTGCTTAGTGGCAGTGGAAGTTGTGTTCTCACCCACCATTTCTAACTGTGATTTATGCCATTGTTCCTGACGACACACCCTCTGGTCCTGGTTTTTCATCCCCACATGAATCCCACCCATATATCCTTTTAGTAAATTCAATTTCTTCTTAAATCGGATAGATTTTGTTTCTTATTCTGGCAAATGAAGTCCTACAGGTACAGATGTTCATTGCAGAAGTGGAGTGCTGAAAGTAACAGGGCCTCAAATGAGGAGTTGGGTAATGGAAGAGGTGCTATATGTTAGTGAGGCACCTGACTGGGAAGTCAGTGACTCCTTTTATCAGGTTGTAAAACAATTGGTGAAACTATCTGTTGCTCCTGAACACTGATCATGGGCTTAGGTAGGCTTTGGATGGATGACTTTGAGCTCATCAATAGATGGCTTTCAGTGAGGGTCCATGAGAAAGAAACAAGACTAAGGATGGACCATGTTAAAGAGGGAGACAGGAGATAGATTCAGCAGCAACAGATAAATTTGAGCCAAATGACAAGCTTAATCTTCCAGGCCCTTCTTAAACATTTTTTATAAAGTTGTTTCTGTCTGACAAATTGAAAAACCCAGGTGGCCAAGATTGGATTATAGGTATTGCCTTCCACCCAAGGTTATTGTTTTAAATTGCCTCAGGGCAGAGGTCATTAATCTAAGGTCTAGGAGGACTGGCATCATGTAGAAGTCCCTGGCATGGAGTCAGGAATTCTCAGGCTCACAGTCTATTTCTAGAAAAGATCATTGGCCGTGGTATTAGGCCATGGATTTGACTGGAAACACCTGAAGCCTACTGAGTTCTTACAGGAATTATATTACCAAAGAAAGCCCAAGGTTAATAAACAATGGCCTATGGCTACTTAGCAAATCCCTGAGCTCCTAAACTCCCACCAACAGGATATAGAATACTAAAGCTCATCTAGCCCTCAGAAAGAGCATTTTCCAATGTTTATCTCCAATGTTGCCATAAAGGAGAATTATATAGATCTAGATAGAGTGACTGCCATTACAAATAGACCCAATATATAAATGCCTTGAACAAAATAGAAATTTTATTCTTGTTTACATAACAGGACTGAGCAAGTGAAAAAGTAGATTGCACAGCCTTTATCCATGGAGTAATTCAAGGATCCAGGCTGAAAGAGGTACTACCATATTGAACACAATCTTTTAAGCTTATCTCATCGGGTATCGCCACTTCAGTGAGCTAGAAGGGGAAAAAAAAGACCTGTAAGCACACATGCTGGTTGTTTTATCAGCCTGGAAGTAACACATGGCTCTTCCACTAATATTCTATGGGCTGGAACTCAGTCTACATGCTTACAACAGGAAAGGCTAGGAGAGGTGGCCTAGCTTCCAGGAGGAAGAAGAAACAGATATTGGAGAGCACTAAACAAAGCTGGCACAACAGAGAAAAGAAAGACCATTCCTGAGAGCAGAACTAGAGCTGTACAATTGGTTGACCAAGTATCTGTCTCTATTGCCAATATAGGAAGTCCTTGCTACTCTCATCGAACAGAATGTAAGTACTATGACCAGTGACAATTTCAGTTGTTTATATTGTTTCTTTTTCCAAATTGTAGTTGATTGGGAGGGGAGGGTGGTTGAAGGGAGAATTTATCCTATTTTATATTAGGTATTCTAGTGATGAACATTTGTTTTTAACCATATGTGAACAGACTATCAAGAAAGAAGTTAAAAATAAAAGCCCAGAAATCCTGGGTGTAGAATTGGGTATATTGACTGATGAGACTCTGGCCTGTCTCCCTTTAGGGAGGTGATGGGTATATTTTATATGGATGTGAGCACTTTTTACCAAGTGTGAATAGTTAAATATTTAAATGTTGATTGGGCAAAGGGTGGACCTGAGGAGGCATTTTTGATTGCTAATCCAACATTAATTCCATTGTTTGCTTCATTTTAACAGCTAAAATATTGTTCAGATAGCCCGTTCTCTTCTTGACTTTATTTAGTCAACTATAGTCCTCTCATTCCCTTTGCTTGTGGTACAGGGAAGGGCATGAGATGCAATTCTGGCCAATGAAACATTAGGGGAAATCTGCTGGATGGCTTTGGAAAAAGGTTTCATTATTACTACTAAAAGATTCTCAGGGAATACTTTTGACTTTGCTGGGAGTGCACACACTATCTGGAACTGTGCCAACATTGTGTGACCATGAAGGGAGCTGGACCAAGTCTAAGTCGGCTGCAGCAAAATAGAGCCAAAGATAGAAAGGGCCTGTTACAATTATATCATTAAGCTACTAAATTAACTGCCCTTCAAGTCACCAAATAAGAGCCTCTAGACATTACTATGTAGGATAATATATTTTTATTAGTGTTTAAGACATGTTGAGTCAGGTTTTCTGTTACTTTTAGCTGCAAGACTCCTCACGGATAAAGATTCTTTATCCACTAATATAGCCCAGCCCAAATAGCCCAGATCACACATGGGGAACCTAAGGTTTAGGTCCTTGTCATAGAAAATATATTGTTTATATCTGATAAGTGTACACTATCCTTGTTAAATGAAGATAGTATGTAGAGCACATCTCAGTAAAGAATATGTGTGTGGCCTGGCTGGTGTGGCTCAGTGGTAGATTGTCCACCCATGAACCAGGAGGTCACAGTTCAATTCCTGGTCAGGGCACATGCCTGGGTTGTGGGCTGGATCCTCAGTAAGGGGTGGGCAGGAGATAGCCAATCAATGATCTTCTCTCATCATTGATGTTTCTATCCCTCTCTCCTGCTCCTTTCTTCTCTCTGAAATCAATAAAAACATATTTAGAAAATAAAAAAAGTGTGTGTGTGTGTGTATGTGTGTGTTTCATGAGGGTAATAAATTTAGCTTAATCCACCTACATTTTCTCAATAAGTTTTCCTTGTAACTGAAAGTATATATTTGATAGCCAGTTGGCTGGGGTCATTGGTATACTGCTTGGTTGTGAAATGGATTGAAGTTAGTCAGAGTAGAACGCATTGCCTTGGCCACATTAGGATGGGGAGTTAACCACCAGAAGTTATGTTCACTCTGAGAGAAAAATAACTTCATTAGAAAGCTAACCACCAGGAGTTATGTTCACTCTGAGAGAAAATAACTTCATTAGAAGCCCTGTAACATGGCAGGGACTGAGAATTCTCCTTCAGGTTCTATTTTACACTTGTTCTATTGCTTTGGACAAATAAATAGCAGAAATAAAGCTTTGCGGATGTGGGTGGCTTACATGGTATTTTAAGATCCAGTGTTTGTTTTTGGTTTTGTGTGCTTTGTGTGTGTGTATGCTGTTGTGTTTTTGTTTTTTGGTGTGTGTTTTTTTTTTTCAGTAGCTGAACTTTTTTCCCTGTGAATGCTTCTTAAGTTACTGCAGATGATTTTCTTTCCATTCTATTATATTCTACTCTACTTCCCCCTTTCAGTTATTGTGACTACATAATGATGAAAATAGCTACTGTAAATAATACATTGACTTTTTATCTCTTCTTTCCCACAAAGAGAAAAATTCATGCTGAGCTGTAGGGAGAACTGGGTAGCAGCTGCTGCAATATCTCAATCGACAAAGATGTATGGACTGTTTGGAAAAAGCATAATTTTACCTCCTATTGGGATAAAATGGGAGGAAATATATATATAGTAGCTACCCTGAGCTTCCACAATTCCACCCCACCCCTATTTTTTAACCTGGACAATTGCCTAACTGAATGAGTGGAATATCCAGAATGCCAAGAGCAGTCTTCCTTCACTTCTTCATATTTCTCTGGAGTTTAAGGATCCTCAAGGAGATAGTGGAGGCAACAGTATGGATTTGCACAACTTTGGTCAGAAAATGTAATAGTTTTACTCCTTTTTAAAAAATCTTTATTGTTGAGATTATTACAGATGTCCCTCTTTTTTCCCCCCATTGCTCCCTTCTACTCCAGGCCTTCACCACACTATTCTCTGATAGCCCGTTCATAGGTGTCCATAGGTAATGCATATATGCATATAAGTTCTTTGTTTAATCTCTTCCCATCCTCCCACCCTCTCCCCTCTGAGAATCATCAGTTTGTTCCATTTCCATGCCTCTGATTCTATTTTATTCACCAGTTTATTCTGTTCATTAGATTTCTTATTCCTTAATTTTGATTTTTAGATTCAATTGTTGATTTGTTTTTTAGATTCAATTGTTGATTTGATTCAATATGTATTTGTTGCCATTTTGTTGTTCATATTTTTTATCTTTTTCTTCTTCTTCTTCTTAAAGAATACCCTTCAACATTTCATATAATACTGGTTTGATGATGATGAACTACTTTAGCTTTTTCTTGTCTGTGAAGCTCTTTATCTGACCTTCAATTCTAAATGATAACTTTATTGGGTAGAGTAATCTTGGTTGTAGGTCCTTGATATTCATCACTTTGAATATTTCTTGCCATTCCCGTCTGGCATGCATAGTTTCTGTTGAGAAATCAGCTGACAGTCATATGGATGCTCCCTTGTAGGTAACTAACTGCTTTTTTCTTGCTGTTTTTAAGATTCTCTCTTTGTCTTTAGCCCTTGGCATTTTAATTATGATATGTCTTGGTATGGTCCTCTTTGAGTTCTCTTATTTAGGACTCTCTGTGCTTCCTGGACTTGCAAGTCTATTTCTTTTACCAGGTAGGGGAAGTTTTCTGTCATTATTTCTTCAAATAGGTTTTCACAATATATTGCTCTCTCTCTTCTTCTGGAACTCCCGTAATGTGAATGTTGGTATGCTTGAAGTTGTCCCAGGAGCTCTTTACATTATCTTCATATTTTTTAATCTTTTTTTTCTCTTCTAGTTGGGTGTTTTTTGCTTCCTCATATTTCAGATCATTGATTTGATTCTCAGAGTCCTCTACTCTACTGTTGAATCCTTATTATTCTTTATTTCAATCAGTGTATGCTTAATTTCTGACTGGTCCTTTTCCATTTTATTTGGAGGTTTCTAGAAGATTCTTGAGTAATCATATAACCATGATTTTGAACTCTGTATCCAGTAGTTTGTTTTCTTCCATTTCTTTCATTTGTGACATGTTTCTTTGTCTCTGCATTTTGGCTCCTTCCCTGTGTTTGTTTCTATGTATTGGGTAGCACTGCTATGTCTCCTTGAGTTGACAGAGTGGCCTTGTGTAGTAGGTGTTCTATAGGGCCCAATGCTCAGCCTCCCCAGTCACCTGAGTTGGGAGCTCTAGGTGCACCCCTTTGTGGGCTGTGAGCACAGTCTTATTGTAGTTGAGATTTGATTGCTGTTGGTTTCACTCAGAGGAATTGATCTCCAGAACCATTGGCTGTGAGGACCAGCTGTGACTACAGTGGGAGAGCTGCTGTGCAGGAGACACCCCTATGGAGCAGGACTTGCTTCAGTGAGGCTTTGGTGCTCACTGAGTCTTCCCCTTGAGTATGTCACTTATGGATGTGTAAAGTTGCAATCTGACACGGACCACTGGATACACTGGCTCTTGGGTCTCCAGGGAGGTACAAAGTCAGCCACTGTCTGGGGCCACCCAGCAGGAGTTACAGAGAGATCTTAAGCTTCCTCCTCTTTGTATCAGGTTTGGAAGTGACCAGATGAGGCCCAGCTATGAAGCAAGGTAGGCTGGTGCTGGTGCTGGGTCTTGGTCCTTTTATTGATAGGTTTGGGGCTCCCTGACTCAGCTGCAGCTTGTTTGAGAGATTTTAGACTGAGAAAGGACAGGCCATTTATATTCGCAAGCCACTGCACCCAACTTGGGTAGGATTGTAAATTGGATGAGGTGGGGACTTAGGGAATCACCAGGGCTGAGCAAACAGAAATGGCTGCCAGTCAGCTCTGAAACCGGGGAGGTCCCAGCATAGGAACAATAATCCCTGCGAGCACCCCTGTCTGAGAGAAAGCTTTCCCCAAGTTCCTGCCCCGATGCCAGACAATCCAGTTCCTCCTCATATGTGTCTGTGTTCCCTAGAGGCTCACCCTGGCTCTGGAGCTCAGAGGAAGCAAGACCTTGTAAGTTCAGTTTGTGATGCTGGGCTTTTAAAAGAAACAGTTGGGTCTGTAGCAGCCCGTGTGTCACTGTGCCCAGTCTGCACTGGTTTTTACAGCCGGTAGTTCTTATTGCCCATAAGGATTTCTCTTCCCATCTCTGGGATCCTTGGCTGAGGCTGGGACCTCTTGCCCCTCAGGCTGGTCTCTGCAGAGGCGATCACCCTCCTGATTAAAAAGCAGAACATGTGGGTGCCCGACCAGCCTGTTCTGTGCCTCTGCACCTCCTACCATTCTCAGTATGTTTTCTTCTTTACTTTTCTAGTTGTAGGACTTCCATTCAGCCCGCTTTCTAGTGCTTCTGGATGATGGTTGTTCTGTATTTTAGTTGTAATTTTGATGTGGTTGTGGGAAGCAGTGAGTACGGATGTTTACCTACGCTGCCATCTTCAAATATCTCTAGTTTTACTTCTTAAGGCAAGGCATTAATTTAGTAAAATCTTAGTTTACCTTATTCTTAAGGAATGGATCATTCTGGAAACAACATGAAATTTAGAGTCAAGAGACCTGGGAAGAAGCCCTAGCTTGCCACTTATGAGCTTTATAACTTTGCTTAGGTAGCTTCAACTATCTCTAAAGTAAGCATAATTATAGCCAAATCATTCCTGCATTCATTTCTTTCTTTTCTCATACCCTCTTTCAAAACATTTGAAGCAGAGTATAAAAATTATATATGCAATAATCAAATGAGGCTGATAGAATAGATCTAGAAAATTAGAACAAAGAAAAGAGAGAAAGCATGCTAACTATAAAGTTTGATAATAAGAGCCATAAATACGTATCACATTAGAATCTGAGGTTCCTAGAAGCCAGGACATGAAGGGAAAAATGAGGTTACATATATTAGATTTTCATTAAGGAGAGTGAATATCGGTTCCTCTGAGGAAAGAGAGCATTTTCTTGGCACTGCATTCTCAAAGAAATTGAAACCTTATAAGGATAATAATGCTCAGGGTTGTTAAGTGCATTAAGTATATATAAAAATCTTAATTGCAAACAATTATTTAATACCAATTAGTATATAAATATTAATTAAACACATTACCAGAAACTACATTTGAAAGCAGAGAGCAGAGTTGTAACATCTTAATTCTTTTCAGTGGAAAGCATTTCTCTAATATACTCTATGCTTTCCTGCTTCACGAGTAGATCACACAAAGCATAATATCACTTTTAGAGGGGATTGGAGAATTTATGATTATAAATACCAATGATTGTTGCTTGCAGTATCTATAGCTGTAAATGTAGATGTGAAAAACGAATGTGACATATCAGGATGAAAGGAAGGGACTACTCCAATGTGTCTGACACTTGCTTTCTAGGAAAAAAAAAATCACTAATATTTATTTGCCTTTAAATAATTTGACTGTCACAAGGGTGGAGTGAAAAATGTGAAGCTGTTGACCCCTTGGGCAGTGTAACACAGCTGCCTTTCTGTAAAGCTAATTAGTGACCTAAAGTTGAAGCAAGCAGTCCTTTCCCAAGTGATTTTCTTATCCCTCAGTCAATCTTTACGGTCCTTATATCTTTTCCCCCTCAACGCCATGCAAAGTATTATTTTTCATTTCTGCACCACAACTCAGTGGTCCAGGGGTGTCTTCTTATCAGCTTGTCTTTTACTTAATTTACTCAGTCTGAGGGTGTGGTGTGTAGAGGAAGTATACCTCAATACTTTCAGGAAGTTCTCCAAGGGCACAGGGTGGTAGCTTATTCCAAAGCCTGTCAACATGAGCAGCACCTAGTAGTTGAATATCCGTTTAAGACCTTCTTCTACACTGTTTCATTTAATCTGCACAATTACTCTGTGAGTTAGTTATGATTTCCTTTTGCAGATAGAATAAGACATACCTGCATCTGAATCCATCCTCTGCTCCTTATTAGCTATGGGAGTTCAGGCAAACTATTTAATATTTTTACGAATCAATGACCTCACCTACACTATTGAGTTGTGGTAAAGACTGAACGATATGATATCTGTAAATCACCTTTCAGTATCAGACATAGACTGATATCTGACACAGAGTGATGATTATTATGATGTCACCTAAACAGAACTCTTGCAACCAAGTAATAATAATGATGATGATGATGATAAATTACATATTAAAATATTACAAATCACTGAAAATCACAGTTCTGTTCTATTAAAATCTTTTCTCAGGTAACATTATTTTCTTAATATTACTTATTTGTAATTTGAATTAGTGGATGACATTGATCTAAAAAAAGAGTCCCCAAATACAAACCTCCTTCTCCAGAATAAACCACAGAATCTAAGACTCTTGCTTTGAAGCTACCAAAAGGTGATTAAATCCAGTGAAAAGCATTTCTATCTCCAGCCATGGTTGACTTGTGCTCTCAGTGGTAAATTCAAGGCAGCTACAATACTTCAGGACTATACATTTTAATCCCTAATATTCTCATATTATAGTAACCTTGACCATGAATGCACAAAACCTTTTCTTATTTGATTCATCTGAGAGGCATTGAATTATCCCATCGGTATCTTCCAGGCTATAATTGTTGAAATAGCCCAGCTTCTTCAGGTGGGTAAATTCTTTAAAGGTGATTTATCTGAAAACAAGCCACAAACATTTTTCAGCAGCCTCCTGATGTGCTGAGTCTTTGTCACTAGTTATTTCAATTTCTAAAAGCACAACTTACTTTAAATTGCCAGCCACAGCCTCGAGAAAGCATACAAGCGGTGGTCACCGTGTGTGCTGATACAGCCAAGCCTTTTCAGCCAGCTCTAGTCAGATTTGGGGTGTGCTTTGATCTTTTCTCTGACAGGCACATGATCTCTGTGTCAAATATCACCAGGGGCACTATTTCACAAGTTGTTGTGCCCAAGTTGGCATGAGGTCTGGGCAGGAGTTAAAACTCAGAATCAGGGATAGGTGTGCACAGGTAAACATCGGGAGCCAAGCACGCCGGTGCCAAAGGAAAGTTGTAATACAGGCAGCAAGATAAGATATGGAACCAGAGCCCAGGCAGGGGGCAGAGGACAGGGACAGACAGCCTAGCAGTTAGAACGGCCAGCCCCTTGCCAACGCTGTTCATGTTGGACCACCTGTGATTTATATTTGGGGGTAACAATTTTTGTTAGTAAATAAACATTTATTAACTTTTTTCATTTTATCAAATTGGAACACATACCCTTGCTTGGAAACGTTAACAAAGAAACAATAAGAAATAGCTATGAATTACATGCTAATGTGCTGAGGGCGACATCTATCCAGAGTCATCCAAGAGGAAGGAATCTGGAAAGTCTTCCTAAGAAGGTGCCTTGTTCCTTAGATAGCCCCATACATGTTTGTTTGTTTTGTTTGTGTGGGGTTTTTTTTTTTTCTTTAAACGTAAGTCCTACACATTTTAATAGTAACTTCATTTTCCACATTTATCACATTGTCGATTACAGGATGCTGGTTCCTTCCCTTTCCCATCCTCTGGATATTTTGGGAACAGTGGTATTTATATTAATGTCTTACAGGCACCACTTAAAGCAGAGATGGCTCAGAAGGCAAAGAATTTAAACACCTACGATTCTAAAGCCTTTCCATGTTATGAATAAATACACCTCCAACTCATTGGCTTAAGGCAATTCATTCCTTTTTGTTGTTGTTTTAATCATCACCTGAGAATGATTTTATCCACTGATTTTTAGAAAGAGTAGAAGGGAGGGCAAAGGAGAGAGAGAGAGAGAGAGAGAGACATCAATGTGAGAGACGCATCAATTGGTTGACTCCTACATGAGCTAGGACCAGGCCAGGGATTGAACCTGCAATCCAAGTACGTGCCCTTGACTAGGAAGAACCAAAGACTCTTCAGAGCACTGGTCAGTGCTCTAACCACTGAGAACACTGGCCAAGACCCTTTTAAAAAACATTATCTTTACTGTTGAGAGTATTATAGATGTCCCCTTGACCCACTACACCCGACTGCCGCTCCTCCCCACCAGGCCTTCAGGCCCATTTTTGATATAACCATTCCAACCAATTTTGGAAAATTTTAGATTTGAATAGGTTCCCACTAAAATTGTACTGCTTTTAGATCATTTAAGCATGCTTAGTCAATTTGTCTAAGCATTCTTTCACTTTAATTTCATATTTTTAAAACATGCTCATGATAACTTTATAGATGATTCATTTAGTGCATTTTTGTGTCTTGCATGTTTTAATGAATACTTTTACAAACTGTATAAATTGATTAAGTAAATTAGCAAATACCCTGTGTTTGCTCCCTTTTAATGAGACATTGCTGTTTGATGATAATAAAGTAAAGATCTGTTATGATTTTATTATGTACACGTCAAGAACAATGAAGTGCAATGGAGGATTAAATTCAATGGAGGATTAAATTAAACATGAGAGTAAGTATAAAATCACAGTACCTGGCATATGTTAGCCACTTAGGAACTACTCATTCCTTTTAAAGAAATGAGAAATTCATTTTCATACCCAAATTGACATGGTTGTTATTTGACATACCTCAGGCTCACCAGATTTTTTGCTACTTTTCATTTGGCGTTGAATTCTACCAGTCTTGTTTTAATGGTGTGGAGAAGTTTGGAGAGTAGATAAAGAAATAATCTTCTTTAAAATCTGTGAGGTTCTAGTTTATTTTATTTATTTCCTTAACTCCAGTTAGAAACAGCCTCTGGAAAAAGGAGCTATTTCCTCCTGACCCTATCCTGGTTCCAATGTGCCTAATCCTAAACCTCTAGCCTCTGTCCTCCCGCTTCTGGCCTCTGTATGCAAAGGAGGGAAGGAGGTACACCAGATGTTCCAAGCTTGCCTCTCCCCATAGGCTATGCTGTGGGCAAGGAAGCCAATTCAGTTATGCTCTGATACATTCTTTGCTTGAGCACCTCTACGTGGTAGCTAGCCAGATGAAGAGCCAAAGAATAAACAGAAAAGAATAACCATGGGTCAGGATCAAGTGTGTGAATGTGGAAGAAGAGACTGGAATTTATTAAAATGGAAGGATTCAAGGTGAGCAGAGAGAAGGATCGATACATAAATTCTAGTCTGGTGAAAGAAAAATGGCTTTGTTTGCCTACACTTACATCTGCATAATTACAAAAGCCCAATAAAGGCCACAAGTGTCTATAAAGAGAAAGAATGGAGAGAATGAAAGTGTGCGTTGTGTGGGGACGGACGCCTTGGTGATAGAAGTCACTGAGATAATCTGGCTTCAGCAGAAGAGCCAACTTTTTGAGCATGTATCTGAAAGAGGCTAAAAAAGGTGTGGGAGAATACCAATGAGGTATTAGAAGTATCAGATGTGCAACGCTGCAGATTTAATATTAAAACAAAGTAGATGGTGAGTCAAAGAGTCTAAAGAATGAAACACAACTGAAAGGTAATTAGCAGACAAAGAAAAGTGAGAAAAATCAGTGCAGAAATAGGGTCAAAGATAAAATAATATCGAGAAAAAGGTAGAGAGGGGGAAATCATAAAAAGTGATACAAGGAGGACTTAACTAGTGTTTTGTAACAGGAGTCAGTTACTTAGATAGGATCAATCACCCTACCCTTCAGTTTCTCTTTTAACAATTATTCATGAGTTGCAATCTTATGATTTTACCTGGGCTCTCAGTCTCATAGTCATTCACAGATGGCTCACTCAATTTATCTTTTAGGCTATCTTTTAGTTTTTAAAAAGAGTTTATCCATTAGTTAAAAATCTTATCCCAGTGATACATCTTGAACTACCAACTACCAATTAAACACCTTCTCTAGATTGTGCCCATATAGGTCTCTTAGATGTCACATGCCTGCCTGCCCACCTAGTGCTCATTATCCTTTCCTCTCTGCTAAGAGAAACATGATTCTTTCAACCAATGAAGGATCCTGACTTAGCCACAGAAAATAAGTCATGATTGGTCTAGGTCAGTGATGGGCAACCTTTTGAGCTTGGTGTGTCAAACTTCGCCAAAAAACTGAGCATAACTCGGGTAGTGTGTCACTTTGAGGAAAAAACATTATTTCGCAAATGTTTCATCCTCAGGAGCAGCAAATGTTTCATCCTCTGCATGTGGCCCCCTCAGCGGCCGCGTGACATCAGAATTGGCTACGTGTGTCAGTGCTGACACGCGTGTCATAGGTTCGCCATCACTGGTCTAGGTCATTCATAATAATCTCATTCCCTTCCCATTAATGGTTCAGTTCAGAGGGGTGGCATGTAAACCAGGAACCTGGCATTTCCCTTATAGTCATAAAAGGATCATACAGCAGCTTATCCCTTCCTGCGTATGACATAGTGTCTGGAGAAGTGGCAGCCATCTTGCAACCATTAGCCAACAACTGCCAAGGATGGCAAAGTTGAAGGATGGAGAGAGTAAGGCTCCTGTTTTATAGCTGAGGCTGTTTCAACAACTGCCAACTATCAACATACCATATGTGTAAGTCACCATTTAGCTGAATTTCCTGTTACTTGGATCTAAAAGCATTTAGTCTCTCAGTCGTATCTAGACTGGGTAATCACCTATAGCCTTCACTGTGTCTTTCAGGCCTTATAAAAGTACATTTGTTCAGTAGTGCAAGAAACTATTTAAATGAGCCATCTCACACTAACATTTTAAAAATAATTTAGCACATTCTCTTGTTGTCATAGATTTAGACAGCTTAAGCATAACAAATTGTACTACTGATATTTTCATGTTATCACATTCTTCTAGGGATATAAAAATGGATATACAAGAAAGTTAAAATATGAGTAAATTGCAGTAAAAAACCTAAGTGTATGAATAAATGCAGAAACTTAAAAATGACATTCCCATGTTGACTACTGATTAACCATTTTAACTAAAATTGATTTAAGAGCATGTAAATTCATAGTTTTACAGAGAGCAAAAAGGCCATAAATATGTTTTTAGTTTACCTTGGGAACAAAATAGAGGGGTAAAATGATCTATCAATGATCAGTCAATTAGACAGTAACAAGCAGGACTAGAGTATTTTCTTTCAGGCCAAAGCTTTCCACTTCATCATACTGACTTCTTAAGGAGACTTAAAAACACTGTTGTAATTACTGAAATCTGTTCCCTAGAAAGCAGTGGCCACATGTGGCCTTTCCTGAAATGCACCTCTTTGTTATCTTCAATTCTTCCCTTGTTATTTCTTGTCCTTTTTTAAGCATTACACTAATATTTCTTTTTTTATCTTTTTTCTTATTTTCTCACTATTCCACTATTTTCTCACTATTTCTCACTATTGTTTCCTCTATTTAGATTACTTTCCCTTCTCTCTTCTTCTGATTACCCATTTTAATCTTACTTCCTTTTAGTATTTTCTCCATTCTTGCACCAAATCCTAGCTTCTAGTCACCATTCCACTCATTCATTTTTTTCTTCTTATAGGAGTTTAGCAACTCATTTACTTTCATTGGTTCTTTTTTTCTATTTTCATTTTTAACCCCTCCTATTACACATGGTTTTTTTAAATAGATACCTCCTATTACACATCGTATCTATCATTTTATCTGATATACCCTGCCATTTTCCAATGTTAGTAGAGCAGTAATCTTCATAATTACCTGTACCTGACACTTGCCAATGCCATTGCATTCCACAGTTAACCCTCAGACTTCTGCCAGGAGTGGAAAATAAAGACTATGCAAATGCTAGGAGGGTTGGGGTGGCAGTGAGGATAAGCAAGCAGAATCCAGAGATAAGAGAGCAATGAAGGAAAGAAATAAAAGAGAAAAGAACTTAAACAGCATTATATCTTACTGTTTCCGAACCATATTATTTCACACACAGTGACAGAAGGAATTGGGCAATATGCCAGGTTGTTGGATTGACTATTGAGGGAAGGCACAGGAAACCCAAAGAGGAAAGCATCATAAGAAACCCCAGAATTAAAAACATCTGGCATAATTTAAGAACCAAATCTGAAGAGGTCAGTGCTGGGGCTGAAGCAAAACTCAGTTAAAGGTTACAGATAAGAGACGTTGGTCAAGGTCTCTTCAATGTTTGATCAACCTGTGTTGCCAAACAGGAGAAACGAGAGGGTTCTTTTGTAGTGTCACTCATCCACTGTTTGATAACGAGGAGGACATTGCACAAACAACAGGGAGAATATTAATTTTGTGGGATTGAACACATAATTATATCCTTTATAAGAAAGGTTCAATGGTCCTAACTTTGTTGCGATTACAGGTTTTGTTGCTTTGTGGTTCTGTGGTAGAAATCTCTCTCTTGGAAATGGAAGCAATGTCTTTTGCTTTCATGTTTCCAGAATTTCACCCCACCAGGGAATTTGTATACTTTATTAAAATGAATACCTGATAATCAAAATATTTTCTTATAAAAGAAGTTACTTAAATAACAGAAAATTTAAAATATTGGTTTAAAATAGAGTGATTTATATACCTTATTTATTTCCTGATTAATCCTGTTTAATAAAAGGGTAATATGCAAATTAACCATCACTCATCACGAATATGGTGGCGCCCATAGCCACAAGATGGTGGCACCCAGTCCTCTCAGCCCTGCTGGAGTCCCCCAGCTCCGGAGGTAGGGGGGGCGGCCGCTGAGAGCGGGCAGCGTGAGTGGCCTGGCGGAATGCTTGTTCGTCGCCCGGGCGATGAGGCAAGCATTCAGTGCCCAGCCGCCAATGGGCCTCTGGGCTGCGGTGAGCCTCTGGGCAGCAGGCATGGAGCGGCCAGGCTCTGTAGAGAGCTACTGGTGCATGGATTCGTGCACAGGGCTACTAGTCAGAAAATAAAAAATAATCATTTTGAATATTTCTTATTACTCTTCCTGGCCCTTGAGTCTTTATCTTGTGAGTTCTTTTTGGCATATGGTTCATTTGTGTATATGGAGTGCTTGAGTAGGGAAGAAGGAATGATAATCTTTATTCAATAGCTAAATAAATACATATGCAACCCATATATTATTTTATTTTTTTAAAATACATTTTTATTTATTTCATAGAGAGGAAGGGAAAGGGAGAGAGAGATAGAAATATCGATGATGAGAGAGAATCATTGATTAGCTGCCTCATGCATGCCCCCTAGCTGCTTCCTGTGAGCCAGTAACCTGGGCATGTGCCCTGACCAGGAGTTGAACCATGACCTCCTGGTTCATGAGTCGATGCTCAACCACTGAGACACACCAACAGGATGCATCCATATTTCAATGGGCCGCCCTTGGCTGTTCTAAAAGTGAGAAATATGGGTGATATGTTAGTTTCCTGGGGATGCTATAACAAATTGTTACAAATTTGGTGACTTAAAACAATAGAAATGTATTCTCTCACAGACTAAAGGTTAGAAATCTGAAATCACGGTGTTGACAGGGTTCCTTCTGGAGGGTCTGAGGAAGAATCAGAGCCTCTAGCTTCTGGTTGACTCTTTTCTAGCTTGTGGTAGCTCCTGGCAACTGTTAGCATTTCTTGGCTTGTTGTTGCATCACTTCAATCTCTTTCTCCATCTTCACATAGCCTTCTTCCATGTCTACGTATGTGTCTAAATCTCTCTCTCCTTTCTCTTATAAGGACACCAGTCATTGAAGTTAGGGCCCTCCCCAAATCCAGGATGATTTCATCTTAGAATATTAACTAATTCCATCTGCAAAGACCTTATTTCAAAATTCTGAGGTTACAGGCGCATGTGAATTTAGGGACCGGGGGTGGAGGGGGCAGGGGAGGAATACTATACAGCCCACTAGAGGCAATAACAACAAATTTTCAAAATATGACTCAGCAGAGACTAACAAATTTGCAAAAAACTCTTAATTCAACCAAATCCTGCTAGTTCAGTTTAATGAAGCCTCACCAGGATGCATCCAAAATTCCTGAATATCCCTCCCTCTTCAACAGTGGCCTCCTAGTTATAATGCCACCTATGGTTCCATTGTGGCTGCGCCTTTGCTCTGCTGTGCTCTGCTCTGCTCTAATGAGTGCCTTGATGAAGGGAAAGAAGGAGCTGTTCCTTTCTCGTACCTACCAAAACTTCTTTAATTTTCCCAAGGTGAGCCTTGCATACTTCCACTTTAAATCAATTAGAGCAGACCAAAACCTGACTCAAATTCGTCCAGTGTGTCCCCACCAGGGGGGTTGTATTCTCCCCCAACCTCTTTAAGGTTTTTCCCTTTCCAGTGCATAAGCTTTTAAGACTCTAAAGAATGAACCCTGTATCCCAATTTCTGGAGTTGGGGCTGCACAGGATGTAGCCAAAACATTGTGTCTCCTCATAATTTTTTTATCTCCCTCAGTCTCATTTGGCACTTACTTAAAGATATTTTAATTGTTTTATGCCCTCTGCCCTCTGGAAATGCCTGAATATGTACACAAATTAGGCTGAGAACTTCCATAAAAACACAAAAACTTCATTGTAGATAAGTTTCCTACTTCCCTTCTCTCCACAACAAAGAATATACAGAATATATCCCACTGTTTATATTTAGGGAACATCTATTTACAATGCAACAGGTAGGGAAAACCTACTAGCCATCTAGTAGACTGAGGTCCATAGATGTTCATGTGTCAGTGAGGCCTCTATGAGTCCAAAATTTTGCCTCCAGTGTATGGAAAATAAACATGATACGTGCAGAGTGTGGGAACACATACAATCATGCCATGGTCTTAACACTAAAGAAGACATTGTATTTCTTATATTTTTAAGTTTTGAAATTGGATTTTCAATTCTCTTTCTGGAAAGTAATTCACATTAACCAAATTGGAAAGTACTGATAAGCCAAAGTGCCAGAGTATTAATTTAGATAGAAAATATAACTGCCAGGTGAATTGTACTGTTCACTTTGATTAATTGGGATAGTACCTTCTCAATAGAAACGTCTCCTTGCAAAATAAAATCAAAATTAGAGGATAACTTGTGATTATTGAGTGAGATTTTTAAAAAATAAATGATCTTATGATATATAGCAACTTCTCTACCTTGGAGTTACACATGCCACACAGAATAAAGTATTTCTCAGTTGCTCCAGAGTGGGCTAAAGTAATAATAGAATATGTGCATTATCCAGCTATCAATTTTTAATGTTATTATTTTTCAAAAGTTTCTGTGACTAAAATTGTACTTAGTGTCACAATTATCAGAAATATTATACACCTCCCTCCTTGATTTCCAGTACCTTCATAAATTTGGGTTTTCCTGATGGCCATTTAGGAAGGTATTGCTATCTGACTTGTGGCACGCTCATATGACTCATCTTAGTATGACATTACATTTTTGGAAAAATATATTTTCCAAAAGGCTATACTCATTCATTTGTATTATTGCTATTTCCATCAAATTGAAGAGCAAACCCTTCCTTGTATCTGTAGTCCTGTGTATTTAACACATAGGGTCTCCAGGACACCTGTAGACAGTGGTCTTCATTGTATTAATTCCTAGGAGGAATATGGCTGAGAGGAATGTGCAAAGCACTAAGATTCAGGATATCTGGGTTCTTGTCTCAGCTCTGCCTCAAGCTACCTGAGGCATAGGAAACTCATGCCTGTTTCCTCATATTTAGACATAGGGAACTGGGGTAGCTTGTTTTACCATCCCTCTGACTAGCATGTAGTAGGTACTGATGCTTGTTGAATTAACGAATCATCTCTAATAGCTCCCTTAACTCTAAATATTTTTACAAAATCTTGCTGAATTTAAATCTGAATTTGTGAATGATTTTTTTTACTCATTTGTTTTTTCTCTAATAGTACATTTTCATTTATTCATTCAGTGAACATTCATTGCAAGCTGGCTATGTATCAGGCAAGGTCCCGGACCATGAAGAATTTATTGAAATTAATAATTTCAAAGTTTTTTCTCTTATTCTATGTCCTTCTTTTCCTCACTCAATACTCCATAGCCACATATGGCCTTATTTTTATTCTAGTAATCTAATAATCTCACTTTATAACCAACGCCCCTCCCCGTCATGTTTCCTTTCCCTATGATTGCCCCAAGATTTATTTCTCTCTGGGACTCACTTGTTTTGAACTCGTTTTCCTCAAGAAGCCTGCCCACTGCTTTGTAACCCAAGGTCAGAAGTTCAGGAAAAGCAAATTCCATGAGGAAAGCAAGAGTCTGAGTGAGAGATCCCAGTGGGCCTCTACTTCCCTCATCCTGGGATGTGAATTGCTCACATCTGCCACAGTGGAAGGTCACTCTGGCTTCCTTATCCTAGTGGGAGATTGCTCCAGGAACTCAGAGCAGCTCCCAGATCTCTATCTTACAACCCCTGCAAATTCCCACAGGGTGACTGGAAAGGAATCCAGCCAAATAGCCTGCAGCTACACATGTGTGTTCACTCATACCCCAGCCCCCGCAGCCTTCACAGGCCGCTGCCCTCACATGGACCTCCGGGACCACCCACAGGGCCCTCCCTTCCCTGGAGTCCTGGACATGCCTCCTTTGCTCTCTCATCTCTCAGTCATGCCCCAACGTGTACAATCTCTGCTCCACTGATTTCCACCAATGTCATGATGAAGATTTTAAAGAGAAACATCACTTTAGATGTTATAACATTTTAAATTTGAGTAAGAACAAACTGACCAAGGGCTCACACAGTAATGCATATGAGAATGCTAAGGAGAGAGGCACGGGAATTAAAAGGGGGCTGGAACTATTTGCAAGGCAGTGGTTGGTTGTGAGTCTACCTGATGAGACAGCAGAATGTCTACAGACTCAGTAAATACCTTCCCTGGTCACAATTCACCAAGCCCCAAGAAAACCAGAACCTCAGATCACTGAATTCCTGCGCTTAACCATTTTCGCTGATCCAAACAAGTTGCCTATCCCAGCACATTAACATTCTCTGTCCAGTATTTTGGGGGCAGATGGAGAATAATGATAAGTCTTGGGTACAGTTCAGGATTTTGTAATGAATTCAGAAGTCTAAGGGATCAGGCAAATACAGCCATAAGTGCAGTATCTCCAGTGGTCACTGTGAGCTCCCTCCTTTTGCTCTGCAGTAATATGTGTGTCCATGTTAAGAGCTGCTGCTCTAGCTCAGGGTGGAGAACACAGTCAAGCTCCATCCCCTCCCCCATAAAAATTAAATCACAGCTATAGGAAAATGTGTTTTTAAAAATATAACAGTTGTTTTTCTATGTAATCATCTCTTAATCAGTAGAATAATTTGATTTTACAGAAGACTCCAGTTCTGTGATGGAGCTCTTGGCTGTAGGATCAGGTAAACTAATGTTTGACTCTATGAGCTCTGCAAGTTCCATTTTAAAATCTGCCACAAAGAGATAATTGAGAGGGAGGGGGGAATAAAGATACATGAATATGAATATTTCCTGCTGCATTTTATATAGTTGCAAAATTCGATGAATAAACTATATGTCAATTTGTTGATAAAATAAAGTTTCGTGTATGTATATAATAAGACACTAGGCAGTCATTAAAAGTGTACATCTTTATTCATAATAAAGAAAGTCCCCTGTGAGTCATTATTAAATGAAAAAAGAAAGCAGAAAGCAATATGTATGATCTCATTTATAAGTTTATACTAACATATGCACCACCACCCCCAACACACAAAGATGTTAACCAAAATATGACCAAAGTGGAAGTTCAGGTGGTTTCACATTTTTTACTATTTTTCTGTAATCTTTGCATTTTCTACAGTAAAACAAATAGGGTTCCTTTTTTTTCTGTGTGTTTTTTGGTTTGTCTTATTTTATTTTTTTATTCGGGGGGACTTAATTAGCTATCTTTATTTTGAGAATAGGAAAAGGAAAAGTGTATGAGCTTTAGAATCAGGCAGTGATAGGTTCAAATCCTAACTCTCACTTACTAGTTATGTGACCCTCGACAAGTCGTTTGACAATGCGGAGCTTCCTGTGTGTCACCTTTGTCATTATTGCCTACCTGACAAGAGGTTGCTTCAGGACAATGGGAGATGGTAGTGGCACAATGTTTTGGAATATTTTCCAATGTGTCTTTCTATTAACTCCTTCTTTATGCTATCGCACTTTCTCCACCAGAACTAGATGAGAAAAGCTGAGGCTTATCGCCTCAGGAAAAGGGGGGCATAGAAGAAAATTGTTAGGAAAATATAGTCACATGTTTGTCTTTGAATTCTAAAATAAATTATTGAAGCTTTTAGAAGAGACAAAAAAATGAAAAAAAAACAAAGTTTTATTTTTAAAATTTCCTTTCATGCTTTTTTATGTTCTCACATTGTAAGTATTACTCTTGAAATAAAATATCTCTAATTTTAAAATAGAGTGGTGAAACCTCAAACTTCCAAACAAATCTCTAAATAAACCAAGTTCAATTACTTGTCACAGGACTACACTTCATCTATTCATTCAGCAAATATGTTATTCTCCGTGCATTTTTCTAGGTACTGGGAATGCAGCAGTAAAAAACAAACAGAAATTCTTACTTAATTTTTAAATTTTACTTTGTTAAATAGGGGATGCATTCTTATGATGCATATATCCATAGAGGGGAAAGTATAGAGTGGAGAAGATGTGAAGTAACTGGAACTAATGTAATGCTGGTGGCTGGTTCTACATGAATTCAACTTCTGTGGAAGATAATTTGATATTATGCTGCAATGTTTAATATCTGGGTACTCTGTGACACAACAATTCTACTCCTAGGTATATTCCCAAAAGACATAACAGACAAGAATGTCTTTAGCAAAAAACTAAAAACGACTTAAATGTCCATGAACAGAAGAATGGGTTAATAAAATGAAGTATTTTCAGACAGTGACAAAAATATATACACTACAACTACATGCAAAATTATGGATAAAATCTTTGGGAGGTAATTGAGGCAGATGGTATTTTCCAAAATGACCATAACCGTATTTCCAGTCTCACATGTTCTCTCAGAACATTAAACCACCACCCTCACCAAAACCTCTCACATCAAGAGATCAAGTTCACATTTCCTCCCTTTGAATTTGGGTGGGTCCTGGTGACTGCCTTACCTCATGCAGGACAGAAGCTATATGCCTTCTGAGGGCTGGTGATTAAAGGCAACATAGTTTCTGCCTGGCCTTTGAAGCCCTGAGCTGCCTGAGGATTCTGAGGACCCTAACGCCACCAGGCTGGAGAAACCCATGAAGAAAGCACGTGGAGGTAGAGAAAGATGCCGTGAGAGGCTCTGCCTGCTCCAGTCCCCAGCAGCTCCAGTCTGACCAGTCCATGCTCCAGAAATGGGAGTGAAGATGTTTCAGAGAAGACTTCAGCTCTAGATATCATATGACTCCAAACACATGGAAGACCCTGAGCCAGAACATCCCAACCATGCTTCTCTTGAATTCATGATTCCAGAAATACTGTAAGATGCCTGTTTATATCCATTAGCTATGAATAATGGTTGTTATTTCGGGCCACTGAGTTTTGGAGTGACACAAAGATGGAGGGCTGGAACAACGACATGGAGTGAAAACAATGAACAATGACATCACTGTATAATGTCATTTTCTTAATGCTCAAAAATAAGGGAAACAAAACAATAAAACTGAATTTTTTTTTTAAATTGAAAAAAATAAATACAATATTTTAAATTTTGATGTTAGTTTCTGCTTTTATTGCATTAGGCTCAGAGGATAATTATATAATTTTTACTTTTCAAAATTCATTAAAGTTTTCTGTGTAGCAGAACAGATGGTCAATATTTGTGAATGTGACTTGAGCACTTGAATGTGTATTTGCTCTTTTCAAGATACAATATTGAATGCATACATCTGTATGTATATATCAGATCTTCTCTACTAATTATAATATCCAAATCTTCTAGACACTTAGTTCTGATCTGTGAGAAAGGTGAGTTAAGAACTTGCATTCTACGTGGAGGTGCTGCAAATCCCAGGACTCAGCTGGCATCAGCCTTCTCACTCAGGCTGCACTGAGTGGGGGACAGAGGGAGAATGGACTTAGCGTTCATTCATAGGATCATTCATTCAATCTGCATTGATGAGTGCCCACTGTGTGCCAGGCCATATGCTAGCACTGGGGGAAAGTGACACCAGCTGTATAAGCCTGGCCGCCTCAATGTGCTCTATTCCTTCCTATCTGACCCATCAATTCCCTTTGACATTAATGGTTAGAAACTGGGGTGGGGCCAAATCACAAACCAATGAACCCAAGGGATGCACCTGGGTGGTACCCAGGCTCTGGAAAGGCAGACCCTAGTTCAAATCTACTTACTCATCAGGGCCGCTATGTTCAGTTGTTTAGGTTGCACACTGCACAAGGTGCCACATACAAGGGAATTCTGATTACACTGTGGACATTTTTATTATTTAAAAAACATTTTTGTTACAGCTTTATTGATGATAAAGATGGGCCATTCACACATCAATTATGTCAATTTTCTATTAGATGGCAACAAAGGAACTTGATCTAACAAAATCAGTATAATACAATTGTCTCAATTGCTCCTAATGGTTGTTAATGAATTTGAAATCCCCATTTTACAAAAAAATAACTTGTACTGCTAATGTATTTCTACCTTTACTGGCGATATTTGAAAGTTTTGCTTTATTACTATTTTTCTCTTGTTTTAGGGTGAATACAAATATTCATACCTGTATCTTTACTGTGAATTAAAAACCTTCTTTGTTTTACTTAATACTTTTTGACCTGAAACCCACCAAATCTGCTACCAAGATCATGACCCCTGCTTGCTTTCGCCTCAACTGGGATATTGTTATTGATTTGAGAGAGAGGGAGAGAATTCAATGTGCAAGAGAAACATGGGTTGGTTGCCTCCCAGACTGGTATTGAACCTGCAACCCAGGTATGTGCCCTGATGAGGAACTGAACCCACAATTTTTTTCATGGATGGGATGATGTTCAGCCAATTTAGCCACCTGCTTTCTTTAATTTTGGTTTATTTGTTATAAAGTTGACCATACTTTTACCTACAATATTTTAAAATCAGAATTTTTTAGGTATGCCTCACAGGTAGCTTGACTTTGGCTCTTCTTTGAGCTCAGTCTGAAAAATGTCTTCTTTCTTAGAGAGTTAAACCTATTTCTATTAATGAATTATATCTTAGTTCTGTCATTTATTTAGTCAGATAATATTTATTAAGTGTCTTCTACTTGAGGCATTATAGCTGGAAATACAGAAGTTATAATAGACATATAGGTAGATAGATTGGATGGATAGATAGATAGATGATAGATGATAGATAGATAGATAGATAGATAGATAGATAGATAGACAGACACCATCCCAGTCACCAGAAAAGTGAGTGAATTGTCTATCTATCTATTGTCTATCTATCTATCTATCTATCTATCTATCTATCTATCTATCTATCTATCTATCTATCTTTTTATCTCTATCATCACTTCTATATTTCCACTTCTGTGTAGCTTGCAATTTAATGGGAGGAGAGAAACTAAACACATGCTTTCTGTTTTATAGCTTATTTATTTAAGTCTCTTACTCTGTGCTCTATATTCTTTGTGTCTATGTCTTTGTGGAGTTCTTCTATTATTTAGAAATTTTGTATTCCTGTACTAGTGGAACCTTTATAATTATATCAATATAATATTCTTATTTTTTCATTTCTTTAGACAGTACCTATTAACTTTCTGTTGTGAGAAATGATAAAATTAGCATGCTTCCTATTTCCTCTCCCCCCTCATTCTCTGTCTATATTATCTTTTTTAATGTTTAATAGTATGGTTACATTTGCTGATATTTCTATTATTTGACCTGTCAACTTTAAAGATATCTCTTGATTCTCAACTATTACAGATGAAGCAATCAACAAACTTACCCTAGCTTCCATTTTCTTCTACCTCTCCAAATTCTCATTAGTTAATAGTTTCTAAACTGTTAGGACACATACACATATATCTTCTTTTTCACCATGTTCCCTCACATTTGGTTTAATCATTGCCTATATTAAACAGATTCAGTGCTCTCTGCCCCTGCATCAGGCAGTTTCCAAAGTCACCAAGAAGAGTTAATTGAGCCGAAATTGGTTTGGCTCAGTGGACAGAGCCTTGGCCTGCGGACTGAAAGGTCCCAGGTTCGATTCTGGTCAAGGGCATGTACCTTGGTTGCGGGCACATCCCCAGTAGGGGGTGTGCAGGAGGCAGCTGATCGATGTTTCTCTCTCATCGATGTTTCTAACTCTCTATCCCTCTCTCTTCCTCTCTGTAAAAAATTAAAAAAAAAAAAAGAAGAGTTAATTGAGACAATGTTCCCTGTGTTCCTGCATGTTGAAGACAGCCTGGATAGACTTTAGTTTTTATATGTGAAGGATAGTTTGGCTGGATATTTAATCTTTGGCTCACATGTTCCTCTATGAGTATTGTATGGTTCAAAATATTCAGTTTGGTGTATGCTCTTTATCTGCTGGGAAATTTTGCTGTTCTTTTACATATTTTTATTTCTTAGAGTATTTTTTCATGATGCTGTAGCAGTTAGACTTTTGGCTGGAGGTCATGAATTCTGGAAGCCTATCCTGAGGGGACATTTCTCCTCCTGTACAAACACAGAGGTAGACTATTTTCTGCAGTATGGCTCATCTGTGTGACAGTTTCACCCTACCCTTTATGTTTATCTGGACCAAATAAATCTAGAGGGCCTCTACTATAGCCCTGCTCAGCCCAGCTCCTGATCCATTCCTGTAGTGTTTGTGCATTAGAGAAAGCCCCTTATCTTCAGGACGTGGCTCAATCTGAGCTCTGGCATCTTCTGAGTTTCTATTCTCCACCTGTTCCTGTGGCTTTGGCCATTCTTACATGACTTAGAAGCCAGTAGATTATATATATAATTTCACACAAAAATAAAGTTTTCAATGTCCTTTTTTTTTTTAATTCCTTAGACTTTTACCATTTTTCCTAGGAGAAGGAGCAAAAAGTGGAGTTATCCAAGCTTCTTTCATGTCAAATATTTCATATCACTTCCTGTTTGTAAGAACTGGACTTAATGAGAAAGGAAGGGGGGTTATGGGTTCCAAAGATCCAGAGCTTGTTTCACTCAGAGCATAGATACTATATTATAAACTACAATGTAGAAAACCATATATGACGATTACAGAGCAGTTTTCCTCAACCCAAAAGAGATAAGAGAAGAATCAGATGCCTAGAAGGAATTGATTGGAAGAAAACTTGACAAGATCACACAAAGACCTCTGAGAAGTGTCCAGCACTCTGGACACAAATTTGAAATCTAAAGAGATCTCAGAGCAGACAGCACTATAGCTTAGCTTCCCAAGATGTAGCTTGGGAAGGTGAGGTTTGCAGCAAGACTCCAACAAAACACCTGAAAAATGGGAAAGAAGATCTAAGAAAGTTGTTTACACACAATGTACCCATGAACATAGAAGTGATACAAGCAAGAGAGAAGCAAGAACATGTAGACTCTGAGACCAGAGGCCATGGGTGAAACATAGCATCAGTAACAGATGTCAAGGCACTACAACAGGGATCAGACAGATGAACTACAGCTTCTTGGATGTCAGCAAGTTCAGAAAACATCACTTGGACCAATGCCAGAATGATGGAAAAGCAACAACATTCCTCCCAACACAGATTATTTCAGAAGAGGAGGAAGGAGAGGAAGGAAACAGTCAACCAACTGAATATTTAATTTGATTTGACTACACATAACTTGTAAATAACTGAGACATCTTGACTTGCTCAGATTATCTTTCTTCCATCTTCTAAAGGGAAGCTACAGAACTGTGTTAATTTCATTCATAGAGACTTAAACATTATTAGAATTTTGCACACTTAGGTGAGTGATTGTAAAACTTTATGTTACATGTGAGGGCTTGCCTGAAATTCCCAGGAACGTTCATGCAAAACATACTTGCACCATGAACTAATGCAAACCTTAGACAAGAATTAGAGCAAGTCAGAACCACGATGCTGTGAGAGAACTGTATACAGAAAACAAAAGCTTTGAACCCCACACTGTGAAATTAATTTCACTCAGAATATATTGATTGTCAGCAGAGGAATAAAATGTAGTGACACAGAGTTATGTTTAAGGCTATCAGTTCTACTCTGAAATGCAAAATAGAGGGAAGAAATACTAATAGAGGGAAGGCTGATTCTAGGAGTTCCGACGTAGGCCATAAATGTAACAAGATTCTATGTTCAAACTGTGAGGAGAAGACCCTGGAGAGTGGAGACACCATGATGATACAAGAGCAAGGAATTGTTAAATGTCCATCAGCTTCTTAGCCAGCTTCCAGGACATAGTGATGGGACCATCACTACTCCAGGGAACCAGTGGACATCATGGGAAATTTAGATTGACGTCCTGTCCATAATTCCCCACAACCCTAAGAAGAGATTACCCGTAGTTATCCCAGTTTTAGGGAGGGCCCTCTGTAGGACTGATGACTTGGGAGGCAAAAGGTAGCAAAGAGACATTCTAAGGAAAGCAGTGATGATTCTACAGTAGAAACAAGTGACAGCTTCATGCATGATCCATGAATAACTCTATAATCTCAGAGATTCTGGTAAGTAAATTATGGTTAAACAAAACTTGAACAGGGACCTAACTATGGTACACTTGGCAAACTATGTTTCCCCTAGGGATGCAAATACTTATGGGGGGGATAAAAAAAGAAGAAGAAAATTAAACCAATGCAGTTTATGTTTGAAGTCATTCTTAAGTTCTTAATGGTCTCAAGACTCTATTGACTGAATAAACAGTATTCATTGCCTCAAGGAAGGGTGATGGGGCAGATCCAATTTAGAACAAAAAGTCGCAATTTCATTTTAACTTTAAAAGTAGTTTAAAAATCCAGAGCAAGGCAAGCAGAAAGGTAAATTCACGAGGGCCATGCCTAGAAACTCATGATGGTGGGAAATAGATTCAGGGGAACCCCAGAGCATAAAAGCAATAGTTTGTCCTCCCCAGGTGAATTCCACAGTGCTTCAAATGTTCTAGAGAAGGTTTAAACCCAACATAGAATGAAATGCTATTAACTAACAATGGTTGAATTGTCAGTTAACAATTAGACTTTTGAGGTCCCTGACCTGAGTGTGGGGTGGGACAGCCACTGGGGGCTTGCACTGAGAGAACAGGTGAACTAAGGGAAACCTCATGTTTTCTAGTAGAACAGGAAGATGAAGAAACCAGGGTCTAACTACTGGAGGTCCTTGGGAGGGTATGGACTCCGTAGTGGATACACCAGATGCTCAAGTCCAGGCAGGGCCAGTTACAATTTGCTGGACCAAATGAGCACAGAGGATAACACTTGGGTCAAATGACCCATCCCTAGGCTAGAACAATATTTTTAATAGTCCCTTCTTCAACCCCTTCCTGACCCGAGTTTTAGTTCAACCCCTGGCTACAAAGAGAAAATGAGGGAGAATCATGAACTGACTGATTTGAAACCTTAAATTGACCACATTCAATTCAGGAAATTACTGAATGAACGTGAATTGGCAATACAAAAATTTCTACCATCAGAGAGACTGGGGTTTCTTAAGTTTAAGTAGTTTCAGTTATAATGGGAAAAAGAAAATATTTTTATTTTTTATATCCAGGTTTTGGGACTATGAAAATTAAACTCAATATATATGGTAAGAGAGACAGATACACAGCGAACATATAATAAATTATTGCTATTGAGTATTATTATATCTCTCCACTTTTATTTGAACTTTATGCTTTGGTTCCATCAACTTTTAGGCCTAAGAGCCCTCCATTAAAGCAAATGCCTTAAAAATGTCCTGTTTATCAGGTGGCAAAAAAGTCCTGACAAATAAAATCTGTGGATCTTAGGGAAGTGATATAATTATGGGAATTTGGAGGAGTGAAAGGGTAAAGATAAGGACTGAGGTTTGAGAGGGGAGCATTCTAGAAAAATGTATCTAGTTTGTAATTTTGCCTGGAAAGGAAAGCAAGCTCATCTGGACCCCAGTCACACATGACTTATTTGTACCAGGATGACATTTAAATAATTGATAATGAGAAACTTAGCTTAATATTCCTGCCAACCAGGCTGTATTGAGAAACCAAATTTTTAAACTGCCTTGGTAAATCTGGGATCAGAGTAAATGCTTTGGGTGGTCTTGCAGGCTATTTCCATCACATTGTAGGAGCCCCATGTACTGCTTTTCTCTCCATTAAAGGGCTGTCCCAGAGCACCTATTTATATTCCCAGGTCAGGCCACCCTCTTTCTTAGAAAATACTGCCAAAAATGAAACATTCTTCCCCTATTAATTTCCTCTTTCTTAGAAAATACTGCCAAAAATGAAACATTCTTCCCCTATTAATTTCCTCTTTCTATTCTCTAGGAGTGCTACCACTCCAGTTTGTGTTTGTTCACCACACCCTTTTCCTTTCAACACACATATTTTAACAGATTGCAATACTTTATTGTTTAGTCCTAATATTCTTGGTTGGCCACTTTTACCAGCATATAAGGAGCTATCGTTGTTCTTCAGGTCATTATCGCAACAATTCTGAATCACAGTAGCAGAGGGTTACATCTGTCAAGTCTATTGTCTGATTCACATATTTTAAGCTTCAATCATTTCCTAGTCAAAATGTCTTACTGTTTCCTTTGACTTTCTCCTAGATTTGGGGATACTTCTTAGTTTGGGGCTTGTATGGCTTTGTCTAGTGACTGTAAATGCCTAACCACATTTTATTTTTATCCAGTTGGAATTACAAGTTTAAATGTAAATGGTGATATGAAAATGACCCCAGAATAACACATTTTCATGTTATCAACACGTACCCATCAGAACTATTAACCTTCTGTCTTGAATCTTCTCTTAGACTCTGAAGCAAATTCTCTATCCATATTGTAATTACTTAAATGAGTTTATATTCATATAACTAATTGTAAATAAACCCATTAGCTGTTTTAAATCCTAAAATTAGTAATCAGAGACTGAGCACTACTATTTTTATTATATTATAACTGATGAATAATGATAGCAGGAGTTTTTTTTTTTTTTTCTTTAATTCAAGGAAACAAAGCCATCTTATTTAAAATATTAATGTTACATCTATAAGTGTGAGCCTTTTCATGTATGATATTTGGGTGAGAAGAATTCCTTCAACATATATTAGAGACTTAATTCTCTCAATAACTAAATCAGAAGGTATTTATTGAGTGCCAACTACATTCTAGGCACACTTCTATGCAATGTAAATACATTAGTTAAACAAAACAGACAAAAAAAAAATCTGTACTTCCTGAGATTACAATCTAGAAAGGAATGGTAAGGAGAATGGTTTTAAAATGTATTTTCTAAGACTATTTAAATTATAGCATAAGGAGATGGGTAGCTGGGGTGTGAAACATTTATGTGACACTTTACTCCTGAGGGCTTCTGTTTTCTCAGAGGGAGATAGAAAATTAAATATAAACAAATAAATTATGTTTACTGTTGATATCCTATATAATAAAAGCCTAATATGCAAATCGACCGAATGGTGGAATGACCGAATGGCAGAACGACCAGTCGCTATGACGTGCACTGACCATCAGGAGCTGCCACCCCCACCCCCAGGCCCCAGGCCAGCCAAGGTGGGTGGCAGCGGGGGCCCTCCCCGATCACCCCACCAGTCGCCCCGCAGAGGGAGGTGACCAGTGGCGGTAGCGATGGAGGACAGGGCCGGCGAGTGGGAGGTGTCAGGCCGGCCAAGGCAGGTGCCAGCAGGGGCCCCCTGGTCACCTCGCCAGTTGCTCCACAGATCAGCCTTGATCACCAGCCAGGCCTAGGGACCCTACCCATGCACAAATTTCATGCATCGGGCCTCTAGTTGATATATAAAGAAAAATAAAGCAGGGAATGCAAATGGATGAAGTGGAGAAGTGGTTGCTATTTTTTAAAAGGTTGCCTGGGAAGGCCTAACTGACTTGCTAAACAGACACCAGAAGGTGAGGAAATGCAACAGATACAGACCTAATGGCAGAACAAACCAGGCAGAGGGGGTAGCAACTGCATAGCCCTGGGGCAGTGTGACTTGGTGTGCTCAGGGACTCTAAGAAGCTCTGAATGGGTGGAAAACTGTGATGGAGAAGAACGATATGTGGGATATGGAGGGTTGGCAGGGGAGAAGAAGGAATTGCTATTTACTGAGATGAAGAAGATGACAAGGAATAGAGTGAGGGTCAGGGTGAGCATGGGCAAGATCTCTAGTTCAGTTTTAGACAGGTTAATTTTAGGTGCCCATTACACATATGAGTACCGCTACAGAGTAGGTAGTGGAATATATAAACATGGAGTGAAGGGCACCTTAAGATACACATTTGAGGATTCTTAGCATGTAAATGACATTTAAGGCCATCAAGATTGGATGAGATCACTAAGGGAGAGGCTGGAGAGAGTTAGGAAATCCAGCAATGAACATGGGCACTCAGCACTGGAAAACTGGGGTGGGGGAAAGAGAAGAAAGGATGAGAGAATGTGGTATCGTGGAAGGCAAGGGAAAAATATATTTCAAGGAGAAGATAGTTAAACTATCCCTTTAACTGTCAGTCTTAGTGTTAAACTTCATCTTCTTGACCTATCTGTGCCAAGTACTGCTGATAGGTCACGAAGATGAAGACTGAGCAGTTACTGATAGATTTAAACACTGGATGTAATTGTTGTTGACCTTAACAAATGCAGTTTTAGATGAGTGGTGGGGATAAAAGTCTTATTGAATTGGTTTCAAGAGAGGAGAAATTGAGTACAGAGAAAAAAATAGAGCACTTCTTGGCAGACTTTCGTTATAGCAAAGAATAGAGAAGTGGGGTGGGAGCTGGAGGAGACTGAGTGGTCAGGAGAATGGTTTTAAAATGCATTTTCTAAGACTGTGTAAATTATAGCATATTGTGTGCTAAAAGGAATGTTCAGTTGAAAAGGAAAACTTGGTGATGCAGAAGTGAGGAAACAATTACTGGAGCAAAATGCATAAGTGAGTGAGAAGATAAGGAATTTAATGCCAAAGTGGAGGAGTTGGCTTTGGATAGTAGCCTTGTGGTTTATCCATGATATCAAGAGGGAGGGTGGAGCTGAAAGGAGGCGGGTAGCTGGGGTGTGAAACATATATGTGACACTTTACTCCAGAGGGCTTCTGTTTTCTCAGGGAAATAGGAATCAAGGCTATCAGTGGAAAAATGAGGATGGGAGACCAGGTATTGGACCAGGAAATGTCCAAGGATTATTGGGCAGTACTTACATCCCAAAGGAACATTTTGGAATTTGAGTTGCTTGGAAAAATATTTCCAGAGTATTAAAACGTGCCTTGGAAAAACCTGGTGACTAAATATTGTAGGGAAACATTGTATACTATGTTGGCTCTGTTTTCTAGAGCAACAATGTCAATTAACGGGTTAACAGCTACTTCAGAATCTTCTTTAAAAAAAAGGTATTTATCATTGTGTAACCAAATTTTCCCCAAATGTTTGAGAGCATAGAACTCTTTGTGTAGCATTACCTATTGGCATCCTCCAGATTACCAAAGGTGTCCATTCATTCCCCAAGAGCGACTCTGCATTTGCCCCTATTCCATCTGAACTAGATGCAAAACATAAGAGACTTTAAACCATTATAGAAGTGTTCACTAATCTTTTCCCGAAGTTCCTCATTCATGAGCCATAAATTCAGACTAAAGGGAAAAACAATGTGCTGGGATCCAGGAACTCAGACCAGTCATGCACAGGGTAGGCAATTTTGGCAAGTCTTCAACTCTAAAGTATCTAAATGTTCACGAACAAGTTCCCTCCACCGGATGTGGGCACAGAATACACAGTGATTAAGAGTACTTGCCTGAAGTCCGTCAACCTAGGAGCAAATCTCAGCTCCAGCTTCTACTAGCTGTGTTACCTTGGAAACAAGTTAACGTCCATGGATCTCAGTTTTCTTCTTTGTAAAAAATAGAAGAAGATATCACCTACCTCACTGGCTATTGTGAGGATTAAATGAGGAAAAAAAAACAACACGTCAAACACTTTAGCACATTGATTTTTACACATATATTGTAACATGAGAATGCAATAGCAGATAGGGAGCAGCACTTGTCTAAATTAAAAGTCCTATGAAATTGTAAAGCAACATTAGTTCGTTATTAACAGTGTGGCAAAGGAAATTCAATTTAAAATGTTCTTAAACAAAAACATATAACACAGACAGATTTGGCTCTTAAAAGGAAGGAGCCAACCTCTTGCTCCTTACCAATATCCCTAATCTGATTTTCCCCCCAGTGTTTTGATAACAGTCTACATCAGAGGCTTATCAAACTTGTACGGCATTATTGCAGAAAGGAATGGCTTTTCTGCTGGGGATAATAATAGTAATAAAATAATATTATTTTATATCTGTGGCCTAGTGTTTCCTTTACAAGCAGGTATTACTCTGGATGGGAAAATAAAGGTTACAGAAGGGTTAATTGACTAGTGAAGGTCAACAATATGGCCCAATCATTCTACTCAGAGAGCAGTGGGAAAGTCTGTATTTCTGACATGTTTATAACTCTATGGTTAAGATATTCACCTAATATTTTTTATTCAAAGGCCTCTGGCCATGTAAACCACTCTCCCTTTAACTCAAATGTGTTTTGCTAGCTATTAATGTCCTTTAAGTACCTGCTTTATGCTCACTTTAAGATTTGGACCTACCAGGTTTCAACAAGTTCTACTTTGACAAAATTTCAAGCTAATTACAGCATTTTTTAAAAACATGTTCAAGTTAAAAATAAAGCCTTTTTTATGTTTGAAATTTCAAATAATTAAGTTTGCTTGCTTATTATAAAAAGATATTTTGTAGGCTTTGTGATGCCAAGACTCAGAAACACACTACATTTTGCAGATAGGCTTAAAATGTGTTTGAGTATGTCTGCTATTAACCTCAGAGACTGATCCAAGACCAGTCTCAGAAGTAGAAGCTAAAAACCTAACGTCTAGAGTTTATTGCCAAATCCATAGAGAGTTGCCTATCTCCTTTCTAACTCTGATGCTTCTAGATAAAGTGGCAAAATATTTCTTTGCTCCTTGATTACATGTTACTAAATAGAAGTAATATTTATAAGTATTTGGGGAGTTAAATTATATAAATATTTTTATTGGTACATGATTGTAAGAGATACAGATCCCAAATGTGGATGTGCATGAATGGACACAAGTCAACACACGTGCACAAAAAGAGATAGAATTGCACATGGTGTGCGTCTAGATTTTCGCAGCAGACCCAGCCATATGTTTCTTGTCTAGGCGGCTGCCCAGGGAACTCATGCATGTGGATAACAGTTCTACAGGCAAGAAGCCATGTAAACAATGAGCATAACTCATAATGAAACAAAGAGGCATGCTAATAGCAAATTGTATCATTATAAAACACTACTCATCCAAACTTTATACACATATATGCATATATATGTGTGTGTGTGTGTGTGTGTGTATATATATATATATATATATATATATATATATATGCATGCTAAGAGAGAGAGAGAGAGAGAGAGAGAGAGAGAGAGAGAGAGAGAGAGAGATTTCAGAAAGGAAGGGAGCCGGAGAGACAGAGAGAAATATCAATGATGAGAAAGCTGCCTCCTGCACACCTCAGCCTGGAGGCCCTGACTGAAATTGAACCGTGACCTTCTGGTTCATAGGTCGACATTCAACCACTGAGCCACACTGATTGGGCTCAATCAAACATTTTAAAATGAGTAATTCTGATAAATTAATAAATGATAAATTGATATACTCATCCCAGAGTAAAAATAACCAGATATTTGATCATGAAGGATCGCATAGCATTTTGCACTGTAAGATGTGATAGTCACACCCTCTCCCTGCCTTTTGTCTGCACTTACCTTTATTGTAACCTCTCTAGAGTCAGCCAGGACAGTCCCAAGCACCTTGCCTAATAAACAGTAGTGAAAGTCTACGAAATATTTTGTTGATTTTGTCATTGCAATAGGAAAGCACTGCTTTCAGCTTCAAAGAAATAAAAAATGGAACTTAAATTCTTTTGCATTTTATGAAATAAATAGAATGTATATTTTCTGCTTAGTTTGAGTGTGGGGTGGGTAGTTTAATAAAGCTACAGAATTTCATTCATGTAAGAAAATTTTTATGTGTTAAAAGTAAGTCTTATGTTTCACTTGACGTTTTCTTTTGAGAAAATATAGTCACTTTGTTTAATTCAATGAGAAAAATATTTAATAATTAATGAGGGTTTGTGGAATTGAAAATTGTAAGCAAGACAGTATTTCAATACAACCGCTTTAAAATAACTAAATAGACTTCCTCTGTTGTGTTTATTTACCCTTTCTACAGCACCTATTATCTTAATACTTAGGCATGAAAATACCAGGCATAATGTGAAGATGAAAATATAATGATTCCATCTACGTTTTCTCTCTCAGGGAGTTACATTTTAGACAGTGTTCAGCTATACATTTATTCCCCTATGTTACACTGTTTAGCTCCTGGGACTAAAGAATGACTTTTGTACAATAAATATGTAGTGATTGATTTGAAAGAAATATGAAGGCATGACATTGTATTTTAATTAAAAAATGAGTCAGTAGTTTACTTAAATGCAAATATGCATGCCGAAACCAGTTTGGCTCAGTGGATAGAGCATCAGTCTGTGGACTGAAGAGTCCCAGGTTCGATTCCGGTCAAGGGCATGTACACTGGTTGCGGGCACATCCCCGGTGGGGGGTGTGCAAGAGGCAGCTGGTCGATGTTTCTTTCTCATCGATGTTTCTAGCTCTCTGTCCCTCTACTTTCCTCTCTGTAAGAAATCAATAAAATATATTTAAAAAAATAAAATAAATGCAAATATGCAGATATACAGCAGGTCTTCAAATAACATCATTTCACTCAATGTCATTTTATGTTAATGTATGTCACAGGAATTTAACTCTTGTTTATATCAATTATCCCCTAGCAAAATTTTCATTACACATAATTTTGCTTAAAGTCTCAAAACCTATTGCTGATATGAGTAAGGAAATATAGTCGTAAGTTGTAAGAATAGTTAATGGCCATGTATTGAATTTTTCTTGTTCTGGTTTCATTCTCATTTTTGAAGAAACCTTTTCTCTAGCCATGGTCTTGTGATAATCTGTTGAGTTCCTAATATCCATACTCATCAGCTGGGTCTATTGAGGTTATTCATCTCTTTCTCACCAATTAGAAATATATGTATGGAAATGTGTTATATTATAACAATTAATGACACATTGTACAAAATCCTTATAGTTGTAGTTTTGAAGATAAAGTGGTATCAAGGTGTAGGATGCCTCAGCGTCCTCCTCTATGCAATGGAAATTGTACTCATTCTTAAATATTTATTGAGTGCCAGCTGCATGCTAGACACTTTCCACACATTGGGCTGCAGCGGTGAACATGAGAGAAAAATTGGTCCTTGTGGAAATCCTACTGTAGTGGAGGCAGGCTGCAGATAGATAATAAGCAACAATATAAGAAGCAAAATAGGTAGTATATTGGATGGAATGTCAACCAATGTCACTGGTGCCAAAGCAACACCAACAGGAATCCCCAGTTTGGGATGCAGTGAAAAAGGACATTTTATTTAGTGCAAACAGCTCAACAATGACATAGCACTTCTGTGAAAACAGCACAACTGTAGAACAGCTATGGGGCCAGGTGGCCATGGGGCCAGGCCCCTCTCTAGATAGACAGCTGTGCTCTGGAGAGACATTTTCGTGTTTCAGGTCAACCAAGGATACTAGTACACAGTCTTCTATCTTCCATGGAAAAGGAAGTGTGCTTTCCAAGCTCCAGTGGAGCTGGATTATATGGTCAGGAGTCCCACCTCTGGTCCCTGATTGGTCCGCCCTCATGCAAATGAAGACTCTAAATCTTCAAAGACTGATTGGTCCAAAAAGCACTGTCTTGATTGGTCAGAATAGAGCTGCTGTGATTGGCCAGAGCTGTGCAGCTCTGATTAGATGGAGAAAGCCTCAATCCTATTGGTTGAAATAGGATTCCAGGAACTCCTTTATAAGGACTGGCTCAGAAGGCAGAAACAGTGCAGGCAGGCAGGTTAGCTCACAGGCAGGCAATCCAGTGAGGGACTTCTCCATTAGGCTGTTTGTTTTTTTTTAATTTGAGCCCAGTTAGCCACCAGAAGCCCTTCTTGGTATCTTTTTTTCTCCCCTTTCCCAGAGTTCATAGTAATAGGTGTTATATAAAAAAAGATTAAAGTGAAGAAGTCTCAGAAGTGCTTGTGGGATTTGTAATAGTTTGGCAAGACTCACACTGAGGAGGTGAAAACAATAGTATAGACTCCTAGGATTCCTGTGAAGATTAAATGGATTATGTGCAAAATACTTTGAATAGTGTGGCACATAGTAATGGGTTAATAATGTCAGTTTATAAAAGAAGGAGTGAAATGTCAATTTATAAATTTAGGGTTGTTTTGAGAAAGATGTTTGCTTGCCCTGCAGTGACCTTCCTTTATTACCCAAGGCCATTTTTATCTGGAATTGAGAATGAAATTGTATTTCAATTCCACATAAATGTTTCAAAAGCTAATTTGTGTACTGGATAAAAACAAAAAAACTGGCAAACCTAAGTTTTCATGGGTAAATTATAATTTGTCCCTGTCTTTAAAAGAGGGAAAGAGAGAGAATGAAGATGAGGATGAGAAGGAGCATAAGGAGGAGGAGCAAAGGAAAGGAGAAAGGGAAAGAGGGAAGTAGGGAGGGAGGGAACAATGGAAGAAGAAAGGAAGAAAGGAAGAAAGGAAGAAAAATTCTTTAATAAGAGTCTTAAGGATAAATTTTATTTATAATTCATAGATACAGCTTAAGTTATTTAACTTTATATGTATTCTAACTTGGAAGATAGGTCAGTTAAAGCAGATGCATGCCAATTCTAGGAAAATACAGATCTCTGCTAATTGAATTAACTTGGTCCAAACATTTTATTAAACTACTCTATAAAAACCTCATATATATTTCTTTAGATTATTTTTCTTGACAAACAGTTCTATTGTTTTAGTAGGTGACTATATTTAGGTATTTTGAATAGTGAACAAACAATAAGTTATTTGTATTAAAGAAGCTAATGGGTACTAGCTAACACACACACACACACACTCACACATGCAAAATAATTATAGGGCATCCACAATGTGGTAGACAATTTGGAAGTTTTCACTTTCCATCAAAAAGTTTTGAGGACTTGTAAGTTGGCTGCTGATTAGATACTGGTGGGATAACTGAAAGTGGTTAGACACAATTCTTGCCAAGTTTCATAGAGCTTACAGTATTGTAGAGGAGGGAATATTAAGATATCATTAGTTCTTCACAGCCCTATAAAGACGGTGCCATTCCAGTTGTACAGAGAGGAAAACTCAAACTAAGAAAAATTAAGCTATCAAAGGTCACTCAATCAAGGGATGGAACCGGAAATCACTTTGGGACTTTTGTTTCACAGGTGCCAGTTCTTACACTGCTGGCTCACTAATACCCAAATATAAAATAGAAATGAAGTTTGTATTTACTTTCTGATTGCAATCTGCTAATCCAACTTTAAAATAATTAATGTTCACTTATCTAAGACATGAAAACTGACGGAGTGGAAAGATGAGCCATAACCAGACTATGAAACTGGGTAAAGCTAAGCTGATATTCACACTTTGAGTTAGCTAAATCACTCATGGATTAATCTAAAACTGGCTATATTATGGTTTGTATACTTCGATGAAACTTTTTTTTACCATATTGTGCAGAAAAGAGCATGTTAAAAAACAACACAAAATTTTTTGTGTAGTTTATAAAATGACGAGAGGCCCAGTGCACAATATTTGTGCACGGATAGGGTACCTAGGCCTGGCCAGTGATAAGGGCTGATTGGGGCCTTCTGGCTGCTGGCCAGGGCCTTCCTTAGAGCTGCCAGCTGGGGCCTCCCCTCCCCAGCTGCCGGCCGGGGCCTTCCTTCATTCTGCACCTCCCCCTAGTGGTCAGCACAGGTCAGCGAGCGATCAGTCTCCTGGTCAAACTCCTGTGGGGACAATTTGCATATTAGGCTTTTGTATATATAGATGTCATTACAATAATTGTACCAATAACTTGTAAGCCTATGCTTTTCTTTTTCTAGCTGTCCAGCAGCAAAAATACAATATAGAGTCTCAGTAATATGACTAAAACATTATTAAAAATTACACAGTAAAAAGGCAGACACTCTCAAATTCCATCTAAGATGCCCTTTTCCATGCACACTTTCCTATGATTGGTCCTCAGGAAACCATTCTGGCCAACGAGACATAAGCAGATGATATAGGTGTGGTTTCTGAAAACCTTTTTAAAAGGAATAGACTTGAGCTTTATCTTTAGCCTTTTTCCTTTTTCTTAATGTTGAGGAGGGAAAAATAGTTACATTTTAAGAAGGGGATTGGGGAGAAACCAAGATGGCAGCATAGGTAAACACCTAAACTGCGGCCTCGCACAACAATTTCAAAATTACAACTAAAAGACAGAACGGACATCACCCAGAACCACAGGAAAGCTGGCTGAGTGGAAATTCTACAATTAGAAGGAAAGAGGAAAGCACACGGAGAATCAGAGGAGCTGCAAAGGACTGAGGTATGGAGACACGTGTGCAGAGAGGAAGGGCGGCTGAGTGCCTGGCCGGCGTTCTCTGGTAGGAGAGGGAAGGAAGCCCCCGACTGCACTGAACCCCAGTTCCGATTGCACTGAACCCCAGTTCCGGGCAAAACGCCACGGACCCAGGCTCATAAGGGGGGAGTCTGGACTGTCAGGTAGAGAGAAAGGCACATGGAGACTCAGAGAGGAAGCCACGGTGGGCAGGGTTCTGGAGGCGTGCGTGCACGAGTGCACGCAAGACTGACTGCTGAGGTTGCTGCTAGCTCTCCCTAGCGGAAGAGAGTTGGAAGCTCCTGACTGCACTGAACCCCAGTTCTGACTGCACTGAACCCCAGTTCCGGGCGAGCCTGGGGGAATCTGGACTGTCAGGAGGAAACTCAGGGAAGCACGGAAGGCAGAGGTCTGGAGGTACGTGTGCAAGGGCATGGACGGGAAGCCAAGACTGTCTGCTCAGCCCTGAGACTCCGCCCCATCCAAGCTGAGCACAGAGGCTTTTGCAATTTTGCAAGTCTGGTCCCATAAGGCTGTCTCCAGCACAGGTCTCCTGGCATAGACACAGCTGATACATATAGCCAATTGGCCTGGAGGTCAATTCCTCCCAGTGATACCAACAACAATCAAGGCTTAACTACAACAAGGCTGTACACACAGACCACAAAGGGGTGCACCAAGAGTGTCCACCTCAGGTGACTGGGGAGGCTGACCCACTGGGCCGTATAGGAAACCTAGCACACAAAGCTACCCTACCAACTCAGGGAAGCAGTGAAAATGCTGAGACAAAGTAACAGATCACAAATGAAAGAAATGGAGGAAACCAAATGACTGGATATAGAATTCCAAACCACAGTTATAAGTTTTTTCAAGAATTTCCTAGGAAAGGCTGATAAATTTAATGAGACCCTTTAGGATATAAAAAAGGACCAACTAGAAATTAAACGTACACTGACTGAAATAAAAAATATTATACAGAGACCCAACAGCAGACTAGAGGAACACAAGAATCAAGTCAAAGATTTGAAATACAAAGAAGCAAAAAACACTCAACCAGAAAAGAAAAAAGAAAAAGAAAAAGAATCCAAAAAGTTGAAGATAGTGTAAGAAGCCTCTGGGACAACTTCAAGCATACCAACATCAGAATTATGGGGGTGCCAGAAGAAGAGAGAGAGTAATATACTGAAAACCTATTTGAAGAAATAATGACTGAAAACTTCCCCCACATGGTAAAATAGACTTACAAGTCCAGGAAGTACACAGAATCCCAAACAAAAGGAATCCAAAGAGGACCACACCAAGACACATGATAATTAAAATGCCAAGAGCATAAGACAAAGAGAGAATATTAAAAGAAGCAAGAGGAAAACACTTAATTACCTACAAGGGAACACCCACACGATTGTCAGCTGATTTCTCAACAGAAACTATGCAGGCCAGACGGCAGTGGCAAGAAATATTCAAAGTGATGAATAGCAAAAATCTACAACCAAGATTACTCTACCCAGCAAAGTTATCATTCAGAATGGAAGGTCAGATAAAGAGCTTCACAGATAAGAAAAAGCTAAAGGAGGTCATCACCACCAAACCAGTATTATATGAAATGCTGAAAGGTATTCTTTAAGAAGAGGAAGAAGAAAAAAAGTAAAGATAAAAATTATGAACAACAAATACATATCTATCAACAAGTGAACCCAAAACTCAAGTGAATTAAAAATCTGAGGAATAGAATAAACTGGTGAATATAATAGAATCAGGGGCATAGAAATGGAATGGACTGATAATTCTCAGGGGGAAAGGGGTATGAGGGGGTGCAGGAAGAGACTGGACAAAAATTGTACACCTGTGGATGAGGACAGTGCGGGGGAGGTAAGGGCAGAGGGTAGGGTGGGAACCGGGTGGAGGGGAGCTAGGGGGCGGGGGGAGGAGAAACTATTGTAATAATCTGAATAATAAAGATTTATTAAATTAAAAAAAAAAGGGGGGAGCAGAAAAAGAAAATGCGCTTGGGGCACTTGACAACAGAGAGTAGCTACACAGTCTTGGTCTGTGGTTGCCTACCTTTGGATTTCTTGTTCCATTGGGGGAAAGGCTATACAGAAAATACGTATTTTAAGCAGATATTAGTCAGGTTCTATTGTTTGCAGATGAAAGCAAAGCAATCTATAGAGTGATCTTCCTTTCTCCCTTCCTCCTTTCCTCTCTTGCCCCATTTTCATTTCATGTTATTTTATTCCTAAGTTTTGAACTAGGTTTTAATTCTCTCTTTCTGTTCTTCTCTATCAGCTATTTGTTATTTTAGCTTGCTGTATGGTAGAATTAATTATCTATTTAGATGACTCCCAAATTTATCAAAAGCAAATTCCTGAATTTCATACTTTTAAGAACCTTTTTTTCTGTTATTACCAACATTTGAAATATAAAAAAAGGATTCCTGATTTTCTCTTTCTCGTACCCCTTCCCCAAAATTATGAGTTGTTGAGTTTTAGAGTCTAAATTCTTAATGTCTTTCACAGCTGTTCCAGTGTTCATTTCCTATTGTAGCCAGTCTCTCATCCTATCAGCTAGCCTGTGGCAAGATCAGTTCAATTCATGTCACATTGACATTCCTGGAGTAGAGTCCAACCTTCCTAATAAAATAATTAAAATTTAAGCTATTCTTATTTACCAATTTAAAGTGTTTTGTGTTTTGTTTTGTTTTTCAAAGTAAGAACACAGGAACTAGCACTCTCACATTTGATGGTGTCATGGTAAACTGGTAAAATACTTTTGAAAAATAATCTGGCAGTATGTTTCTAAAACAGTGAAAGTAAATTCATAATCTTTGTTTCAGTAACACAACTTAGGGGAAGTTATCTAAAAGAAATCTTTTTTTAAAAGAAAGAAGCTAAGATGTTCACTATAATGTGTGAAAAATTGCAAAAATTTCAGAACACTCTAACACAGGGATAATAATGAAATAAATAATAGCAATTAACTATTAGGCAAAATGATTGTAAAGACTATGTCAAGATAAAAATATAATTACAATAAAATGATAAACCCTAGGTCAGAAAATAGTTACCTGTGGAGGGACAGGAGATTGATGAGACTCAGATGGCCCCAGTGTGAGACTTAGAATTGGAAATACCCCATTTCTTAATTGAGAGACAGGTCCCAGGAGCACACTGTACCATGTACATGATATATATTAGCATACATGCACAAGGCATTTCACCAAAAACATTTTATTGAATGGTTTTACTGAAAAATAAAAATTTTAAAAAGCCAAGACTAGCTATAGTTCAATTCTGATATATCTTGATTTGCTTGTTATATTTAAACATTATATTTATTTTTATTAAATTATAACTCCAATTTTTGCCATCTAAAAACTTGCATATTACCATTAAACAAAACAAATTTGCTATGAATTTTCCCTCTGGTATTGAATTTAAATTTTTTTAATTAAATACAATATAATTATAATTTTAAAGAATGGAAAGCAATATAATTGATCAAGTGATTTAAAAATATTTTATTTTTCAACCAGTTTACATCCAATGCTATTTCGTACTAGTTTCAAATGTACAGCAAAGTTGTCGGAAAACCATGTACTCTTATAGAGTAGTTCCCCTGCTGTCCCAAGCACCCCTCTGGTCCCATACCCCATTATCTGGACATCATTGACTATATTCTCCATGCTGCAATCCACACATCTGTAGCTATCCTGCAACTACCAATTTGTACCGCTTAATCCCTTCACCTTTTTCACTGAGCCCCCCAAAGCCCCTCTTCAGAAAGCTGTTGGTCTCTTTCTATTTTGTTTATTAGATTCCCCATATGAGTGAAATCATATGGTATTTTCTTTTCTCTGACTGGTTTATTTCACTTAGCATAATACCCCCTAGATCCATCCAGGCTGTCACCAAAGGGAAGATGTCCTTCTTTTTATGCCCGAGTAGTATTCCATTGTGTAAATGTACCACAGCTTTTTTATCCACTCATCTACCGGTAGGCACTTAGGTTGCTTCCAAATCTTGGCTTTTGTAAATAATGCTGCAATAACCATAGGATGATATACAGGGTGGGGCAATGTGAATTATATTTAGGTATTTTGAAACATTAATATATATAGGATGGGGCAAAATTAGGTTTACAGTTGTATGTGAAACAGTTTTTTTGTATTATTTATTAATTATTGTATTATTTTCCATATGAACTGTAATATGACTTTTGCCCCACCCTGTATTCTTTTGAATTAGTGTTTTGGGTTTCTTTGGATATGGTCCCAGAATTGGAATCACTGGGTCATAAGGCAATTTCATTCTTAATTTTTTTGAGGAACCCCCACACTGTTGATTTAATGATTTTAAATGAATAAATATGAGAGGGACAATGAAATTAGGTAAAAATACTCCAAATCGGGTACATTCTTGTATGTAAAAACTTCTAATGTAAAAGAAATTTGCTTGAGGAAGGTTGCCAAAATCAATGTTCACAAGGAATTTCTTGACACGTTTGAGTTTTGCTTCTTATTTTCAACGCATGCACCCAAATATAAGAAACAGGTTCTCTACTACATTGCACTTTAATATCATTCCAATTTTATATAATCATTTAATTGTTCAACAAGCATTCATCCATCACATACTATGTGCAAAACAGTGTGAGGGGGAAAAGGTAGGCTAAATAAGTGGCTATGGTGCAGCTTTTGTTCTCAAAGGGTGATAGGGGAGCCAATAATGTATAATGAAAGCAGAAAGGTGTGAAATACCTCAGGAATAAGTGAGGGAATTACCATTTGGTGGGAAATATTTAAACAGGTGTGAAAAGTTTAGAATCAGAAAAAATGATGAAAAACCGTAGGGTCAGTGTTTGAGGCACTCTTTCCATTATACCAAAATAAGCTCTAAGAAGGGAAAGATGATTGTTTTTAGTGAGGGGATGGGATATATATACATGTTTGTGAGTATCATGGAAGCATTTTGGGAAAAATTCCATAGGAGGAAATGGAGGAGGACCATCAAGTAAAGGTATCGGGATGGATGGGGCATGGCAAGGTGTCCACATGGGCTGGAAGGGGAAGTATGAAGCATGTGAACCTAAGTGGAGCCCTTAATACCATGGCATTGCATTAAAATTCATTTGTGCCACGTTAGGTTTTTTATAATTAAGGTTTTGCTGTAGGAGAGGTGGAATAAATGTGAGAGAAGGAGGGGCCGGAGAAATGAGGAGGGCATGTGGTGGTAGGTTCAGGAGACTTCAATGAAAGTACTATGCAGGATCTTGGAAAAGCGACGCATCTGTGGATGTGATGAAAATATTTAAGCTAAAAGGACCAAAAACTGTATTGATGGCAACAAAACAGTCATGAACGGTCATTTTCCCCTAATTTCCAGACAGCACCTAATTCAAATCAAAACGTTGTTTGCCAGGTAATCATGTAACATCACCAGCTGTTTGCATTTGTAGTACAGCTTTTACATGCCTTTCTCATACTTAAATAGGAAAATCCCCTCTTGCTACACACTATTGCCAAAACATGACACATGAAAAAAAAAAAAAAAGGCAATAAAAACCTAAGAGTACATATTCACTTCTGGCCCTAGGAAAAATCAGGATTATGTATTTCAATTTATTTAAAGTTCTGGGAATCACTTTTATTTTCACTTCTAGTCAGTTCTAATCTTTCAACACAGCTTTTATTTCTGAAAATGGACTCCATTTCCCCCGACCCTTGCCCAGAATTATATTGGTGTTAAATCATCCATGCAGTTTTTAACATCACTAATCCAAAGGCTTAAGAACTTTACATGTACAGATACTGAAGAGAGTCTTTACCTTAGAGAGACCAGGGTTTGGTACAGGTAATACTCTTAATACTGTAAAAGGTTTTTCTACCACTGACACTATTTTTTTTTTTAAAGAGTATGACCACTGACTGGTAAAGTACACAAAGATCTGACAAAAAAGTTTCTTGGATTGGTAACACTTACCATTTTATTTTATTTTATTTTTATTAATATATTTTATTGATTTTTTACAGAGAGGAAGAGAGAGGGATAGAGAGTTAGAAACATCGATGATAGAGAAACATCGATCAGCTGCCTCTTGCACAACCCCTACCGGGGATGTGCCCGCAACCAAGGTACATGCCCTTGACCGGAATCGATCCCGGGACCTTTCAGTCCGCAGGCCGACGCTCTATCCACTGAGCCAAACCGGTTTCAGCACATTTACCATTTTATTAACACTTAAAATGGCTAGTTGTAAAGTTTTGCTGTATCATCGACATTGAATTAAGACATATTTGCTTTGGGGGTGCTTGTATAGGCTCTTCTCTTTTCTGGACCACCTGTTAGGTAAAAGAAGTCCAATAAATATACCATTGATAAGAAACTCAGAATACCAACCTCTTTGCTAATTCAATCTTTTTGTATTTACAATAATAATGACTAAGTAAATGAAATAATATACAATCTTTTTGTATTTACAATAATAATGACTAAGTAAATGAAATATATAAAGTTAGGGAAATGGACTATCTTTAACCAAAATCAATTTGGTTTTAAATAGAATGCAAGTATCAGTAGTGGACTCCGCTACTTTCAACACGGAAATTTTATGATTGTGTAATTTCAACATATTCTTTTAGGTGGTCAGATTTATAAACTCTTGGTCAAATAATTTTTCCATTTCCTGAGTTACATTTTCTGATTTTTCACATGCCTGCATATGCATGCAAATAGAGGAAAAAGAATCATACATAAAAATATGCACACATTTTTGCTAGGGTATGTGTACTTTTTCCTACTTTCTCCTCTTGTGTTCACACCTTAGTTTGTTTAAATCTAAGTTCTATACAGATAGAACTATATGAACTGAATTGGAATTGTATGCCTTCACACAAGCACACACACCCCTACATAATTTCCTCCAGTACACTAACTTCCAATATATAGATACTTCTTTATTCTTTCATTGGTTTTTCTCTTCCAGACCCATCCCCAGTGGACACAATGAAGTGATTCTCACTTTTAAATATGTATTTTCTTTCTCTTGTTCTTCTTTATATTGGGGAGTTGCCTTAATTGACATTTGTATTCTTTTTAAAAATCCGCAAGTACTTTTCTTCCCCTAATACTGATGTATTTCCTTTTTCTAACCACATTATTCAGATTCTAGATATTAACTTTGACCTACCCCTCTGGAATAGATTCTTGTACTTTATTTTCTATCTTTCATAATTCTATTTACATACCCAGTGCTGTTGCCATAGACAGAGAGTGCAATTTGGAACGTTTTTCAACGTGCAGAAGCCATTGCTACAGAATATACTTATGGCCCTAACGTGTTTGGCTTAGTGGACAGAGCTTGGGCCTGCGGACTGAAGGGTCCCCAGTTCGATTCCGGTCAAGGGCATGTACTTTGGTTGCTGGCACATCCCCAGTAGGGGGTGTGCACGAGGCAGCTGATGGATGTTTCTCTCTCTTGGATGTTTCTAACTCTTTATCCCACCCCCGTCCTCTCTGTAAAAAATCAATAAATTATATTTTAAAAAAAGAATATATTTATGGTCAGTCCGCCACTCAGCTATCTCTCTGAGAAAGAGCTGCCACGATGACATTTCTTACAGAGTCCTTCCACTCTTACAGTTAAACTCACTCCCATCACTCTCTGCTTCTCCCTGCCCCACCTAGAGGGAAGCATTACAGTGTTTCTAGTAGAGGCAAGTTTTTCGTTTAAATATTGTGCATTTGTTGATACCCTTTTCAAACTTGTCTTTTCATGTCGTTTCTATCCCAATGTAATGGAGCTTACAGGACTGTTTACCGGTGCCCAGGATCAGCCCAGAGGGTGGGGTCCAGAGCTGTTTGCCCTGAACAGAGAGACCCACGTCCCAGCGACACCCCCCCCTCCCCGCCCCCTTAGCCTGCAGGTTCCATTTGCCTTCCGAGTTCCTCATTCCCTGGCCGCCCCCACGTTTTCCGACGTGGGTTTGCATCGCCTTCCCGCTCCCACGGCTTTCCTCCTCTAAGGATACTTTGCCTAAGGAGTGGTCGGTCCACAGTTTTCAACACTTTCACACTTATTTGTCCTTCGAAGCCCTAGGGTCAGGTCAGAGGCACCTTCCCTCCCTCCTGTTTTATTTGTAAGACACAGGCCCGCTGATTCCTCCGGGCAGGGCTGGACGTGGGCTGTGGAAGCACACCCCGCAGGCGGGCGGGACCACATTTCTCCTCGTCCTCACGCTCAGGTGGTGGCGGGAGGCAGAGAACGCACCAGGCTGGCCATTGCTTTTGTTTTCACGGATAACGCACTTGGCGCCTTTACTGGGAGAAGTATTCGGAAAATGCCACGCAAAATGTAAAAACTAGGCGAGGCTTTTCCTGGCTGGAATTCGATTCTTGGCTCTCCTTTCCTGTTTCTCGGCCTCTCCCTTGTTTCTCTTCTTATCCCACTTGCAGGTCACACGCTGCAAAGCTTCCCGCCCCAACGTAAACTTTCCCTCAGCGGCCTTCCCACCCACGGGCGGGTCCCCACGCGGGGCGGACCCAGGGGGACCGTGCACGGCGTCCCGCCCGCCCCGGAGGGAGCCTCAGCGCGCTCACCTAGGTTTGCAAGCAAGTGGCTCACGCAACCTCAATCGGTGACCGCCCGGGTCCAGCCCATTGCCCGCATCCCGCCCACGGCTTCCGCCCAGTCTCCTCCCCAACAACCCCCGCCTCCCTGACCCCCCGCGCGGAGCTGACCCCGCGCCCTCCGGGCCGCGGAGAGAACGGCCCGGTCGCGCCGCCGCCTCCTCTGGGGCTGCCCCGGAGCCCCGCGGATCCGTCCCCCGGGCACCGAGGCGGGCGGGAGGGGTCGCGGGCGAAGGCGTCAAGGACTCGGGTCCGGGGGCAGCCCAGAGCCCGGGGCGCCCTTCAGGGACGCAGGGCTAGACTCCCTCGTGCCCCAAACCTCACCGCCCCGGCGCGCGGCCTGGGCAGGGGTCTGCAGCTCCAGCTGCCCGCCCGCCCCTCCAGCAAGTTCTCCCGCTTCCCTAAATACCTAGCGCGGGCGGGCGCCCCCACTCCGGGGGGCTCCAAAGCGGGGCCAGCGTCTCGGCCTCGCCCCCTTCCATCCCTCCAAGGTGAAGGGCGGGGAGGGAGGACGCCCCCGCCTCGCCCGCAACGTGTGTAGCTCCGGAACCCAAACAATGATTCCCCCCGCGTTACACGTCCCGCGCCCCGCCCGCCGCACCCTCACGCGCACTCCCGCGGGGGAGGGTGCCGTCCGGCCCCCGCACCCGCTGCCCGACCTCATTGTGGCCCCGCGCGGGCGATGCCCGGCGCCCGGGGGCGGCCCCCGAGAGCGGCGGCGCCGCCAGCTCCGCCCACACCTTTCCAAGTTAGCTGGCGGGTGAGCCGCGGGGAGAGCGCGGGCGCCGCGGCCCCTCCTCTCCCCCCCCCCCGCCACCCCAGGGGGCACGGGAGGGGGGCCCTTGCGGGCTCCGCGCTGTATTTGTCCCCGAATTCTCTTCCTAAGGCTGCCATGCCCGCTCTGACACAAAAGAGGGGACTTTCTCGCGGCTCCGAGCGAGTCCGCGCCCGGCGAGTTGAAATCCCGGGGTTCCGCCCCCCGCGAGGCCCCGCGGGCTCCCCGGGCGCGGTGGCCATGTGTGGGTTATTTTGGGTGCCGCAGCAAGGTGGTGCAGGTGAAAGGGAAGCGGGCGCAGGCCGAGGCTGGGGGCGGGGGCGAGGGTGGGGCGGGGTGGGGCGGGGTGGAGTCGCCGCGGACCCACCCCCCCCGCAGCCGGCGGCCCGGGCGGCGGAGCGAGGGCCGGGCAGTGGGTGTTGCCTTCTACCTCTGCGAACGGGGAGGGGTTAGTTTCCCACAGGGGATTTCAACCATCACACTCAGAGCCCGCCTCCTAATCCTCGGGCGGAGCGGCTCGGGGGCCCCATTTTATGGCAATAAAGCGACTTAGCGCCTGCTGAGCGCGCCCCTCCCCGCCGCCGCCCCCGCCCTCGGCCCCACCCCAGGGCTCGCCCGCAGCGGCGGGGCTTTGTTTCTGGGGGAGGAGGACCCAGAGCTCTTTTGTTTGGGGGGTTTGGTGTTTTCACCCCCCCCCCCCCCAGCCTCACCCCGCCCCGCCCCGCCCCACCCCCCAGCACCTCTCCGGTTTCCTGAGCTGCGGGCTGCGAGGGAGGAGCACGGCGTCCGGCAACCCCCTCGGCAGGGCCCCGGGGTAATTCGATGCGGGCCTGGCGAGGCTCCCCACGCCAGACCCGGGCTCGCGGCTCCGCCGCCTCCACCCACCGGCCCACCCTACATTTAGCGCATCATGTGATCCGGGTAAGTCATTTGCAAGTACAACAGTTCCCTGGGTTGCCCCCCATTCATTTCCTGAGAAACTGCAGAGAGCAGCCGAGAGGCTCTGCCAGTGCGTGTGCGAGGGTGCGCGTGAGTGTGCGCGGTGGCCGCCGAGTGTGTGCGAGAGTGAGTGTGTGAGTGCGCGCGCGCGTGTAGAGCGAGAGAAAGGGAGAGAGGGGGACTCTGTGTGAGGGAAAGAAAACAATTTCTCCTGCTCTGCAGCTTCTGTTCAGGTCTGTGCCGATTCCGTTTCTTATCCAAATAAACAACCCCCTCCTCTTTTTTTTTTTTTCTTCTTCTTTTTTTTTGCCATCCCAAATCGGACCGTATTCTCTTTAACGTGTTTTATTTTCCTTCTGTCATCTGCTCAAGTTAAATCATGTTGGTGGGTCTGTGTTCTTAAAGGGGGAAAGTGTTGGGAAGCGGGAGGGGGCCCAGCGGAGGCGATGCTATTGCAAAGCAAGTAACGTCCGTCGTATCCGTGAAGAAGAAAGAAGGAGCCCCCACCCCAATATATACGTTTCTTTCTTTCCTTTCCTTTCCTTTCTTTTTTTTTTTTTAAGAGAACTTATCAAGTAACGTGAATTAAGCAAATGCTTTTCTACCCCTAGTGGAATTGTTGGTTGCTGTGTTTGCCTGACAGTTGCCCAAGAGGAGAACTAAAACCCCAGGGCTGCCCTGGGGGTGGGGGTGGGGGTGCTTGTGGAAGTAGTTTGCCCCCAGGAAGAGAGCGAGTTCGGCGAAGAGCTGCCGCACCGGGCTGTGTGGGCTGCGGGTGTGCGCCGGGGAGCGTGGAGGGGAAGGGGTTAAGGCGGAGATGACACCGCTGGCATGAATAGTGGTCCTGGTGCTACATTCATTATTGTCTCTGGTCGTAATGATGTGTAACTGTCACTTGCTACAGTGCCTCATCCGTGGGAGTAGCCAGGGGGCTGCCCCGTGGCTGTTATTTTCAATTACGGGGGACTCGGCCCGAGTTGACAAGGGGCAACTCTGCACGTCCACCCTGGCCTGGGCGGCCTGCCTCGCCGGCCTGGGAGCCACTTCTTGCCTTAGAAGCTCGCTCTGAGGACTAGGACTTGACCTCCGCGACATTAGTTGCCGTTCTTGTTAGATGCTCCCCTTACCGGGAGAATCAATCCTGCTTTTGTTGGGTAGAGAACTGCCTATTAGAACTTTGGAAACTTTTATCTTTGGGGAAAAGGGTGGGGTGCACTCAACAGTTCTGTTTCGAAGTGTATTTGAGGCAAATGCTTGGAAAAAGTACCAATTCCTTTGTTATGTGCCCCGCAGCTTCCCAGCCCCCTTCAGCCTGCTCTTCCAGTTTTTGCATACTTTAATAGTAATAGCCTTAATTCAGTGGATACAAGCTGACTGTGTTGAGTTAAAGAGTATTAGTACAACGGAATGTGTAATCTGGATAAACAGTTTGTGTGGTTAATATTGTCAGCTCTCTAATTTAACTGTGCAGATGGTTTAAGAATGGCTCTATATGGATTGTTTTAGGCAATTCCACTGGCTAATAGAATTCTCCTGGAGCACTCAGATATTTTATTTTAAATCAGCTTTAGAATTCTGTCAGTGTCCCTGTAACACCGGGGAGATGAGCAGCTCTATTTACATTTAGTGCATGTGCATCTAGTGGCTTCATAGACATCTGCCAATCAAATACACGTCATTCTGCAAATCCACCTAGCCGCCTCCATGCCCTTTTCTTACTGGACGATAGAGTTGTGTAGATGAGTAAATGCTTTAAAATAAATTTGGTGGCTTTTTACAGGCAGCAGCTTGTGATGGGGATAGGAGTGGTCACTTGGAAGAGTGGGCGTATACCATCTTCTAAGAAATACCCTTTGGAACTGGCATTTAATAAAAACAGTACCCCTATTCCACCCCCCCCCCTCACACACACATACTCCCACCCTCCAAAAAACCTGCTTGTGCTATTTGCAGACCTCATTTAAATGTTTTTTACATTTTAAAAAAACCACATAGGAATTGGTTATGATAAAGGGATGTACTTTTAGGCTAGAAAATGTTTAACTGTAGAAGCTTAGTACAAATAGGATGTTGAAGGACAAACATTTCAATTGCATAAGGTATTCTTTATCGCTGCAGCCTGCTCTATCTGAAGACTACCTAGAGTATATTAAGCTGCTCTGAGTTGGAGAGAGAGCAATTTGAGGGTACCAGAATTGGCAGACATTTGTAATGTATTTAGGAAAGAGGTTTATAATTCTACTTTCTAATTCCTAACTATTATGAAATATACTTAAGCTGGTACAATACAATTTGGAATATTTTCACATAAAATTTTCATAATTTATGAACTAAAACTATGTAGCCAACATAGCTGTGTCTGGTAAACAAAACATTCTCGAGGGGTTTCTGTTTATTTGTGAAGTGCTACAGTGATTTATTAATACATATTTAAAGGACACTATGGTCAGCTAAACTTTATTTTGGAATGCTTTGTATGGCTATTTATTGAATGAAAATTGTTGTGGTAATGAGCCCTTAATATATATATTTTTTTATCTACAAAGTTCCTTTTCAACAACTGAATGTCATTTGGGAGAAACTGGTCCTGGTGTAGCATTTGAGACCTTGACCTTAGCAACTCTTGGCTGGTGGTTGTTTACTACAGCTGCAGCCTATGTGTGTACAGACAAGGGAGGGACTGCAAGCCCTGTGAGCTCACTCTCCCTGGCCCAGGGAAAAGCAAAGGAGGATGCTGGATGGTCATTCCCTAGAGCACGAATCAGGCATATAATAATAGTGACAGTGTTCTGGCCCTTTAACGATTTATATGTTCCTCAGGGGTTACTTCCCCACCTCTTATGAAAGGTAAACATGGACTTTAATAGACTCAGAGTGAGTTTTAGATGTCATATCTTGAAGCAGGCTGTTATTAGCTTAATGAAGTATTTGGTCTTAAATATAGTGGTTTTGTGTGGTTGTTGTTTTTGTTTGTTTGTTTTTAATCTGTGTAAAGACACAGGAGTGTGTCTCTAAGCTGAGGCCTCTAGGCCTGTACTGAGGGCATTTTGAACTCAAGCCAGTGTTGGTTAAGCTAGTATTGAGTAACCTTATCAGTGAAGTGATATTGTTAAATAGTGAATATGTAAAGGTCCTGGACATGTTCACCATTGTACAAAAGGGAAAGTGTGGAGTTGCATATTTCTGCAAATTAGAATAATCACATTAAAATGGGGTGTCAGTTTGTTTTCTTTATATTGTGCAAGAAACATTCTTAGAGTGTCACATTCTTAAATCTAGATGTAGTTGATTTGTGTATTAATACAAAGGAGTTTATTCTACAAAACTAGAAATGGTACAAACTCATTTGAAAAGTTAATTTTTTTTTTTTAAGATAAGTTTCCTCACTCATGCTTCCATGTTGATTGATGAAGAAGAGCTAAAAAAATCCCAAAACAGTTTCATTTAGAATGGACACCATGGTTAACTTTTTCTTTTAGAAAACAACTTTCATTTTTGTTAATAAATCCTAAAATAGGTTTCAGTAGTTTACCTCTGTCATTTACATTTTGAAAATACTATATGATTGTAGAGTGGAAATATCTATATATTGCCTAATGTTAGTTTATTTTCCACTTTAAAATTCATATTTATTTGTTTTTCAGTCTACAAGTTATGCACAGTTTTCCGTTTTAAGCATGTACAAAATGTAAGGGTAAAAATATTAAAATTAAATTATTGGCAACACCCTGTAACCACTGCCTGAACTCATCCACCACAATCACCCCTCCCAAAATCAAAATGCATGTAAACAGATGGGCCTTGCCCTGTGCCCAGAAGGTCAGCAGCCTTAGGCTCTATGAGACCTGCTTGGTGGTTTCTCGATCCCAAGCCTGCCCAGAGGACTGACTTCAGCTGGCCAGAATTCACTCTCAGGGCCTAGCCCAGCCACACCCCATCTGATGTCAGCGTTTCAGTTCTGTGGTGGAGAACACATGCTGTGGATTAAATGGTTACTTTCCCTGTATATTCTCAGTAATTATGTTACAAAAGGATTTTTCGGTTTTGGGTGTTTATTGTCATAAAAGTGGCTACTTGAGTAGTCATATTGCTCCATAAAAATTTGTTTTGGTCTGGCAGTGGATTATAGGATATACACCCAAAGAATTCTGCCCTCCTATGGTCTTTCTTCTCCCACTCCCCCCCTCACCCCCACTTAAAGTTGCACTTTTATTTTGTTGCTAATTCTATGGCATATATTTTACAATATTTATTAGTATAATGATTGGACTGGTCCAAACAATATTGCTATTGGGTACAGATGGACTAGCAGGAAGCCCTTGCTTCTTGCTGTGTTGCTGCAGGGAAGGAGAGAAGGGGAAAACGGGAGAGCTTTGGGATAGTTTTCCTATCCCAGCAGAGGCTATAGAAGCTGCCATATTACTAGTTGCTGGCCTAGACACCCAGGAATTGTGTTCCAAGTGCTATATTCACCGTGCTTACAAGTATACAGTAGTCCCCCGTTATTTGCGGAGGATATGTTTCAAGACCCCAGTGGATGCCTGAAACTGGATTGAAAGGAGCACCTTGTATATTTTTTTCTCCTATTCATATGTATCTTTTCACTTAAAGGAAACACTTCATGGCTTCTCTTTGGCATGTCCGAATTACTATCATCACCAAAGAGTAGTGGGTTCGATTCCCTGTCACGGGCAGGTACCTGCACTGCAGGATCTATCCCTGGCCCTGGTCAGGGCTCATGGAGGAGGCAACCAATCAATGTGTCTCACATCGATGTTTCTCTCTCTCTCTCTCCCTCCCTCCCCCTCTCCCCCCCCCCCCCCATCTTTCTCTCTCCCCTTCCTCCCTTTCTAAAAATCAATGGAAAAAATATCCTCAAGTGAGGATTAACAACAACAATAAGGGTTACTTGAACCCAGGTTGAACCCAGGCACTTTGATACCACAACAGTCGATCTGGTAACCCAGCTGGCTACTAAATGACTAAGGGTGGGCAGTATATACAGTGTGGACATGCTGGACAAAGGGATGTCACATCCTGGGCAGGACTCAGTTGGATGTCTGGAGATTTCATCACGCTACTCAGAACAGCATATGATTTAAAACGTTAATTGTTTATTTCTGGAATGGTCCATGTAATGTTTTTTTGACCAAGGATACTGAAACCTTGGAAAGCAAAACTGTAGATAAGAGGGAACTTTTCACAATAATACATATATTCACCATTTTGCATATGTAGATATATATGTGTACATATAATATTAATGCATGTTTTTTATATTCTTTACCTATATTTGTACATATCCTCCAAACCATATACATTATGACCAATAATTACAGTTAAAAAGCCCCCCACTTATATAAAAAAGGGGGAAAACACACGAAGTTTGTTTTTTTTAAATATGTTTTTATTGATTTCAGAGAGGAAGGGAGAGGAGAGGGGGACAGAAACACCAATGATGAGAGAGAATCACTGATAGGCTGCCTCCTGCACAGCCCCCACTGGGGATTGAGCCATCAACCCTGGCAGGTGCCTTGTCTGGGAATCAAACGGTGACCTCCTAGGTCAACACTCAACCACTGGGCCACACCAGCTGGGCCAAAGTTTGTTTTTTCAAATTCTATGTTTAGTAATACTATTCTTGCCTTTTTATTTTTTTTATATTGACAAGCAAACTCATTACAAAACATGGAAACAACACTGCCACCCAAAAAACAAACCAATACCTAACAGCAGTCGAGATGGGTTATTGTAAAAAATGAAATAGACAACTGTAAAGAAAACCTTCATTCATTTAATTACTAGGTATTTGTTATGTTAATATTATACACACTGGAATCAGGACTGGTGTAAGTGGCAGAAATATCAGTTTGAGTCAGGACTTTCTTGCTTGGTTAAATGACCTTGGTTAAATTTCTTAACCTGAGTTTGTGAAATGGGAAGAAAAATGTGTAGTTTACAGGGCTGTGGTAAGGGTGAAATGAGATAATGTGGGTAAAAATTACTTTGCAAAACTATGAAGGACTGGTGTGGCAACTGATTTGACAGGAAAACGACTCTCTCCCTACTCCTTACCTCCTGCCCTAAAAGACTTGAACTTTCCAGCCTCAGAAACTAAGCATATAAATTACACTTATGGAGCAGGAATTTCCGAGAGTGGGTAGAAAATTTCTGGCAGTCAAAGGTCATGAATTCCATTCCTGTCTAACCAGAGATTTGCTCCATGACCTTGAGAAAGTCACTCTTACGAAGTTTCTATGTAGCTGGTATAAAAGTTGCCATTAACATTATATCATGTAGGTGAAGTATCTGAGCTTTTCAAAAAGAAAAACAAAACAAAACATGAAAATACAGTTCCCATGATCAGTTACAGATAATTGGGAAAAAAAATCAACAATGGTTATTTAGAAATGGTAAACCTCTAGGCTTTTTTAATGAGTCAACTAAAACTTCTATCAACAGGTAATTAAAAGTGCCCTTAATTTTTTAAATAGAATCATTAAATTTGTGCTGTTGTACTATAATTTAGAAGAGTTTATTGATCTGCAAATCCCTAGTTAAGCCAAGATTCTGTTGATTAAGCTATGTCTGATTTATGGCTTAGGTCCCTTAGTTAGACTCAAACATTGTTGCAATACAAACAAATGCACAATAAAGGAAGGTAGATGATAGAGACCTCAAATGGGTATTTGACATTTATTGAACACATTTTATTTGTATGCACAGTTTTCTGTCATGTGCATTTCTCAGATTTCTCAAAAATTTGAGAAAATTAAGAACAGTATTAATTTACATAATTTCTCCCTAGCTACATTTTCTCCAGTTAAGAAACAAAAAAATATTTTTTCAAACTCTGCCTAAACACTCAAAACTAGCTCATCAATATAATTCACTGTAGATTCTTTTTGTGTCACACATATACCTTGCCTAACTCCTGCTCATGCTCTAACAATCACTGTTAAACATCACGTTTTCTGTGACTCTTATTTATCATCACTTGCTTTAAGAATATGCTGGGCTCCAGTCTTTATTCTTTGGCACCATAGCAAAATTTTGGTGTAATTGCTTCTTGATTTGCCTTCTCCCCTCCCAATAATAGGTCCCATGAGAGCAGGAAATGCATCTTCTTCATTGTTACTTTACTGGCTTCTAACACAGTGCCTAATATAATGACTGATTATATAGTGCTAAAATACTTATTGAAAGATCAAACTGCGGAATGCAGTCCATCTGATAATCCTTTCAAGTAGCTCAATGCCAATATCATGGTCATTTCCTACCTAAGTCTTTTTATCTCTAGCGAAATATATTCAACTCTATTATTTTTTTTATAGAAAAGCAAAGTAAACCTGCAAGTGGAAGAAACAAATTCCATAATTCACTCCATTTTTTTCTGAAACTTACTTTCTTGCAAAATGAAACCTTGTAGTAGAGTCATTGCTGGATTTGAAACCTCTAACCAGTGGTTACCTGAGTGAGCAAGTTAATTCTCCAAGCCTTGTTTACTGATTAGTTAATAAAAAACAAAAACAAGAATAAATAATGCCAACGTTGCAGAATTTTTTTTTGAGGATTCAAATTGTGGTTATGTTTGGAAAGCATCCAGTACATAGAACCCTGTACATACTTAGTGCTTGATAATAATAGTCTACTCCAGTATATTGATGCTTCTTTTAAAAGCAGCCATTCAGAATGAACAGTAGCAACAAAATAAAATAGCTACTCTTCATTGAACAGCTACTATAATGCAGAAGCTAGGCACTGTGCTTTTCATGTGTTAATTTATTTATATGTACTTTTAGTAAACAGGTATGAATAGTTCACTTTTAAATAATTGCGACTTTGAATATTGTATGTTGAGACCCTTAAAGTACCGTTTACACATGGAATTTTGACTTATGAACATCATTTCATGAATGCCTTTTTTTTTAGCTATTGTGTGGCAGTGTTTGCCAAGTGACATCCTTCTCAACCCCCCTGGCAATTTTGCCATATTTGAAAAACTATTTGAAAATGTTACTTTTTGCCTTTCATTAACAAACTGAATAGAAAAAAGGGAAAATGAAAGTGCTGCTTTTAGTTATGAGAAACAGGGTTTATTATCTTGATACACAATTGAGACAAAGAAATCATTAGGTGTGTTGAATAGTGAATCTTTACTGAAAATGCTTAATGGAGTTAAGCCGATAAATTCTGAAGACTATATTACAAAACATACAAAGTACTGGTACTATATATCTATTTTTAATGACAGTATTTAATAGATTGTGTGTAATCACAGATTTTGTAATTTTTCTTTTGTCTCTGGCATAATTTAGTTTTAAACAGGTTTCAGGAGTACACTGAATATATGAAGAGATTACCTTCTGTATTAAAGAATACCTATTGAGTATGCATGCATGATATTTTGGTTTCTAGTCTATAGATGTGGAAACTGATTTTCACCAAAGTAATAGCATCATGGTCAATAGCCAGTTAGGTTTAAAGCAGAGATTCAAACACTGGAAAGACTTTGAACTTCCCTTGTGTTACTCTTCCCTCCATCAGTCAATAGACTTTACAGAGTTGGTCTTGTTATAGAGTAGAGCAAAAAAGTGAGAGTATTATACAAATAAATACTGTGTTTAGAGGTTTTCTAGTAGATATAGTGTGTCACTATAATCTATAATAAAATCATGCATTAAGCTGTAGGTTATATTGACATACTACATTTACTAGAATACATTGACTAGAACGTTTACTTCCATGTAGAAGCCAGTTCTTCTTTTGCTAATTTTTGTACTAAAACAAATCATGAGACCTAAACCAAAAACTTTTAGAAGACAACTGCTACAGAACCACAGTGGTAATCGTAGACTAGTAAATTCTGGCCAATATGCATTTTGCTATTTGATAAAGCTATTAAAGTCAGATGCATAATAAATGTAATAAAACATCTTATCTATAATAATAAAATCGTAATATGCTAATTAGACCGGATGATCTTCAGGACGAAGCCAGGGCTGTGAGGGAAGCCCGGGTCCTGGGTGCCAGAGGGAAGCCGGTGCCAGCAGCGGGGGGGAGGAAGGCCTACTTCTGCCTGAATTTCATGCATCGGGCCTTTAGTCTTTTAGAAATGCCTACTTATCCATTTGACCTGTACTTATTTAGCTTCTACTATGTATCTGGAATCATATATGAAAATGGGTAGGACATCATCATTAATGTGCTGAAAATCAGGTAGTGGAGGCAAGACTTACGTAGAAAATTATAATGCAAAATAATTTGTGATAAATGGACCAAACGCTGTAAGTTCCTTTAAACTAAATGCATGGGGAAAAATTGCTTCTATATGAGACCAAAGGTTTCAGGGATTGGCAAAAATTCTTCATGGAGATAGTTTATGTTTTATAGAAAAGCAAAGCAGACCTGCAAGTGGAAGAAACAAATGAAAAAGGTATTTTGGCAACTGTGGTGATTTCACAACTCCTTTTCTGTTATCCTCTAGAGGTGATGACCTTATGGTGTTTTGGTTAAACTTCTGTCATTTGCCATATCACAAAAAAACTTTCTTTTCCAAAAATAAATCCGGAGATATACTTGGACATTAGGGTATGCAGTGCTATAATGAATTTAAGGAAAGTTTATTTGGGCAAAACAAAAATAATAGTGATTGATTAATAAAGTTTTAAAGCTATCCTTTATGTGATATTTATTATCTAATGATTTTTTTCATATTGCTAAAGAGATTTGATGTATAATATTTTATTTAGAAATGATGTGAATTTTAGCCTTGATAAAAAATGTTTGAATATAGGAATATATATATCCTACCTAATAAAATAGTAATATGCAAATTGACCGCACCTCGCTATGCCCAAGCCACGCCCACTAGCCAAAGCCACGCCCACCAGCCAATCAGGGCGAGTATGCAAATTACCCAAAAAAAGATGCCAGTTAATTTGCATACACTGTGGGAGGGAGGAATGAAGACTGAAGACAACTTGGAAGAGGGAGGAAAAGCAGAAAGCAAGGTGGCTGCTAGAGGGAAAGCCTGGGCGGGGCGGGGCAGAGTGGGGCGGGTGGCAGCAGCCCTTGGGTGCAGGCACGGAGGCCGCAGCGGCCGCTTGCAGGATTCTTCCTGCAAATGGGCTACTAGTATATATATTTTTTTGCAGAAGAACAATAGAAGAAAAAAACTTGAAAACCAGTCAGTTTTACAGGTCAGAGTCAATTGTAATTTATCATAGGTGTTACTTGAAGGGATATTTAGAAAGGAATTGTACATTAAATTGGTTAGATGTTTAAAGAGTGAAATCCTCTGCTATGTGTTTTAGCTTTTCTACTTTAGATAGAAATACAGGACAATTAAACACAAAGTATTTTGTTTTGAGATTGTATAACAAGAAATAAGTAAAGTCTTAATGCATCTATAAAGAGCATTGGTGGAATTATTGCACACTGAGCTGTCTATTTAGTATATTGGGGCTATACCAAGGCTAAAGGTTGAAGCAGTTGTGTTTTCTTTATAAACTTGAGGCCTGGTGCACGGATTTGTGCACTGGTGGGGTCCCTAGGCCTGACCTGCGCCCGCTGGCAATCTGGGACCTCTTGGGGGATGTTGGATAGCCTGTTTCAGCCCAATCCCTGCAGGCCCGATTAGGACAGGAGGGAGCCCGATCCTGTGTGTTGAGCCTCTGTCCCCTGGTGGTCAGTGCTTGTCATAGTGACCAGTGGACCGGTCATTCTGTTGTTCGGCCATTCAGTTGCTTAGGCTTTTATATATTTACTAGAAGCCCGATGCACGAAGATTCGTGCAGGAATGGGCCTTCCTTTCCCTGGCTGCCAGCACCGCCTTTCTGCTCCGGCCCTGGAGCTTCCTCTTTCTGCTCCAGCCCTGGAGCCGCATCTTTCCGCTCTGGCCCCGCTTTCCCACACTGCCTAGAGGCCCTGCTGGGGCAGTGCAGAATGCCTGTGTCACCATGGTGATGACACAAGCATCCCGCCCCGCCCCTGGCTGCTCTGCGCCTGCGTATGCAAATTAACCCACCATCTTTGTTGGGTTAATTTGCATACTCACTCCTGATTGGCTGGTGGGTGTCACGAAGGTACAGTCAATTTGCATCTTTCTCTTTTATTAGTGTAGATATAGATAGCTAGCTTAGAATACATGAGAAGTATGGGCTAGTAAAACATTGCTTTACTGTGTGGTGGTTTACAGAGTGCTTTTAGTTTCATCTTGACAATTCTATAAGGTAGTTTGGACATGTTACCATTTTATTGATGAGGAAATTAAAGCCAAGTGAAGGTAACATAACTAGAATGTGGCTGAGTCAGAACTAGAACCTTGATTTCCAGTAAAGTAATTTTTTCATTTCATTCCAATGCTCTCTTCCTTTCACTTAGTCTTAATAAGCCAAAATTTTGAAAGTCCACATTGCACAAAAGTGGTGCCACCATCTAGAATCTAGCTCCTATGAGCTAGTCATTGATTATTATTGGGTTAATTTTTATCTCCTTCCAAAATTCACTTTAAAAGGACATTAAAAACAACAACACAAAGAAACCTCATATATATCAGCCCAGAGATATCCACCTAATCGATCCTTGAAGGGACTGTGCAATTAGAGGCATCTATAATTCTTTGAGTAAAATTAGGGAGATGGTTCACCATTTACTATGTACCAAGGCTTATGCTGAAAATAAAGAGTGAAATTTAAAGGTAAATGAAACATGGGTTAAGGTATAGGCAGACCAGGGAAAAAGCAGCACAGCTAAGCCCAAAGGCAGGGCCATACTGGCATATTCTGGATTAGTTTATCTTCTTCATTTAGATCCCTAATGTACCTAAAATAATACCCTAGATACTTTTAGATTTATGTTTTAGTCTCTTTTAAGTACTTTTAATCTTATCAGAAAAGCTTTTTCCATGTACGCATATGAATTTTTTTAATAGCTTAAAATACTTGAGAAGTGTATGGGCTAGTAAAAAAATTGCTTAAGTGTGTGGTGGTTTACACATTGCTTTAAGTGTGTGGTGGTTTACAAGGTATGGTTATTTCATAATCTTTCAAAAAATGTATCTCTCACATTTATTGTACTTAGAATGTGTATGATACATTTTAAAGGCGTTAATCTCTTTTAATGTTTATAACCCACTCAAAGCTAGGCATGTTTTGTGTTTATTTTGTATTTTAATTTTTTTGAAGATCTAATTGGCTTAATTGAATGATTCATGAATGGGGCAGCATCCCATCTAGCAACTATAGGGGCACTTCTACTTTTGGTATTTAAATGTGAATTTATTATTACTTTTATGCCTTAGTTTTTTGAATGGACACAACTTACAATCTGTAAGAAATAAGTTTTGTTTTGTAGTAATTCACTTATTGGGCAGCGTTCTCAAATACATCTCTCTGATAAAAGAAGGTATTACATGTGTGGAGACTTTAAACTTTATTTTTTAGTGAACTTTTTTCTTGGCTCCCCTTCTTCCTTTAGCCTACAGCAGGTGTCCTCAAACTATGGCCCGCGGGCCACATGCAGGTGTTTTTGCCGTTTTGTTTTTTTTACTTCAAAATAAGATATGTGCAGTGTGCATAGGAATTTGTTCATAGTATTTTTTAAACTATAGTCCGGCCCTCCAACTGCCTGAGGGACAGTGAACTGGCCCCCTGTTTAAAAAGTGTGAGGACTCCTGGCCTACAATATCAGTCTATCTCCCTATAACCCATGGCATCAGAGCTACTTTTTGTCCTTTTATATTTTTCTCTATATCATAAGTGTTATTAACACACATTCATACAAGATTTTTTGGTCACTGCTTACAAAAATTGGATTATTTTTTAGAAACGATTTTCAACTTAGTTTTTTCATTCAATACTGCCTAAGGGAAATCTTTCCACCCAGCTACTATAACTCTAATCCATTAAAAAACAAAACAAAACTGTTGCATAATATCCCAAGGTATGGTTATTTCATAGTCTATTTAACCATTAATTGATTGATGGGTAATACTTTCTTTCCAGTTTTTGCCACTAAAACCAAAATTGTAATAAGCATATTTATACCTATGCTCTGAGGACCTGTGGAATAGATTCCCAGAGTGGAATTACCATTTCAAAATGATGCCACATTTCTTTGAAAAATAAAAAATGCGATAGCAGTTTATGTTTTTACCAGCAATGTAGGTGATAACCCTTTCCCTAAAATTCCTTCATCAATAGTTGACACTTTCTCTTGGCTCATAAGTCGATGCTCAACCTGCCGGGCCTTACTTGGGCTTGGTGTATTCTTATATAGCTGTATTTGATTTTCTAAAACTTTGTTAAGAATGTTAAAAAAAGAATCTATGTTCACCCTAGCCGGTTGCTCAGTGGTTAGAACGTCGGCCCTTGGACCTCAGGGTCCCAGGTTCCATTCCCAGTCAAGGGCACATACTTCGGTTGCAGGTTCTGTACCCACCTGCAACCAATTGATGGATGTGTCTCTCTCACATGTTTCTCTCTCTCTCTCTCCCTCTCCCACTTCCCTTCTTCTCTCTCTCAAAATCAATGGAAAACATATCCTCACTCCTGGGGTGAGGATTAAAAAAAAAAAAAAATCTATGCTCATGAAGGATAGCAGAATGTAATTTTTATTCTTTTAATGTTTATCTGGATTTGCTTTCAGGATATTTCAGGCCTTCTAAAATGATTTTTGAAGTGTTAGATCCTCTTCTGTACACAAAGTACTACTTTTTATGGAGTACTTTGTGTAGAATTGATATTATTTCTTCCTTGGAAGTGTAAAACAATTCACCAGAGAATACATCTGTGTTTAGAGGCTTTTTGGTTTTTTGGTGTGTGGGAAGGTTTTAAACTATAAATTTAATTTATTTAATACACATAGGGCTATTCAGGTTATGTATTCATTTTTGAGTGAATTTTCTTAGTTTGTGTTTTTGAAGGAATTGGCTTTTTCATCTAAGTTATGGAATTTATTGGCATAAAGTTGTTCTAGTTTCCCTATTCTTTTAATGTTTGTAGGATCTGCATTGAAAATTTCTGATATGGTGACTTGTAACTTTTCTGTGTTTGTCTTGATCACTCTGACTAAAGGTTGTTTTTGTTGATTTTTAAAAGAACCAGCTTTTGGTTTCATTAATTTATTTTCTCTAGTATTTTACTTTTTTCCCCTAACTCATTGATTTCTGATCTTTATTATTACCTTCCCTCTGCTTGTAATAGTTTTAATTTGTTTTTCTCCTACTTTCTTAAGATGGAAGCTTAGGATATTGATAGGATAACTTTCTTTTCTTATGTAAGGATGTAATTTTTATATAAAGTTTACTTTGAGCACTGCTCTTTTAAATTTTCATTCAATTCAAAATATTTTCTATTTTTTATTGTGATTTCTTCTTTGACCTTTGATTATTTAGAATTATGTTCTTTAATGTTCAGAAACTTGAGGATCTTGAATATCTTTTTGATATTGTTTTCCAATTCAATTCCATGATTTTCCAAGGATGTATGATTTTGATTTTTGAAAAATTTGCTCAGATTTGTTTTATCATTCAGAATATGGTCTATATTAGTGAATGTTGTATGTACAATTGAAAATAGTGTATTCTGCCATTGGTGGGTGGAGCATCCTACAAATGCCAATTTGGTCTATATTCTATAAGTATCAGTTAACCAGGTTGGTTAACAATGTTCTTCATATGGATACATGGAATAGACTGACATCTGCCAGAGGGCAAGTGGTAGGGAGACTGGATGGAAGAAGGTGAAGGGATTAGTCAGAGTACTTACACCAGTATACATAACCCATAGACACAGACAACAATGTGGTGATGGCCAGAGAGAAAGGAGGATGGGGGCTGGATGGAGGTAGGCAAAAGGGGGAAGGAATAGAACATCTGTAATAGTATCAACAGTTAAAAAAATAATAATGTTCTACAAGCCATCTATATTGTTAACTTATTTATTTATTTTTTTGGTTTCCTTATTCTGTCAGAATTAGGGAGATGAGGGTTTAAATATTTAAATACAATTGTGAATTAGTCTAATTCTCTTTTCAGTTACCAAGTTTTTACTTTACATATTTTGAAGTTCTGTTATTAGGGACATACTCATTTAGGATTGTTATGTTCCCCTGATGAACTGACTCTTTTTTCATTATATAACATCCCTCTTTTTTCCCTAAAAGACAACATATAATTGGGTGTTACTTTTGCAATCCAATCTTATTTTCCCCAACTTTTATTTAGAACTAGAGGCTCGGTGGACAAAATTCATGCATGGGGGAGGGGGAGTCCCCTCAACCCAGCCTTCACCCTCTCCAATCCGGGACCCCTTGGGGGATGTCCGACTGCCAGTTTGATATAAAATTACCCCCTAAACTGGAAGTTGGATATCCCTCTCACAATCCGGGACCTAACTGGCTCCTAACTGCTCCACCTGCCGGCCTGGTCACCCCCAACTGCCCCCCCCTGCCGGCCTGGTCACCCCACGCAGCTTGCTGTTCAGTCATTTGGTCATCCTTCACTAACCCCCCTGCTGGCCCCGTCGCCCCACGCAGCCTGATGTTTGGTCATTACTGTGAGGGTGTCTTGACCAATTTGCATATTACCCTTTTATTAGTATATGTGATCTGATCATGTACATTAAACATTTTTATATGATTGAATTACTGTCTACTAACTTGCTATTTGTGTTCTATTTGACTTACATGTTCCTTGCCCTTATTTTCCTGTTTCTTATGCTCTTTGGGGCTTAATTATTTTTCAGTATTCGATAATATCTCCACTCTTGGCTTATTAATTACACCTCTTTGTTTTATATTTTTAGTGGTTACTCTAGGGCAGTGATGGGCAACCTTTTGAGCTTGGTGTGTCAAACTTCGCCAAAAAACTGAGCATAACTCGGGTAGTGTGTCACTTTGAGGAAAAAACATTATTTCGCAAATGTTTCATCCTCAGGAGCAGCAAATGTTTCATCCTCGGCATGCGGCCGCCTCAGAAATGGCTACGCGTGTCAGTGCTGACACGCGTGTCATAGGTTCGCCATCACTGCTCCAGGGTTTACAATATACATCATTAACTTTTCATAGTCTATCTTCAAATGATATTAAACTACTTTATGAAGTCAGAATCTTACAATAGTGTGCTGTTTTTCTCTTCCATTGTTTATGCTATTTTCTTAATATATTTTACATATATATGTTATAAGCCATGTATTTCCTAATTACTATTTTTGCTTTAAAGAGACAATTACCTTTACTAGGGATTAAAAATCATAAAAATAGTCTTTTTTTTTTTTTTGTATTTACTGATGTTTTTTTCTAGTTCTAGGGTTCTCTTTTTTTGTTCTAAATTTCTATCTAGTACCATATTACTTTTGCCTAAAGGAAATTCTTTTATATTTTTTGTAGTGCAGGTCTGCTGGCACTGACTTTTCTCAGCTCTTGCTTTTCTGGTAACATCTGTTTGCCTTTGTTTCTGAAATGTTTTGGCTGAGTTTTGAATTCTAGATTGACAGTTTCCATCCGTTTCCATCCCATTTAAAGATGTTGCGTTATTTAAAGACGTTGCGTTATTATTGTTTAGCTTACATAGTTTCTGAAGAGACGTCTTTTGGCATTCTGATCTTTTTTCCTCCATGTTATGTTTCTCTCTTTCTCTGGCTGCTTTCAGAATTATTTTTTTTAAACTTTGGTTTTCAGCAATTTGGCTGTGATATGCATAAGTGTGTGATTTGTAATTACATTGCTTGGGATTCTCTAAGCTTCAATAGATCTATAGTCTATTGTTCTTCCTCTTTTTTCATAAGTTTACAACCATTATCTTTTAAAATTTCTCCTGCCCCCTTTTTCTCTTTCTTCTCCTTCTCAACTACATTAGTATATTAGTCTGCTTGATATTGTCCCATAGATCCTGGATGCTAGGCAAATGCCCGCATCCCACTTTCAGTTTTCAGTTTGAATAATTTCTATTGATTTATCCTCAAGTTTACTAATTCTCCATACTGTGTTCAGTGTTTTGTAAGCTCAATGAAATAATTCATCTTTGATATAAAATTACCTCTGTAACATTTTCATATCACTTCCCATATCACTCTTTGCTGGATTTCTGTTGATAAATATTATGTTTTATTCTTTAGATTCTTTTAAATTTCAATCACAATTAATTTAAAGTCTCTATTTGATACTTCCAACATTTCTGTCATCTCAGGGTCTAATTATGTTGATGGCTTTATCCTTTGACAATAGGTAACTTTTTGTTTTGTTTTTGTGGCTTATAATTTTTTATTGACTGGATGCCGTTATATATAAACCATCAGTAGAGATGAGGTAAGTAATTATTATGTAAGAAATGGACATGCCTCTTAGTCTGCATGTTGTTAGTGTCCATGAAGGATTGGCGGTGGGTCAATTTGGTCAGTAGATGTGCTGAGTTATTCATTTCTTGTTGCTATTGACTTGACAATTCACTAGAGACTTCAAATTCTCTCAGGAATGCATTGCTTTTACCTTGTGACTTCTGCAAGACTTGGAGTGCTACAGAGTTTTTCTTCTCAATGTTCCTGTTATATCCTCAACTTTCAGCCAGTCTTCAACTCCAAGTGACACAAGGGGCCTCTTTCTGTACTATTGTCTCTATTCCAATCTGGGTGGAGTTGTGGATGGGGAGTGGGTGGGGTTTTAGTTCCCCTACCTCCATCTGCAGTCTTAGGCAGGCCTGGTGTACTTAAGCCTGATTTGGGACTTTATCAGGATGCCTGTCCCTTCTATGTTAGGTATACCTCTGCCTCTTATCAGTGGCAGGCTTTGGTTCCAGGGAGTTTCCTTTCCCTCCATTAGTAGGGCCAACCTCTTTTTTATGTCACTACAGAATTCTGGGCCTAAGTGACTTTCCTGCCTTCCTACAGGAGCAGGTGAGTTTTTCCTAGTGTTTTGTGCAGGTTCAGATGTGTGTGATTCCTATTGTTCATCCAGCAGCTGCTATTATTTAAACCTGGGAAAAAGCTTAGACAGAGGGCCTCCCTCCCCCTCTCCCCTCCCTCTCCCCTCCCTCCCTCCCTCCCTCCCTCATAAGAGCAGATATCATTTTGTTTCCTCTACCAGCAATCTGCCTTTGCCTGGATGGGGCATGAGTATTTACTGTCCCTGTCCCTGCGGCGGACAGCTTTTGCTTCATTTGATAGTGGAGTGTGGGATGTGAGCTGATTCCTACCTGTATGTCAGCACTTCCAAGGGGGGCTTTCTTAGGCTTCCTGTTCTTTTTTTTTAATTTTAAATTTTATAGTCTTTGTCTTAGTACTTGGAGGAGGCTTGTGCAAAAGCAGAAGAGTAGGTGAGTGGCTGTGGAGTGTCCTTGTGTCTCCTGGGATACTAAGTGACTTTGCTAGCCCCCATTCAGCTTTTAAGAATTTGTTAAAATTGTAGTGGTTTTTTTTTTGTATCTGCTTAATATTTAAAAAAAATTTCATTGCAGTAAAAACCACCTAACAAAATTTTACTATCTTGTCATTAAACCTGCAATTCATTAATGTCAACTATATTCATATTGTTTGCAACAGATCTCGAACTTTTTCATCTTGTAAAACTGAAGTTTTTTACTCATTAAACAACAACTCCATTTCTCTTTCCCCTGAGCCTCTGGCAATCACCATTGTGCTTTCTGTTTCTTATCTGCCTTTATGATGCTTCACTCTTTCTCCATGATCATGGCCAAAGGCAATGTCCTATTTCTCTGTAGAGAGGCTTGTTACCCACTGGTACCTAGATCACCTGATTGCCTTGTCACTTCAACTCTGTGGTTTCTATATATATATGATTTTATAGGGTATTCATTCTATATAATAAAAGGCTAATATGCAAATTGACCAAACTGCAGAACAACCGCTGCTGACCACCTGGGGGCAGACACTCAACACAGGAGCTGCCCTCTGGTGGTCAGTGCGCTCCCACAGGGGATGCTCCGCTCAGCCAGAAGCCCTGAGCCGGGCTCATGCCTGGCGAGCCTCTCCCACCTCCGTGGCAGTTGGACATCCCCCTAGGGCTCCCGGACTGCAAGAGGGTGCAGGCCAGCCTGAGGGACCCTCCTGCCCCCAGAATGCACAGATTTCATGCACTGGGCCTCTAGTCTTATATACTCTTACCTGTTAGCTTAAATGTGCTTAGATTTCTTTTTTTTTTTAAATACTAGTTAAATTTTATATATTTATTTATTCTTTTACCATCTACTGTTAATCAGTTCCTAATTTAGGTGACTGTTATAAAGCGTTGTATTGGAGAGATTTGTTGCTTTTTTTGTTTGTGTGTTTTATTTTTTTGTTTTTGTTTTTTGTTAATCCTCACCTGAGGATATTTTTCCATTGATTTTTAGGGAGAGTGGAAGAGAGCGGGAAAGACAGAGAGAAACATCAATTTGAGAGAAATACATTGATTGGTTGCCTCCTGCATGTGCCCTGACCAGGTCTCAGGCCAGGGAGGAGCCTGCAACCAAGGTATGTGCCCTTGACTGTCCGTATATTGAAGTAATTCTCTGTTTAATTTTTTGAGGAATTGCTGTACTGTTTGCCATAGCAACCATACCATTTTGCATTCCCACCAGCAATTCACAAGGATTTCAAGTTCTCTACATCCTTTCTAAATGCCTGTTATTTTCTTGATTTTTAAAAAAATAATAGCCATTCTAATGAGTGTGGAATGGCATTTCACTTTGGTTTTGATTTGTATTTTCCTAATAATTAGTGATCTTGAGCATCTTTTCATGGGCTCATTGGTCATTTGTATATCTTCTTTGGAGAAATACCTATTTAAATCCTTGGCTTATTATTATTATTTTTTTAAATACTCACCTGAGGATATTTTTTTCATTGATTTCTAGAGAGGGCTGAAGAGAGATGGAGGGGGAGAGAGGGAGAAACATCAAAGGGAGAGCATCACATGGATTGGTTGCCTCCCACATGGGCCCCTCTTGGGGCTGGGGAATTGGCAACCCAGGTCCATGCCCTTGACCAGAATTGAACCCATGACCCTTCATTCTGTGGGCCGACACTCTAACCTCTGAGCCAAACTAGCCAGGGCATAGTTGGATTTTGTTGTTGTGGAATTGTATGAATGTTTGTATATTCTGGATATTAACCTTTTATCAGATATGATTTGCAAATATTTTTCTCCCATTATGTGGATTGCCTTTCTACTCTGTTGATAGATTCCTTTGATTCACAAACGCTTTTAATTTTGCTTTAATACAATTTATCTAGTTTTTTCTTTTGTTGCCTGTGATTGTGGTGTCATAGCCAATAATGTTATTGACAAATTCATTAGCATGAAGCTTTTTTCCTATGTTTTAAGTTTCATTTTTAGATGTCTTCATTAATTTCTTGATAGCTTTGCTTATAACCTGTTTATTATTTGGTACATATAAATCCATGACTATTTTTAAAGTTATTCTTCTTTTCTGTATTGAATGCCTTTATTTTTCATTTTTAAAAAATATATTTTTATTGATTTCAGAGAGGAAGGGAGAGGGAGAGAGAGATAGAAACATCAGTGATGAGAGAGAATCATTGATTACTGTCTCCTGCATGCCCCACACTGGGGATCGAGCCTACAACCTGGGCATGTGCCCTGACTGGAATTGAACCATGACCTACTGGTTCATAGGTTGACACTCAACCACTGAGCCATGCCAGCTGGGCTTGAATGCTTTTAAAATTAAATTTATCCTAGACTGATATTAATACTGTTATTAGTGTTTTTTCTTTTTAAGAAAGAGTTTGTACCTGATTTTACTATACCAATTGACTTATTCGATATTCACTTTCCTTTTATAATTTGTTTTTTAAATATATTTAGTGATTATTCTAGTATCTATATTTGTCTTTTAACTCATTGTATTGCCTCTGCTCTTTAGTAGTCAATTTAACATAACAATTGTACCTTACAATTACAATATTTTAGTCATTTTCTGCATACTTTTCCTTTTGTGAATTTTATCAAATTGATATTTATTTCTGTTTACTTCTTATGTGACCCTCATTACTTTGAAAGATGTACTGTGCTATGCTGTAGATCAAGCATGTCAAACTCAAAGGCTAACACAGGCCAAATAAACAAGGTTTAAGTTTATGTGTGCTGCAAAAAAACAAAAGCTTCAATTTTCATAGAACATAGGTTTATTCCGATAGAGACATGCTGAATACAAAGGGCTGAAATAAATTAGTAATAATTAACATAAAATAATAGAACATTTTAATAAAATTAATATTTTTTCTTGAATATTAACTTATAACTGCACAAATAAATAAGCATAACGCAGATAAATGTATTTTTCTTGTTCTCCAAAAGCAAAATATTTCCTGTTGCGCACACGAAACAAGTCCGTCCAAGAATAATGCCATGGCAATCGGATGCTAAAATATTCGCTGCTAGTATTAGTGGAGAGAAATGGTGCGCCTGTACCTAAGGCACTTAAGGGAAATGAATGTAACATGATTATAGTAATTAGTCATTAGCAAACCTTGTAGTTCGTTATTAATAACTAGAGGCCCAGTGCACAAAATTCGTGCACAGTGGTGTGTGTCCCTCAGCCCAGCTTACACCCTCTCCAATATGGGACTGCTGGCTCCCAACTGCTCCCCTGCCTGCCTTCCTCATTGCCCCTAACCGCTTCTGCCTGCCATCCTGATCACGCCCTAACCACTTCCCTTCCAGCCTGTTTGCCCCTAACTACCCTCCCCTGCAGGCCTGGTCCCCCCCAACTGCTCTCCCCTGCAGGCCTGGGTCCCCCCCCAACTGCCTTTCCCTGCAGGCCCGGTCGCCCCCAACTTCCCTCCTCTGCCAACCTGGTCACCCCTAACTGCCCTCTCCTGCAGGCTTGATCACCCCCAACTGCCCTCCCTTGCAAGCCTGGTCCCTCCCAACCCTCCCCTGCTGGCCTGATTGCCCACAACTGCCCTCCCTTGCAGACCTGGTCCCTCCCAACTGTGTTCCGCTGATGGCCATCTTGTGGTGGCCATCTTGTGTCCACATGGGGGCAGTCATCTTTGACCACATGGGGGCAGCCATCTTGTGTGTTGAAGTGATGGTCAATTTGCATATTACTCTTTTGTTAGATAGGATAGAGGCCTGGTGCATGGGTGAGGGCCAGCTTGTTTGCCCTGAAGGGTGTCCTGGATCAGGGTGGGGGTTCCCTTGGGGCATGGGTTGGCCTGGGCGAGGGGCCTATGGTGGTTTGCAGACTGGCCACGCCCCCTGGCAACCCAAGTGGAGGCCCTGGTATCTGGGATTTATCTATCTTCTATAATTGAAACTTTGTTATATTGTCTGGGCTGCAAAAATATTCCTTGTGAACTGCATGTGGCCCGCAGGCCGTGAGTTTGACATGCTTGCTGTAGACTAATGGTCAGTATCCCTTTCCCAGCTTCATGTTTATAGCCACCATTAGCTCATATATTGCTGATGTGTGTGAAAGACAATGCACCATTTCCTTAAATCAACTCTGACAAAAAATTGTTATAATCTATAATATACTACTATCACCAGAACATTTTATTAATGAATATACAAATCTCTGATGTCTACAATGTGAAGGGCCCCCTCTTAATGTGATGCCCTTGGTTGGATATAGCTTGCTGTGATAAGAATAGGAAAAATAGATTTTTCACTATATATTTAGTAAGGTCACTGCCATTTTTCTCACATTATCTCCTTTGTGAGTTTTCATTATCTTGGTGCCCTTTTATGCTGGGGTACTAGTGATGGTTTATTCTAACAATATAAGTCCATGGATACATTGCACATTTAGCACTGTTTAATAATTTGCTAGGTTCATTGGTCTCTTTAGTTAAAACTGCAATCCTTGGATAGAAAAATTAAGCCTAATTACAGTTTTGAAATTTTATCCCAGTTTCTAACCCTAATTTGAAAGTCATAGCAATCTTTGATCTCCATATCATTAAATATTTTCTGAAAAGTATTTTAAAAAGTTATAAATTCTTAAACTGCATATTGGGAACAATCAAAGTCATGGAAATAAAGTCATTCTCATTGAATATTTATAATGTGCATGGGATTATATTTAGGTCCTGCCTTAGTTTGTTTGGACTGCCATAACAAAATGCCACAGGCTGGGTGGCTTAAACAATAGGAATTTATTTTCTCACAGTTCTGGGGATTAGAATTCCCAGATCAATGTCCAGCAGGGTTGATTCCTGTTGAGGTCTTTTTTTCCTGGCTTGTGTCCTTACATAGGAGAAACAGAGAGAAAGGGATGGGGGGAGAGAAAGGGGGGAGGGGGAGGAGGAGGAGGAGGAAGAAAGGAGGCAAGGGAAGGAAGGAGAGAGGGAGAGAGAGAACTCTGGTGTTCCTTCTTCAAAGGGCATTGGCCTTATTGGGTTAGAGCAGTGGTCGGCAAACTCATTAGTCAACAGAGCCAAATATCAACAGTACAACGATTGAAATTTCTTTTGAGAGCAGAAAACCGACTTCTGTGCATGGGCCACGAAGTTTCAATTGCACTGTATGTGCGAGCCCGCACGTGGTATTTTGTGGAAGAGCCACACTCAAGGGGCCAAAGAGCCACACGTGGCTTGCGAGCCGCAGTTTGCCGACCACTGGGTTAGAGCATACTTATATGACCTCATTTAACCTATAGTTACCTCCTTTGAGGCCCTATCTTCAAATATAGTCACATTGGAAGTTAGGTCCCCAACACATACATTTTGTGTGGGCACAAACCATAAGAGATCCAAAGCCTAAATTCTCAAGAAATAAGGCTTTAACTCTTGGTTAAGTTTTTTATAAGAGGGTGTTTTTAATAGTTTGGCTTTCTACCACTCAAGTAAATTCACACATGCTGTAAAGCAGTCATGGCCATTCCATATATAAAGAATTTAAAGGTATCGAAACCTCATTCAGAGAATGTTTTCAAAATTACTATTGGTTTGTGAGCAAGGATATATAACTTTGGACTTTTTCCTAGGAGTAAATAAATGACCTCCAAAGATTTGTTGTTGAGTAATTAGGGTTCAACAAGAAAATGCTGTTTGAGCTCTGGCTATGCCTCAGTGATTGCTTTTCAAATGGGATATTAGCAAAGAAGAGAAGGAAATGAAAGCTTTACTTTTTCTGTTTTTTCTCTTTTTAGGATTAGAGGATAAATTTATTTCATTTGGATATAAGGCAAGAACAATGAACACATTTATTGTATGTGCAATGCAGTGGGTTGAATAGTGGCTCTCAAAAAAATATGTTCACGCCTTAATCCCTAGGACATGCAGATGTTACTGTATCTCAAAAAAGGGCCTTTGCAGATATAATTAAGGATCTTGAGATCAGCTTGGATGACCTAGGTTAGTCTTAAATCCAATGACAAGTGTCCTTATAAGAGTCAGAATAGGAGAAGGCCATATGAAGATAGAGGGAGAGATTGGAATGGCTACAAGCCAAGGAACACTAAACAATGCCAGCAGCCACCAGAAGCTGGAAGAGACAAGGAATGGATTCTCTCCTAGAACCTTCTGAGAGAGTGTGGCCTTGTCATCACCTTGATTTTGGGCTTTTGGCCTCCAGAATGTTGAGAGGATTATTTCTGTTGTTAACCACCAATTCTGTAATAATTTGTTAGGTCAGCTGTAGGAAACCAATCCCCTTCACCATGGGGAAGGCATTCTGCTAAATGCTAGGGGTGCAGAGTTGAGTAAGCCAAGGTTTTTGCTACCAGGAATTCAATTTTTTATTTATTTGAAAATTAAAGAAATAAAAATGTTACGATAAATTGTGAAATTGAAGTTTGACAGAGTATTCTGAAAGTGTTGAAGAGCTTTGTTCCTTGAGGAAGAAACCTTAGATCTGAGATTGAATGAGGAGTAAGAGTGTGCTGGAAGAAAGGAACTGGAGAAATTAGAGGGAAGGGACATAGCACCTCCTGCTCCTTTAACCCCAGCTGTAATGTGAACACTCCATCTAAAACCTCAGTCTTTTCTAGTATTAAGAGGAGAGCAGTTTCCTGAAGTCACATTGTCATTCCAAGTTGCCATATTTGAGACTCTGGTAGTCTGTCTCGGTAGTAAATATTAAAAAATAAAAAAATCGCTCTCCACTCATGCTTCATCACTTGTTCTTCTGGCCCAGACCCTTTGGCAGCTTAGTGTAGTGTGAAGTTAGTGGCCTACACATGAGGCCACAATTACAAATGACTCTTTATACTCTGTGATGGGGGTGTCAACAAACTTTAGCATAAAGGGCCTAAAGGTAAATATTTTAGACTTTGCAGGCTTCATAAGATGTCTGAGGGTATGTGTGTACATACATACATACATACATACATACATACATTTACAACTCTTTATAGTATATACATTTTACAACCCTTAAAAATGTAGAAACTATTCTTAGAGAGCAGGCCTTATAAAAACAGGTCATGGACTCTAAAATTTGCTAACCCCTGTTTGTGATATGATGATATATTAAATTAGTGGTCCCTTTTTCTTTTGAAAGGAGAGTTAAGTATTTCTGCTGTAAAGAACAGGTATTAAATATGAATAACAAATCTAAGCCAAGGCATGATTGATTAAAATTTATGGCTTTCCTAACCTTAAACAAATATTAAATTTATAAATGGTCAGAAAAGTGCTTAAATTTTCCATAGCATCGTTGCTTTCATAATAAATGGAACTTAAAAAAAAACATATTTCAAAAATCCACAAAAGAAAGAGGAAGCATTCCATCCTAATGATTTCCTGAATACCACCACTTTAAAAGACTACATTTCTAGTTAACTAATAATACTTTTAGAAGACCACTCCTACTCTGGTTTCTCTTCAGGTCACATAAGTCTTTCGCCTCTACCTAAAAGACCAGTCCTTTTTCATTGATACAGATGTTTCCCTATGCAAGATATTGTATTGTACTTTTATTTTTTTTTAAAATATATTTTATTGATTTTTTTTTTTTTATAGAGAGGAAGGGAGATGGATAGAGAGTTAGAAACATCGATGAGAGAGAAACATCAATCACCTGCCTCCTGCACACCCCTACTGGGGATGTGCCAGCAACCAAGGTACATGCCCTTGACTGGAATCGAACCTGGGACCCTTGAGTCCACAGGCTGACGCTCTATCCACTGAGCCAAACCGGTTAGGGCGTATTGTACTTTTAAAGACACTGCAAAAAAAAAAATTGTGTTCTTTAGGGTAAATGATTAATTGGACATTTCATATCATCTCTTGAAATAACTTTGTTATTAGATTGTCTTCTCTGTTTTCACTCTTACCTCCTGAAACATCTCAAACAAAGTAATTGTCACCAAATTGTTTTAGAATTATTTTCAATTCTCTTAAGGTAAACTGGTATAGGTATCTCAAAGATGACTTATTTTTAGTTCCTGTAAAACTGTGACAAAGTAGGCATTATAAAAACACTGCACTTAAGTGAAAAGTATATGAAGGATATTGCAAAAGATGTCTTACAACTAAAACTTTCTTTTATGCTATAGTACTGTTTCCATGTGTTTCTTTTTCGCCAATGAGTACATAGAGTTCTAGTGAATCATTAAAATTTGCTAAGACAAAATTATATTTTATTGGATTATAAAGGATACAAATTATATTTTAGAAGTTAATCTAAAATGCGGAATTAGAATATCTACTAATGCTTCATGTGGTACTTACGCTTCATGTGGTACTTATGCTTCATGTGTTACTTATAACCTATTTCTGGATTACAAGCTCCTAAATCCTTAGCTTCAGACTCATTTGTCTTAATTGTAGCCATATCTCTCATTCCTCTAACCTCCTTTCAGAGGAAAATCCCAAGTCATTTTTGTTTAATTCAGCCTAACTGTGGTACGGTTGTTGAAATCTGGCCAAAAGATTAGAATCCTGTTTCTTCCAAGGCCTGTTCAGTTATTGAACTTCACTACATATCTGTAAAATGGAAATAATACTATTTTGTGTTTGTTGAGAGGATTTCAGGCTCACTGAGGGACTCCCCATGTGCATGAATTTCATGCACCGGGCCTCTAGTAGATAATATTTTCTTATTTTTTATGGCCAAGTATTATTCCATTATATAAATGTACCACAGCTCTTTTATCCACTCATCTACTGATGGGCACTTGGGCTGCTTCCAAATCTTGGCTATTGTAAATAATGCTGCAGTGAACATAGGGGTGCATGTATTCTTTCAAATTAGTCTTTCAGGTTTTTTTGGACATATTCCCAGAAGTGGAATCACTGGGTCATGAGGCGGTTCTTTTTAAGGTAACTCCATAATGCTTTCCATAGTGGTTGCACCCATCTGCATACCACCAGCAGTGCACAGAAGTTCCTTTCCTCCGTATTGTGTGTTGATTTATTGATGATAACTGTTCTGATATGTGGGAGGTGATATATCATTGTGGTTTTAATTTATATTTCTGTGATTATTAGCGATGATGAGAATTCTTTCATATGTCTATTGGCCATCTGTTTTTCCTCTTTGGAGAAGTGTCTATTTAGGTTCTTTGTCCATTTCTAAATTGGATTGTTTTGGGTTTTTTGGTGTTAAGTTTTATAATTTCTTTATAAATTTTGGATATTAAGCCCTTATCAGATGTATTGGTGAATATGTTCTCCCTTTCAGTGGGTTGTCTTTTCATTTTGTTGATGGTTTTCTTTGCTATGCAAATACTTTTTAGTTTGATGTAGTCCCATTTGTTTATTTTTTTGTTTGTTTTCCTTTTCCGAGGTGATATATATATGTAAAGTATTGCTGTGAGAATTGTCTGAGATTTTACTGCCTACGTTTTCTTCTAGCATTTTTTTATGGTTTCCAGTCTAACATTTAAGTCTTTAATCCATTTTGAGTTTATTCTTGTGTATGGTATTAGAAGGTGGTCTAGTTTCTTTTTTTTTTTGTTTCTTTGCACGTATCTGTACAATTTTCCCAGCACCTCTTATTGAATAGACTCCCTTTACCCCATTGTATGTATTATTATTCGACATGTTCTTATTCTCCAATCTAGAGGAAAAGACAGAACACATTGGATAACTTTTAAACTTAAGCTGTGATAAGAACCGTAATCCTTGTAGTAGAGGGAAAGTAATGGTGTTTCTTATTAGAGCTTCTCAGACTGCTCTGTAGAGGGATGGCCTCTGAGCCACACATTGTTGGGTGGGTTGCTTTTTAATGGGTGGAGGGAGAGGAAAGGGCTGTCCAGGCACAGGAAGCAGCTTGAGCTCAGGGTGAGGCAGGAAGTGCTGGGTGTGTATAGGGCTGAGGTCCACTGTGGCTGGTTTAGCCCACAAAAATGCTTTCTTTGGAAATATACAATGCTTTCATAGACTTAAGCCAACAGAGAAACATGAGAAATTTTCACTTAAAAATTCTAGATTTCCAAAATTTTTTTGAAACATTTGAGGTCTTACAACCAGTGGTTGAAGCTTACCACCTTCCTGGAGTCTCACATTATTTTAATTACTATATTTTAGACATTTTTAAATGGAAGTGCAGTTCAAACCTTCCATTATTTTTTTAAAAAAGTCTTGGCTATTATTGCCACTTTATTCTACCATATGATTTTTATAATTATTTTATTTCCCCAGAAATATGGTATGTTTTTCCAGTTAATTTAAACCTTATTTTAGGTTGTTTTTCAGTAAACTTTAGCAACTTTCATGATTTGAGTTCTTTAGATATTTTATATTTGTATTTGCTTTTGTAAATGTCCACTTTAGCCCTTTATATTTTCTAACTAGTCATTGTTAATATGAAATCTCCATTGGCTTGGATTGATATGTTTATGTAAAGAATCGCTTTCTTCTTACACTAAGAATTTTAATTAAGAATAGATTTTATCAAAGCTTTTAGGTATCTTATTATTTTTCTCTTTGCCTCTTGCTGCTTTGGATTATAGAAGTTGCTTTTCAGTAATAAATTAGTAAGTTTTCTATGTTTGTGCTCTGGAATAATTCCTACAGTATCAGAATGATCCTTTCTTTTAAAAGTTCTTTTAAAATGTGTTATCAATTCTTTAACTGTTGAGAAACTTTGTATCTCTCATTTAAAAAAATAATTATTTTTTCTCCCCCCTCCTCCCATCCCACCAAATCTGTTTTGTAGTGATTGATTCAGTTGGGTTTTCTGCTTATTTTAAGTCAATATTGATTAATATTCATGGTTACCTCCAAAATAATTTTGTGGCTATTTTCAAGTTTAGTAGCATAAATTACAACAGACTAAATTTTTAAAATGTCCATTTGGTGGTTAAAGCATTTCTAAATTTCATGATTTTTTAATGCTTTATATCTTTAAAAATAAACTAGTTTATTTATTAGTCTGCCTCTGTTTTGCTTGTTAGTCCATTTTGTTCATTAGTTTCCACAGGTGGGTGTGGGGAGGTGGAGGAGAGTATAGAGGGGATAAAGGGTGATGGAAGGAAAGTTGACTTGGGGTGGTGAGCACACAGTACAGTTACAGATGATGTGTTGTGAAATTGTGCACTTGAAACCTTGTATAATTTTGTTAACCAGTGTCACCCAGTAAATTGAATAAAAAGGAAAAAAGTAAGGAAAAACATTAAGAAGAAAGTAATTTATGACTTATTATCTTAAAATGTTCAAGTTTAGTCCTTTTTTTGTTTTCTGTTGCATATTCTAATGGTTATTTCAAAGTGATTGGATTTTACATTTTGTTTTCACTTTTAGTTAGAAAATCAGATACATAAATTCTGAATTTTAAAACTTATAGAAATTTTTTTCATGCAGCATGAGTAATTTAGATAAAATGTCCATGTATATTTAAAAACAGAGTGTATTACTTTTAGTATAAAATTTGGTGTGAATGTGTTAACTTTTGTCTTTTGCTCTTAAAAGAGTTCAACTTGGCCTTTTGAAGAAGGATGATATGTAAATGAACATTTAGAGTTTCTCAAAGAGTTGTAGAGTAGTTGGAGTCGGTAGGAATTCAGTGGTTGTCTTATTTTCCTTATAGTATTGTAAGTTGATCTTAAGAGATTGTGAGAATACCAGAATGATGTAGACATGGATGAATTATTGCTATTGTAGAGAACATGAGAATATATAAGGGGACATACTGTAAAATAATTTAGGAAGAGGCCTTTTATGATCTCTATTATGTTACGTGTCTGTGATACATTTAGTTTCTCAGATGAATAAAGTAAAGTGTTGAAAAATAATGTGTCCTAATAGAACATTGAAGATTTAGCTAGCAATTTTTATGGAATGAAAATGAAAGGACCATATGTATAGAGTAGGGATCTAAACTTTGTTTCTAGGACAAATTGTCTAACATATCTTGTAACTATATTTTGTCTTAATACTTGCTTATTTATTTTTTTAAAATATATTTTTAAATTTATTTCAGAGAGGAAGGGATAGGGAATGAAAGATAGAAACATCAATGATGAGAGAGAATCACTGATTGGCTGCCTCCTGCACACCCCCTACTGGGGTTTGAGACCGCAACCCTGGCATGTGCCCCTGACCGGAATCAAATCTGGAACCCTTCAGTGCATAGGCCAACGCTCTAAACACTGAGCCAGACCAGCTAGGGCGATACTTGTGTATTTCTTATGAAACTTTGTAGGGTACATTTGTTGACTCTAGAATCTAAAGGCCCATGGATAGGCATTTCCACTTTGGTTTATTCTCTTTGCTCCTCATCAGGTCATTCTCTGACCAAGCTTAGGAACACCATCCTCCATATACAGGGCAAGTTTTATTGGTTTTGTTGCCTTTCCCTGATTTCTGTTTTTTAACATGTGGTTTATTTCTCTAAGCTGCTTCCTATTTATTAAATGGATACATATACCGAGACACCTCACACACAAGTATAACATAAAATCATCTAAAAATTGATTACTTAACATTCCTATTTACTGTTATTTCTATGGAGATAGTATTATCTTTATTTTCAACTTATTTTTTTAGTTTACCTTATTGATACTGTGATTAAAAGTTTTGATCAGGAAATTTGGAGAAAAATTGCACGGGAACTCTACCCAAAATATTTGCTTAGAAATTGAATCCTGAATACACGTGTATCCCATAGAGGCATCTTTATCCTTTTTTCTTTATGCTGTTTTGAATTGGAACTAAACTTCCTTGCCAAGACTACACTATCATAATACAGAGGAAGAATAAGAAAATCTTTCTTGAATTGTTTGGCTTGGCTGTATTATATAGGGTGGAGCAAAATTAGACTTATATTTGTGAGTATGCAAACCACAGTTTATTCTTGTATTATTATTTATTAATTAGTTTCTATAGGAACAACTGTAAATCTACTTTTGCCCCACCCTGTATGGTTGGTTAGTGGGAAGAGATATTTGAGTTGCTAAACACCTTAGTATTTTTAGAGATAGAGAAAAATACCTAACAATATATACTTGTGTTATAGCAGATGTCTAATAATCATCTATTTATCATAATACAATCATCTGTTTTCTAGGCAGTTATATTTTATTGGATATAATTTAATTTATGGTCTTGATAACCCAGTGAAGCATACAGAATTCCTATGAGCAGTTTTGTAAGTATTCATTGATTTCATCTTCAGAAAATGTCATTATTGCTTATCAATAAGATGGACACTTTGAAAAAATTTGAACATTTGAATATTGGGAAAAAATGTATGTTTTGAAATGTAGTGTTGAGTAAAAGAAATGGGAATTCAGTTATAAAGCTACCCTAAATTAGTCTCACATTTGTTATATTAGAAACCATTAATTTCTTTTTGTAGTGGAGTATGTTATGCTTTTACAAATATTTAAAATAATAAATAAACTTTTCAGCTAATGAAGTGAAAATTTATGTTAAATATTTGAACTCACTTTTAATGTCTAAGATCTCCAATTAAAAAAATTGATAGAGGCAGCTGTTGAAATACCTGTATTATCAAAGCAGTCTCAGGTATCAGTTTAGATAGTTACTTGTTTAAAGCTCTGCAAGCATTTTCTATCTACAGGTAAAACATAGATGAAGACTTTAATAGCTAGTAAGCAAAAAATGTGATCATGAAATATAATTGACAGAGTACCTTGAGGACAGGAATAATCCTATTAATAAAAGCCTATGTGGTCATCATGCCCTCATGCGTGACGCCCTCACGCCGCAATGAGCGATCACCAGGAGGCTGCATGCACAGCGGATGCGTGGGTAGGCAGGGCTGAGTGTGCACGCAGGTGGGTGGGGGCTTGACGCTGTGTGCATGGTGCAGAGGCAGGTCTTGCGGCTCCACGCGGTGAGGCCTGGAGGTCCCTCAGCGCCATGTGGCAAGGCCTGGGGGGACTCGCGGCTCCACATGGCGTGGAGGCTGGGCCCGTGGCTTCGGGCTACCTCTTTGGGGCAATCCATCCAGGAGCCCCAGATGGGTGGGTGGGACCTACCTCTTTGGGGTGATTGATCACAGGGCTCCTGCACTGTGAGAGGGCACAGGCCAGGCTGGGGGACTGTCACCCCTTCCCCCCCCCCCCCCCCAGTGCATGAATTTCATGCACCACAGCCTTGAATTCCCCGTTACTGTGGTCCAAGCTATATAGAATAGGGGCTCAATCAAGTGTGTGAAATTCACTTACTGACTGACAAGAAATTGCTATCTCATAACTACCTTAATTTTATTAAAATAAGAGGTGATGCTGAGAGCATCGGTGTCTTGACTTGAGTTTCTCTTCTTCTTTTCTTCTGGGCACACTCTTCCTTACACATGGTATGAAAGGCTTTTTTTTTTCCCCCTCTCAGTTTACTGAAGCTTTCTTCTTCCCCTTTCACCTTTGGAAATAATTAGGTACAGTGTGTATTAGTTATTATATTTTATTTTCAGTGCTTGAGTATTGAATTATTTGAATAAGCATTTCATCCTTTCATGGAAAACATTCTGTTTCTGTTCATACATTCAGGTTGGAAGCCAAGTAATGCTGTCTCCTCCACCTGTGACTCGGTGAGCAAAGCAGGAATTCAGTCTGTGCATCCCATTCCATATGTATTTAGGAATTTACTCCTTTACCAAAGACCCTTTCTGTCTCTTTCCTACCTTTTCTTCCCCTCCCTTGCCTTCTCAGTAGTTTTTTTTTTTGTGTGTTGTGCATAAACCTACAACAATATCAAATCATTCCACTGTGTTCTAATTAGACCAATTCAAATATGATAATGATGTGATTTTTATTGTTCTTAGCTTTGCTTTCTGTTTTTCACTTCATTAATTAGATTGATATTTTAAGAAAATTGAAACAAATAGTCTATGATAAAGTTAGAGAGAATTAGGGATAAAGCTCAATCCTGTTTTGGAAATTATAAAACTCATGTAGTTCTTAGGGATTATAAAACTCATCTATTTCTAGAAAACACTTGTAAGAATTCTGAAATGGCTAAATAAGTCACTATATCCTTTGACAGTGTATATCGGACCCTTCTTATAGATCACCAGAGATGCATAATTGTGTTTCCAACATTTTTAAAAGAGATTTATAAATATCGTCATCCAGTAAACTTTGTATTTATTTAGTAAAAGATCAGATCTCTGTTACCAGTACTGAAACAATCATTGAGTTAGACTGTACTTGGACCTGGAATGAATATAATGGTGACTCAACCCACTGGGAACTGTGCAGCTTATGGTCCAAAAGAAAAGACACACATCCAACAAGTAATTTCAGAAATTAATTAAAATAGATAAGGTGATACAAAAGACGGGTACACAGTGCTACTGTGCAATCTGTCCAGGGCATAAAGGGGGAACTAACCTGCTTTAGCAATGTTTACTCATCAAGATTAAAATATGAGAGCCTAGACACTCCATATTTTATCTCATAGTCACTATGGTTTATTGGTTTCCTGTGGTATTCTGTTTTATATTGCTAGTCTGTAGCTTCTTAAAAATAAACCCAATGAATTTAGAAGTTGATAGATTCAATTAGTAACACTGTGTATATATATGTTCATGAGCTTATATACTAAACTAGGAAAATGTTTTCTTGATAGAAAATTATTGACTGCTGAAATTGTATACTAGCTCTAGCTATATTTTCAGTTTGTGACACTGGGAAAATGATAGTGCCAAGAACAGAAATTAAGAAGTTGAGCAAAATGTAGAGGAGCTGGAGACAATACAGGGAAAAACATATCGGTCTTGAACAAGGAAGTGGTGTCCTGGTCATTGAAAACTTCCAGCATGTAGATTCACTGAAACCATGTGATATTTAGTAGTTTTTGATGTTTCATGATTCAGAGGACACACAAGTTAAGAAATTTTGGTACCGTATTCATCTTTATGAATCTCAGTTTATGTGAATGTGCCGAAGTATCAGCCTGTACTGTTATGGTTGTGAATACATGTCGGGTAACAGAGCATGAGTATAATCATTCACTGAGTATCCCTACCTTTCCACAGAGGTGCAGCACTCAAACACTATATCCTTCGACAGTATAATGTACAAGAAAGAAAATGTACAAGTCATTCTTTGTATTTATTTAGTAAAAGATCAGATCTCTCTTACCAACACTGAAACAATCATTGAGTTAGGCTGTACTTGGACCTGGTAATGTACTGAATACAAAGAAAATGTACAAGTCATCCAAATAAATAGTATGTGCAACTATGATGACTCACAACCCCCAAAACCGCCTCATTTGGGAAATTTGGTTTCCTGTATGTATATGCTTCTCTATATTTGTATGGCGTGCCTGTGTGTATTTTTATAAAAAATATTTTTATTGATTTCAGAGAGGAAGGGAGAGGAAGAGAGAGAGAGAGAAACATCAATGATGATAGTGAATCGTTGATTGGCTGCCTCCTGCATGCCTCCTACTGGGGATCAAGCCACAACCCAGGCATGTGCCCTTGACCTTTCAGTCCACAGGCTCTATCCACTGAGCCAAACCGGCTAGGGCCCTGTGTGTATTTTAATAGCAGTATAAAATACATTTTATAACCCAGTTTTGGAAAGATAATTATTCCACTGGGAAAAATTGTTCTCTTTCTCATATTAAATTCACTTTTTAGGATCTATTACAATGTCACGTTTTAGCTAACTCCATCTATTTTTCTAACAAAACTATTGTGTTTCTCTAAATCATTATGTAAACTGTGATGTTATGATAAAGTAGGTCTCCTCCTCTGATGAGTTATTTGTGTAATCACTGTACTTTATTTGATAGCATTATAGATCTAAGCTTTTGAAATTAGGCAGAATTGGATTATGGTTCACTAATACATATTCATAGTGATTTTGAAGCTGTCTTTTCATTTCACATTCTTTCAAGGAAAAGGAAACATTTTTTTAATTTTGATTGTTTTCCCTCAAAAAAGATCAATAAAATAAAATAAAATAATACATTATAACTTAGGCAGATACCTCTAGTTGAATATGTGGACTTTGTTCTTCAAAATTCTCTGTGGGGTATACTTAATCTGTTTAGGAGATTTGCTTGTTAGTGACTAATAATAGCCAGCATATCCCTGCTCCTACTACACTCTGCTGTTTTAGATGTAGAGTACCTACAGACAGGCATTTCCCATGTTGCACTGTTGATATTTCTTAGCACCTAGACTAACATTTTTGAAATTACAAAATTTTAAAATCAAATCATTGTTGTAATTTGTCACCATGAATAAACCCTCCAATGACCAGCTGAAAGGATACTCTTATTGAGGAAACTTAAAAGTTTAACTGAGAATGTTTTAGACAGCCCAGAATGAAATTGTACAGTGTCCTAGAATTCGTTTTTTGATAGGCTTTTTAGAAATTATGCTAAGTGAAATAAGCTAGTCAGAGAAATACAAATACCATATGATTATTCCCATATGTGGAATTTGATGACTAAACTGAACTACCAAACAAAATAGAGACAGATTCATAGATAGAGAACATGCTGATAGCTCTGGTGGTGGTGGTGGTGGTGATGGTGGTGGTGGTGGTGGTGGTGGTGGTGGTGGTGGTGGTAGTGGTGGTGGTGGTGGTGGGTATTGGGTGAGTGTGGAGGGGTTGAGCAAAAAAGAAACAAAAAAAGAGGGAGAACTCATGGACATGGACAACAATAGTGTGGTGATTGTGGGAAGGGTGGGAGATAGAGGTGAAAGAGGATATAGAGGGGATAAATGGTGATGGGATAAAATAAAATAAAACAAATGGAAATAATAATTTAAAAAATATCTACTTAGAAATAATTTTAAATTATAGCAAGTTGCACGAATAGTACAGTTGCCAGCATTTCACCATGATTGCATGTGCTTCTTCCCCCCACAGTACTCCATGTCCTCCAGTGCTGCTGGGCGCAAAATACAATAATGTTTTGTGGCTGAATTTGTGCCATTTATGCCTTTAGAACTATTGTGAGAATATGTGTGTGTGTGTTTTAATTTTCTACTAAATGAATTATTTGGTGTTTGTGGTATAGGAATACCTATATGGCCAGGCTAAAGGAATAGCTTTGAGAGTCTCAGATTCTAATATTAGACCAGCACTTTGATTTGATGGTCTCATGTGGTCTTCTTCTCTTGATAGGAGGATACTAGCTTATGTTTCTGAGCAAAGTAAGACTTGTACTGTGAGGCTTTTAAATACTCATGGGGGTTGATGTAGAACAAAAAGACTTCTCTAAAACCATTTATAGAATGATACTAGGAATCTAAGTAAAAATGAGCCATAAAAATAGCCTTTCCTAACCTTTAGAAAATAAACATGAAACTTAAACTTAACTCATTTGTGTTATAAAAGCAGGCCTATGTCATATAACATATTATTTAAGGTTTTGGAAATATTGTTTTCCATGTGAATTTGTTTACTTGTTTGCTTAAATATATTATATTTTTTACGTTTTGAATGTAATTGCTTGATTTCAGTTTAGTACTACAAAAGTTACCTAGCAAAATATTTTTTTTAAAATGTTAAGCCTATGATGAGGACTCCTTGCATAAATTAAAAAAGAAAGAAGTTTACCAAGGTCTGATTTTTACAATGGTGCTTTCCTATTGTATTGACTAAATATCTGGGAAGTATGCATTCTTGTCTTGTGGCAAAACCCGCATACGAGGTTTGATATAGTCATTCACTATTCAGTATACAGATCGCTAAGGCATTAGGCCTAAAGAGCCCTGGAAGCTTGAAGGAGCTTTAGAAATCATCTGTCTCCTGTAGATAATGGAAAGTGACCATCACTAGGTTACAGATCTTGAATGCAATAAAGTCAGAGGCCCAGATAGGAATTTAGCTCTCAGGGCTCTAAGTCAAAAGTTATACCTAAGGTCCTAGTGCTTTTGAATTTGGTGGTGGTGGTAATAATAATATGGTAATAATAATAATAGTAATAATAATTACTTGATTAGCCTAGCAGTTTATCTCGCTATGCTTTTGTCAGGAGGTAAACAATACTGATGGTTAGTAATTACATGGACCATTTTTAGCACTTAATTAAAATGGGCACAATGTCCTCTCATCAATGTGTAATTTTAAGATTTTGAGCAGTGAGTTCAGTATTAGCCGTGTATGGTAACCTGAAAAATTTGAATTGCTTTTAGTATGAAGGCTGAAATGGTTACATTCCTGGGACCAGGATTTCTGGGATTTTACGAGGAGGTGAATGGAAAAGAGGAAAATTGAGAGCTGCGGTCTCTAAATATCATTTGATACTACAGGCTAATGTGGCCTAGATTAGTTTAGCTGTTTGGTTGATTACATTTCTTAGTTTCTTCCTTTTTTTTAGATTTATATGTACACCTAGTATTATAAAGGGGAGAGAATACAAAATTGAATTCTGAATATTTGCATGTTGGGCCCATAGCTGCACCTATAAGTCAAAAGGAATATTCCAAAAAAAGTATCTGGAGGAGAAGTTTGTGGAGTTGGGGCCTATAGTATGAAAATAGAATGAGTTGCTGCTTTAGATAAAAGTTGCTTTGCAATTGCACACTTTTAAATCATAAAAGCATATGGACATATGTATAACATTTATGTTTTAAAGTATGCTGTGTGATTAAATGTTTGTGAAAATACTTAAAACTTAAAAACGTGTTAAGAGTGTCGGGAGGTGGTGTCTGAGTCTTGTGAGGCAGATCTAGCAGCACCTGTAGCATTTGAATCTGTGGGCCAGGGTTGGGATGTTTTACCCATTCCTGAGATTTAATAATGGTTTCTGTAATATGAAACTGTTTAAACAAATCTGTTGTTACATTTACAACTCATCCATGTTGTGATTTGTGCCTCAGTTTTTCTCCTTTATTAAAGAAAATCAAGGTTGTTGATTAAAGAAAAAAGTCAGAGCAAGCTTAGGTATTTGTGGACCTAGCAAAGATGGGTCCACATTCTGAGTTAAAAGTTTATTTGCAGATGTTTGCAGAGGGGATACTCCGCTGAACTTTCTGAAAATGCCACGTCTTCATGTAAACTCTCAAAGATGAGTGCAACAAAAAATCCTTATTTTACATGTCATAATTTCCTTGAAAAAAACTACCAGTTTTGCCATCTTTGAACATGGCTCTTGGGACATTTCATTCACAAAATTGTTCAGACTTTGGTATTTTATATTAATTTTTTAACTGAATTCATATTATCACAATGTGAGCTAGGTCTATATTTTCCCTTTTATAAGAGTGAGACAGAAGTGAAGTAACTCAGCCAAGGAAAAAGATTTGGAATTTGAACCCAGAAATGTCTGACCTGATGTTTCTAGTAAGACTAGGTTTTTAACTCTTTTTGTCTCACCTTTCTTATAATGAATTAAGCTAAATGCTACAAACTGTGAGGGGCACTTACTGAACTAGACCATAAATTGCTCTCCAGCATTTTGTAACTCTCTGTGCAGCTGCCTCCTTCTTCACACCCCAGGATGAGAAGCAGGCTGAGAAAGTGATATTCCTTCTCATTTCATTGTGGTATCCATGATATGGATAAGGAAGGTAATTGTTTTCCTTCTAATAAGCAATAACCACATGTGTGAGCCAAGGATAAAAGAAAAATGACATTGGTAGAGTTTTCTTGCTGTAGGTATAACCTACTTAGTTTCCTAGGAAACAGAAACATGATTTACAAATACTGATTGAAAAAGCTTGAAGGAAATCCTAGGCCATTGTTCCTGCCTTTAAAATAGTTTCTCTAGCCCTAGCTGGTTTGGCTCCGTGGATAGAGCATTGGCCTGCAGACTGAAGGGTCCCAGGTTCGATTCCGGTCAAGGGCATGTACCTTGCTTGCGGGCACATACCCAGTAGGGGGTGTGCAGGAGGCAGCTGATGGATGTTTCTCTCTCATGGATGTTTCTAACTCTCTATCCCTCTCCTTTCCTCTCTGTAAGAAATCAATAAAATATATATATTTTAAAAATAGTTTCTCTGAAGAGATCAAGTTCAGTCATTGAATCTTTAATAACCACATTTTATTTAGAGTACATCTTGCATATTAGGTGATTCCTTGGAATTTGGATTGAGGTTCATTCTGATTGTAATATCTGGTGTCCCATTGTTTTTCTATGTTTTTTTTCCTTGTGGCTGGGTGTAGTCTACTCAGTCACCTTTTGATTTTCTGAGCACTATGCTGAATGCCAGTGAAAGGGACAGTGAATGCAAAGGAAGATAAACAATTTAAGAAGAGCTTAGAGTTTAGTTAGAATTATTTTATGGAAAACTTTCAGAGTTGTTTGAAACCAGTACTTTTTCAGTATCACCAATTCAGATGAAAGTTTTCTGAGTTTTATAACTAAACTGGGAAGAAGAGAACCTCCGGAAACAACCTCTGAGCACTTGTCAGCACATGAGCATAACTGAAAGGAACTGCTGAGGATGTATGTAGACTTTGAGCCTCTTTAAAAGAGAGTAGCTAACTCATGACTTGATGGAAGATGGGTAGGAATTTGGGTGGGTAAAACACTACCGTCCACAGAGTATTTCACGAAGGTGTAAGAGATACAGGGTTGGTTTGTGTGTGGGGGGAACTGTGTGTCCTTGATGGTATCACAATACCATCCTGAACACAACCCAACACACCCAACGCAATTCTGCAATCAGATATGGGGCTTGGCAGAGGTCACTCCGCACTGTAACGCGTGTTCAAAATGGTAACTCCAAGTCACTAAGAATAGTTTAAGTTTTCAGGACTTTCTTTGTACGGAGTTGGAAATATGTAACACAATTTATAAACATGGCTTTAAAAATTAGAATAATAAATATGTCCTGAAAAGTGTTCCCTGTAAAACAAGTTCAGACATCTTGGAGGTCTTATTCCTTGAGGATTCTAGATAATCGAGGTTTCACTGAATACAGTGTTATTGTCATAAACCCCTGACATTTCTAATCTGAAATCCCATGTGGGGTTTTCAATCATGTATCAAGGAAGACATGGATCTAAAAAAAAAAAAAGAAAAGAAAAGAAAGAAAGAAAAAGAAATGAACAGATCTTTGTTCTACCTGGAAATTTTAAAAATGTGAACTTTTCATGCTGGCGGGTATATGATCAGCACCTGAAAGTGTAGACTTTATTGATTAAATCTCATAAATGGAAATTAGAACTGAGTTTTCCTGTGAAATCTGAAAGATTAAATATAAAGCAACTGAAAGGAAATAATACTGCATACTATGAGAAGAATAATTGTAGAACATATTACTTATGTGAGGTATTTTTAATGCTGAAAATATGTAGCTTCAAAAATGCTTTCAAAATGTAGCCAAATCAATAGAACAGTAGATCTAAGAGCTTTTCTGGTTGTGGAAAAGACAAACAAACACATTTACCGAGTCCCTCCTATGTGCCAGGTGTTGTGCTTCATTCTGGGGATTCCTCGTCTACTCCTTTACCCTTAGAAATGCACAGGTGGTGAGAGGAGACAACCCAGGGGCTATGTGAAGGAAAATGCAGAGGCTATGGACACCTCTTGTGCTGAGAGCATTTCTTCTCCAAAGGCCATGTGCATATGCTTCTTAAAGCTAGGAGCTCTTGTTTTCTTAATGCCTGCAGAACTTATATTTTATTGTTATCCTATATAATAAAGAGGTCATATGCAAATTGACCCTCATGCCCTCACAAGATGGCTACCTATGACCAGGCCGGCAGGGGGGTTAGTGAGGGACGACCAAACGACTGAACAAGCAGGCTGCGTGGGTGACCAGGCCGCCAGGAGAGGTTAGTGAGGGATGACCAAACTACTGAACAAGCAGCCTACGTGAGGTGACCAGGCCGGCAGGGGGGAAAGTTTAGAGCAACCAGATTGGCAGGAGGGGCAGTTGGGGGCAACCAGGCTATCAGGAGGGGCAGTTGGGGGTGACCAGGCTGGCGGGGGGGGGCAGTAAGAGGTGACCAGGCTGGCGGCAGGGGGCAATTAGGGGCGACCGGGCTGGCAGGGGGAGTGCAGTTCGGAGTGACAAGGCTGGCAGTGGCGGGGGGGGGGGGCAGTTGGGGGAGACCTGGCTGGCAGGGAAGGGGTAGTTGGGGGCAACCTGGCTGGCAGCGGGGTGCTGTTAGGGGCAACCAGGCCGGGAGGGGGGGCAGTTAGGGGTGATCAGGCCGGCACACAGAGGCAGTGAGGGGCGATCAGGCTGGCAAGTGGGGGCAGTTAGGGGCGACCAGGCAGGCAGGCTGGTGAGCGATTAGGAGCCAGTGGTCTAGGATTGTGAGAGGGATGTCTGCGATTGGAGAGGGTGCAGGCACCCATCCCTCTCACAATCCTGGACCACTGGCTCCTAATCGCTCACCAGCCTGCCTGCCTGGTTGCCCCTAACTGCACAAATTTCATGCACCGGGTCTCTAGTTCACAATAAAACCATTATCCTTGCTTTCTCATCTGCCTAGTGATTAAAGTATAGACAATTTGAATGAACAAAATTTTAAACTTTTTCAGCTGTGTTTGTGTGTATTTGTGTCTATGACAAATTTATGAGTATAGTATAGTATACATATATAAAAGATAGATGTATTTAAAATATATAAGATTATGTACATCTGAATCTATAAAGTACACTGATTTAAATTCCTGAATATGTATTTATGTGACTTAAATGTGGAATATCTCCTGGCTATTATTTTTATTGTTTTCACAAATACCCCTGGTGAGCTCTGAAATATTGGGGAAAACTAGTCCTTCTAAGGAAGGAATTACTTTCATATGCTTGTAATTAGTAACTAATGTTGAAATTGGAGTGGTTTAAATAATGGATTGCTATTTAAGCCAAAATAATGCTCATTTACAATAGTTTGTGTTTTTCTTTATTTTACCTACCTAGAGAAATTGGCCTGAGGTTTAATGGATTGATTATAGTCCCTCTCACTGTATATAATTACTAGGTTCAATTCTTGACTTTATTTTCTTTTTTGCATGTGATGATGTATTTTGGAAAACATTAGAATTTAAAAGCTGAAATATTGTTTAAAAATTAATTTAATCTAATTCCTTAATGTTATTTATAAGCAAGTGATAATGACTATGGTTTTTTATATGTTACAAATTGTCATTAAATGGAACTCCAGCTTAGTTTACATTATGATGTCTGTATTTTATTTCTTTATTCTTCATGTCATTTATTTTGGACATTAATGTCAGAAAGGGCAACTAAAAGGGAACAAAGGAATCTCCATGTGAACTGGGAGACTTTAGATTTGTATAAATGTGCCTGTCAAATATATTGATCAATAAGTGGGAAGTAATTATAAGAACTAGGATACACTAGGCATGATTTCTTCATAGAGTGGTGGAGGAAAGAAGATAGACCTGTTTTTGATGAGTGAAGAACATGAGCACGAGGAAAGTGAGGAAAATAACTGAATGTTTTGTGCTAATGAGATAAGTGTATAACCCAGAAATCGACTTTCTTTTCCAAGTTTTGGGTATACTGACCCCAGTCTGTCCTACAAAAAGAGAATTTAGCATCCTAAAGATGTCCATGATGACTTTTTTTGTACCTCACTAGAGCAAATGAAACAACCACCAACATTACTACCACTGTCTAGTGTAACCTTTAGCAGACACTAACTTAGGCTGGTGGTGGTAGATTGTGGAGCACTACTTTGCATTCATTGAGGTGTTTAATGGAACTTTTTGAGTATGGCAGCAACATGGTAGAAATATTAATGTGAAAAATTAATGGTTTTTTGTATGTTACAAATTGTCATTAAATGGAACTCCAGCTTTGTTTACATTATGATCTCTGTATTTTATTTCTTTATTCTTCATGTCATTTATTAATCTGAGCAGCATGCAGATTGGATTTAATGGGAAGAAACTGGAGTCAAGAACACTAGGTAGAAAGTAAAAATTCTGGCCTACTCTACAATAAGGAAGTCTTAGAATGCAAGAAATAGGTAGAATTAAGAGTATTTTATGAAGAGTATTTTGACTCCTGAGAATACAAATGTGGAGAAAGAGAGGGAAAGAGAAAGGATTTTCAAGTTTTAGTCTGGGTTTTTTCGAGAATGGATGACACCATTCACATAGGGACATTGTAGGAGAGTTGATTTGGGATTGGATTCTGAGCTCAATAATGCCATATTGCACATACTAGTAAGAGCTGGTAGTAGATCCTTTCAGTGGATGTGTGCTCATATCATTGGAATTATGGAACTGGAGCTCAGGTAAAATTTTTAAGCTAGAAAAAGTTTTGAGCATAACGTTCTGGGTGAAGCTTTGAGACATAATTCAATACACTATGGAGAAACACAGCTTGCCTTCTTCAAACATTGCCATTTCAACACTTCCTTCCAAGATTATATTTCTGCTCCACTGTTTACTAGCATTTTCAAACTATGTGATGTAGCCAAATTAAGATGTGTTTCATTATGACTAAAGAAAATGAACTCAAACTGATTTTAAACAATAAAAGGAACTTCAGTGCCTGATAAAAGAGAGTTCAGAGGGAGGTTAGTTCTGGATTAGTTTGATTTAACTTCTCAAGAGTATCTTCAAGGACAGATCCAGTTTCTATCTCTGTCAGTTTTTTGTCAGTCTAGCTCCTCCTCAAGTGTGCAGGAGTGAGAAGGAAGGTACCTTGTTTTCCACTTGTAAGTGTGAGAAGTTGGTTTCTGGCAGCTTTCTTAGAAGATGGGAACGTTTCTTTCTCAAGCACCACTTGTGACGAAGACACCATACTTCATTATAACCATGTGATGTTTCCCATTTATTTAAATCTTCCTTAATTTCTTTAAACAATGTTCTGTAGTTTTCAGAGTATAGATTTTGTATTCTTCTTGTTAAATTTATTCTTAAATATTTTATTTTTTTACTACTTAAAATATTTTTATTGATTTTAGAGAAGAAGAGGAAGAGAAAGAGAGAAACATTAATGATGAGAGAGAACCATTGATTGGCTGCCTCCTGCACACCCTCTACTGGGGATCGGGCCCACAACCCAGGCATGTGCCCTTGACCGGGAATCAAACCATAACCTCCTGGTTCATAGGCCAACGCTCAACCACTGAGCAGCACCAATTGGGCTATTTTATTATTTTCGATATTATTGTAAATAGAATTGTTTTCTTTCTTATTGAGATATAATTGATACATAATATACTAGTTTCAGATGTATAACATAATGATTCAGTATTTGTATGTATTGGGAAATGATCACCATAGTAAGTCTAGTTAACATTCATCACTATACATAGTTACAATTTTTTTCTTGTGATAAGAACTTTTAAGATTTACTCTCTTAGCAACTTCCAAATATGCAGTACAGTACCACTGTATCAACTATAGGTAGAATTGCTTTATTAATTTTATTTTTGGATTGTTCATACAAGTATATAGAAATATAGTTGATTTTTATATATTGATCTTATACCCTGTAACCTTGCTGAACTAATTTATTAGTTCTAATTTTAAAAATGAATTCCTTAGGAATTTCTATATACGGTATAATGTCATCTGTGAATAGAGTTAGTTTTACTTCTTTCATTCCGATCTGAATGGCTTGTATTTATTTTTCTTGCCTAATTGCCCTGGCTAGAACATTTAGTACAATGTTGAAGAGAAGTGGTAAGAGCAGACATTCTTATTATCTTCTTTCTGATCCCAGAGGGAAAGGTTATAGTCTTTAACCATTAAGAATCATGTAATTTTTATTTTGTTGATCTTTATTATGTTAAATAAGTTTCTTTCTATTCCTAGTTTGTTGAATGGTTTTATTGTGAAAATGATTTGGAATTTTTCAGATGTTTTTACATTGATATGATTATTTTTTTAATCTTATTTTTAGTTATTTAGTCTATTTAGTTAATTGATTTTCAGATATTAAACCATCCTTGCATATCTGGGACAAATCCCACTTTTGGTCGTGATATGTAATTCTTTTTATATTTTGCTACCTTTGGTTCACTGGTATTGTGTTAAGCGTTTTTATCTCTCTTCATAAGAATTATCTGGTTGTAGTTGTTGATGCTTGGTTGCAAATAATTCATTTTTAATGCCTAGATGTTTAGATTAACTGGAATTTTCAACATGTTACCAGTGACTATCCATATCTTTATGAACTTATCTAGGTACACACATATTAATTACAATGGCATGTGAATTAACAACCTACCATCATATTTTGAAGATTTTTTTTTTAGGATTGGAAAGAGACCACACTAACACCTATTTTTTCCCCAATGGAATGAAAAAATTTATTGTATTCATGAACCTGGTGTATTTTCTGCTCTCCTTTTTATTTATTTATTTTTGGTGAGAGTGTTTCCTAACTCTGTGTATTTATAGGATTCATTTACCCCATTATTTACCTGAAAAGCAATGACTATATTAAAGTATGAATAAAGTAATATGAATTTTATGGAGATTAAGCTCGGATTTGTATTTAGTGTTTTATTACTTCCTTTGATGATTAGAACAGGGCAATTTTACAAATGATAATTGCACAGTTCCACTAGAGTTAGTAGAATAATTTGTTGCAAAGTTTTCTTATTTTTTAAGAGCTTAGAACAGAGTAAGTTGTTTACAATCCAAACCAAAAAATTAAAATGTATTGTCTTGTAACATCCCCATATGGGTACAATTAAAGTTTGTATATTTAATCATAATTCCTTGTGAGTGACTTTAACAGTTCAGAGTGATTTCTCATTTGTCATCTAATGTGGTCATCATCAAAGCCTTGTTAAAAATGGTAGAATTAATATGATCTTAATTTGTTAGATAAACAAGTTCAAATATTGAAAGATCTTAAAGTTGCAGATCTATATTGTGGCATTGGAAAGATAGTAACTTAGGTGTTGAGAATCCCAGCCATATCTCCTTATCCTATGTACTAAAGAGGTAATATGCAAATTGACCCTCATGCTGCAATGCCATCACAAGATGGCTGCCATGCCCAGCCCCTCCTCCGGCCCTACCCCTGATCAGCCTCTCCCACCCCAATTGAGGGTGGGGCAGCTAGCCAATCCCTTATCCCCCACGGCCCCTCACTCAGGCCGGCCATGCCCCCATGCTTTCCCGGGGCTGGGGGTACCCCAGGAAGGCTGCAGGCATGGTGTTGGTCAGAGGCAAAGGTCCTGGCTGTCCCTGGCTTAGAGAGTCCAGAAAACCTCAGCAGTGACCAAAGACCAAGATTGAGCGGGAAAGTTCCCTGCTAGTGCTTATGGCTCAAAGTGCCAGGAGGAGACTGTGTGTCTTGAACCTGCAACCCTGGCATCTGCACACCAAGCCTTGGGGCACACCATGCCGGTGGCACCTGTGGGTGAAAGGGGGAGAGCAGGGAGCTGGGGTGCGAAGCTGGGAGGGGCCTATTGTCTTCGGGAACAGCCCTCCAGCCAAGGTTGCTGTGACCTGCACGCTCGGGCTTGGTCAAAGCCCCTGGCCACCTCTGCCGCTTGCCTTCCCAGTGCGGCTAGCCCTGAGCCGGCTGGCATTGCGCTCAGAGAAGCAGCTGCCACTGGGCTCAGTTAAATAAGAGAAATCAAAAAGCTGAGAGTAAATATTCTCCCAGCCCCTTCCTATGCCACCCCCGGGCGAGGAGGGCTGGGGATGAGGGGTAATGGAAAACGGCTGCTGCTTTGCATTTTATAATGAAAAGACTCCTGCTATGTAGAGAGGAGAGCTGATTCGTTTCCAGCAATACCTGGCATGTTTCCTGCCCCAGCCCTGAAGTCTGATAGCACCTAGCAAAGGTGTGTCTGCACAGCCATGTTGGCCTGGCTCCTGGAACATTGGGAGCAAGTTTGAGCTGCATTGATTAAAAAAAAATGGCAAAAATTGAAAAACACCTCTTTATACTCAAATGGTACTATAAAATGCAGATTACAGCATCTGATTTTATCTTCTGTGTTGATTTTGAGGCAAAGTGCAAATAGGTTCATGGGAAAAGCAGAAAAAAACAAAGGGAAAGGGAGAGGATTCTGCCGTCCACAGCACTGAATGTTGTTTTTTGTGTTTGTTTGTTTTCTTATTTTTCCTTCTGTTCTTCAAGTAGTATATGCCATTTAAACCACTTTATGGTATTAGGCAATGAGCTAATGTTTCCTCTATTAAGAGCAAGCAGCAGTGCCTTTCATATGAATCACATACATTTAATCAATTCAAATGGAGCATACTGAGTGGAGAGAATGGTATGTGTCATTATATAAAGAACTTGGCATCATGATGCTATCTGGCGGAAGATCTTATTTATTTTGCAATTTAGAGAATGTAGACAAATCAGGCATTGAAAATGAATGTGCATGCTTAAGTGCATGACTTCATTTTCATCTGTAATGACCAAACGACCTGTCACCAGGAGGTGCATTGATGGGTCCCGTGGTGCGGTGGGTCTGGGGTCTTGCGGCGCGGCAGGTCTGGGTGAGGCTGCGTGGTGCAGGCCAGGGCCGGGGGACCTGAGGCTGCGCCCCTCCGCCCCAGCGCCAGGGCCGGGAGACCTGAGGCCGCACCCCTTACATTGCGCCGGGACGTGGGGCTGCATCCCCCACCCAGCGGGGCTTGACAGGGGTGCGGCCATCTGGGTCTTGCTGTCACCCAGTGGGTGTGGTGCCGGCTGGACACTTTTATTATAGAAAAAGGGCAAGTAGCAATATTAAATTATTTCCTTTAATTAATTCCCTTTTAATGTGCATGAATTTTGTGCACCGGGCCACTAGTTATAAATAAAACTAGAGGCCTGGTGCATGCATTTGTGCATCAGTGGGGTCCTTCGGCCTGGCCTGCGGAATTGGGCTGAAACCAGCTCTCCAACATCCCCTGAGGGGTTCTGAATTGCGAGAAGGCGCAGGCCAGGCCAAGGGACCCCACTGGTGCATGATTGTGGCCAGGGAGAGATGCGGGAGGTTGGCCAGCTGGAGTGGGACCGTGGGAGGGCGCCAGAGCATGTCAGGCCCATCTCGCTCAGTCCCGATTGGCCAGACCCCAGCAGCAAGCTAGCCTACCAGTTGGAGTGTCTGTCCCCTGGTGGTCAGTGCAGGTCATAGTGACTGGTCAACCGGTCGACTGTCTGACCCCTGGTGGTCAGTGCCCATCGTAGCAACTGGTCGACCAGTTGACTGTCTGCCCCCTGGTGGTCAGTGTATGTCATAGGAAGCGGTTGAGCAGCCTTAGCATATCATTAGCATAATATGTTTTGATTGGTTGAACTGCCGACTGGATGACCAGACACTTAGCATATTAGGCTTTTATTATATAATATTATGTCCATAAAAGTATCACTTAATGACCATATTTTGATTTCTGAATGGCACTAGTCTTTTTCTTTTTGTTCTTTGGTATACTATAGTAGAAAGATAGCCCAGGCAACATTGTAACCAGCACAGTTGTTTCTATGGTGGATTCAGTGCCTCTGAAGAATGGTATTTATGCTTTCATGGAGTTTTTAGTAGACTCTTGCCCTTTAAGATTTCACGAGAGAGAAAGAGAGAGAGACCATATTTTTGTCCCAGTCTGTAGGATACCACTCTCTCCTCCAATTCCTCATCCTTGTGAAATTTCTAAGTTTAGGAGTACAGTAGCTCTTCAGGTTACGTTGGAGATCTGTTCCTACTGCACGATGTAATGCGATTTTTGCTATAAGTTGGAACTCACCTACATAAGCACCTACATAAGCATATAGAGTACATGCATAGCAGTAATGAAGTGAAACAGTAAAAAAAATTATTTAAAAGAAAGATAACAATTTCTGACCTTTACTAGTGGTAAATAAATAATAAAAAACATAAAGCACATACGTACATACGTCGAAATGATGGAACTTTTTTTTTTAATAGATAAATGGGAGATGGCGACGTAATCACAAAATGACTTAAGTCGAGTTCGATGTAACCCGAGGACTACCTGTATATAGGTAAAACTTCCCTGGATCATGCCCTCATTAGTGTTCTTCTTGTTAAGAACACTAACTAGCAGGACCCCACTGGTGCACTAACTAGCAGTTATTTCTTTGCTGTTCATTAACTATTTGTGCACTCAGTGGGGCTTCATTGATTGCCCGAATTCAGTCTTCCTCTGCACAGTGCTCTGAGAAACACCAGTTCAGTACAGATTAGTACCTTTTACTTTATGGAGATTCTCATTTGATGCTAACAACTAAAGAATTTACTATTTTTAATCTCTATATATAAAAGGCTAAGTGACTGGCTGACTGGCCGACCAGACACTCACCACCGGGGGCCCACGCTCAACCCAGGAGCTGCCGAGCAACGGCAACGTTGCAGAGTTCCCTCTTGCACTCCAAGACCCCTCGGGGGATGTCGGACTGCTGGTTTTTGCCTGATCCCCACAGGCCAGGCCGAGGGTCCCTCCTGCCAGAGGGACCCCACTCACTCCGCAGATGCCCTTCGGGCCCTGGCACCACTCCAGGTGCGGCCGGCTGGGGAGGGGCCACGGGTGGTTGGCTCCATGGCATGTCCGGACCATCTCACCCAGTCCCACCCCGCTGGCCACTTTCTAATTAATTTCCTTTCAGTGTGCATGAAACCATGCACCGGGCCTGTAGTTTACAAATAAAAACTCCCTGAGCTTCAGGAACTTGAATGACGTGACTAGGAGCAGGCACTCATTTGACTTCTATTTGTTGATAAACTCTTTGCGAACAGGGAGTACATTTTAGTCACTGTTTTAGTCCCAGCACTTAGCATATATCTTGGTCCACAGCTGGAGCCCTGATACGTGTTGCATAAATGTTTATTCCCTGCTCCATGCCTTGTGTCTGCACCCACTCTGCCATTGTGATATTGCTACTCACAAGTTCTAGACTCAGGGAAGGAGCCTGAGGCTCTGTTCTTAGGGCCCATTGGCATCAGCTGCTTTGAGAGGTGAGAAAGATTATATTGAAACCATTCTACTGTTTCGTCTGTGACCGTGATAACTTCAGACAAAGGACCCACATCAACATTTACATGGTGTGCACTTCTGGTTCCATGTGCTTTTGATGGCAGATTTCACGTAGCTGCTGCTTTGTGTCCAAACTTGTCTTGGGCCATGCTTTCTACTCCTATTCAACAAGTTGTATTGTCAGAATTAACTCCAAGTGAAATTATTGCCTAACAGCATCATAAGTTCTTCTTTAGCATCCTCAGTTGCATGTAAGTAAAATGTTCTAAAGAGTATATATTTTGGAAGATACAAAGAAAGGGGTAGGATAAATTTACATCATTAAAACAAAAAGGCTCACAGTTATAAATAATATATATAATTTTAAACCCTTTCCCCATGTTTAAAATATCAGCAATTTCTTGAGCAAATAATCAATTATAAACAAAAAACAGATTAAATCCTTATCAGATGTCACACTGGCAAATATATGTTCTCCTATTCAGTGGGCTTTTTTGTTATTTTGTTGATGGTTTCTTTAGCTGTGCAGAAGCTTTTTATTTTGATGTAGTCCCATTTGTTTATTTTCTCCTTAGTTTCCATTTTCCTAGAACCGTGGTTGGCAAACTGCGGCTCGCGAGCCACATGCGGCTCTTTGGCCCCTTGAGTGTGGCTCTTCCACAAAATACCACGGCCTGGGTTGAGTCTATTTTGAAGAAGTGGCATTAGAAGAAGTTTAAGTTTAAAAATTTTGGCTCTCAAAAGAAATTTCAATCATTGTACTGTTGATATTTGGTTCTGTTGACTAATGAGTTTGCCGACCACTGTCCTAGAAGATGTGCTGGTAAACATTGCTACAAGCTACTAGTACATCTGATATTTTGCTGCCTATGGCTTCTTCTAGGATTTTTATGGTTTCCTGTCTTTTTTTTTTCTCCTGTCTTATGTTTAAGTCCTTTATCTATTTTGAGTTTATTTTTGTGCATGGTGTAAGTTGGTGGTCTAGTTTCATTTTTTTTGCATGTATCTGTCCAGTTTTTCCAACGTCATTTATTAAAGAGACTGTCTTGACTCCATTGTATGTTCTTGCTCTGTTGTCAAATATTAAGTGAGCATAATGGCTTGGGTTGAATTCTGGGTTCTCTGTTCTGTTCCGTTGATCTATATGTCTGTTCTTGCGCCAGTACCAGGCTGTTTCGAGAGCAGTGACTTTGTTATATAATTTGATGTCTGGTATTTGATCCCTCCAACTTTGTTCTTTTTTTCTCAGGATTGATGTGGCTATTTGAGGTCTTTTTTTTAATTTTTTTTATTTTTTATTCCATATGAATTTTTGGAGAGTTCTAGGTCTGTGAGTATGCCATTGGCATTTTAATGGGGATTGCATTGAATCTATAGATTGCTTTGGGTAGTATGGACATTTTAATGATGTTGATCCTACCAATCCATGAACACGGTATATTCTTCCATTTGTTTATGTTGTCCTCTATCTCTTTTTTTCAACAACCTGTAGTTTTCTGAGTACAGGTCTTTTACCTCCTTAGTTAAGTTTATTCCTAGGTATCATAATTTTTTTTTGTGGCAATGGTAAATGGGATTGACTTTTTTGGTTTCTCTTTCTGTGAGTTCATTATTTGTGTATAAAAATGCCATAGATTTCTGGGTGTTAATTTTGTATCCTGCTACATTGCCAAATTCATTTATTAAATCAAGCAGTTTTTTGATGGAGTCTTAGAGTTTTCTATGTACAATATCATGTCATCAGTGAATAATGATAGTTTTACTTTTTCTCATACAACTTAACAAAAGGAAGAGAAACAATCCAATCAAAAATGGGAAAAGGACTTAAATAGATACTTCTCAAAACTGGACTTACAAAAGGCCAAGAGGTATATGAAAAAAATGCTCAAAATCACTAATCATCCGAGAGATGCAAATCAAAACAACGAGGTACCACCTCACACCAGTCAGAATGGCTATCATCAACAAATCAATAAATGACAAGTGCTCATGAGGATGTGGAGAAAAGGGAACCCTCGTACACTGCTTTGTGGGAATGCAGACCTGTGCAGCCACTGTGGAGAACAGTATGGAGTTTCCTCAAATTAAAAATGGAACTCCCATTTGACCCAGTAATCCCACTTCTGGAATATATCCCAAGAAATAAGAAACACCCATCAGAAGAACATATGTACCCCAATGTTTGTAGAAATGCAATTTACAATAGCTGAGATTTGGAAACAGCCTAAGTGTCCATCAGCAGATGAGTGGATAAAAAAGCTGTGGTACATCTACACAATGGAATACTATGCTGCTGTAAGAAAGAAAGAACTCTTACCATTTACAACAGCATGGATAGGCCTGGAGAGCATTATGCTAAGTTAAATAAGCTAGTCAGAGAAGGATAAGTATCACATGATCTCACTCATTTGTGGAATATAATGAACAACATAAACTGATGAACAAAAATAGATCCAGAGACTTAGAATCATTGAATAGACTGTCAAACCTCAGAGGGAAGGCAGGGAAGGGTTGACAGGGGTGTTGAGAGGGTAAGAGAGCAACCAAAGGACTTGTATGCATGTAAGCATAACTAATGGACACAGACAAGAGGGGGGTGAAGGCTGGGGTGGTTGAGGAAAGCAGGCTGGGAGAGGACAGTGGGGAAAATGGGGATGTGTAATACTTTCAACAATAAAGAATTAAAAACAAAACAAAAAAACAAAAACCCCAAAAAACAAAAAAATGATTTTTAAAATTGAAAGTACTTTTATATTTATACAAAATATTAGTAGCTCAGTGCTTTTTCATAGATGTTAATGCATTAAATGGAAACCAGGCTGAAAGTAAAACCCTGAAATTTTATCCTCATTGAGGATAATCATTGCTAAATCATGGTTTCAATAAGCATCAGCAATCCTTATTTCAATATAGATACTTGGCTTTTTGCTTGGAAAATGAATGGTTTTGTACATTCTTCAATGCTTGTTCCACTAACAATTTGCACCAGATTTATCAGAAGTATGGTTAAAATGCAGATCCTGGTGCTAATCCCAATGGCTAAATCAGAACTTTTGATGGTGGGCCCAGGAATCGGCACTTTTGCAAGCTCCCTGTTGATTGTGGTGAACTCTGATGTTAGAAGCCCACTAGCAAGTTAATGGCAGGTAAGAATTTGAGTCACAACCATTTATGGCTGCTTTGATATTTATACCTTTTCTTTTTTTTTATTTTTATTGATTTTTCACAGAGAGTAGGGAGAGGGAGAGAGAGTTAGAAACATCGATGAGAGAGAAACATTGACCAGCTGCCTCCTGCACACCCCCTACTGGGGATGTGCCCGCAACCAAGGTACATGCCCTTGACCGGAATCGAACCCGGGACCCTTCAGTCCGCAGGCCGACGCTCTATCCACTGAGCCAAACCGGTTTCGGCATGATATTTATATCTTGAAATAGGATGATAATAACAGTAGCTACACTGAGGAAGTGTGGTGACTTATATGTAATCTAATTAGGTATATAGCAAGTACTCAAGAAATGCTATTGGTAGTAGGGGTGGTCTATGTTGCCTGTTATTGTACCCACATGATATAATAACTGATAGGGCTCATAATCCCCTCAAAGAGAAATGTGAGAGTATTACCAGAAAAATAATTTTCAAGAGTTATGCAAGCAGTGCCAGACATTGGCAAGCTGTGGCCTACAGCCTGTTTTTATAAATAAAGTTTTATAGTACACAGTCGCCCATTTGTTTAAATGTTGCTTGTGGTAGGACATGAATGATAACATGTTTCTAGAATTCAATGTGAATTCAAATCTGGCAGTAAGGAAGCCCACCTGGGCCTACAACTATGCCTATCTACATTTTCTCTATACTAATTCCCTTTCCCATGTTACTATTTGTAGGGACTATAACACCTGAGTCCTGAGGGTCTCCAAAGCATTTACCCAGCTGACTACCCAGATGCTGAGATGGTTACAGGACCTTGACACTGATTTTTAGGTGGAATGAGAAGGCAGTGGTATATCCCTTTTACATTTTCATTTATGTAAATGTAAACATTTTCAGATGTCAGACAAAAATCTTTACATATATAAATGAAAACATGACAGACATCTATATTAGTCTTCATTAAAAATGTTTGGGGAGATTGAACAATTAAAGGGCTGTTCTGTGTTCATGTAGGTTTGATTGTAGGTGTTTTTTGTATTTCTTTCTTCTGAGGTGTTTTGTGTTTTTCTCTCCATATATGTGTCATTCTGCCTTCACTTGTTCCCCTAATTCCATTTTGCCCCTCATCTTGCCTCTTTAACTGGCAAAGGTATGTAGTGTATGCATTATAACTAACATAACATTTAATATTTTTCTTAAAAAAAAGTTCCCTGCTAAACAATAATTAAAAGTCTTTTCATGTGTCCTTTGATTAGTATTTTTATTAGCTCGCTGACTCTCCAATAAGGAAAAAAAATTTCCTGTCCCCTGTTTTCTTGGACTCTGTGTCGCTGGCTCAGAGTGTTTGATTGTTTGGTGGAGTGGTAAAATTCCCCTGGTATTTCCTACGCACTGTAAACTTGGAAAACACATATCATATTCTTTGGGACTTTATTGTTTCCTAAACCATCTATTTAAATACTGTCCTAAAGCTTAAACGGAACACTATTACTATGGCTGAGGATAATATGTGTAATGGAGTAGTGGAGTAGAATTCATCACTATCCTCATAACCATGCAGAAGCCAGCAGTCCTACAAAACACCCAGTAAGTTCTAGTGATCATTACATTTTGCCAGTACATGGTAGCTTTATAACGGTTAGTTGTAGTGATTTGTAAGTGGAGTGGTGAGAAGCACTTGACCTTTAAGTCCAAGGAGGCCTTTCTAAAGCCCTGATATTTGGGAAAGAGGTGTCCATAAGGACAGTAGTCAAGAGGAAATCTATTGCCTGTCACTGAACAGAGCAGTATCATCTAGTGCACACTTCTCAGACATCGGTAGCAGAGGGAGGAGCTTTCAGTGTATTATTTTATATTGAGACTTCTGTGAATTTGAGAATGTTCGTAGTTCTTTTATAGGTAATGGTTGACTTGCCTCTCTTTATTTTCCTTCTGTTGTTTATCAGACATTTATATTTGTTTCATTATCCTAAATTTTTATTGGATTATGAGACATAACATCGAATGCACCAAGTGAATTGAATTTAAATTTATTTTTAATAATGAACTTCACATACTTGTTCTATGACATTAAAATAAATGATTTTGTCATTTGAATTATTGTTACACTTTATGATCCTGTGCTTATGTTCTTGCTTTTCCCCTAAAATTCCCATCTGCTACTTCCTCCCCACTATATTCCCTCTTCTAGCTATTTCAACTCTCAAAACCTCATTCCTAGTTCATGTGCCATCTGCTCCAAGAAGCTGTCCTGCTTTCCAAAGTCACAGCAAATGAATTCTTTTTTGCATTTTAATTTCTGTACTCCTAGACACAATTTGCCTAGACTTCTATATCATAGTTATTTCATTCGTTTTTTTCAATGTTACGTTTTATATATATAAAATCAGGCTGAAACATGAAATTACCATTATTCAACTATTTTTGAGCATTAAACATAAGAAGTTCCTGTGGTTGAACTTCATTCTTCAACATTGAATGCACACACTTTTGAAAATAAACTATGGTCTGAGTTACTTAAAAGTCATCTTGGACTTGGATTTGTGTATCTCTATCGTAGAGAACAGGCACAAAATTTTGTACATGACAACTACGTTCAAGAAATGCTAGTGGAAATGAAATTAATTGGACTGTTTACCATTATTTTTTATAAGACAGCTCATAATTGATGATCTAGAAATATTGCCTGTTCTGTGAGCCACACCTTTTTAAAGCCAGACTATGTGAGTTCACTGTGTATACTTTGCCCAGCTCATTTCAACATTGTAGTCAGATAACTAAAGTTAAACTTTTTGTCTCCAAGTCACTGTTCCTTATGTTTTAGTTCTATACTGTATTGTGTATTATATGCTGTTGAGTTGGCTCAAGTGATCCCCATAGTGTCCTGTCTTCAACAGCCCTGCTCAGCTCCTGTAGTCTCATGTCTATGGCTTCTTTCGTGGAGTCATTCTGTCTCAACTTTTCTCTTTTCCTGCTGCCTTCTGTTTTCCTCAGCATTATTGTCTTTTCCAAAGAACCCTGTCTTCTCATGATATGCCCAAAGTAGGACAGCTTTAGTGTTGTCGTTTTTGTCTGCAGCCATGGTTCAGGCTTAAATTATTCTAGGATCTGCTTGTCCATCTTTCTGGTGGTCCAGGGTATCTTAGCGCTCTCCTCCAACACCATATTTCCAATGAACCCTTTTTTTTCTAAACTGTATTACCCTTGTTAAAACATTTGTCTTTGCTTTGCCCATGCTTGTCTTATTTTGCGTTACCTAATGCAAAAGTAATAATTTACAGAAAATTTTCTGATTGTTCTTTCTCAAAATTTTTTATCAACTTAACTCTTGGCTGAAGGTCTGTCAGTGTTTCGCCTGCCCTGCAAAATGTTCCCTGAATTCTTTGTTTAATCATGAGGAAAAAAAAAATCCTTTTCTTCTTTTGAAGTGACATTTTGTGCTTGCTAAAGATCCAGTTAAATCAAAGGAGATAAAAGTTGTACTGACAACCTTGGACATTCCCTGTCCTTTGCCAGAAATAGCAAACTAGATACTCATCTTGTACAGAAATACATGCATGTTCATTCTCACTAAAAACAACTTGTGTTGGTCATTCTTAGAGGAGTGGATACCTAAGTTAGCTCATGGTGTGGAATCTGTGGTGTGGGGAAGATGAGGTAGGGTTGGAGGGCACAAGATATGGTGTTGAATGAAGGGAGAAAATTGTGCTTTTTCTTTATTGACAGATTTCTTAGCTTAATACCACATATTCTTTCTTAGCTGTTTAAGTAGAGTACTTTCTTTCTGCTGAGTTATAAGACCTATTCTGTCAGCCTCTTTTACTACTTTGCTGTTTAATTGCTTTTCTAGTTTTCTAGAACTGTTGGGAGCAGGAGTGGCCCAGGATAGTAGGTGGGTACCAGGGGCTCTCTGGAAACCTACAGACCCAGTGGAAAACTCAGAACTCTTCCTAAGCAAAATGTAATGCAGATACTGCTGTCAGAGGACCTGGGCTCCACCCATTAGTATCAGCTTAGTGATAGGAAGAGGAAATATTGTAGAGTAACTTTAAGGGGCTTCCTTTGTCCCTGCCCTCATCAGTATTAATATTTTTTAGTGATCTTTTCAAGCTGATCAGTTTCCATTGTAGGAAATATTTTACGTACACCTACACAGATTTTAAAACTAAAATGAAGTGTTAAACATGGCTGCTACTGTGTTTTAATTACTTCAATTTGGAAACTGATAGCTCTCTGTCTGCTGGTTTTAGGTCCATCACCTGGGGAGTTTTTACAAATAGTGATATCTTATCCCAATCTCTAGAAATTCTTAGTCAATAGGTTGTGATGGGGCTCAGGATATCTTTATTTACATATACACTGAATGGCCAGATTATTATGATCTCTGAACGCATAATAATCTGGCCACTCAGTGTGTGTGTGTGTGTGTGTGTGTGTGTGTGTGTGTGTGTATACTAGTAGCCCATTTGCAGGAAGAATCCTGCAAGCGGCTGCTGTGGCCGAGTGCGCTGCCGCCGCCTTGGGGACACCGAGCCTGCACCCGCACGCCGCTGCTGCCCCGCCCTGCCCCGCCCCACCCGGGCTTTCCCTCTGGCAGCCACCTTGCTTTCTGCTTTTCCTCCCTCTTCCTTCTAAGTTGTCTTCAGTCTTCACTCCTCCCTCCCTCAGCATACGCAAATTAACCCCCATCTTTGTTGGGTAATTTGCATACTCGCCCTGATTGGCTGGTGGGCATGGCTTTGGCTGGTGGGTGTGGCTTGGGCATAGTGAAGGTGCGGTCAATTTGCATATTACTATTTTATTAGGTAGTGTGTGTGTGTGTGTGTGTGTGTGTGTGTGTGTGTGTGTGTATATATATATATTAGAGGTCCGGTGCATGAATTCATGCATGGGTGGGGTCCGGCCAGGCCAACCTGGCCAGGGGGAGGGGACATGGGCGGTTGGCCGGCCTGCCTGCTGGTCGAACTCCTGGTCGAGGGGACAATTTGCATATTAGCATTTTATTATATAGATATACACTGAGTGGCCAGATTATTATGCGTCCAGAGATCATAATAATCTGGCCACTCAGTGTATATTGCCTTTTAACAACACAAAACCCTCTAACCCTTTTAAGCATATAGTTCAGTAGTATACATTCACCTTGCTGTGCCACAGATATCCAGAACTTTTTCATCTTGCGAACTTTATACCCGTTAAACAACTTATTTCTCCTTCCTCCCACCCCGTGGTAATCATTTTATTTTCTGTGTCTATGAATTTGCCATTTTTGATGTTTTATATTAATGGAATCATATAGTTTTTTTTTTGACAGGCTTATTTCAAATAAAAATTTTGTGCAACATTTAAACAATATTTAATTAACATTTATGGAGTGTCCTTGGAATAGAATGCCATGTATCATCGAGTCTAGCTGCATATATTCTTCTTTTCACACACTTTTTGAACATGTCTGAAGGCAACTTAGCATTGTATAATAGTTTAATTGACAGAGTTTTTGTTTCTTACACATAAAGTAATGGTACATCTTATAATTGATGGGAACTTATTTTCAGTGATGGTAAGGTAGGTGATTTCTGTAAGGGAAAACAATTACCTAGAAAACATTCATTTAGGGATGCCCTTACCGTTTCCAGACTGTAAATGTTTTAATTTAACTAAAGAAGAGCAAAGCTATTTGGAGTCATTAATCAGTACATTCGAATCGTTACTCTGAATGATTATGCTTCATTTATTTTGTGTCAGAATGTTTTCCACACAATAATAGCAAATAAAAGTATGTCATTAATTACACTTGAGCAGCTCATACATGTGCAGGTATATATATATATATACATATATATATATATACAATAATAGCAAATAAAAGTATGTCATTAATTACACTTGAGCAGCTCATACATGTGCAGGTATATATATATATATATACATATATATATATATATATTTCCATATCATCACACAAAGAGGGAAATTTAACACAAGGAAATATTATTCCTTACAAAAGAGTTGAAGATTTAATTAAATAATGATATTAAATACATAACCATTTATAATTGTGCGTTATAACAGTTTTAAATAATGCTTGAAAAAGTTTGGAGAAACATTTACATATACCTGTGTTTTCTTTTTCTAAATGAAAAGCATTTTAATAATAGGTTTTTATCTTTGGGAGGTAATAGTTAACACGCTTTGGAGAAAAGTGTGACTTTTTTTTGAAATGGGATCGATTACTTTGCAGAGCTTCACTGTGATGGGATTTCTGAAAAACATTTAATTACTATAAAAAGTTACAATTCTATGCATGGAATTTTGCATTTGCCCCTTTACTGGAAATATGGACCCATGCTGATAAGAAATATGATGTCAGTCTGCTCTTGTAGTTGTCTGAACTCCATGACCCTCAGCAGTGCTCCGTTTAGCTCTTACCATTTCTCCTGGCTACAAGACTCTTGTCAGGAAATTGCAAAACAAATGAACAAACAAAACCCACTTGCAGTATATAATCGCAATATTATAAAAACACACTGTATCTTGCTGAGTCCAAAAGGTAGAAGAAGTTAGCCAGCCACCAGTTTGTTTCATCAGCTGCTCTTATTTTTCAGAATAAATTAAAGGACTTACTAGTAATTTGTAGTTCAATAACTTCTTAAAAAAGACAAAATATCTCTCTGTTTTATAGATGAGAAAATACAGAGACAAGCAAAATGTAAGCAGTTTAAGTGATGCTACAGGAAAAAATGGGTGGAGAACATTTTAGAGATTCTTGGAGAAAGTCATAGTCTCTCTCTAAACTCTGTCCCCTCTCTTTTGTAACAAAGCCAAAATAGTTTCAACTCTATTTTTTTCAAGCACCAAACCATTTCAAATGGATTTTTAAGCTCTGCTTCAGCTTATTCTTTTAGTAATCTTCTGATTTATAATTTTTATTGAAATTTTGAGTAATTGGTCAGATCTAAGAATTCTGATTATTAGGCCCATTTCATTTTTACTATATCACACTTGGTGATTCACTAATAATCACATTTCATCCTCTGCCCCCCAATTATAATATTCATTTAAGTATTTTAACATTAATTTTTATAGTTTCAAATTTTTACTCTAGGCTGTGATTTTAAAAAGCTGTTGAAGCCCAGATTCTGTTAGTATTGGAAGCACTCTGGATTTTAGGAGGATGTGAAAAGAAAATGCGATTTAGCACTAAAAATTATTTACATTAGTATTTTGTGGAATACTAGTAGCCCGTTTGCACGAAGATTCGTGCAATAGACCTTCATTCACCTGGCTGCCTGCACCAGTTTTCTGCCGGCATCAGGGACCCAGGCCTTGGCTGTGGCCACCGCCTTCTGCCTTCTTTCAGGGTCGGGGCTTGGCCCCGGGCGGTGGCCTTGGGCTCGGCCGCACCCAACATCCCTGCTAAGGATCGCAGGAGCCGACCCACAGTGGTTTCCTGCGATCGGTGCAGGCTCCCCGCTGGTGCCCAAGGCCGGGAAAGCCTCTGCCCGAGGCTTTCCCGGCCTTGGGCTCGGCAGCACCCAGCGTCCTTGCTACCGATCGCAGGAGCCGACCCCCAGTGGTTTCCTGCGATCTGTGCAGGCTCCCCGCTGGTGCCCAAGGCCGGGAAAGCCTCGGGCGGCTTTCCCGGCCTTGGGCTCCGCCACACCCCAACGTCCCTGCTACGGTTTCCTGGTGGGCGTGGTTTGGTTGGTGGGCGTGGTTTGGTTGGTGGGTGTGGCTTGGTTGGTGGGCGTGGCTTGGGCGTAGCGAAGTGCGGTCATTTTGCATATTTGTCTATTATAAGTTAAGATAGTAGTCCATGTACAATTATGGGAAAAAAGTCATTTTAAAGTATTTTAAAACTATACTTATACACTTTTTTAAAAATGGTTTTTATTGATTTCAGAGAGAAGGGAGAGGGAGAGAGATAGAAACATCAATGATGAGAGAGAATCATTGATCGCCTGCTTCCTGCACGCCTCCCATTGGGGTTCCAGCCTGCTACCCGAGCATGTGCCCTTGATGGGAACCGAACCTGGGACTCTTCAGTCTGCAGGCTGATGCTCTATCCACTGAGCCAAACCAGCTAGGGCAACATTCTTTTATATATAACAAATATAATATAATTTGAGATATGATTCATATACTATACTATTCACCTATTTAAAGTATGCAATTAAGTGCTTTTTAGTACATTCACAGACTTGTGTAGCGATTACCACGATTTTATAACATAAGGAAACCTATTTTTAAAAGTAGAGGTATTCAAGGACATCCAGGTTATTTGCAGTTTTTGGATGCTACAAATAGAGCTGCTTAAAAAATAAAGTATGTGTGATTATAACAAAATAATTAATCTTAAAATTAATGTCAGAATCATGTGTTTAAAAACCTTTAATTATACTGTAATTATTTCTCAGCTATTTAGACATTTTGTGCCAGTGTGCTGAGCTGGAAAACTTTACTAAATGTAAAATTTTTTCTTCTCTCTGTCTTTTTTTGTTTGTTGTTGTTGTGTTATATCAGTGTCTTAGTTTTCTTCATTTTTGTTTTTACAAGTTGTTGGTCAGAAAAGTGAAATGGATGATGTTTGCTTAAACAGATGAGTTTTCTATATTATTGTAAGGGCCATAAACACATGTGTGGTTATTATATGTAGGCTAGATATCTGTTTTAGCTTATCAAGTTCACGCGGATCCTGGGTAGAAAACTTATTACTTATTGAGCAGTGGTTCTCATTATTTGATGCAGATTATAGTCACACTAGGAGCCCGTTGCACGAAGTTTCGTGCAATAGACTTTTCCTTCACCTGGTTGCCGGCACCAGTTATCCGCCAGCAGCAGTTTTCCTCTGGCCACCCGCCAATCAGAGCGCCTCCCACCAGCACGATCGGCCACCCCGAGGGGAACTCCGATTGGGAGGCGCTCCGATCGGGCGGGTGGCCAGAGGAAAACTGCTGGTGGCGGAAAACTGGTGCCAGCAGCCACGCAATCGGCCACCCCGAGTTCCGCCACCAGTGTCTTCTGCAGCCCTGGCCTAAGCAGCGCCGTTTAAGCCGGCGGGAGGAGCAAGGGGTTGGGGACTCGCGAGTCCCTGCCCCCCGCTCCTACTGCCAGCCAATCGGCCACCCTGAGTCCCGCCCCCCGCGCCTCCAGCCGGCCCAATCGTGGGCATAGCGGAGTGATGGTAATTTGCATATTACCATTTTATTAGGTATGATGAGTATTTAAAAATATTAGTACATGCCCAGCCAGCATGGCTCAGTGGTTGAGTGTCGACCTATGAGGGCACATGCCCGGGTTGTGGGCTTGATCTGGGTAAGGGGTGTGCAGGAGGCAGCTGGTCAATCATTCTCTCTCATCATTGATGTTTCTATCTCTCTCTCTCTCTGTCTCCTTTCCTCTCTCTTTAAAATAAAAAAATATATAAAAAAATACTAGTACCTTCCTCTAAACTTTAGCAATGTAATTTAATTGGTAATTTAATCTGGCATGGGACTCAGGTGCAAGTAGCTAGCAAATACCTGCTCTGTAGAAGCTCCTTCCTTTCCTTGCTTTTCTTTCTTTCCTTCCTTCGACATTTAAGTGCCCAATGTCTGTTCCAGCACTGTTTTATACCCCGAGGATATAAATAAAATTTGGAGTTCTTACATTTGAGTTGGCAAAAGGTGCATAATAAATATTTGTTGAATTGAATAAAATCACAGCTGAGCCCTTTTGGCATACTTCTGTGCTACGCCTCAAATCCTTTGTACAAATCATGCCTTTTTGATATCCAGGAATATTTCAAGCACTGCCTGTCATTTCCTCATTGTCTGTTTCCTTCCCCTTTCATACTGAGTCACACCCCAAATCTAGCCAGGCTTACCTCATCAGGATCAAGTTGGTCCGCACTCAGTCCTCACTTCTCCATGTGCCACAAACTTACCTGGGTCCCCACACCAACCGAGTTTTGTGTAAGCTCAGTGTTAAGTTAGATGATAGAGACGGGGGACACCCTGACTTGTAAGTCAGAGAAGGCTGTCCAAAGAGGACCTGTGCATTCTGACCTGACAGGTAGGTCCAAGCCTTCCTGTGCACTTCCTTCTCCGGGAGCAGGAAGGAGGAGGCGTGGTGCGATGCTACACGTGTTTATAAATTCGCACCGGGTTGATCATCTCTCCTGTGCTTCCCTACAGTTGCTTGGATATTTCAGAGTTGACTTTACTTATCAAAGGAAAAAAGAAGTACTTAGAAGTAGTAGCAAAATGCCCATGGGTGTGCCTGTGCATGTGCTCATACACACATTTAAGAGTGAGAAAACAGTAGCAGAGGAAGCAGTTTTAATGTTTAATCAGTGATCTTTGTGTGTGTGTGTGTGTGTTAGTTATTTTTTTATTTTCCAGCTCCTCAGGATGAAGAAAATACCTTCTGAATAAAAGTAAGCGGGTATGTGTTGCTGGATTTTGTATCTTGCTGTGGTGCTTCTAGCGGAAATACAAAATGAAGAAAGAAGGAAAGACTGCAAGGTTTACTAAAAAGCATTCCTTCTGGTTGCGTCTCCGATGCCACTATTGGCATTATTTAATTTATATATGCAATAGTGAATTAATACTAATTAGAATTTATATATGCATTAGTGAATACTGTTAACCAGTCAAAACATGTCCCATGTTTTTAGGAAAATAGTTTAAGGAAAACATTGTGCTTTTTACCTTATAAATGAAGTAATTAAAGTTTAGCTAGTGTGTTCATTCCTCAACCCTCAATGTTTGAACTTTTTATTTGGGCCTTTTCACTTTGCAGATAAGTTATTCTTTGGACATGTATGCGTTGGTGTATGTTTTTTAAAGAATTTTGTTTGGAAAGTATAAGTATACTGAAGGAGCTTCTGTGTGGCCACCATTAGAACAAAGCTTCCTAATTTCAGTGTCATTAAGTAAGCAGCTGGAGCAGCTGAATTCAAAGGAACAAGCATAGTTATTGACTGTTTTCTCTAAACACAGCCCAAACAAAGCGTTTCCTTAAGCAACATTGAGCAGGATTTGGAACTTCCTATGCCTCCAAAACGTCTAGAAAGGTTTGCGGAAGTGCAAAGGTCAACATTATTGCATGAGATTCCTCTCCTCCACTTCCAATCCATGGTAATTAACTTCATTGAAGAATCTTGTATTTTAAAATCATCAAATCATATGATAAGAATCTCTAAGCAAAAAACCACAAACAAAAAGATACAAGAAATAGCCAATGGAAGTACATGCTCATATCAGTTATTCCCAGACTAGAGGCCTGATGCACGAAAATTCGTGCAAGAGTAGATCTTCCTTCCCCCAGCTGCCGGCACTGGCTTCCCTCCAGTACCCGTGACCCGGGCTTCCCTCCTCTGGCCACCAGCAGGCACCTGGGCTGGCTTCCTTTAGGATGCCCGCAAGCACCCAGGACCCCAGCTGGCTTCCGCTGTGCTGCCCGCAGGCAACCGGGACCCAGGCTGGTTTCTCTCTGGCCCTGGCTTTGTCAGGAAGGATGTCCGGAAGACATCCAGTCTAATTAGCATATTACCCTTTTATTATTATAGACTAGAGGCCCGCTGCACGAAATTCGTGCAAGGGGCTCGGCCCCTGCTGCTGCCCCCGCTGCTGCGGTGGCTGCCTCTGCCTCAGCCACCGCTGCTGCAGCTTTGTTCGGAAGGTCGTCCAGAAGGACATCCGGAAGGATGTCCAGTCTAATTAGCATATTATGCTTTTATTGTTATAGATAATTGTTCATAATGTCAGGGCAGTGGGATGATACAAATGTTGCTTAGTTTAAGATAAAGAAAGTTTCAAAAGTTGTAGCTTATATTACAGTGATCATGTGCTATTTTTTACATGTTATTTCATTTCTTGTAGGTAGTTAAGGGGAGTAATCTTTAATATAAACTTCTATAAACATCTTGGAATTGGTAATGATCAGGAGTTGGCCAGAATTCATTCATGTATCTTTTCATCATAATCATGCTTTCATTCGTTTTTATCACAATCATGCTTTCTTCAGTTTTTCTTATATTTTTGTTGGGATATAACTGACATATGTCATTATATTACTTTCAGGTGTACATGATTAGGTGGCTATCCTATCTAATAAAGAGGGAATATGCTAATTAACCATCACTCCATCACAATGATGGCTGCACCCACAGCTGTGGCCAAGTTCCCATAAGGAGTCTTAACGAGCAATCACCAGGGACCTGAGGCTGTGCCCCCCACCGTGGCGTCAGGCTGGGGGACCTCAGGCCGCACCCCTGACCCAGTTCCAGGCCAGGGGACCTAAGGCCACGCCCACCGCCTGGCGGGGCTTGATGGGGGATCTCAAGGTGCGCTTCCCATCCTGGTGCTGGGCTAGGGGACCTCAGGCTGCTTCCCTCACCCCAGTGCCAGGCCAGGGGACCTCAGGCCGTGCCCCCCACCAGGTGAGGCCTGACAAGGGACTTCAGGCCATGCCCCCAACCCCAGCACCAGGCTGGGGGAACCTCAGACCGCACCCCCACCCGGCGGGGCTTGGCAGGGGACCTCAGGCTGCACCCCCCACCCCAGCACTGGGCCAGGGGACCTGAGGCTGCACCCCCCTGCCTGGCTGGGCTTGACAGGGGACCTCAGGCTGTGCCCCCCACCCAGCTGGGCTTTACTGGGAACCTCAAGGTGCACCCCCAGTGCTTGGTCGGGGGAACTCAGGCCACGCCCCCGCCCAGCAGGGCTTGACAGGGGACCTGAGGCTGCGCCCCCCTCCTGGTGCTGGGCTGGGGGACCTCAGGCCATGCCCCCATATCCTGGCGCTGGGCCTAGGGACCTGAGGCTACGCCCTCTGCCCGGCAGAGCTTGACAAGGGTGGGACTGGCTGTGTCTGGATCTAGCTCAATAGGGGGCGTCTGGCCGGGTCTGGGTCTCACGCAATTTTGAGGTGCATGTGGGTGGTTGGGGATTTGACTCTGGGTTCCTTGGTGTGGCCCAGATTCTGACAGGAGGAAGGTTTTCATATATATTTTACTAATTTTCTTTCATCTCTGACACTTCTATTCTAGAGAAAGGGCAAATAGTAATATTAAATTATTTCCTCTAATTAATCCCCTTTTAATGTGCATGAATTTCGTGCACTGGGTCACTAGTTTGTATATAATTACTGTGAAATGATCATCACAAAAGGATACATAACATTCATCACCACACATACAATTTTTTTCTTGTAATAACTTTTAAGATGTACTCTCAACAACTTTCAAATACACAATACAGTATTATTAAATATAATAATCATGCTGTACATTATATCCCCAGGACTTATTTTATTAACTAGTAGTTTGTACCTTTTGACCACCTGTACTCATCTTGCTAATCCCCACTCCATGCCTAATTTGTCTTTTTATTGAGTATCTTCCATATAACAGACACTCTGTTAAGTGCTAATAGGTATTAAAGAAAGCCATGATGATATGTAAACAGTTAAGTAATAATACAAATGGAATATAATTTGATAAGAAGGTAAGTGTTGTAGATCTGCTTTCATCTCTTTTATTTCCAGGTAAATTTATAAATCCAAGTTAAATTTCTTTTGTGAGAGAACTTGAGGGTTTATAAGGAGGCTTGAACACTGTCCCTGCTTTCTGTAACCTAAGTTTCTGTGGTAGGTTGTCCAGTTGTTCCAAGGAGGAGGAAAATTTAGGAGATGCTATTTATTAGATTACATTGTGTTTTACCATCTTCTGTTAATACATGAAGATTTTCTCATTCTTTTTCATTGTTATTGATTTAAAATAATAGTAATCACTATATAGGGTCAGACCCATGGCCATTCCAGGGGAGTCTTGTCTCTGGAGGCATCATGTTGTGGTTTTTTCATAGTCCACTAATGTCTTAATTTTTTTAAACTTCTAGTTTCTGTTGAAGCCATTTTAATTTGCCATCTACTAACTTTTAAAAACTTTATAGAACTTTAAAAAATTTAGTCTCACAGATTAAGAAGTTATTTTTATGTAGGCTTATTACCTAACATGGAATAGTGATTTTTCCTTTTCTTTATCTTATTTACATTTCTCTCAGTTTTTAATGAGATACACCTGAGTGTACTGCTGCCAGAATTAGATGAACAAATTGTGTGATAAAATCCATGGCAATTATGATTCCATAGATTGTTTGGCTTATGTTTCTAGACTGAAACACAATATTATCTACACTAATAAAAGAGAAATATGCAAATTAACCATCACTCCGCTACACCCATAAGCCACACCCACCAGCCAATCAGGAACGAGTATGCAAATTAACCCAACCAAGATGGCAGCCAGCCACGGAGCTGGAGCAAGCAGGTGGCTTGGGTTGCCCCAGCAATGGAGGAAGCCAAGCTTCCCGCTTGCCCTGGCCGGCCCTGGCCTCCACTCAAGGCTACAAAGTTTCAATTATAGAAGATAAATAAATCCCAACAAAGATGGCAGCGGCCATGGAGCTGGAGCTGAGCAGGAGGCTTGGGTTGTGCCCAGCGATGGAGGAAGCCAAGCTTCCCGCCCTGGCCGGCCCTGGCCTCCGCTCAAGGCTACAAAGTTTCAATTATAGAAGATAAATAAATCCTAGATACTTGCTTCCAGCAGGCCTGGCCTCCACTCAAGGAGGTGCTGAAAAAAAAAAAAAAAGAGAGAGAGAAAAAGGAGGGGCTGGTACCTTGGGACACTGGGGGGTGATCAGGCCAGGATGGGACAGCAGGGGCTGTTGGGGATAAGCAGAGCAGCAGGGGTGCCAGTTGGGGCTGAGCAGGCTGTCAGTGGAGGTCAGTTGGAGGTGATCATGACAGCGGCAGGGGGGGCGGAGTTTGGAGTGAGCAGGCCAGCAGGGGTGCCAGTTGGGGCTGAGCAGGCTGGCATGGGGTGCAGTTGGGGGTGATCTGGCTGGCGGGGGGGCATTTGGGGGCAAGTAGGCCGGTGGCGGGGGGCAGTTGGGGGCGAGCAGGCCGGCAGGCAGAGTGGTTAGGGGCAATCAGGCAGGCAGGCAGGTGAGTGGCTGGAGCCAGCAGTCCCGGATTGTGAGAGGGATGTCCGACTGTCAGTTTAGGTCTGATCCCTGTAAACCGGCAGTAGGACATCCTTTGAGGGGTCCCAGATTGGAGAGGGTGAAGGCTGGGCTGAGGAACACCTCCCCACCCCCTGTGCATGAATTTCATGCACTGGGCCACTAGTTTTATAGCCTTCCTCCATTCTCATGATCATTAAATTGTATGTAGGCATCATCTTTAACATTATTATTTATTAAGATCTGGATGGTTAATACTATGACAAGCATCCTAACTCTGTAAAGGTCATGTTTGTTTTATTACAGTTCTATTTGGGTAATGTTTATATTTTTATGTTTGTTAAGAGTGTATTAGAGAGTGATCTTGTATGAGTTGTTCATAGTGAATTTGGATCCATTTCCTGTTTATTAGCAACTTGCCATCCAGTGATTCTATAAACATATAAACTGATATTTTTTTCCATCATGAATTCTTTTACTTATTTTTTTAGTAAACCATTTTCATAATCTCATAACTGGTCTCACTTCTGTATCACCTCCATTCATTTTCCAAACTGTTTGGAAATATACCTGCTAAAATACAGGTATGATTGTGTCATTCTTTTGTTTAAAAAATAATGATTTCTTTTAGTTTATGGTCTAAAATTCAACTCTGTCCCTAGTGGTGCGGCTCCCACCCCGCCTTTCCAACTTCTCCACACTTGGGAACCTTTGGTATCTGGGACCTGTGGTGCTTCTTAGTGCTGCCCTACTTTGCACATGTGCTCTGTCTAGATCACCTGAACTCACTCTCGGGCCTCGTGGAAAGTCTCCTGACACTATCACTCACCCTGCTGCTCTCCACACCACGTTTGTTATTTTCGTTTTGACATTGAACATTTACTTATGATGCTTAGTATAATGGATCGCTATTATTTGTTAGCATATCCATCTATCGCATTAAATTTTGACTTGTTGGAGTACTAAAACCTTTTTTTCTTTGTATTCACAGTCTCTGTTATACTGTTTAATATAACTGGCACATAGTAGGTACCTGGCACATAGTAGTTATAATATTAAAAAGACAGGAGCCCTCTTGACAAAAGGAATAATAATCAATAGTTGGTCAGTTAATAAAAAATATATAAAGTAGAGGAATAGAAAAATGATGTCTACATATTTCAAATAATTAATTCAAACATGAAATTTATAAATATAATTTTTGGCAACTCTTTGATCCAAAGCTCAGACTTTTATTCCAGTATAGAGCTACAGATGGGATTCATTGTTATATTTCTTACCAAAATCACACCCATAGTGAATTGTCTATTATTTCCAATTTGTTTCTTTAAAGTGGAGTTAAAACTTGGAAACACTTTGGAAGACATTTATGTTTTATTTTCCTATTGTTGTACAGTTATGATGCCCAGATCATTTTCAGTGTCAACTTTAAAAAATTATTATTTTTCTATGGAGTAGTCTTTGAAAAGTTCAAAGTATTCAACTTAATTTTCATAGAAACAATTATTGTGCTTCTTTTTTATTCCTATTTAAGTAATAGATGATTTAATAAAATCACATTATTATAATAATGTACCACTGCAAAAACAGGTTTAGGATCAGAAGTACTCTTACTACAGATCCGGCTCCACTGGCTGGTGGTAGCAGTGAACTCGGTCTGCTGAAGGAAGGAGCTTACTTGTTGGGGACATGCAGGTGCATTATTCAGTGTGATGTACAAAGGAAATGGCCATCATCGGTTCATCTGGACAGTTGGTTAAGTGGAACTTGGTTAAAAGCATTCTACCGCGTTCCTCAGATTGATGCTAAAAGGATGGTTATCTCTATTACTTGGCATTTTGGTAACTAACAGAGCTTAATACAAACGTGTCGGCTTTCCTGTGCATTCTGTCTGCCACAACATTTATAACGATGTTAAATAAGGCCACTTTGAGCGCCTGTCTCCTGAAGTCCTCATGCTTATACATCTGATTCTCTGTCATTAGTCTACTGCTTTAACCATGGCAAAATGCAATTTTTAAGACTGGTCCTTGTTTTGTTCCATAGGGTTCATTGCTGTCAAGTAGAGTGAGTGCTCAACCATATCGTACCATTAATTATTGTTCGTTTTTTCCCTTCAACATGTTGCTTTCTTCAATATTGGGAAGGCCTTCATTTTGAGAATTTTGTGATTGGGAATCCTGTTAGCAAGTATGTCCTTCTACATAGTGGCTGGTTGTAGTTAGAATTTTACATGTGAGCCAGCAATTTGCAAACTGTGCCTTGAGGTTATGCTTTGTGACTGTGCTAGTCAGGTTTTTATGTCTAGTTTAATAATTAGGTTTAGACACTGCCTTAAATTAATTACTGTTTGAATTAGTTCCTGCAACCTGTTTCAAAAGATAAGATGGTATTTGCAATAGTCTTGATGCTTTTCCTTAATAAAGACCAAGCAAACAGCTATTCAGTTTCTGTTTCTCCTTCTCCCCTGTCCTCCCATCTCTCTCATCTTAAGTACATACTGTGCAGAAAATCTTACTTATGTCCAGAGGTTTTATCTTTTGAAGCAATAGTTATTTTTTTACTAGCTTTGGAGAACTTTGCAAGGTTACTTTCACATTCTTTCTTGGCAGGCCTAATTATTAGTTTGTACTTGACCTGCTAATCTTTGAGTGTTTTCCTATATTCCTTGATAGGGCTCTCATTCCAGTTTTTGCAAAGCATTTAGCTATTTATTTTTCCTCCTACCCTGTCCTCTAAGCCTCTGCCCAGGGCCTGATCATTTTGATCCTTGGCAGATGTTTATCTTGGGCAAAGGATAAGGTCTTTATAATGGTCTTCAAACGGCTTATGGTTTATTTTCTTAAAGCTGCATGTTTCCTTTTCAGGAATAAAGCCCCATTTTTAAGAGTTGACTGGTGACCTGCTGTAGCCATCTCCCAGCGCTGGAGCGCTGATGCTGTCTGGTTGTGAGGACTCTTTCCCAGTGGGCAGCTGCTTTTGATTTTTCAATGTTAGGTAAACTTCTCCTGCCTGACACCAAGAGGCGTATACTCAGATTGCATTGCTATTATTCTAGGTGTTTTCTCCAACTTAATGAAAACTATGAGGGTGTTATTTAAAAGGGTCTTACAAGCAGTACCTCATGGTTTGACTATATAGGCTCTTTCGATGTAATGCATATATGAGTTGGTAACAGTTATGCTTCCTAATAAAGGGAAATTATTTGTGGAAAAAGAAAAGCATACCGGATTATTAGAGCAAGTAGCTTAGAAAAGCAAGTGTTCAAAATATTCACCATCTGCTTCAGTAGACGTTTTGAGAATAGCATAGTACATTCTGAAATCCCCGGACACAGGCATCTGCATTTCCTCTTCACTGTCTCATCTTCTCAGCATTGCCTCTAGTTCCACAGGCCATGCTAGACTGTGGGTGTAAACAGACCGCATCCTGCACAACAACTCACATGCCCTGTTTGTGCACCCGCCTGCGTTCTCTAGGCTGACACCCCCTAGAAGGTCTCCCTCAATCCTTTCGTGTCCTCATCTCCAAGGCACCTTCTGGGTGCGGATGAGTCATTCCATCAACTTGTTAACATGTAGAGAGTCTTCTCTATTTCAGTCTCTTGTTTGCTCAGATCCCGTCTTCATAAAACCCTACAAGCCCTCATCATTGCTAATTCTCACTCCTAATGTAGGAGTTAGATCTAGTAAAAAACTCGGGGAAGAACTTTTAATTTCTTCTAGGCAGATCATTCAGAGCTTTCTATATTGTCAGCCCTTGAGCAGAAGGGAGTCTGTCCCTTCAGTTCACCCCCTAGAGCTGGGGTCTCAAGCCGTGTTGCTCATGTACTTTCTCCACATCACTCCTTCACTATTGTATGGGTTCAGTAGTCTTCATGCAAATGGTTACCTATCCGTTCACTAAATTTCCACATCATCGTATACACCTAGATATGTCCCATTTCCTTTCTACTCCTCTGGGACTCTATAGATGTAAATGAGGGGCCAGATAAGTGACTACATAATATAAATTACAATAATTTTAAGATAGTTACATGAATATCCATTTCATATTTGAATTTCTAACTTTGAAAAATATATATTTTGAATATAGACAAGATTTAAAATTATAAATTTAATGTATATATATATATATATATATGCTGATATGTAGGTAGGTGCATATAAATCATATACGCAGTAGTATAAAGTGTGTACATATGATGCAAAGTATGATATGTGAGTAAGTTGTGTTTTTGACTCAAACAGTAGTATGATACACATATGTGTATGTGTACATATGAATCAAACACAAAGTAGTATATACTTATGGATTAGGTAGGATAATATAATATGTATGTGTGTATATATGTGTATGAGTCCAACACAGTATTTAGTATAATGTGTTTGTGTGTGTGTAGGTGAGAGTCGGAGCCAGGTAAGTATGATGTGTATGTGTGCATATATATACTTGTGTATAATTGAGATACATAGTGATTTAATGTGTATGTTTGTGTGCGAGTATGTGTGAATGTGAATCAGACTTAGATTAGTATACCTGGAGAAACAGTATAAATAAAACTTATATTGATTTCAAAATAACACATACATGACTGCACAATCACAGCATTTCTAGCACTCTTAGTAAAATGTAGATTTTTACTAGCTCTAACTAAGGTCCTGTAGGGTTCTGAATTAGATGGTTATTTCAGTCACTGTCACACACTACTTAGTTTATTCCATCACTATGTGAATTATTATATTTGTAATGGCATTTATAACTGACCTTTCAGCATTCAGACTCTCCATTGTAGCATTGCTTATTAGCCTCTGCAGGAGAGACATAACTCGAATTTCATGGTTGTTTTTTTCTGAACTATGCCCAAACTGGCCCTGGTTATAATGATTAAGGGACTCTAAGGGATTGAGTGAAATCCTTCAAGTATTCATTATCATAGGCAGTGCATACTGTAGGTAGTATATGCCACATGCTAGATACTCAGCAAATAATTGTGAAGTGAAGAAGTCATATGATAAAATGCACTTTCAGAATTCACTGTCATATATGTGCCATGTGTTCTCTGAAGATTTCTTTGTGAAGTGTTGGTGGAGAGGGGTGGTTTCCCACCATCATGTTTGCAAGACGGCGGTGCTGTTTAGATGCTGTTTGTAACTGTGACAGACAGTGAAAGAAGGAGAGGAGCTGAGGGGTGAAGGGAGTAGAATGTTGGTGCTTTTCTCTCTTTTGGGAACAGCCATTGCACCCCTTTCAGAAGAACCATCTTAAACCAGTGAACCAAATTATTTCATTAGCTCTATGTTATAGAATCATATGGGAGCTTTTTCTCTGGGCATAAATCTTCTGTCCTTTGGGCACTGAAGCAGTTAATCTAAATGCTCTCTTTGGGAATCAAAGTGCAGTGTAGACATAGCACTGAGTTATGATAGTGGAACATCAGAAGGTTCTCCTTTGCTCATAGAGTATTCTCTTACTAGCATGTGGAACTGCAAAAGGAAGTGAAAAACTCTATAAGGGAAAATTGTAAACATTTAAAGAAAATTTGGTAATCTAATACAGAATCTAACACCTTTTTCATTGTGTGAATGCCTTACACTTAAATCCTTCCCCCCCACCCCCAATTCCATTTGAGCATTAATCACTGAAGCTTGCTGTGAAGGCAGAAATTGTCTTTAAAGGCCCTTTGTCATGCTTAGCCTGATTAGGTGTAGTGGTAATTAATTCTTTGATGCCTTATTTCACCTTCTTACTCCTGGGAAAAGGAGTAAACATGAGAAATACGGCTTTAAAAATTTAGCTGATTATCAGTTATCATAGATATTCTTCAGGAAGATATTTGGCTCTAAAATGAATGAAGTAAGAACATGTCCTATAAGGTTGGTTTACCTAGTAGTTTTGAATTCCATGAAGTTTAGGCTCTAGGTTAGCTCTTTTGGTCCAGGGCCTCCTTACAGTGTTTTGACATTTTTGCATTAGGTTTGTGCTGAATCTAACCTCAGAAAGGAGACTTCTTTCAGAGTCAAAATGAAACTAAATATTCATATTAGGGGGTGGTGGGGAAAGGAAAAAAAAGTCTTCCCCATAGGAGCAGACTGCAGGAGAGTTCTGCCAACTGGCCTGTGTGTGAGAACTAGTGAAGTCATCAGGCCAGAGCTATTTTAATCCACAGACACGGTGCTCTGAGGCAGCTGGAGGTGCTGCACTGAGAGATGTTTTCAGAAGCAGATAATTTCCCTGCTGACTGACAGCATCCCCATTTCTCACCAGTGGGGCCTGTGACAACTCCAGGAAGTACAAGGGTCTGTGTAATGGCCCAGGCAGGAGGAGGGTGAAGAGGCTTTCTCTCCTTTTCAGGTTATCTGTAGTGATGTCTCAATATCAAGATGCCAAGACTATCCAACAGCATAGGTCGCCATGAGTAAGGAGAATGGTGATGGTGGGAAGGTAGAAATGAAATCATTTGTTTGTATGGCAAGGCAGATGATTTTTCTTTTTTCTTTTACTCAGAACGGTCAGAAATGCAAAGGCTGTCCTTTTGCCCACACAATCTTTTTTTTTTTTTTTTTTTTTTTTTACAGAGAGGAAGAGAGAGAGGGATAGAGAGTTAGAAACATCGATGAGAGAGAAACATCGATCAGCTGCCTCCTGCACACTCCCCACTGGGGATGTGCCCGCAACCAAGGTACATGCCCTTGACTGGAATCGAACCTGGGAACCTTCAGTCCGCAGGCCGACGCTCTATCCACTGAGCCAAACCAGTCAGGGCTGCCCACACAATCTTGTAGGAGACTATGAGCGAAGTAAAGGAACTGGGACATATATCATATATAATTATCAGCATATTGAAAACAAATGGGAAGTCATATTGAACAGTAAATTATCTAGAACAGCCCCAGTGTGGGACAAAATACTGTTAAATTACATTTATTGAATTCTTTTTTTAAAAAAAAATTTTATTGATTTTTACAGAGAGGAAGGGAGAGGGATAGAGAGCTAGAAACATCCATGAGAGAGAAACATCGACCAGCTGCCTCCTGCACACCCCCTACCGGGGATGTGCCCACAACCAAGGTACATGCCCTTGACCGGAATCGAACCTGGTACCTTTCAGTCCGCAGACCGACGCTCTATCCACTGAGCCAAACCGGTTTTGGCCATTTATTGAATTCTTAAAAAAAGATCTGTCACTTGTAAAACACTTTTTGAAACCTGAAATTAATTTTAGTTTTCTGATTATGAACTCTGCCTGTCATTAAAGATACTTCAGAAAAGCATAAGAGAATATTTGATTAGAGAATCATCTACCGGATGCTGTTTCAACCACTTCCGAAACGATCTAAAAGTGTACACAGAGCTTGATCCCTTCAGAGACTTAGAAAAAGTCCACACACATCAACTGCATGGTGATAAATTTAGAGATCATGAGATACTAAGTTTTGAGCATAAAAACTTAACTCTTTTTCAGCTTCACTGGTGTAGTATTTTAAATTTAAAAAGCGAGAGGTATTCTCTGATAAGTAGCTTCCTACAGTAGGGACTGAATCAAAGCAGACACTCTTTAGCATGAGTGCACTCAGGGGTCACGACTGAATGCTGCCATGATTCAACCCTGGTTGAGCAATGGGAAGCCAGAGGCAGGAAGCTGTCTTGTTTATTAGAAATAGGGTAACCACAGTCTCAGACAACTGAGGAAGATTCTGCGGCGACTTTCATTCTGAATAGCAAGGCCTAGTGCAAAAGGAAAAAGAAAAAAATACCAAAGTATTTGGTATAGGTGTTTATATAGAACTAAACCTTATAGTTCTCTTGTTTACTTCTTAAAATGTGTAGTTAAAAAGGTACAACTCTTAAGGTTTCTTATTTAGCAATAGCTAAATGTTTAACAAAGCTCTCATATAAAGTCAAAGTATGAAAGAGTAGGTGGCATTGACTTCAGCCGTACTTGAGGAATTCAGAATAATATAACTTTAATTTAGGTGGGCGTGCCCTTCAAACTACTCCAAAAGAGATGTTCTCCTTGGGATTGCTGGGAAAATGGGGGAGAGGCTGCAGGGTAATTTTTGTTTTTATTATTTGATATAATTTGGGCCATCATTTGTTACATTTTTAATCACAGATGAAGAAACTGAGACTCCCCTCCTTCCCCCCCCACCCCAAAAAAAAAAATGTATTTCCTATCCGAAGTCTCACCATCTGGGAAGTATTATGGAACTTAGTTGAATGAATCTAAGTGAGAGTTACTATATGTTTGATAATTGACTTGCCATTTTGTGGGGAAAAATTCAGAAAAACTGAGGTATGCTTATATTAAAGGTTTTCTGGACATTATTTTCCCTCTGATACTTAGAAGGTACTTAAGAATCATGAAATTTGGTATAATTATTAAAAGCTGAGTTTGAAATCTAACTCCCTGCTTATTGTTGTGGGACCTTGGGCAACTTACTTATTTGGGCTTAAATTGCTTCATTTGTCAAATGAAGTTAATATAGAACCTACCTAAAAGGATTGTTGTGACATTTTGAAAGAATATATCTGAAATGCCTAGTCTGGTGCCTGGTATGTAGGGAGAGAGAGAGCAAGGTAAATGTGGACTGCTATTATGATGACTAATAATGTTATTTTGTTGTATAGTAACCTCAAGTTCCTCATTGGGAAGATCCATTTTTATTTGTGTCAAAGTATTGGACCACACAAAGTAGCTCAGGGACCAAGATTTAGCCCTCTGACTATACCCCTGTTTACTAGAATATAATTTTCCTCTGGTGGGCTGAAATAAATGCTCTATCAGGAATAAAGTTTAAGAAGTTAGACCCTGTGACTAGAGTTCAATGAACATTCCACAGAGAATAGATAATAGGAATAACAATGCCCACTTCACAGTAGCAGGTTTTATTCATGGTCCTTTTGTATATTAGATCCCTTCTTTCTTCTGTTTCTCACTCTTGGCTGGATATGGGTATACATTTTTATATGTTACTTTTGCATATTTTACTTAAATGATAAAATTATGTGTTAATTTTTTTTATATCTTTTGCAGATGAGGAAACTAAGGCTCTAAGAAACTTATAAAAATTACATGTTAAAAAGTGGTTGAATTAATTCTATTTCAGTTTTTGTTTTTCTTGTCCCTGTGTCTCTATATCTCTCTCTTCATCTGACTTTTCCCTTCTTGGTCTCCTTCATTTTCATCCTTACTCTTTCTCTTCTCCCTTTTTGTGCTACCATTCCCATTTCCCCTCTCATTTCCCTTATGTGTAACAAAAGTACGTACTTTCCAGCATATAAGATTTTCCTGGGTTAAAAAGTCGTTTTATACGCCGGAAAATATGGTATATTGGACTATATTAATGGGATTAGATATAATGGATTAGATATATTGGACTACCATATTTTCCAGTGTATAAGACGACTTTTTAACCCAGGAAAATCTTATACGCCCAGTTGTCTTATACACCGGAAAATACGGTAACTTTTAAGAAGTTTCTGTCCCTAATAATTTTTAAATTTTTATACCAATTTTAAAAGCAGATACATTTTCTTTTAACAGTGTTTAATTAATGCTCTGGCTGGTGTTTCTAAGTGGTTAAAACACTGCCCCTTGCACCAAAGGGTCACAGGTTCAATTCCAGGTCAAGGGCATATACCTGGGTTGCAGATTCCATCCCCAGCCCCAGCTGGGGAGCATGCAGGAGGCCATGTGGCTCTTACATAGATGTTTTTCTCTGTCTCTCTTCCTCTTTCCCTTCCCCTCGCTTCCTGTCTTCAACTCTCTCTAAAAATAATATCCTCTGGTGAGGATTAACAAGAACAACAAAAGTGGTTAATCAAGTTGTAATTTGTGGCCAATGCTTCCGTATCCCTCCCCTCCTTGTCCATGACTAGCTATAGGAAAATAAATTAGTTATCTTGTTTAGGACATGGAGGTGACTCATTGATACATATCTTAAAAATTAGCCTTTTCATTGCTAGACATTTCAACTTATACTTACTGAGTGTTCTGGTTTTAAAAGTCATCATAGTTGCCCGCTACTGCCGTTGTTTTAAATTTATTTCTTTAAAGTACCAAATCTGCTGTAACCTGTTCATTGGGGATCCAGTGAAATTAATTAGACCCTTTCAAAAGTAATGGGTGGAGGCCAGCGTGCCCCCTGGACCTGGGATAAAGAAGAGGAGGTTGTGGGCAGCTGGCTGCTCAGCCGTGCTCCTTCCTGTCTCAGCATCTTGTACTGGCTGTCCTGTTGCACTTTGTACCTACTCACATATGCACACATACGGCCCTTTGCCTTGCTATTGAAAAAAAAGTGTTTATTGATTTCAGAAAGAGGAAGGGAGAGGGAGAGAGACCAATAGCAATAATGAGAATCATTAATCGGCTGCCTCCTGCATGCCCCCTACTAGGGATTAAACCTGCAATCCAGGCATATGCCCTGACCAGGAATCGAACTGTGACCTCCTGGTTCATGGGTTGACATTCAACCACTGAGCCACACTGGCTGGGCTTGCTTATTTATTTATTTATTTATTTATTTAAATTTAATAAATATTTATTGTTCAGATTATTACAATTGTCCCTTTTTTTACTCCCCAGAGCTCACCTCCACCCGGTTCCCACCCCACCCTCTGCCCTTACCTCTCCCCCACTGTTCTCATCCATAGGTGTACAATTTTTGTCCAGTCTCTTTCTGCATCCCCATACCCCTTTTCCCCTGAGAATTGTCAGTACACTCCCCTTCTATGCCCCTGATTCTATTATATTCACCAGTTTATTTTGTTCATCAGATTTTTTATTTACTTGATTTTTAGATTCACTTGTTGATAGACATGTATTTGTTGTTCATAATTTTTATCTTTACCTTTTTCTTCTTCTTCCTCTTCTTAAAGAATACCTTTCAGCATTTCATATAATACTGGTTTGGTGTTGATGAACTCCTTTAGCTTTTTCTTATCTGTGAAGCTCTATATCTGCCCTTCAATTCTGAATGATAGCTTTGCTGGGTAGAGTAATCTTGGTTGTAGGTTCTTGCTATTCATCACTTTGAATATTTCCTGCCACTCCCATCTGGCCTGCATAGTTTCTGTTGAGAAATCAGCTGACAATTGTATGGGTGCTCCCTTGTAGGTAATTAACTGTTTTTCTCTTGCTGCTTTTAATATTCTCTCTTTGTCTTTTGCTCTTGGCATTTTAATTATGATGTGTCTTGGTGTGGTCCTCTTTGGATTCCTTTTGTTTGGGGTTCTGTGCGCTTCCTGGACTTGTAAGTCTATTTCTTTCACCAGGTGGAGGAAGTTTTCTGTCATTATTTCTTCAAATAGGTTTTCAGTATCTTGCTCTCTTTCTTCTTCTGGCACCCCCATAATTCGGATGTTGATACGCTTGAGGTTGTCCCAGAGGCTCCTTACACTATCTTCAAATTTTTGGATTCTTTTTCTTTTTTCTTTTCCAGTTGAGTGTTTTTTGCTTCTTTGTATTTCAAATCTTTGACTTGATTATTGTGGTCCTCTAGTCTGCTGTTAGGTCTCTGTATAATATTTTTTATTTCAGTCAGTGTATGTTTAATTTCTAGTTGGTCCTTTTTCATATCCTCGAGGGTCTCGCTAAATTTATCGGCCTTTTCTAGGAAATTCTTGAAAAACCTTATAACTGTGGTTTTGAACTCTATATCCAGTCATTTGCTTTCCTCCATTTCTTTCATTTGTGATCTGTTTCTTTGTCTCTGCATTTTCGCTGCTTCCCTGAGTTGGTAGCATAGCTTTGTGTGCTAGGTGTCCTATAGGGCCCAGTGGCTCAGCCTCCCCCAGTTACCTGAGGTAGACACTCTTGGTGCACCCCATTGTGGACTGTGTGCACAGCCTTGTTGTAGTTAAGCCTTGATTATTGTTAGTATCACTGGGAGGAATTGACCTCCAGGCCAACTGGCTGTGAGAATCAGCTGTGTCTACACTGGGAGAACTTCTGTGCTGGAGACAACCTTATGAGACAAGACTTGCGAAATTGCTAAAGCCTCTGTGCTCAGCTTGGATGGGGCGGAGTCTCAGGGTGGAGCAGGCAGCTTTGGCTTCCCGTCAGCCCTGCCCTATGAGGCCCCTGGGTCTCAGTGTCCCTCGGTAATTGCTGCAAGCACCTCTGAGAGAAAGCCACCCTCGAGTTTTGCCCGCTGCCAGACAGTCCAATTCCTCCCCAAATGAGTCTGGATTCCCAGAAACTCGCCTGGAACTGGAGTTCAGCGTAGTCAGGAGCTTCCATCTCCCTCCCACTTTAGAAAGCCAGCCGTGCACTTAGCCGCCTGTTCAATCAGCAGTCAGTCCTCTCTGCGTGCACGCGCCTCCGGACCTTTGCCTTCTGCAGCTCCCCTGAGTCTCAGTGTGCTTTCTCTTTTCCTGACAGTCCAGATTCCCCCCGAATGAGTCTGGTTTCCCAGAGTCTTGCCCAGTACTGGATTTCAGCCCAGTCTGGAGCTTCTGTCTCCCTCCTGCTATAGAAAGCCAGCCACGCACTCAGCCGCCCGTGCACTCAGCTGCCCGTCCTCTCCACGCACATGCGCGTCTCCATACCTCAGCCTTTTGCAGCTCCTCTGAGTCTCAATGTGCTTTCCTCTTTCCTTCTAGTTGTAGAATTTCCACTCAGCCAGCTTTCCTGTGTTTCTGGATGGTGTCCGTTTTGTCTTTTAGTTGTAGTTTTGATATTGTTGTGCGAGGCAGCAGTTTAGGTGTTTACCTATGCCGCCATCTTGGTTTTCCTTGGGCTTGCTTTTTTAATATATATAATATGAAAAAGACCATGTAGAGCTAGCTTTATGAAGATATACTGAAAAGTTAAAAGTTCAGAAACAAAAAAGGTTGAAATTGAATAGTGGACCATGTTTTTAAAATTCCCACATCATCAGGATCCAACAACCTGGGCTTGGGCACTCATCGTGGTCTGTGACTTCCTTCCTTCCTTCCTTTCTTCCTCCCTCCCTTTCTTTCTTCCTCTTTCTTTTCTTTCATTAATGGCTCCCAGTAACTTCAAAAAGTAATCCTTGTGAAGTTACTGGGAGTACTACAGCTTTCTCAGGCTCTTGTGCCCAGATCCAGTTCCGGATCCCTTTGTACTTACCTAAGGGCTCATTAATATTTTCCCACTCATTAATATTCTCCTTTCCCCTTCACTACTAGGTCCCAAAGTGGAGGAGGAAGCCTGCAGGTTTATTTTTCCACGGAGAAGAATTTCACTCCCCTCCCCTCCCAAAGACAGGCATGGCTTCTAAATACTTTCCACTCCTCTTTACATGTAGAAATAAAGCCAAAGCAAACTATGGTCCTGCTGGCTTTTTGGTGGAGTAGATTTTGGATGAGTTGGAGTTTACTGTAGCTTTAGAATAACATTTTTTACTTTGACAGTCGGGTAACACAATTTTTATTTTCACAGATTACTTTTCTGAGCCTGTTAGTAGACCAAAGCATGGCAAATACTTGAATAAGTTTTACTTCTCTCCTCTGTGTAGGAAAGTATGCTAAATAGGATTCCTATACACTCAAAGGGATATACTGCATAATTTTACACCTAGTGCCATATAAGTTGGATTTCTTATTCATCACACACCATATGCAGTGTTATTAATCTTTACTGTAAGTAGAATGACAAGTGAGCAATAAACGCAAGGCTTTAAGTCACTACCAACAAACATACAGGGGGAAAAGCCACTAACAGATGCTTCAGAAACAAGTGGCAGTCAGTGAGATTTGGGTTACATGTATGTTGCATGACTGATGTGCTGGTGAGTACGCTCAATATGGTCCTAGCTCTTCACTCACGTCACAGTGTGGGCTCCATTCTTTCCTTTTCTCCCTCCACATTCCCTCCCTCTCTCCCTCCCTCTCTCCCTTCCTCCCTTCCCAGGACCTCTCCCACCTCCTAAATCCTATCAAAATTATTTTCTCTGGGTGGGAACCGCTTCCCTCTTTACTCTTCCTTTCCACCTTTCAAGCAGTTTTATTTTTCTGTATCTTTGGTCCGAGGCATGCCCATGTTTACCTGAACTGGTTTGAGAATTGTCTTGGAATTGGGTTGACACTGCTTGTACTTCTTGTTCCTGTTTCCTTGGCATTTCTTGCCCACCTTAACAGTCCACTGTTGCTCACGGAGTTTTTTCCGCTATTGTTACCTGTGCCTGCTCAGCCAATTGCACCTTGGACTCGTTCCCGGGCCTTACCATGCATCCATTTTCCTGGCTCTGGGCCTAGTGCTTTATACCCATTGCTTACTGCTCACCTGCTGCCTGGAACAACTGTGTTTAGGGTAGACTAATGCTGTTGTTTTCCTTCTGTCACCATTGCTTATCCATACTCTCTGTGTTAAAAGGAAAACCTTCTGTGGACACATCTTGCCTATTTCATGGGCTGAGCCACAGTGAGCTCTGCCTGCAGAGAAGATAAGATCAGCTCCAAAGGCAGAAGAGCCTTGTTATGGCGCCCTGGGAAGTAGGTTCAAGGCAGTGGGTTGTGTTTATAATTTGTTTCCATACTCTGGTGATGAGCATCCCATGTGTACAGTGATATAAAGACCAGGCCTACTTGGGACAAGCTTTTTTGCTTTCTGTTGCATCTTGTAAAGAACCAAGAAAATACAGTTTACAAGTCTCTTCAGATACTTTGATTGCAAAGTAAATGCCTCGCATTGATTTATATTTTGTGACCCATCAACACAAGTGTCTTTTTTTCTTCTTCTAATAAATTTCTCTGTAACCAGGGTTTTGTGTTTTAAAGATATTCAAGTGAATGGAGTGGATTTGAGAAATAGATGTTAACAGAGTCGGTAGAATACATAGGTACCTTGGTACTGACTTCCGGTTGGTCGAGGCTCCGGTCGTTGTGAATGTTATGGACCCTGGGTTTTTATATATTAGGATGTTTTTGTTGCTTTTTAGAGAGAGAAGAACAGAGAAGGAGAGGGAGAGAGAAATATGGATGAGAGAGACATGTCTATTGGCTGTCTCCTGCATGCTCCCTAATGGGGATAAGGCCCATAACCAGGACATGTACCCTGACCAGGAATCCAAACCAGAACCTCTTGTTCCGTGGGATGATGCTCAATCCACTGAACCATGCTGGCCAGGCTGCACATAGTTTGAAGAGTAAGGTTTAAGAAAAAGCAACGATTCTTTGCTTGTTTTCTTCCTCCTATTTTTTCAGTCTCTGAGGAACTTTTCTTATCTGTTTTACCTGGTTCTTTTGATTTTTAAACTTGGTATCTCTAAATAACTTGTACACATTGTTTTTGTTTTGTTTTCTTTTGTTTTTAGTGTTAGCCCTTATCAGTGGATGGCCCAGTAATGTAATATGAGGATTTTATTCTTCAACTCCATGCCCCTACCAAACACAACTTTCCTGTCTCTCCAGTGTAGTTACCCCACCTTTGGTTAGCTCAATATTAAGTGTTTACATAATTATACTTATGGAGATGCTGCTCACAGCTGTGCTGTATACAATGATTACTTTGCCTTTGCTATAATTTTTATTGTCTGCTTCAATCCTCGATTGTCTAATTCTCTATGCAGTCAGACTCATGAGGTGTTCTCTCATGTTCTCCTTGGAGCCTTCAGTCCTGCCCTGCCTTGTGCACAGCTCTTGTCTTGGGGTCTCCATAGCCATCCTTTCCTTCTCTTATGCCCTCTGTCTCCTCATCTCACGTTTCTGTCCTTTCTGTGTACTCGCTTCTTTGCTACGCACATCCTCCTACCTGAGGAAGGAGGTTGTAGGAGAGGTAACTTTTTGAAATCTAGCATGTTTAGTATATCTTTACCTTTACACTTGATTGATAGTGTAATTGGGTCTGGAATTCAGAATGGGAAATACTTTTTCTTTGAAATTTGAAGGCAATCCTCCCTTCCAGTTTCTATTTGGATGACATTGCAATTCCCAAAACTTTTATTAATAAGCTTTTCTCTCCTGCCTCTTGTGTTTTCTCTCTGTAATCTCATAGAAAAGTCTTCTTGTTCTAAGTGTCCCTTGTCAGTGATGGCCTTTATGTGGTCTGTCTTCATCACTTTTTGTAGCGTCTGCAGCTGGCCTTATCATTCATAAACTTAAATTCTTGTCTTAGGATTTTTTTTTCAAATACAGAAATTTAATTTTATCTCAATTAATTCACTTACTGAGTTCAGATAGCAAGCAACCAGATACAAACATGTTAGAGGATCTGGGGGTACTGTTTCCTCCAAAGATTTCAACCTCAAATCCACTTTCATCATTCGTTTATGAGTTCCAAGAATGAAAGTTTGAGGAACAACTATTTTGTTGATGCTTTTCTCATCGCCATTTTCTCTTTAACTCCCATATCCTGAAATCCTGGGCTAGAATTGTGAATTTTAAAATTATTTTTCTCTTCTGTCTTTTCTTCTACTTTCTAAAAGATTGTATCATCATAGTTTTCCTATCTTCTTGTCTAATATTTCACTTTTTTAAGTTCTAAAAATACTTTTCATTGTTGTTTTTATTCCTGTAATAATCAGTTTCTTAAAACAAGAGTTTTCTTTCTTTTTTTTTTAAAGAATATTTTATTTTATTTTTTTTTTTACATTTTTTAATTGAGTTATTATATGTGTACATATATTGATTTTTAGAGAAAGAGGAAGGGAGAGGGAGAGAAGCATCAATGTGAGAGCATAACTTTGATTGGCTGCCTCCTGCATGCCCCTACTGAGGATCCAGTCCACAACCTGCCAAGTGCCCTGACCAGGAATTGAAACAGCAATCTTTCAGTGCATGGGGCAGTGCTCAACCACCTGACCTACACTGAGCAGGGCCATAAATAATCTTTTATAATGACATCCTCTTCTCGTGTTTTTTTTTTTTTTTTTAAATGCATTAATAATCTCTGTAATATCTGGTTGGAACACTAAATGGCTTTCTGATCCTTTGAGTTCGTCTGTGGATTTCTTTGCATGGTCACCTATCTGGGCTACTATTTTTTGAGACCCTGATGGTAAGAAATATCTTTAGGTTTGATTCTAGGGCTAACTAATTGGGTTCTCCATCGAAAGACCTTCAAGATTCTGGCCTACAGGTATGGAGTAACCTTAATAAGAAAAAAAATGGACATCTCATCACTCTCTTCCCTCCCTCACTCTGTTTCCTCCTTCACTCTGTTCTCAGTATGAATCCTTTACCCACAGTGTCCCTGGTCTCTCAGCAGAGGCCCCATGTTTTATTCTCACCAGATAATAACCACTGGTCGTCTAGGATTGTGGAGGGTAGTCATCCATGTTTATTCTGGAGATTTTACTAATATGGAGTTGACATTTGTTTGTTTTGTTTTGTTTTTAATTAATATTGCTTCTCAGTTTTCCTCACAATTGGCTTAGTCTGCTAAATCATTTAGCTTTATTCTATCTGCCTTTTCTTTTCTTTCTTTCCTGTTAATGACTCATCTCACATTCTATGTCTAAAAAAATCTGTTACCTCTCATTTTATTTGAATTGGGGAAAGACTGAAAGTCAGTGTGCATGATCAGTATGCTCTCTCTTGATCCAAAAATCATATTCTTGTTGACCATTTGAATTTCTCTACTGTCAATCATGTATTCATATTTTTAAACTTTATTCTTTTTTAATTTACATTTTTTATTGTTTAAAGTATTACATGAGTCTCCTTTTTCCCCCATTGACCTCTCCCCAGCCACCCCCACCCCCAAGCACAGTCCCTCTCCCCCCACTACTGTCTGTGTCTATTGGTTATGCTCATATGCATGCATACAAGTCCTTTGGTTGATCTCCTCCCCTCTTCTTCCCGGCCTTCCCTCATAGGTTGTACAGTCTGTACGATGCTTCTATGTCTCTGGTTCTATTTTTGTTCATCAGTTTATGTTGTTCATAATATTCTACACAGTGTTATCATGTGATATTTATCTTTCTCTGACTGGCTTATTTCGCTTAGCATAATGCTCTCCAATTCCATCCATGCTATTGCAAATGGTAAGAATTCCTTCTTTTTTACAGCAGCGTATATTCCATTGTGTAGATGTACCACAGTTTTCTAATCCACTCGTCTGCTGATAGGCACTTAGGCTGTTTCCAAATCTTAGGTATTGTAAGTTGTGCTGCTATGAACATAGGGGTGCATATATCCTTTCTGATTCATATTTTTACCTGTTTTTTTTTTTAGTTTCTTCTTTTCTTTCCAGATTTTCCTTATTTATCGTAGATTTTAAATTTCTTACTTAATTTACATTCTAATTCTAACTTTGGGCCACATGATAAAGGTCTACTTTTGAAACTTCAACTTTTCTAAAATGTGAGGTTAGATGTTATATTGCTGGACTCTCTGTATGTATTGTGTGTGTGAGTCCCCAAATGTAAGTACTACAATGATTTAATGCCTTAAACTTTCTAATACTCTCTCACCTTAAAAGTTTTTCTTACTCTCTTTTAAATTACAGTCTCTAAAAGAACACGTATTATGTAGCATATGATTTGCCTAAGTTGTCCTGGTTAGAAAATATGGTATCCCAACTGTGGTAGAGGCTGATTGTCCCACAAGATCTGTTTTTTCCTTCTGTGATAATATAATTTTTAGTTGCCCACATGACAATGATATTGTCTAGCCTCTGGATGTGGTCAAGCAAGTTCTAACCAGTGAGATGTAAGTGCATGTATGGTGCAGGAGCTTCTATGAACCCACTTAGAAATCACCTAGTCCCATGGTCGGCAAATTGCGGCTCGCGAGCCACATGCGGCTCTTTGGCCCCTTGAATGTGGCTCTTCCACAAATACCATGGCCTGGGCGAGTCTATTTTGAAGAAGTGGCATTAGAAGAAGTTTAAGTTTAAAAAATTTGGCTCTCAAAAGAAGTTTCAATCGTTGTACTGTTGATATTTGGCTCTGTTGACTAATGAATTTGCCGACCACTGACCTAGTCCATTTCTTTTCCCCATATCATCATCTCTTCTTTGTTTCTGTTGTGTGAAATGTGGACAATATGGTTAGAGGTCTAGCTGCCATAGTAAACCAATGGGATGAAACTCTAGGAAAGGTGGCACTGTGATTTGGAATGTGATGGATTCTGTAAGAGCTGGGGAAGCAGAACTTTCATACCAACCCCTAAGTGCTTGACTTTGTACCTTGAATGCTAGAGATAGAAACTACAGCCGTATCTAAGCCACTGTCTTTTTAAGTTTGTTGACATTCACAGCTTTGATCCACCAACTCAAATTTGCTTAATCAAAAAAGGATTTATGGTTTATTGACTTATGGAATAGATTCATCCAAGAGGTGAGGCTGTTTTTGAGTACAGCCCCATGCAGCCGTTTAAATTATGCCATTAATACCCTCTTTCTCTATTCACTGAAAGCTTTGTTGTTTCTGCTGGCTTTATTCTAAGACTATTAAAATGTGGCAATAGTATTGCTGCCTCTATCATAAGGACATTTTACATTCTTAGAGAAAGAGCAGAGACTTCTTCTGATACCTTAACAGCATTTTCCAAACCAATCAAGGCGACCTCATGGGAAAATGTTCAGATTGGTTAGGTCAAGGTCATAGGCCACTCTCAGGCTGGAGGGGAAGGGACTGAGCAGAATTTATGTTGGATGAAGAATTGATGGTCCTGAGAAGATTCTTGGAAGATAGATATATGTCCAATTGCAATATACATAATTAAGTTTCATATTGATATAATTAAAAAACACACACACACACACACACACACACACACAGACACACACACACTCTGAGTGGCCAGATTATTATGATCTCTGAATGCATAATAATCTGGCCACTCAGTGTACTTCTCTTGAGTACCTCATTTATTTGATATCAAAGATACTATAAATCATGCACCTGATCAGTTTTCCCCTTTGCACTGGCTGATAGAAAGCTCAGGGCAAATAGGTGGTTGATCTCCAGCAAAAGTCTAGAATACTTTTGGCACCCATTTGAGATACAAATACACTGAGTGGCCAGGTTATTATGCATTCAGAGATCATAATAATCTGGCCACTCAGTGTATATATGTTAATTGCTTGCTTTTCTTTCTAAAGAAAACAATGAATGTTAAAATGAATAATTTACAGAAGACCCTATGGCAGTAAAAAGATAATAAATATAATTAATATCTACAATGGTGTAGTAAGAAAGTGCAGAGTAGTCTTTGCCTATATAGAACACAGTAGTAAGATTGTCAGATGAAAATATGTGGTAAAAGAATCAACCCATAATGTTTGTAAATAGAGAGAATTCTGTTAATGATACTTAAACATTTCCTATTAGAGTGGTTACCGTGTATCTGAGCAATCTCAACTATAGTCCAGAAACCAACAACCTTATATGATTAATTTCTAATTTATAATCTCTTAAGGGTAACTCTTCTCCTCCTGTGACCCTCTCTAAAGGCCCCACCTGATGTCATAGTGACCTTTTTTTGGGTGGAAAAACAAACCTTTAAGGACCCCTCAAAATAAATGGAATATGTTTTTTCTTTTGCAAAACAGATGGAAAGTATAATATTTATTTTTAATACATTTTTAAAAGGTGTAGCCAGTGAACACAGTAAGTGCTTCCATAATCTTTTACAGCTTTATTGAAGTATGATATATAAGAATTGCACATATTTACTATATATAATTTGATGAGCTTGAACATATGCATATCCCATGATACCATCACTGTAATTAAGGTATAAGTACATCCATTACCTCCAAGAGTTTCTGTGTCCCTTTGCTTTTTTGGGGGGAGCACTTAAAATGAAATTTACCCTCTTAACACATTTAAGTGCACACTACCATAGTATTAATTATAGGCACTGTATTGCACAGCAGATCTCTAGAACTTATTCTTCTTTTGTAAATGTAACTGTATACCAGCAAACAAAAGCTTCCTTCCAGAAACCTTTTAAAATTTTAGTTTTGAGGAGATGAGGCAGGTATTTTTAAAAATTAAATTTTATTTTAAAATATTTTAGATTTACAGAAATAATGTGAGGGTAGTACAGAAGATTCTTATATACCCCACACCCAGTTCCCCTATACTGACAGTTTACATTAGTATTATACATGTATTATAATTCATGAAACTAAAGTCCATCCTTGCTTCATGTCACTTCAGTTTTACCCACTGTCCTTTGTCTGTTCTAGGATCCCATCCAGCAGCCCTCACTACATTTTGTGGTCCTATGTTTATGACTTTGTCTTGGCTCTGACAGTTGTCAGACTTTCCTTGTATTTGATGACTTTGACAGCTTGCAGAGTTCTGATCAAATATTTTGTAGAACGTCTCTCAATTAGTATTTGTCTGATGTTCTTCCCGTGATTGGTCTGGAGTTACAGATTTTTGAGAGGAGGATCCCAGAGGTAAAATGCCATTCTCATTACATCAAATCAACAGTTATATACTATGGAAATGACTTTCAATGGTTACTGCTGCCCTCGATTACCTGGTTGAGACAGAGTTTCTCCACCATAAAGTCCCTCTCTTTCCTTCTTTTCTCACTGGTATTCTCTGGAAGGAAGTAACTTAAGGAATGGGAGTTATGCTGCACTTTCTTGAAGGTACAGTGTACAGAGAAATTATTTGGAATTCCTCAGCTTATGAGACTTGTCTCTTCTTCCTTACTCATTTGCTTTTCATCTATTTATCTGCCCACCCCACCCCACCCCACCCCACCCTAACCCATTCCTTCCCATTCCATCCATTTCTATCCCTTCCTTCTTCCCAGTTATATCAGTATAGACCTGTGGATTTTTATTTTATTCTTGGAATTATAATCATTTTGTTGATCAAATTGTTCCAGTTTTGGTCATTGGGAACTCTTTTACTTGGCCTCTGTATCCCTTTGACAAACCTCAGTTATCATGTTTTGTTTAGTGTTTGTTTTTAAATGTAATTCTCTACTTTTCTGGCACTGCAAGAAGCTATACATTCTATATTGTATTTCCTGCCTCGGTCCTAAAATCAGCCATTTCTCCAGGGAGACCTGGCTCCTGTTATTGGTGAGAGGTATTAGAATCCAAGATCTGGGTTCTAGGTGTGCTTGCTGCTGCGAGGTTGTTGCAAAGCAGGTGTTTCATCATCCCATTTCACAGAAGCAGAATTGGGATCCCAAATAACAGTGCTAGTAAAGGAAGAGGATGGAAGTAGTGGGGTTCCAGGGTGGAGTCTGAGGCCTTGTGTCTGTAGTTTGAGCCTTGACAGGTTTTTCTTCCTCGCTGTTACTTTTTGTGAGGTGGCTTATTTTCCTAGGGACTCGGATGAGGCATTCATCTAAGGGCAAAGTGTAAGAGGGTTTTTTATTTCTGTTCTGACTGCAGAGGTTATTCATTGATTGACCACAATGTGTTGTTGTTTTGCCAAAAAGGCATGGAAATGAAACATGATCTGCTAAAGAATATTGTATATTGTTGATGACTATACATATAGATGCAAAATTTCTTATAAGCTTGTTGGTAAACATAGGGGTGTTTTATGGATTTAATGCTTTCTTACTTCTTTCAATCTAAACAGCAATTGCTGTGAGGATCAGCCCAACTTAACATAACAAAGCCATTGACCAATTTTGACAATTTTAGTCTTTATTGAAAACATAAACATTTCCTTAAATATAGAAATGCAAACCTTTGTCAAGGGACTCTTCCTAGGAGAAAAATGTAAACCTGTTATGTCTTTTTACCACATAAACTACCTTTGTCCCTTTCCATTAAGTAATTAATCGATGCTCTTTATAAATGGGAGCTTGGTAGCTTTTACTGTTCCAAGACATTTAAGGATTAGAATTTACTATATTTTAGTAAAACATCAAGAAACACTAAAATCATTGCGTTTACACACACACACACAAGTTAATTTCCATTTGTCCACTGGGGTCTGTACTGTGTTTGTAGGCAAATTGGAGTGAATTTTGTAATTGTCTCAGTTTCATTGCCCTGTTTTGTCACAGACAGAATGACCCTCATTCACACCACTGTGAATTTTCTTTTCCTGGTCCTTCTTCCTCACACCCTAATTTAGTCATCACTAAACATAGCCTATTCTTTTGAAGCATTTGAGTGTATTAATTTTTGATATTTTAAATGGTTTAATCTGTCAAAGGATGAGGATCTTTTTTTTTTTTTCATCTGGCCATTAGCAGGATAATTAGAAAAGCTTGAGTAGTGCTAGACCCTTATTTCATCCAATCTTTCAACTTTACAGACTTAATGAAAAAGTAGTATTTCATGGAGGCAATCTCAGTTTAACCTTGGGGAGAAGTTTTTCAATTAGTCAGACTCTACTTATCATGCATGGAATCTTATTTACTTTTCTTCTTCCTCCTCCCCTCCTCCTCCCCCTCCTTCCCCCTCCTCCTCCCCCTCCTTCCCCCTCCTCCTCCTCATCCTCTTCTTCCTCCTCCTACTCCTCCTGCTTCTCCTTTTTCTTCTCTTCCTCCTCCCCCTCCTCCCCCCCCTCCTCCTCCTCCTCCTCCTCCTCCTCCTCCTCCTCCTCCTCCTCCTCCTCCTCCTCTGCCTTTTTCTGTGTGTGTGTGTGTGTGTGTGTGTGTGTGTGTGTGTGTGTATGTGTGTGTGTGTGTTTGGATAATCTTGAGGAAGATCCTTACTAATCTTTTGTTGCTTCTTGAATCTCTGGTTCCCCTCTTTCTCTGTTTCTTTTTACTTTGCTGTGTCTCCTGGGATATCCAGGTACTAGAAAGTCTTCTTACCCATAGAGATCATTGTGCTGTCTCAGTTTTAATTTGTGCCTCAGTTAATGCTTTTCTCATATTCATTTAAATGCTTTATGAGTTTCTGTTCTCTGAAGCAAAGATCTTATCTGTTTGCTTGAATGACACATTGCAAATATTTAATGTTACATATTTATGAGGACCTTCTGAATTATTTTATTACCCTTTTGGACATACTTATCAGTTCTTAATTGATGTTAAGGCTCAACAATCCATTAAGTCTTTCAGTCAATTCAAATTCAGGCTGTAACTAGGATTCGTATGGCTCTTCCTCCAAGTGTTTAACATAGCTGAATCAAAACAGCTCCTATCCTGGGTTTGCTTCTTTTAAGCGGTGTTTGGGACCCTCTAACCTTTTGATATCATTGTTATAGTAAAAACATGGAATATGCCTGGCAGAGGGAGCTGCTCCGAGGTCATATCCATTTTCAAGATTGGGTCCTCATGCTGCTAATTGCACTTGAGACCTTATCTCTTAAGAATTAGCAGATACACTCATTCTAAATATTTAATTAAGTTATGCATAAGCCATCTGCATCACAGAAAGTAATAATAGCAAACACTTATATAGTACCTATTTGGCATATACATATTTTATATGAAGGAGGTAGTATGTCATAATATTAATTTTGCAGATGATGAAATTAAGGTGCAGAGAATTTATATATCTTGAGTGCATTCACACTATAGCAAGTGTGGAGGCATGAGTGGACTAAGGCATTCTGACTCAAAAGATTGCTGTACAAATTTCACTGTCCTGTCCTGGCTTCCACTCCTTTTTGCTGTGTGTGTGTGTGTGTGTGTGTGTATGTGTGTGTGTGTGTGTGTAAGTCAGAGAAATCTGGGGGAATTTCATTGCCATATCTTTGATTTTGGATTTCTTTTTCATGAAGTTGAGCTGCGGATGTTAGTGATTTTGATGAGTTTTAGGAAATAACAGGTGCCACAATCAATTGAGCTATTAAAGTTCCTGTCCTCTCACTCATCAAAATTTTAGCCTATTTACACAATGCTTGCCTTTGAGAATGTCAGTATCTTAATGATGGAATGTTTAAGGTCAATTCTATTTGATAAATATTTATTAATCATCTCCTGTGTGCAATCCCATCTGAGGCATGGTACTCATAAAAAAGTACATAAGATATATCTTTGAACTGGGTGGGACAAGGCAAGTGTTATCCTTACGAAAATACGTAAATACTTCCATAATAAATACTTACATAAGTAACTACCCCTCAAGGCCTGTGAACGGCATGAGAATTAGGGGGTGGTTTAGAGATGGTAGAGAATTATCACATACTTTCTTTGAGGAAGTTGCTTTGCAGCTAAGTTGGGAAGATGGAACTTATGTCAGAGGTATTTGAGTGGAAAGGAATGATTTGAGCAAAGGTGTGGCTAAAATGTGTACATGGTGGGGAATGATTTTCAAGATGTGGTTTGGGGTTATAGTGTGAATATTATTTATTCCTGGACAATTGCGGCACTGCAAATGGAAAAAAATCTCAAATTGAGAGTCATCCTCAGAACTCATAGGACTTGACAGCTGATAGAATGACAAAGGTCTGGGTGGAGGAGGAGGGGTCAAGGATGATGTCAAGCTTTTAAGTCAAGGAGACTTTGGAGAGGTATAAGATAGTGTGGATGGAAATCAAAAGAGTGGTTTTCATTCTAACCTGCTTTGCTAAGGCATACATTATTGTGAGACTTGGTATAAACATGTTTTAGTACCTCAGCTTTTGAAAATCTGGGTTGTATGACGATACTGTATATGGATGTGTGTTTAAGGAGAGAGGACTGCTCCCAGAGGAATTGTGGAGAAAATGCCTATCAGTAACAGCAGCTTTGTTTTGTAGTATAATATTTTGTGTCTAAATGAGGTATTCTAAGAATCTCTTATTCAATCTTAAGTGGTTTGAAAATAAAGGAGAGAAGTTGTAAGCACGTTGGCACTGAGTTTATAGTACTAGAAGTCCATTTCATTCCCGAAACTGTTCTTGGCTTGATGGAGGACCCCTAGGTCTCTGGATTTCTCTGCGCTAGTCCAGGACTGTGGGTGTTCAGTGCATCTGCGTGGGGCATCAGTTAATTTTTCAGGAGTAATGGGTGGTCTATATTGCACAGTCCTGTATTCCGTATATAGGTGGCATGGAGCACACCTTTGTCTCTTCCTTCTAGATGCTCTTCATGATGGCATGAATCCTGTTTGCTTGAGATGACTGTTGAATTTTAACACGTGACACTATGCCTGGTACATGATAGATACCTTATGTTAATGTGAACCTTATGTTAATATGAGCATTTTATATTAGTTACACATGGTAGACACAAAAAATATATGTGAAGTGATGATTTGTTTCCAAAGTCTGTGGCAGATTAAGTTTTCAGAGACATGACATTCTGAATGCTGTCTATTAGGGAACATTTAAATTAACGAACCTATATATCTTGTTTGCCATTTGGATATTTTAATATATGGTATCTGTAGTTGAGTTATTTTATCCAGAATGTCTGTTTAACACCACACCCAGTTTTTGACATTCATGTTTGTTTTTTCTTTTCCCCTGTAAGAAGTTTTTCTTGGCCCTTTATACTTATGAATATATTTTAGCTCAGATTATAAAGCTCCACAAAACATCAGATAAATAGTACTTTTTGGATGCTTATTGGGACTGCATTGAATTCATATGCTTTCTTTTTGTAGATAAATGACATTTTAAATATAAATACTTTTAGTCTCATAACTTGTTATCTCTAGTCATTTATTTAGGGCTGTTTAATATTTCTTGATAAATTTTTAGGTCAACTATATTATATTTAACAGGGAAACAAGAAAATTCCATACCATAGTAAATCATGTTAATTTTGCTTAAACATCCTTTTTTTCTAGTTTTATTGAGATGTAATTGACATATAATCACTGTATAAGTTTAAGATGCACAGCATAATGGTTTGACTTACATATACTGTGAAATGATTACTGCTGTAAGTTTAATTAGCACCCTCCTTGATACAGAAACAATAAAAATAGCAGGAAAAAAAAAAGAAAGGATTTTTTTTCTTGTGATGAGAACTCCTAGGACTTACTCTCATGTGTTTGGTTTATGAACAAGCCATAATACATAATTTCTACATTAACAACTGCAAGGCATTATTTTATATTGAATTATTTTATTTTATTTATTTATTTTTAATAAATCTTTATTGTTCAGATTATTACAATTGTTTCTCCTTTTTTTCCCCCCATATCTCCCCATCACCCGGTTCCCTCCCCCCATTGTCCTTATCCATAGGTGTATGATTTTCGTCCAGTCTCTTCCCATACCCCCCACACCGACACCCCTTTCCCCCTGAGAATTATCAATCCACTCCCATTCTATGCCTCTGATTCTATTATGTTCACCAGTTTATTCTGTTCCTCAGATTTTTAATTCACTTGATTTTTAGAATCACTTGTTGATAGATATGTATTTGTTGTTCATAATTTTTATCTTTACTTTTTTCTTCTTTTTCCTCCTTTTAAAGAATACCTTTCAGCATTTCATATAATACTGGTTTGGTGGTGATGAACTGCTTTAGCTTCTTCTTATCTGTGAAGCTCTTTATCTGCCCTTCAATTCTGAATGATAACTTTGCTGGGTAGAGGAGTCTTGGTTGTAGGTTCTTGCTATTCATCACTTTGAATATTTCTTGCCATTCCCGTCTGGCCTGCATAGTTTCTGTTGAGAAATCAGCTGACAGTCGTATGGGTGCTCCCTTGTAGGTAACTAACTGTTTTTCTCTTGCTGCTTGTAAGATTCTCTCTTTGTCTTTTGCCCTTGGCATTTTAATTATGATGTGTCTTGGTGTGGTCCTCTTTGGATTCCTCTTGTTTGGGGTTCTGTGCGCTTCCTGAACCTGTAAGTCTATTTCTATCACCAGGTGGGGGAAGTTTTCTGTCATTATTTCTTCAAATAGGTTTTCAGTATCTTGCTCTCTCTCTTCTGGCACCCCAAAAATTCGGATATTGGTACGCTTAAAGCCATCCCGGAGGCTCCTTATGCTATCTTCACACTTTTGGATTCTTCTTTCTTTCCGCCTCTCTGGTTGGGTGTTTTTTTCTTCCTCATATTCCAGATCTTTGGTTTGACTCTTCGGGTGCGGTGGTCTACTCTGTTTATTCTTTATTTCAGACAGTGTATGCATAATTTCTGACTGGTCCTTTTCCATTTTTTGGTATTCTCATTTAGGTCCTTGAAGGTCTCTTCAAGTTTATCAGCGGTTTTTAGAAGATTCTTGAGTAACCTTATAAATATGGTTCTGAACACTGTGTTGTCCATTAGTTTGCTTTCATCTATCTCTCTTACTTGTGACATACTTCGATGTCTCCACATTTTGGCTGCCTCCCTGTGTTAATGGAGTGGCTTTGTGTGTTCGGTGACCTATAGGGGCCGGTAGCTCAGCTTCCCCAATCATCCTAGGTGGTCGCTCTTGGTACTTCCCTTTGTGGGCTGAGTGGAAAGTCTTGGTGTAGTTAAAAGCCCTGATTGCTGTTGGTACACTGGGAGGAATTGACCTCCGGTCCAATTGGTTGTGAGGGCCTGCTGTGTCTATAACGGAAGAAATGCTGTGCTGGAGACACAGTAGGGCTTTGGTGCTCACTGAGTCTGCCTCTTGAATGTGTCCCTTATGAGAGTGGTTGAAATCTGGTGTCGTCCACACCGACAGAAAAGTCACTCTCACTCTCCAACCGATGGCCAAGAGTCCCGTAGGCATCTGGGTCCCCCGCGTGTCCCCAGAAACTGGAGTTCAGAGTGGTTGGGATTGTTGGTATCACTGGCGGGAGTTGGCTGTGAGGATCAGCAGTGTCTCCGCTGGGAGAGATTCTGTTCTCAGCTTGGATGGGGCGGAGTCTCAGGGTGGCACAGACAAGCTTTGGTTTCCCGTCTGCTCCGCCCCAAGAGGGGCGGTTTCTCCGTGCCCGAATTAATGGCTGAGCGCCTCTGAGAGAAGGCAGCTTTCGAGCCTCGCCCGCTGCCAAACAGACCAGTTTCTCCCAGACCGCAGCTGGATTTCAGTGCAGTTGGGAGGTTTTGTTTTTCTCCCAAACGAGAAAGCTAGCCATGCAGCGTCTGCTGCCCTCCCTCTCCACACGCTGCGGGTAGCCTGCCATGTATTCAGCCACCCGCCCTTTCCGCGCTCACGGATCTCCGCACCTCCACAGCTCCTGAGGCTCAGCGTCCCCCTCTCTTTTTTTCTCTAGTTGTAGGTTTTCCACTCTGCCAGCTTTCCAGTGGTTCTGGACGGTGTGCGCTTTGTTTTCCAGTTGTAGTTTCAAAATTGTTGTGGCAGGCAACAATTAGGTGTTTACCTTATGCCGCCATCTTGGTTTCCAGAACTATTTTGAATTTTTGGATGACAGGTCATGGGTGAAAGGTTTGGGGTATTACAGGGTGTTGCTGTGTGTAAATTAAGTCTTGTGTAGTCAGTGTTGCCATCTTTGCCTCTGCCCTCTTGAGTCCAGTGATCGTCCCTGCTGAGGCTAAAGGTATCTGTAGAATTTCCATCTTTAACTTAATTCTATTAACTTTTGAAACCCAACATGGGTTCTTTATTTTTTATTTTCTCCTATTTCCAAAAGCATATTTTTGTAATGAATCTTTAGTAAGTCCAAAGCACAATACTGGCACTTTCTGTTATTTTAAAATTTTTCAGAATTGGGTTTTCTGATGTAGCATTTCCAGATATAACCCTATGTAATAAAAGGCTGATATGCAAATAGACTGAATGGTGGAAGGACCAGTTGCTATGACATGCACTGACCACCAGGGGGCAGATTCTCAATGCAGGAGCTGCCCCCTGGTGGTCAGTGTGCTTCCACAGGGGGAGCGCTGCTCAGCCAGAAGCCCTGTGCTGGGTTCATGGCTGGTGAGTGCCTGCTGCAGCACTAAGGATGTCTGACTGCCAGCTTAGGCCCGCTCCCCATGGGGAGCGGGCCTAAGCTGGCATTCAGACATCACCTGTGGGTTCCCGGACTGCGAGAGGGCTCAGGCAGGGCTGAGGGAACTGCACCACGCCCCCCCCCCTCCCCGAGTGCATGAATTTTGTGCACTGGGCCTCTAGTATTAGAAATATGAGGGAGTCCAAAGATCTGATTAAGTCAACTTGGCAGAGAGACTAATAAGTTAAAAGTAAAGTATTGAGATATTGTTAATTGAAAATTGAGGAAAATCAAGGAGAAAGTTCTCTTAAATAAAAGATCATATTAAGTTAAATGAAATTGTTGCTTTTACAAAACTTTTCCAGGAAAGTACATAGCATGCAAGTGAATCTGTGCTGTATTTGGAAAAATAGTGATCTCTCTTCCAGGTTAATGTTCTTTTATTAGTTATGGATATTTACATTCTAATAATATAAGGTACTTTTTTTTCCCCTGGGAGATTATCACACCTCAGTTTTATATGTTTTAAAGTCAGCTGTAAATTTAGCTTGAATAATTTTAATAACATTTTTGAAGACATCTCAAAAAGCAATTTAAAAGTAACATTGAGATTTTTAAGCCAAACACCGTTGATTCCCTCTCTGTGAAAGAAGTCAGCTTATGTTAACTGAACATTTCTTTGCCTTTAAGTTAGAAATACATTCAGCAGAAACTTCTCTCCAAAATTGAGATTTTTAATGTTAATATGAGCATTTATATTAGTTCCACATAACCATTCATTTTTGGCATAGAATGGTGATTAGAAATACATTTGCTTCCATGTCAAGCTCAACTATGACATGGACCAACTGCAGATCTTCCCAGGCTTTCTCCACCTAATGTACGATTGAACCTTCTTTCCCTCCATTCACTACTTTTGTGGTGATGACTAGGCTGGGAGTTCATCAAGATCAAAGATACATCATTTTTTGGCTATAAGTCCAGCATGTAGAGCAGTGTTAGGCAGCACTGTGAGCTTAAGAAATATTGATAGACTTGACTAAATGTGTGTGTGTGTGTGTGTGTGTGTGTGTATGATGTATATATGTGTGTTTAGCAAATAGTTTTTGCAACTGATGGGTTTTCTTTTTGAATAATTATAGTTTCATAGGAAATCACCTCCCACCCAATACAGGTTTCATATGCCTGTATCCCTTCACCTAGTTTCGCCTCAGTGGTATCATCATCATGCATGACTGTAGTACAGTATCAAAACCAAGACAATGGCACAATTTGCAGAACTTATGCAGATAGCACCACTTTTACATATGCTCATTTGTGTGTGTTTAGTTCCATGCAATTTTGTAATATGTAACCACGACCACATGAAGAATGGAATGGTTTCATCCCCACAAGGCTGTCTTATGCTACCTTTTATTGTATACCCCCCTCCCAGTTTTTAATAGTGCTGATTTTGTGCTTTGCATTTGCTTATGCACTAACTATGGCTTACAAAAGAATTATGTTTTTGTTCAAGAAAAGATAGAGGCAATGATAGCATTACAGCTATTTCTCCATCTATAGGTTATCTCTAGCCCATGACTAGTTTAAATACTTTCTGTTTTAAAGAAACATCTTAAAGTTGGTTGCCTCAAAGTTATGAATTGTCAACATTATCATATGGGAGTTCACTCCATTAATCAGAACTTACAGATCACAGGATATGTTCATGTTATCCAGAAAAATGTATGAGGTTGCTAGACATAAACTGAATGCTAAAAATAGGGCATCCACTATATTAATGAGTTAAATATTGACAAATATATCTTAGAAATTGATCTTATGAGTAAAACTTTGATGCAGTCTTATGTTCAATGATTTGGTGAATCCAGTGGGTCTTCATGATCGTGAGGATGGATGCCTTGTATCTAACTGAAGCTGTAAAGATGGGTTCATGCAGCAGGCCTAACATGTCTCAATGTGTGACTACATGTATTGACAGGGAATCCATCCCTTGGAGTGAATATAGCAAGCTGGGTGGAAGATAGAACCACCATCCTATATAATAAAACAGTAATATGCAAACTGACTGAACAGCAGAACGACCGGTTGCTATGACCCACACTGACCACCAGGGGGCAGACGCTGAATGCAGGAGCTGCCCCTGATGGTCAGTGCTCTCCCACAGGGGGAGTGCTGCTCAGCCACAAGTCCGGTTGAAAGCTGGCAAGCGCAGCTGCAGTGGTGGGAGTCTTTCCTGCCTCCATGGCAGTGCTAAGGATGTCCAACTGCGGCTTAAGGATGTCCATCCCCTGGGGGCTCCTGGACTGCTAAGGGGCACAGGCCAAACTGAGGGGACTGCCCCCCCCCCCCCGAGTGCAAGAATGTTGTGCACTAGGCTTCTAGTATTTATATAAAGAAGGAGGAAACTTTTGATATCTATGGGGTGGAGGGTGAGGAATAGGTCCTTGTGCAAAGGTTTTTAGGTGTTTTTTTTTTTTTTTTTTTAATAGTTGGGAGTTTTGAAAATGAACAACTTGTACTCTCATCAGAGATAAAAATAGCATGACAGGAGTTAACACTTGGGCTATATGTTAATTAACATGAGACCTGTCTTGTCATGGCAGGGAAGGCACTGTCTCTCCCTCTCCCCTCACCTACGTATTCTTTCACATTTTATAAAGCGATGGGAGCCTCTTAGGAATTCCATCATTGGGAGTGAGAGGACCTTCTCCTGCTGACTCTGCTTCTCTCTTCCCTGCCTTCCCTGCCTCCTCCTGCCCCACCCGGGGGCCCCTGCTGGCTGCAGCAAGCATGAAAAGCCTGTTTTGTAAAGAAAAGCCTCCAGGCAACACACCCCAGGCCTTGGGATTAAAAAAAATATTGCCACCTCCTTAGTTTTAAAAACCTTGAGTCCACCTTGAGAACACTGTGTGCCCGTTGGGCATGTTCTTGTGTGTGCACTTTGAGCAGATCTGGGAGCCTGCTGGTGGGCACAGGGACACCACGTCTGGGTTAGTGTCATGCAGGGCTTGTAAAAATAGCTTGCTTTTCATTTTTTGGAACATAACCTCCCTGTTCTGGTTTATTAACAATCAGTGTTTAGCTCTTACATTTGTTGCTGTGGGAAGTTACAAAAGGCTTTATCTTGGAAGAACTAGCAATCACTTCAGACTTATCTGTAAGTGGGAGAGAAAGTGATTTACCAGTAATCTATATATATAAAAGGTTAATATGCTAAGTGTCCCTCCTACCATCCAACTGGTTGCTATGATGTGCACTGACCACCAGGGGGCAGACGCTCAACGCGGGAGCTGCCATGACACGCACTGGCCATTTAAAAATAAATGGCATCACAGACCTGGCGCTGACAAAGCAACACTCGACTTCCGCTAAGTGGGACACAGGCCCTGCCACCAACCCAGAGCGACATCCCACCAAGTCACAGCCAATGCTGTCAAGACCCCATGGCGCAAAATGTGGCCCCCAGCCCAGCCCGGAAAAGGTTGCTGTGGGCGCCGGGTAATGACAACATGTAGCAACGCCTGTCTTCCTCTCCCTAGCGACTAGCCTCCTTAGAGTTTCTTCAGCCCAGGAACATGACTTGCTATAGCCAGGTGCAAACATTTTACACTTTAACCAAATGTTTGTGAAGCGTTTTCACATGCCTCATCTCATTTGATCCTCACAGAAGTCCTGGAGTAGGTAGATAGGAGACTCCGTAGAATCTTATTTCCTTTTTATTAGCCAGAAAATGGAGATTTAGAAAGTTTAGAAACTTGACCTGACTGAAAAGAGGTAAAAAATGATGGAACATGAAAATGACTTCAGGTTTTCTCACTGAACAGAATATAGTCAAATACTGCTGCAGTTACCCTTTGTTCTCCCTGCGTGATCTGCAATAATAATCTGCTTTGTGTTGTTATTTACTTGTGTGTTGCTGATAATTACCTGAAAGAAAAGTTGGGGAGCTTCATTGGGCTGGGAAAAGTTTAGCTAAATCAGAAAGCAGGTCTAATTAAGCAAGTTTATTCTATATATATAAAAGGCTAAGTTGACTCGCGCATGCGAGATACATATAAAGTTCTTGCTGACTTCAATCGCATGCGTGTGTTTCGATCTGTCATTATTGATTGTGAATTTGGTTGATACTTCTATTGTAGAGAAAGGGCGAATAGCAATATTAAAATATTTCTTCTAATTAATTTTCTTTCAATGTGCACGAATCCGTGCACTGGGACACTAGTACAAAATAATGGGCCATGGAATATTAAGCACTAGAGAATCCATGGCTGACTAGATAGAAGTGGTCGAAGAGCAATGTGTGAAGGCTTAGTGAATATGCAGGCCTTTGAAGAAGGGGGTATTCAGAGGTACAGGAGTGGGGGCTGCTGTGTGTGTTGGGTGACTAATATATGCCCTAGATTTGAGGGATGAAGAGGTGTCCTGGGTTCAAGCCCTTCCACTTACTAGATTTGTTAATTCAGGTTGAATTCCTTTTCTCACTAAAATCCCTGTCCTACACTAAGTTGTCAATACTAAATAAAATGAAGTTTATGAGAAAGCTCTATAGACTGTACAAATCTATACAGATTTGAGTTATTCCTGTTTGACTACCAGTCTTAGAGATCAAATGTGTTTTTATTTTGTTTGTGTACAATTTAAAACTGAAGAGCATCTGAAAGGATGCTGGTATTTACCTGTTTTTAAGAGCATGAAATAATACCAAAATAACACAGTTCAGCTGATCACTTTAGGATGAAATATGTATTTCTCTTTCAACCTCTCAGGAATGAATTTTTAAAATGATGATGTTCCTCTTCAGCTTATCTAAAAATGTGTGAGGGAAAGATTGATTACTTTCAAAGAAGGGGTATTTACCAGTGTTTTGTTTGGCTTCAACCTGACTTTATATTTTTCTAAGAAAGATAAACTAATGAAAACAAAGAAGAAACAAAAGCTATATCAGGACTTTCCCTCCCTCCTTGAACCATATATATCTATATATCTATAAATCTATAAACCTATAAACCTATAAAATCTATAAATCTATCTCCATCTCCATCTCTATCTCTATTCCATCTCTATCTCTATCATTTATATCTATATCAGCTACTGCTTTGGCGATCAAAAATTGTCATAATCTCTTCCATGATTCAGTAATCAAATTAATACAAATGCATGTATTAATTCCAGCTGAGATCTGCTATAGAATAAAGGGGAAAATTCTCAGCACTTTATAACAGGGACCTCTGAGGCCATTTTCCCTGAAATTTGAGTACAGATGTGAAGTAAGCTGTGGGATATACAGGCCCAGGAAGTACAATAGAGGTATATGGACTGGGATAAAAATTAATTGCTAAAAATATGAAGCTAGTGTATATGATGTGCCTTTTTATGATGTTCTACTCTGAACGCTTAGATAAAGCTGCTTCTACTTTATCCTTAATAGAGTGATTTGCCTAGGCATTATGCTTTGTTCAATGTGAGATATTTTCAGATATAATACTCTAAGATTTCAAATACATCTCCCTAATGCTTTACTTCATAAAAAGGAATCAGAGTAATGTGCAAAAGGTACTGAAGTAAGATTTAGGTGAATATACTTTTATAAATCTGTTTGAGGAAGAAATTTCTAGAGTGATATCAAATCCAGAAATCCCAAATAGATTGATATGCTTGACTGGAAAATTACACACATCTCTGCAATAAAAATGTTGTAAATTTAAATTCCAAACCATAAGCTGAAAAAAACAATTTGCAATAAGTGACAGTGAAAATGTAATATTTTAAAGGAAGAAACCTCTTAGCCAGAATAAGGTAGCTGCCCCAAAATAAAGATGGGAAAAGATTTGAACAGGGATTTCACAAGACAAAGACCAGCAAACCAATGAATTGATGTTTCATCTGCCTGTAGTTCAAGCAGCACGAAGTAGGATAACTTTTTGCTTCTTTCAGTCTGGATAAGGTTGAAAAGATGTCCATACCAGTGTTGAGGAGGCTGTGGTGAATATGCGTGTAGAAGCGTGTGTAAACTTATACTTTTCTGGGGAAGGAAGTGTAAACATTTAAAATGTGAGTACCGCCCTACCCGTTTGGCTCAGTGGATAGAGTGTCGGCCTGTGGACTGAAGGGTCCTGGGTTTGATTCTGGTCAAGGGCACATGCCCAGTTGCAGGCTCGATCCCCAGTAGGGGGCGTGCAGGAGGCAGCCAATCAATGATTCTCTCTCATCATTGATGTTTCTATCTCTACCTCTCCCTTCCTCTGAAATCAATAAAAAATAAAATTAAAATGTGAGTACCCTTTGGACCAGAAATTTTACTTCTAGGAATTTATTCCAAAAATGTAATTATGAATAAATGCAAAGAGTTGGCTACAGTTATGTTCATCAGAATTCTTGTTAGTAAAGATAGTGAAGCAGTCAAAATGTCCAGCAGCAATAACAGTTGAATAAATATGGTACATTGGTATAAAGAGGCTTCTGTTCACTAGGCTTCTGTTCAAAATGAAATACTTTTTGAATTTATTGATAGGGAAGTTTGTCTACCAGGTATTTCCAACAGAGTGAAGTGGATGACAAAATGGCATTTATGCCAAGGATATAGAGCAACATTGAAAATTTGCTATATGTTAGACACTTTGTTAAGTGCTTTACATTAATTATATCATTTAATGTTCACAACATTCATTAGAGTTTACCATTTTACAGATTAATAAGCAGAATTATCAAGAGGGTAAACAGCTCAAGGTAACAGCAGTGGGAAGTATGGAGCCAGGATTTAATGGGCAGGTTCTAGAACTTGTACTTCTGTTATGTGTATGCATTTATGAAAGGGCATATTCCAAATATGGTCACAATGTTTGTATCTACTGTTTGCTACTAGACTATCAAGTGATGTTAATCTGATTATAGTTGGATAATAGGCATTATCTTTTTGGGGTGGGGGTATGTATGTGGTACTTTTCTAATCAGAACGAAAAACAAAGCTATTTTTATATGTTTGTATTAAACAATAAATAGTGATTTTTTAGAAGGGCAGGCAACAACAGTTTTAATTTGTATGTATGCCAAGGGTTACAAGAAGAGATGAAGAAAAACGTATGAATGATTAGCATATATAGTTGGCACTTTTAATAATATTCATGAGGTGTTGCATATTAGGAATTAGTAATGGATGTTTTCTGAGGTACTTGTTAGGGTAGATACCAAAAAAATTGCGGGTTAAAGAAAAAAACCCATTGAACATTAAACCCATGTATCAGTTTAAAAATATAAATACATTTTTTTGGGAAAAAAGTATCACAGTAATTTTATTTTTATTAATAAACCATCAAGTATTTACTGAATACCTAGATTTTCTAGGAATAAAGATACATGTAAGATTCAGAATTAACAATCTAGTTGTGGAAACAAAACTTAGAAATAGGTGGTCCATACTTTCTCTGCTTTCAGATAGGGTAAGGTTAAAAAGATGTCCATAGCCATGCTGTGTATACAATTACGTGGTGAATTGTAAACTTCTGGAGAAAATATAGAATTGGGTCTGAGTTGTGAGGGTAGGGTTGTATATAAAATGGATAAGTCTGATCATACTCATGTGACATTGGGAAAGTGTATGCAGAAAGTCAGTGTTTAGTTGACACTGAATTCTGGCTGGGCAGTGGCTGGGCACGTGGCAGAAGCAAGAATGAGACGAATGGGGTCTAGCAAGTAGCTCAGTAGTGGGCAGTCAGGAGCTGTGGGAAGTAAAGGAACGTGAGACCAGACTATAGGGAGCTTCCATTGTAAAACATTTATGTAGAAAGTTTGATAGATAAATTTAAAAAAATCATTTTTGAAGACCTTCTACAAAGCATAATTATATTTGTTTTCCAAAATTTTCTCTTTAGTTTTATATATTCAGAGAAAAGTTCTTTAATCAAGAAGATTTGGAAGTACCTATTACCCATCACAAGGTTTTATTTCAGTTTTCAAAATGTATTTTGATAGCATATTGATGGATTGTTGGATTCCACATGAGAGATGACGAAGCTGACCAGTCTGATTGGGGCTCTGCACACTTGTGAACAGAGTTCTTAATTAAGAAACTGGTTTGGTTGGGGCTTTGCACATCATTCAGTTGGACTTCCCACTTCAATAAAAAGATTTCTTCTATAATAATTCCTAAAGGGGATTATTCCTAAATATTTGCCCAAAATAAGGAATAGAAAGAAAAAGGTGAACACTTGAGTTTGTTGCTTTGCTCAACGTTTTAAGTAACCTGTGTTATCTGTTGAAATATAGGGTAGGGCAAAAGTAAGTTTATAGTTATCAGTATGCGAAACACAGTTTATTCTTGTATTATTATTTACTAGGGGCCCAGTGCACGAATTCGTGCACCTTGAAAGGGACTGTGGGTCACGAGGCTGCAATGTGCACAGGGGCAGGTCTCGGCCCATCCCCCATGTCCCCGCCTGGCCCCTCCCACCATGGCGCCCAGTCCCATCTGCCAGCAGCCCTGCTCTTGCTGCCACTGCTCCCATGTGCTGACACGCAAAGTGATTGGGGCCTGCGCCAGCAGTGAGTGCAAGCAGGGCCATCACCGGTAGCGGGTGTGAGAGGCAGCTGCCAGCCCCGACCGCCCCTCAGGAGCAGGGGGAGGTAGAGAAGCCCTAAGGGGTGATCCAGGCGGCAGCCGCCACTCACACTGGCTGATGGTGCCAAGCGATTGGGGCCTGCGCTGGGCGCCGGCAGAGAGGTGCAAGCGGCAGCCCCGGTGCTGGCATCAGGTGCAAGGGCCAGGTGGGAGCAAAGAATTTTTAGTAACCACTGGAGGCTCGCTTTGATGACAGCGACAGGCACCTTGCCCTCACTCACCTGCTCCACCATCCTGCTGTGGCTGTCGCCCTCGATGTTCCACACTCTGCTGCCTGCTGCTGACGCCTGCCATGTTCCGCGTGTGCCCTCATTCTGTCTATTTGCATATTAGCCTTTTATTATTTAGGATTACCTAGAGGCCCGGCGCATGAAATGTGTGCACATGTAGGGTCCCTAGGCCTGGCCTGCGATCAGGGCCGATCTTCCTTGGCTTCTGGCAGCTGGCCCCGCCCCCTGCCGCCACTGCCGCCAGTCACCCTCTGTGTGTGGGGTGACTGGCGGGGCGATCAGGACCCTGGTGCCGCCCACTTCCGCTGACACCACCCCTGGTTCCTGGTTCTGCATCAGGCAATTGGAGCCTGCCAGCTTGGGGGAAGGACCGAGAGGTTGGCTGGCAGGCCCCAATCACTTGATTGGGGGCCTGCGGACTCGGGAAAGCTCTTGCTTTACGTGTCTTCCCCCTGGTGGTCAGTGCATGTCATAGCCGACCGGTAATTCCGCTTTCTGGTCGATTAGCATATTACGCTTTTATATATATACTAGGGGCCCGGTGCATGAAATTCGTGCACTCGGGGTCGGGGGTCCCTCAGCCCAACATGCCCCCTCTCACATACTGGGAGCCCTCAGGGGATGTCCTACTGATGGCTTAGGCCCATACCCCACGGGGAGCGGGCCTAAGCCGCAGTCTGGCCTCCCTTTGTGGGAGGCAACCAGGCTGATCAGGGGAAGGCACCAGCCCCATCACCCCGCTGCTGCAGCCACTGCCAGTCACTGCAGCCACCAAGGTGTTTTCATCAACACGGACTCCAGTCCCTTCACCAAGAAAAACTGACAACTTTCTTTAGGCATTTTCAAGATGTGTCTTTCATAGGATATGCATTTCTTTATTTATTTTTTATCCTCACCTGAGGATATGTTTCCATTGACTTTTAGAGAATGTGGAAGAGAAAGGGAAAAACAGAGAGAAACATCAAAGTGAGAGGAACACTTTCATTGGTTGCCTCCTGTATGAGCCCTGATCTGGGCCCCGGCCAGCTAGGAGCCTGCAACCTAGGTACATGCCCTTGATCAGAATCAAACCCAGACCCTGCTGTCTGCAGGCTGAGGCTCTGTCCACTGAGTCAAACCGGCTAGGGCAGGATATGACATTTCTTAGCCCTCCAGCAGCGGACCTTCATTTTTTCTCCAGAAGTGTGGTGGAAAAACCCTGATCATCTTTTAGGATTCTTATTACCCAAGTTACTAAGAATATTACCAGTGGCATACAGGAAGCTTAGCCAATGTGCAGTCAGAAAAGGTGTTTCCTCTATAGTTCACACCAATGGAGGGCTGGGCCCTGCCCAGGTCTAAAGCCTCTGGCCGAAGCTTTAGCCTGGGCAGGCCCCTCCAGCTCCCTCTGATCACCGGCTCAGCCCTTGCCCAGATCTGCCCAGACTGAAAGCCTCTTGGGCAGGAGCGGACCCCCAGCTCCCTACAATCAATCACAGGGGATCTGCTCCTGCCCAGGCTGAAAGCAGACCCACAGCTCCCTGCGCAGGTGATGGATCGCAGGGGGTCCACTCTTGCACCAGGCCGAAGCAACCCCCAGCTCCCTGCGATCGATTGCAGGAGGTCTGCGCCGGTACCAGGCCAAAAGCCTCCGGCGGAGCGGACACCCAGCTCCCTGCGATCGATTGCAGGGGGTCTGCTCCTGCACCAGGCCGAAGCAACCCCCAGCTCCCTGTGATCAGTTGCAGGGGGTCTGCTCTGGTACCAAGCCAAAAGCCTCCGCCGGAAGCTTTCGGCCTGGGGCCGGAGCGGACACCCAGCTCCCTGCAATCAATCGCAGGGGGTCCTCTCGTGCACCAGGCCAAAGCAGCTCTCTGCGATCGATTGCAGGGGCACTGCACAGGGCGCCTATGTATGCAAATTAACTGCCACCTTGTTTGGGTTAATTTGCATACTCACCCTGATTGGCTGGTGGACGTGGCTTGGGCATAGTGAAGGTTCAGTCTATTTGCATATTACTCTTTTATTAGGTAGGATAGACTAGTGGCCCAGTGCATGATATTTGTGCACATTAAAAGGGGATTAATTAGAGGAAATAATTTAATATTGCTATTTGCCCTTTCTCTATAATAGAAATGTCAGAGATGATAGAAAATTAGTAAAATATATTTGAAACCTTTCTCCTGTCAGAATCTGGGGCGCACCATGGGACCCAGAGTCAAGTCCTTACCCACCCACATGCGCCTCAAAATCGCCTGAGACCCAGACTTGGCTAGATCCAGACCCGGCCAGTCTCACCCTTTTTAAACCCCACCAGGCAGGGGGCATATCCTCAGGTCCCCTGGCCTGGTGCCAGGATGGGGGCGGTGTGGCCTGAGGTCCCCAGCCCAGACCTGGGTGAGGGGCATGCCTTGAGGTCCCCCATGAAGCCCTGCCAGGTGGGGGACACAGCCTGCGATCCCCTGTCAAGCCCTACTAGGTGGGGTGGCATGGCCTGAGTTCCCCCGACCCAGCACTGGGGGTGCACCTTGAGGTCCCCCATTAAGCCCTGCTGGGTGGGGAGCATGGCATGAGGTCCCCTGTCAAGCCCCACCTGGTGGGGGGCGTGGCCTGAGGTCCCCTGGCCTGGCACTGGGGTGGGGGGAGCATCTTGAGGTCCCCTAGCCCAGCACCAGGATGGGAAGCGCACCTTGAGGTCCCCTGTCAAACCCTGCCGGGTGGGGGGTGCAGCCTGAGGTTCCCTGTCAAGCCCCACAGCAGTGGGGGAGGTCGTAGCCTCAGGTCCCTGCTGATTGCTCGTTAAGGCTCCTTATGGGAACTTGGCCTCAGTTGTGGGTGCAGCCATCTTTGTGATGGAGTGATGGTCAATTAGCATATTCCCTCTTTATTAGGTAGGATTATATTATCTTCCATATAAGCAACTGTAAACCTACTTTTGCCACACCCTGTAAATATGTATAACTGAATGAAAAGTTAAAAGCACACACATGTTTTCTAGAAGATATGTACTTACTGGGAAAGGACCATGTGGAATACTCAGTTATCAGTGAAGTAATTTAATCTTTGAAATGTTTTCTTAAAACCATTTAATCTTTTATTGCACCATGGAAGAACATCTTTAAATCTCTTAATCTAGAGTGGACAGTACTCTGCCCAGTGCTTTATGTCAGTGACTGTATTAATATTTTATTGTACTTTGTTAAGTAACAAAAATAAAATGTCACTTGATCTTTTGTTGTGACTGTAAAAATAATATATCAAATATTAATACATTTATGTTCTATTAATTATTTTATTGTTTTATAATGTACTCTATATATGAAAGAAAGTTATCTGTGACTTGACAGGTAGCATATTATGGGCATATACAAAAAGTCATAAATATTTGACTTGATAAAAGATCACATCTCTTTCATAGTAATGATTTAAATCAGGTTGATTATTTTAATTAGTAAAAAGTCATAAATATTTGACTTGATAAGAGATCACATCTCTTTCATAGCAATGATTTAAATCAGGTTGATTATTTTAATTAGTAAAATAATGAACACTTTTGTGCCTCACACAAAAACTAGATTATTACCAGTAACATATACACCCTCTACATAAAATAAAAGATACTTATGATGATAATTTCTCATAAAGCTGTAATTAAGATTAATCCAGTTTTCTGTACCAGAGATTCCCTCCATCAAACTGAATCTTATACTCTACTTGATATTGAACACACAGTGTATTGTTGGCACAACTGGTCATTTAGAACAAGTAGAAGACACCATCTCTGTATTTGTTGAATGTGAGTTTAATGCACAAAGCCATTCAAATGAAAGAAATTACAGGAATGAAATTTAGATCACATACAATATCAAACAATAGCTAGACTGATTGAGTAAATAAATAGAAGGAATTAGTTAAGGAAGGCAGAATGGAGAAAGTGAGAAAGAATTTTGAAGAGCCTAAATATTGGGATTGGTGGACGAAGGAAGGTTTCCATTTGGAAGGAATGGTGAATTGTTGAGAATAATCCATCAAGACCAGGACTGTTTAACCTGATTTTTGCAATTCCAGGATATGTATAGTGCCTTGTACATATTGGTACATGATTCTTTTCCTCTTCTTCCTTCTCTTTTTTATCACAAATAGTGCCTTTCAGATGTTAAAATGGGTAGAAAGTATATTTTAACAATTTACAGTATAATATAGTGGTGCAAAATTCAGTTTGAAATTAGAGAGTTTGGAGTTGAGTCCTACCTTAATCCTTTGCTTCCATCTCTGTGATATAAGGCAAGATCTTTACCTTGAAGTTAAAATTGCCTCATTTGTAAAGTGGTATAGGAGGAGTAGCTATCTCCAAACTTATGATTTGTATGTGATAAATCTTGCAAAGCCTTCAGCACTGTGTTAGCTTAAATGTCACCCTTAAATAAAAGAGACATGGAGCTATGGCAGAATGCTGCTTTTGTGGTTTGCATTAACACACAAATATTTCCTTTATGGAGCCATAGGCTTCTAAAATGTGATTCTAAGTGGCTTGAATAGTATCCCCAGAATACAGTTATTTTCTCTTTAAATTATATTGACTGGAAGTGGGCCAGAGTCAAGGAGGGGGTAGGAGGTAAGCAAATGACAGCCTGTTCTGGAACAGTGGAGATGTTCAGAAGTCTTTGTCCCTTCCAAACTTTAAAATTTGTTAAACCCCATCTTAAGGTGGGGTGAGACATTCCTTTGCTGATGAAAGGAGACCAGTGATTGATAGGAGTAAATATGTAGTTGGTGACTCAGGTAGAAGAACAGAGAGACAATAACATGGGAGGGAAATCACACAGCACTGGACAGAGTACTGTCCAGTCCTCCCAGCTCTCTCCAGTGGCTTTTTTTCTGATTCTTTTATGCTTCATCCCAAGAGGCAGCCCTTCCATCTTCAGTGGACTCTATTGTTGGTCATCTTCTCTTTTGTTTCCTCTTTGCCCATAAACCCTCTACTGCAAAGCAAAACATGGCCACCTCCCTCACTTTTCAGCCAGGCTCAGCTTCACTGTTCTCCCAGAGGTCCTAATCTTGGTGGGTGTCCTGACAGTTTATGTGTGGTCATCAATTTACTCAGGTAATTCAAGACAAGTAATGATGTAAGAGACTTTTAATGTATTATAAAAATATCTACTGTGGTGTGATATGGAGAAAATTCACATTTATGTATAAGAAAATACAGAGTTTCAAGTCATATAGACCTGCAGTAGCTACTCTCCTTCCCAAACTTCTCTTCCACTTGGCCCTGGTTCTGTACTTCCCCATGGTCTAGGGGTAAGATTTAATAAGCCATGCTATTAGGAGATTAAGTTACAGAATGTAATGCAACACGAACCAATCATTTTATTTAGGAAAGGAGCTGACTTTGCAGGAGATGATTAAGTGCAACCTCTTCCCAGAGGCTGAGACTTACTGTCAATGTGGAATGAGACATGCTTAGAAAAGTGTGTGAGAAGAAATAGTAGTACTGGGTGCACAAGATGCCCAGACCCATTCATAGGTCTTCCTAAATACTATAAACAAAAATTAAATTCAGACTGTAATAAAGAAGTAGAATTATTTATTTGAGCTACAGAAGCTGCAGCTGGGGAGACAGATTCAAGTAAATCGTGTTCCACTGAGACAAAGGGGAGGCTGCATTTTATAGTGAAAGTTCTACCCAGGTTCCAAATAGGTCCTTTTTATGTAAATGATATGTAAATGAGGTCTCTAAACTGTGCAGTTTTTTTTTTTTAATAGATCTTTATTGATTTCAGAGAGGAAGGGAGAGGGAAAGAGAGATAGAAACATCAATGATGAGAGAGAATCATTGATTGGCTGCCTCCTGCACGACCCCCACTGGGGATAAAGCCCGCAACACAGGCATGTGCCCTTAACTGGAATCAAACCCGGGACCCTTCAGTCTGCAGGCTGACACTCTATCCACTGAGCCAAGCCAGCCAGGTCTAAACTGTGCAGGTCTTATTTTTTTAAAAATATATTTTATTGATTATTTTTATATAGAGGAAGGGAGAGGGAGAGGGAGAGGAATAGAGAGTTAGAAACATCTATGAGAGAGAAACATCAATCAGTTGCCTCCTGCACACCCCCTACTGGGGATGTGCCCCAACCAAGGTACATGCCCTTGATAGGAATCGAGCCTGGGACCCTTGAGTCTACAGGCTGATGCTCTATCCACCGAGCCAAACCAGCCAGGGCTAAACTGTGCAGTTCTTAACGGACAGGGCAGGTCTCAGTCCACTGGCAGAAAGACAAAGCCAGGGTTCCCTGCCGTGGTTGACTCAGATGTCAGAAACAAAGCATAGTATGGACAGGTTTTCAGTCTGAGGTTCTTCCTGGAATACAGATGATGAGAAACCCCTGTATGCAAATGCAGTTTACTATTTTATTATTTATAAAACTGGGCCTTTTGCTGACATAGGGCGTCCATCTCAGCAGATAAATTCCTTCTCAGGGTTCACGTCCAATGTATCTTTCCTCTCAGGGTCCACAATATGTACCTCGGAAATCATGAGTAATTTACACACTAAAGAAAAAAGCGAAAACATATCTGATCCATTATATTCTGGCAAATTATTTCTGCTGTAGCTAGTCTGACATAAAGAGTAAATGGATCAGGAAACATGTCTGTATTAATTCTATGATGTTAAAGATAAAATACCTAGTTCAAAACATTTAATAGGAAACATATGTTGAAAATAATGTAGATGACCAATCATAATAAATTTTCTTGTTATATAGCTGAGCAATTCTTTCATTTCCAGAAGAATGGATAAAAATAGCTGAGAAAAAGCAAGTCTAGTGGGACTATATAAAGAAATATTTGTAAGTACTGGTTTTATATGGTTTTTAAATGTTTATTATCTTTTTATTTTTTGTTAATCCTCACTGAAGGATATTTTTTTCCATTGAATTTTAGAGAGAGTGGAAGGGCAGGGGGTGGGGGAGAGAGAGAAAACATCAATGTGAGAGAGCCACATCAATTGTTTGCCTCCCCAACCTGCCCCAACCAGGGTGGGGAACCTGCAACCCAGGTATGTGACTTTGACCAGAATTGAACCTATGAGCCTTCCATTCTCAGGCTGATGCTCTAACCACTGAGCACACCAACCAGGGCATAAATGTTTATTTTTTAAAGTCTTTGGAGGAAGTATGCAATAAAGGCCCAAAACCAGGTTCAAGCCCTAGTTCATCATTTATTATTGACTAGAGGCCTGGTGCAAGAGATTCATGCCCTTGGCGGGGCGGGGGGGTTCCCTCAGCCAAGCCTGCACCTTCTCGCAGCCTGGGAGCCCTCGGGGGATGTCCAACTGATGGCTTAGGGGATCAGGCCTAAGCAAGCAGTTGGACATCCTTAGAGCTGCTGTTGAGGTGGGAGAGGCTCTTGCCACTGCTGCTGCGCTCGCCAGCCGTGAGCCTGGCTTCTGGCTGAGCTGTGCTCCCCCTGTGGGAGCACACTGACCACCAGGGGGAAGCTCCTGCGTTGGTCAGTGAATGTCATAGTGACTGGTTGTTCCACTGTTTAGTCGATTTGCATATTACCCTTTTATTATATAGGATTGAATAAGTTAGATTTCCAGCTTGAACTTCAGCATTTTCTCATCTATAAAATGCATCTATAAAGTCTGATTGATAGTTTTATATTGAATGTGAAATGATAACTATGTAAAAAATCTGGCAAGGTATCTAGATATTAGTACTCAATGAATATTAAATATTTTTAAATAGTTAAAATTATACCTATTGTAACATTAAAATTATAGTTGACACAATATAGTGATTAGACATTTATGGACCTTATGAAATGATCACCACAATAATTCTAGTAACTGTCACCATACTTATTATGATACTAGAGGCCCGGTGCATGAAATTAGTGCATTGGGGGGGGTGTTCCCCTCAGCCCAGACTGCACCCTCTCTGATCCGGGACCCCTGGCTCCTACCTGTTCACCTGCCTGCCTGCCTGATCACCACCAACTGCTACCCCCCCCCTGCTGGCCTGGTTGCCCTTTACTGCCCCCCCTGCTGGCCTAGTTGCCCCCAACTGCCCCCCCCACCGGCCTGGTTGCCCCTGACTTCCTCCCCTGCTGGTCTGGTTGCCCCTTAATGACCCCCTGCCAGCCTGGTCTCCCCCAAGCGCCCCCTTGCTGGCCTGGTCACCTCTTACTGCCCCCTATGCCAGCCTGGTCGCCCCCAACTGCCCCCCCTGCCGGCCTGGTCACCCCTAACTTCCCCTTCCTGGCCTGGTTGCCTCTTATTGCCCCCCTCTGCTGGCCTGGTCTCCCCTCACTGCCCCCCCTGCGGGCCTGGTTGCCCTACACAGCCTGCTGTTCAGTCGTTTGGTCGCCCCTCACTAACCCCCCCGCGGGCCTGGTCGCCCCACACAGCCTGCGGTTCAGTTGTTTGGTCGCCCCTCACTAACCCCTCTGCGGGCCTGGTCGCCCCACACAGCCTGCTGTTCAGTCGTTTGGTTTCCCCTCACTAACCCCCCTGCCGGCCTAGTCACTCCATGCAGCCTATTTGGTCGTCCGTTCAGTTGCGATGGTCACTTAGGCTTTGATATATATAGATATATATATAGATTACTGTGACTTATTTTGTTACTGGCAGTTTTTACTTCTTAATTCCCCTCACCTTTTCCACCCAGCCTCTCCTGCAAATGTTATCTCAATAATAATAATAATAATAATAATAATAATAATGATAATTGCAAACTCCTTTTTTATTGCTGGTATTTCTCTAGAGTTTTGTAGTTGTTCATGTATATCCCTTTTGTAATTGGTCCTGTATGTCCCTTTTAAAATATTTTGAAAGTATTTTTTCATTATATTTCTTTTTTAATTATATTTCTCTTATTATGATGTGTTGATCTTATATTTTTTCTCTTACTCACTGTAATTCTCTACAGCACCTAGCAAGATGCTTTTTAAAATTCTGTTAACATAAAGAACATTTTAAATTTTGAAGCATTTTCCACGTAAGAGCCATGTTCATTGTATTATTAATTTAAGACAAATTCTAGGAGTGACTTATTAATCTTTGTAGTCATTTTTAATAAATATCCATTTGCAATCTGCTTATTAATATTAATAGCTTAAGATAATATTAAGAAACATACTTATAAAATATATGGTGTATCTAGTTTCTTATAGAAACATTATATGTCAGTAATGCAGGTTAAGATAGGGAAAGAAAATACCTTATTCAAACCACTATACCACTCTTGCTCAACAAATGATTTCATGTATTTTACATGAAGTGATTAATGCTTCTTTATATGCAGACCATTTTTATTTAATATTGCTTTTTTTCTCATTTTTGTTAAATGTAATTTATAATGGCAGCATAATAGTCTATTACATTGTTTTACCATAATTAAATTGGCCATTTCCTTGAGGTGAACTGTTACTAGTTTTTAAGTTACAAATGGTGTTACAATGTGTTTTTTATACTTATAGTTTTTCCCTTTTTTTTGTGTAGAATTAATTCAGAAATGTTATTACTGGGTCAAAGACTATCAACTATTTTCATTCTTGAAAAACAAGTACCTTTCATTTGCTATCACTAGAGGCAATGTATTAGTAAGGTCATTTCTATCACTTTCTAGCAATGGATATAATGGGTATTTGTTTTAAATTGGCTAATGTAATTGATGCAATATATATCTCACCTTCTCTTAGTTCTTTAGAGGGACAGAAATGAACTTGTTGGCATATGTGTATACTTAGTTCCTGATTGAAGTAGACGGTCACATTGTGTAATTTTCTAGAATTAGTTTTATAGTTAAAATAAAGCACATGTTGTTAGAACAAATTTAAAGGAAAACTCTTTAATGCAACTTGTTGACTTTTTATATGATGAATTTGTATGCTCACAGTTGAAACTACTTATAGGAAAATTTTAAAGTCTTTGAAGTAAAAATAACACACACCTTTAAAAAGTATTTCCTGCTTATAGATCCAGTTACTGATTATTTGACTTAGTGTAACATTTGCATTAAACTCATTCCTATCTGAAGCCTCAGTAACCAAATGTAGAATTGGAAACCACTGACTAAGTTTATGAGCATTTAAAAATAGCCTTAGGGGATCTTTATCTTGAGGTTTACTATTAAGGCAAACTACACGAAGTCTTTCTCCTTAGCTTGCTCTCTCTTTTTTACCTAATTTGTAGAACAGATATTAGTATTTACTGACATTGCTTCCCCCAAGACAGAATGTAGGCATATTGGTGAATTTGTTGCCTGAGGAAATGGTGTCCTTTCAGAGTCAGGAGAAAAGCATTTGGGAGACTCACTTGTGGGAGGATGAGATTTAGTGGTCAGATTCATTGTAGAAGCAGAATCAAGCACTGGCCTCTGGGTTCCCAGGGTCCCATCTCTATCCATCCAGCTGTAGAAAAAAATCCAACCTTCATTAAGCCCAGCGCCAAGGCCAAGACCCAAAAGTTCTGTTCCCTGCCTAGGTTAGTCCAATTTAGTCCATGTCTGTCCACATCTGGGTAGCTTAGTCTGTTACTGGCTGCACTTCGGCTGATGCTGTGCCCAGGCCAATGCTTGGAGCCCGCATTAGGATTGCATGGCAGCTGTGGAGAAACAATGGGAGAACCAATTTTTTTTTTAAATTTATTTTATTGATTTTTTTTACAGAGAGGAAGGGAGAGGGATAGAGAGCTAGAAACATCGATGAGAGAGAAACATCGATCAGCTGCCTCCTGTACACCCCCTACCGGGGATGTGCCCGCAACCAAGGTACATGCCCTTGACCAGAATCAAACCTGGGACCCTTCAGTCCGCAGACCGACGCTCTATCCACTGAGCCAAACCGGTTTCGGCAGGGAGAACCAACTTGCAAACCAATTTAGCAAGCATGCCTTACCCTGCCTGAGAGAGAGCTTTGTTAGTATGGATTTTATTATCTGTGGTTTGGGAAAGACCAGGTGCCCTTTCAGACTAACCAATCAAATCCCCAATCTTTTAGGGGCTTCTGCTGCTTCCCCTCCCTAACCAATCCATTTCCTAGATCTTTGGGAGATTGGGGGCTGGGGAGGGTGCTGTATCCCTTATCCAGCCCCATCCTTTTCCCAGGCCTGATGACAGGCCTCTGTGGTCGCCATCCTGGCTCCTACTGTGCATGCCTCAAGGTAGAAGCACGCCCCCCCCCTCCCCCGCTTTGCCATCTTATGCCCAGTAGAGCAATTTCCCCTTTATTGTTCTATCCCTCCCCCCAGTAATCTGGAGGGGACTGACTGGTGATTCTATGGGGCCTGTGTGAAGCTCTAGCTTCCTAGTGAAGAAGGTCCAATATTGGATTCAGCTTCCCATTTTATTAGGCTTTATAATTAATGTCTGATTCCCTTTGTTCCCTTCCTTTATTAACATCTAGCAATCTGTGCTAACCTATTGACATAAAGGAGTAAGGGAATTTCCTTGCAATGTATAATTAGGTTTTTTGAAAAGGAGGAAAGTGTGAGAACTAAGGAGAATAAAGTAAGTAAGAAGGAGATTAGGGAGAAATATATGGAAGTATAGAATGGAATATGCATTGAGTTTTCCATTACCTTCAACTTTATTTGCAAATTCTTCTGTAAATTGTAAAATAGCCTATCTTAAAAGTTTATTGACAAACATTTGATTTGTAGTTTTGATCAAACTAATTCTGTATCTCTTTTTCTTTGCTTTTTTCTTTATTCTGTTTTATTTTTAAGAAAAGCACTGCCTGGCACTGGCTGGTGTTCTTCAATGGTTAGAGTGTTGTCCTTGGCACTGAAGGGTCACGGGTTTGATTCCCTGTCCAAGGGTATGTTCCTGGTTTGTAGGTTTGATCCCTGGCCCTGGTTGGGAGGCAACCAGTCAATGTATCTAGCTCACACTGATGTTTCTCTATCTTTCTCTTTCTCCTCCTCCCTCCTTCCTTCCCTCCCTCCCTCCCTCCCTCCCTTCCTCCCTTCCACTCTCTCTAAAAATCAATGGAAAAGATATCCTTGGGTGAGGATTAACAAAATAAAAAACAAAGCACTGTGTGACTTGCTGGCTTTCTGTCCTGCTGTTGACACAGCCTCAGGCCTGCAGCTTCTCCTTGTGACTTTGCACTTCAGTGGCACCATTTCCTGTCGGAAACCAAAGGCAGGCCCCTGCCATGTCTAGATGTCAGTTCACACAGGAAGGAACCTGCAAAGTTTCAGAGGCACATAACTTCCTTGTGGTGTGGGCTGATGAACTTATGCACACATGGGTCCCTTCTTTTTTCACCTTTTGACCTCTGGTGGGACTGAGATTAGAGTGGTTAGAAAATTTAAAAATTGATATAACTATATATCAATTGATATAACCATATATCCAAATTGATATAACTAGGCACAAATTGCAGAAGATTAGAATTGATGTTCAGATTCAACTGGTTTGAAATCAAGGTGAAGAATATTGTTGTTCAATTCCAAGTCAGATGATTTGTTTTTCATTGTAGTAAAATACGCATAATGTATAACTTACTATTTTAACCATTTTTTTACATATTTATTTGACAGAGTTGTAGCTTTTCACACTGTGCAAAGTTTTTCTAAATGATGGAAACTCAAAGATGACTAGGACTGATTCTTGTCTTCAAACAGCAAAAGTAGAGTTAAATCTTTATATTTTCACATAACTGTATCTAACTTTGAAATAAGTGCATGAATAGGTAAGCTACAAAGATGAACACCATTCCTTATTTTATAAATAGAAGAACTAAATATCACTGCACTTTAATATGTAATTGGATAAAATATACATGACACAAAATTGACCTTTTAGCCATTTTTAAGTGTACAATTTAAGGTGGGTTTTATTCACTATATAATTTAAACAAGAATAAAGTATATAAAGTTGTATTAGAGAATGATGAAGCTAAAAAAGAAGTTGATTTGCTAATCTTTCACTTCTAAAAATATATATTTTTATTGATTTCAGAGAGGAAGGAAGAGGGAGAGAGAGATGGAAACATCAATGATGAGAGAGAATCATTGATTGGCTGCTTCCAGCACGCCCCACACTGGGGATTGAGCCCACAAACCGGGCATGGGCCCTTGACTGGAATTGAACCTGGGGACACTTCATTCCGCAGGCCGACTCTTTATCCACTGAGCCAAACTGGCTAGGGCTGATCCTTCACTTTTTAAAAAATTAAATAACTGATTTTTTTTTTTTATCCTGCCTTTCTGTTTTTTTTACACATGTATTTTGGTAGTTGAACTATTATTGCCAGATTCTTTTAAACCTGTTTTTCCTCTAACATAGCGATCTTTTTATTTTCTTAAGGTCTTAAAGTAAAGGTAATTTTTTCATGGGTTGTATTTACAATCTATGTGCAATCATTTATAATAATTTTATAAAAATTAAAACATGAAATTGACAATCGTGGATACATTTCAGTTGGCATGAATTAAAAAATTCTCAATAAAGTCAAGTTTTGATTAAGGGTGACCTAAATTCAGCTGCATTATTGGAAAAATCTCAGCAAATCTAAATTATTTAAGGAAGTAATGTTTGCACTTTTTCTAGTTATATTTCTTTCTATCAGAGGAACTCTAAAGCAGTGACTATATATGGCAGTAATAAAATTAAGTGCCTGATATATCTATTTGCCCTCTTCACTTAGCTATATCTGCAGTCATTTGGTTACTCATCAGATGAATCTAAAACATTTCATTTTACTTTATTGATTGATGATATAACCTACATTATTTTGTATTTATGGTAATGATTATTTGTTTATAAAAAGGCAGAGCATATTCTTGGTATCTGAGTCCCTTGTGTATCTTTCATGCTCAGTATATGTTAATAAATTATTACCATGAGCTAAGTAGGCCTGCGGCAATGAAGTACCAGAACGTTCGCATCTATTTAGACTACTAATGGATTGTTTAAACTATGAAAAAAAAACACAAAACAAATGTCCGACATGTATAACTTACTAATGTTCATAACCAATTACCAGCACAATTATAAACCTTCAAAATCACTTCCGAAGACACAGCAGTAAATGGGGCATCAAATGTATTTGGACACTTCATCTGAGTGGATTAGCAACAAAGATTTCTTTAATTGGAAAACAGAAGTAGCTGGGAAGGAATGGCATTCGAATAAAGGCACTTCCTTTTGCCACCTTTGATATTTTTTTCTTTTTAGAAGTATGGTTTAATCTTACTCTACTTATTAAACTGCTTTAAGCTTCTTTCCAAGTATAGCAGCCAAATTGAAGGATTTATTTCCTCAACTATACTTTAAATACTGCTGTCAAACAGAGTAAGCAAGGCAAGCAGTAGAGATATGGCTCCCTTGTGTTTTCAGTTTCTTTACATTTATCATGACTTCTAAGTTATTTTAAATTCCTAAAGGAGTTTGCTTATTTTAAACTCCATTATACATACATTGTTACCTGAAAGGGTTTGTAAGAGATAAAAGTAAATGTCAGTCTAGTAAATAGAAGAGATTGTTTCTTCTCTGAGCTATGTTATGCAGGGAGATTTCTCCTGCCTCCTTTATGTTTATATTTTAACTAGAGGCACGGTGCATAAAATTTGTGCACAAGACGGGGCGGGGAGGCCCCTCAGCCCGGCCTGCACCCTCTCCAATCATGGGATGTCTGACTGCCAGCAGGGATCAGGCCTAAACCGGCAGTTGAACATCTCTCTTGCAATCTGGGACTGCTGGCTCCTAACCGCTCGCCTGCTTGCCTACCTGATCACCCCCCAACTGCCCCCCTGCTGGCCTGGCCGCCCCCCAACTGGCCCCCTGCCAGCTGGCCTTGCTGCCCCCCATACCCCCCTGCTGGCCTGCTTGGCTGCCCCCCAATCCCCCCTGCTGGCCTGCCAACTACTCTCCTGCCAACCTGGTTGACCCTCACTGTTTGGAAGAAAGTCAGATGTCCGGAAGATGTCCGGTCACCCCATCTAATTAGCATATTACCTTTTTATTAGTATAGATGTAGTTAGGAATACAGTGAGTTCTTAAAATTTGAAAAGTATCAGAGAGCAAGTGGGCACTGTTTTTTTGTAGAGTCTCAAATATTTGAAGTCGATTGAAGCCAAAATACTTTTTTAAATTTTTGTTTACTGATTTGAGAGAGGGGGCGGGGAGAAAGAGAAACATGGATTTGTTGTTCCGCTTATTAGGTATGTACTGGTTGCTTCTTGTATGTGCCCTGACCAGAGATTGAACCCACAGCCTTGGCATATTGTATGAGGCTCTCATGATCTTAGCTACCTGGCCAGGGCTGAAGCCAAAACAATGTAATGGATAAAAATTTATTTGATTACTTAGAGTTTCCCCTAATTTTTGATGTTTTAGAGAGTTTTTATATTTTTTCCTTCATGCATTTTCATTCATAAAAACAAAATTTGATTACAGTAAATGATTCTACCTATCTCCCTTAAATGGTGTTTAAATGAACAATGCTAACTTATTTATAGGATACTTAAGGCTACAAAAGATTAAATATATCAGGTGACCAACTAATATGTACCTATGGAATTATGGCTTTGATCAAAACGTTTTTGCATTACATGTGTCTGTTATGTGTTCTCTCTCTTTTTCTTTCTTAGCTGTGGTTAATGATGCCACTATCATAATCGGGCTTTTAGAGTATCCCAAAGAAGTTTCCGAACGTGACAAAATGATTCATATACTCTTTTATTTGGTTATTGGAAACAAAAATTCTGTGGTCACTATAGCTTGTGAGGTTAATTAAATATATAAACCATTTGATAAATAACCAGTATGCTCAGTCATGGAGCATTTATTATTTTGCTGTATGTGTAAAGTTGGAATTCAGGAAGTCTTCTCCCTGAAATAAGATTTCCCTGAAGTATGTGCTCATTAAAGGTGGTTAATTCTACAAAGCATGTTTCCAATATAATGTCCCCGCCTCCACATTAGATTATGGTTCTGTCATAACCCTACATATGTATCTATTGGGAATTTCTTGCGTTTTCATATGAACTTTTAGGGATATTGCTCAAACTCTGACAGCAGATACATGGATCTGAAAGTTGTAATACATAGGCAGCTTGTCAAATTCCAAGAATAAGTTGGAGTAGAGGTTCTATTGCATTGGTGGTGACAAGCTGTTAGGGCTTGTAATCTCTTTCCAGGTTATCTTTTAGGGACACTCTTAACTTGAGTTCTATTTTTACGTACCCCTTCATTGTCTGTGAGGTCCCTAGAAACTGGGCTGTTCTACTACTTGTTCACAATCAACACCTGATGCTTCTGACCTCCTGCGGTACTGGGTTGAATGGTGTCCCCCTAAAATTCATGTGCTTCTAGGAAGCTCAGAATGTGACCTTATTTGAAAATAGGGTGTTGCAGATATAATCGATTAAGATGAGGTCATCTTGGAATAGGATGGGCCCTAAATCCAGTATGACTTTGTCCTTTTAAGAGAAGAGGCGCAGTGACACAGACACACAGGGAGGGTGCCATCTAATAATGGAGGGGAAGATTGAAGTGATGTGTCTTCATGCCAAGGATTGCTGGCAACACAAGAAACTAAGAAGGTAGCATGGAACACATTCTCCTTGCAGCCTTTAGAGAGAGTGGCTCTACCAACACTTGATTTTGGACATCTTTGAACTGCGAGAGAGTACGTTTCTGTTGTCATAAGTTGCTGGTACTTGGTTACACCAGCCCTAGCAAACTCATACACATGCCAGTAAACAGAAGAGTCCTGAGTTGCTCTTCTGCAAGTCTTCTTGAGTAAGCATTTAATACTTTTAAGGTTCCTCAAGGATTAGAGCTACTGGAAATGGTATGAAAGTGGAATATTTAAGTAGGGAAAGTTGTAATAAAGAACCCCAAAAACAAAATGGAACTGTGGCTGAAGAGCACTAGTTTTCAGCCATAGCTTCAGTTTAGTAACTTGTGGGAAAGTGTTTCCATTCCTGAGTCCTGTTCCCAGAGATTCTAATTTCATTGGTGTAGGGTGGAGCCTGGGCATCCGTATGTTTAAAAGTTCCAAAGGGGATCTGTGAATACTTCGAAGTTAGGGTTGAGAATCACTAGTCTAGGATAAGGAGTAAGAACCATGGGGTCCAGAGCAGTGGTTCTCAGCCCTGGCTGCACATTGTAATCACTGGCGTGACGAAAACACCTGCTGGTGCCTGGGAGTCATCCTCAGAAGTTTTCTTGCCATTGATCAGGGATTCTGATGGCTCAGAGGGAGTTTTAAAAGTTCCCAGAGAATTCTAATGTGCAGCCAAAGTTCAGAAATATTAGTCTAAAGGTGTTTCTATTCTACTGAATAGCTGGGATGTTTCAAATGTTCAACTTTTAGAAAGGTTTTTTTGTTTGTTTTTGGATATGTAATAGATAGATTTAGATTAATGGTAGGTTCAGCAAGACAAAAACCAATTCATTATCTGATTCTTCCTTTTTCACAATATATGGCTTTTCCAGATATCTCCGAAAAAGGAGGCCAATAAGTTATGTGCATGTTGGGAGGATTGGAGTGGTGAGTGGTCATTGGTGGCTGTGTGTGGGTTGAGGTGTGGGTTGGTGGGTTTTTTAGATTTACCCCCTCACTCCTTTTCTCTGTACTATTGCCTTTTCTACTGTTGGAAGACGTATCCTGGGACCACATTAAGAAGATGAGAATGAAATAGTCAAGTTGAAAAGTATAGAAGGTGAACAGGTGTACAGTGAGAAGGAACAGAACAGGGAAAATGCCATATAGTAGAACCGGGGAGGCACAGAGGTGCTGTGGTGACTGCCGGCTATTGAGGTGTGAGTGTGAAGAATGTCCATTGCGTCTGTAGAGAGGGAACTTCTTAAGTGTGTGGGTGGACATACGTACAGTGATTTAGCTAGCCAGGGCATACTTTTCCTTTGCACATAGAAGCAGGTACAAGTAGTAAATTATATTCTTTTTCTGGAATGCTTTTTGCAGTGAATGTCACCATTCTATTATGGGATGGTTTCATCCCTCCCCGTCTTGCGATGCACTGTTTTCTGTGTCGACTTGACATTTGGGTTGTGCCTGCAGTGCTTGTTGACTGGGAGGGAGGTTGTTTTTAATGCATTGATGTTCCTGGTGTCTTATTTCTAGTTTCCCATTTTTGCTATTTTTTACATAGTGACAGTATATTTAAAATATCTAAGAAGGCATAAAAACATCGGCTTTAATGCAGGTTTGTTTCACTCAGCGGGCTTGGAATGAATGTCATGATAATTGACTTTTCATTTTTGCTGGTTTATTTTTTTAAATATATATTTTATTGATTTTTTACAGAGAGGAAAGGAGAGGAATAGAGAGTTAGAAACATCGATGAGATAGAAACAACGATCAGCTGCCTCCTGCACACCCCCTACTGGGGATGTGCCCGCAACCAAGGTACATGCCCTTGACCGGAATCGAACCTGGGACCCTTCAGTCTGCAGGCCGACGCTCTACCCACTGAGCCAAACCGGTTAGGGCTTTTGTGCTGGTTTAACTGTCAAGTTTGTATGCTTGCTAGCTTCCTGTTGACCATAACTACCTTTTTGTTTGTTGTTTTTGTTTCTAAACTCCACTACTGATCTGGTGCTACTATTCAGTTCCTTGAAGCCTGTGATCTAGCTAGTGCTGCCTCTAAGGACACCTCATTATTGGTGAAACTCTTTGAGGTTGGTTTCTGCCATGTATGTTTGATGGCTAATTCTTGAAGTCTTAGCTATCTGAACTTCTTGTATGTCTACTAATCACTCTTGCATTATTGTACTTAATTTTCATATAAATCTTTTGAGATAGTTGATAGCACTTCTGTTTTATTAGTTGGAGACTGACACCGAGAACTGTAATTTAGTTATAACCAGTGGCATATTGGTTAACTGCCTTTTGAATAAAAAGCCCTGATTTTTTGCATTTACTAATTTCTTTGATATAAATACTCTGACCATGGTGAATTTCAAGCTACAAAAGTGTAGTTATGGGGTTGTGTAGAGATGAACACAGCTTATACATGGTTGTAGTAGTCAGCTCCAAACCTGCTCTGGATTTACACCAATGCTAGTGTTTCTATTGTATTCCCTCCCTCCCTCCCTCCCTCCCTCTCTTCTTCCTTCCCTCCCTCTTTTCTTCCTTGCTTCCTTTCTTCCTTTCTTCCCTCCCTCCCTACCTGTCTTCCTTCCTGCCTGCCTTCCTTCTCTCCCTCCCTCCCTTTTGGTCCTTTCTCCCTCCCTGCTCACCCTAGGGATTCATTTAACAATTTTTTGTATCACTGTCCCAAGAACATCATGTCCTGTTTGTAACCTCTTCTATTGAAAGTTTTTTATAGACGGGATTATCATCGCCTGTCAACTTCCACGACCCTTATTGCCTTAAACTGAAGTACATTTAATAAAATAGGATTTATTATATTGTCATCTCTTTTCTATTCTTGATAAGAAGAGTATGAATATACTTCAAGTTAAATGCCTGATTATTCAAATGTGAGTAGCAATTTTATTAACATATTGGTAATAAAATAAACTGATTTTACTCATGACCCCAACTGTTCTTTTTAAATATATTTTAATTGATTTCAGAGACAGAAAAGGAGAGGAAGAGAGAGCTAGAAACATCAATGATGAGAGAGAATCATAGATGGGCTGCCTCCTGCATGCCCCCTACTGGGTCTCGAGCCCATAGCCAGGGTACGTGCTCTGACTGGGTATTGAACTGTGACCTGGTTCATGGGTCGATGCTCAACCACTGAGTCACACCAGCCTGGCCAACTGTTCTTTTTGAGTTTAATTCAAAATGCTTTTTTCGTTTCAGACTTCCTTTTTCTCTGCATACGCTTTAGCCGAAACTACCTTTCCCGAGATAGGATTTGCTCCACACAGCTATATAGTAGCAGAGTTGGAAGGATGTTGGATCTTGATGGTAATGAAAAACCATGGGATTTGTTAGTCATCTTTCCTCACAGTTGCAAAGGAAGTAACAGGCTTTAAAATCTCCTTTCCATTCCATATTTTGATGGAAGAGTCTAAACACGTATCTCTTCTCTATTTCTACCTGATTATAAATCTCAGAAAACATGTGTCTTAAGAGTTTTCATTTATCCTGTTTCTGGCTATAACACTGACGTCCATAAAAATTGGAGTGCATTCTAAATCATTGCATTTTGTCAAGTGTCCTACCCATGCTAAGAACCTGAGGGTGATGCATTTGGCATCTAAGTGCTGTTGCCATCTCGGCAGGATTGGCCCTGTGGTGATTAGGGGGCCCTTCTTTCTTCAGCACCGTGGTGATAGGCTGGCTGGGAGAAGGAAGTACCTGAATCCATCACTGGCATGGACTGCTTGCTTTTTCTGCGTTTCTTTGACTTTATAGAGGCTGCTTTTGTCCATGAGTACTGTGCAATTAAAAATATATTAAATAAAATTTCTGAAATTGTTTCTTGAACTATATATATCCAGGAATAGATATTTTAGCAAATATAAATGTGAGGCTTTTAGTCTCCTTTGCAACCAAACTCTGTGTAAGAATGACCTTGTTTTAAGGGATGGCTGCGTTTTTTTCTTTTGTAGCATGTCAAACCCTTTAAGACATGGCCACAGGCCCTGGGATTTCCCACTCAACAACACGTCATTTTATGTTTGATCCCCAAAGAGTATGGAATTGTTGAGATTTTATGACTGCCTGACACTTACATTTAACATGCAGGCCATGACATTGAGTGATGAGAACAGATGGGTACAGGGACCATTGACGGAGTTTATGTCACTGTTACAGAGGAAGCTGAAAGAAAACACCAGAGGGTTTCGGTGTGGTTTGTTGTCTAGACAATTTTATTTTGCTTCTCTTGAGGAAATATTTAAAGGAGTAGATGAGTAGATTCTATCTTCTTAAAATATTAAAATTGGAAGTGTTTTCCACAAGAAAAATAAATTTCCAAGAAGAGAAATTTTATTTCTCTGTCTAATTACAATAAGAGCTACAAAGTTATATTGATCTGTTTCCTACTTTTATTTAAACATATAGATAGATCTTTGATTACACAGGATTTTTGAGTTAAAAAGACCTATTATGAGTAAGCTGCTTAGTAGAGAAATCTAATTTTCAACATGAACAACATAAATGGAAACTGCTTTTTCTCTGTGATAGTTCTATAGTAATTGTACTGATTTATGATGAATGTATTTGTTATCCAACAAGAGTTACAATGAATTAGAATTAAATTTAGTTACTTTATAGCCATCATATGGAGAGATAATATAATGGGGATAAAAATACAGACACTTTTTGTAATTTCTACTAGGCTAATAAAGCATGCCTAGTAAACATGGGTTGTTTCCATCAGTGAAAAATAAAAACATGATGTGCCTTTTTAATGTACTAGTGAATCATTGATGACAAGACTAGGATGTTCCTAAATATTTGAATGTTATGGAGTCAAACATGATTTCCAGTGAAACAGAAATTAGATAGATGTCTGGCAAAAACTGCATCTGTGAATGTTTTGAACAGTGACTCATTCCCAAAGGTGATTTTGCCTTGTTGAAATTACTAGTATTTGTGTGGATTATATATATATATATATAAAGACATATATATATATATATATCTTTCCAACTGTAGTGAGCTCCCCTTAGGGCATTTCTGCATCTTAAGTCACTTTGCAGGAGATAATTAGCCATGTATTATGTATAAGGAAGCAGAGGGAGGGGCTGGAGAGGTAGGGAGATCCTGAAAATTTTCTAGTGAGCAAGGGTTTGAAAATGAACTATTCATTGTGTAACAACATTATTACCAATTTAAAATTGGTAAACTGCCCTTAAAGTTTCTCTTATTGAGGATGTTGCCTTTATGCTTAAAAAAAACACACACAAAAAAAACAAGTAAAAGGTAATCATTATATGGACTTTTAAAGGATTTCTCATGGCCTTGGTTGTTCCAACCCTAATTTCTCACATTCTCCTATGACATGTTCTGGAAGATAGCATGGGGTGGCAGGCACCTGTGAGAAACCCAGGGCCCGGTACCCTTCCAGTCCACAGCCATCAGCAGTGTCCCTTGGTGACAGCTCTGGAACTGCCTGCTCCGATGCTTTCTTATCCCCTCTTTGCTTCTCCTCTGGAAGGGCAGTCTTGGCCATGCCCAGGCCTCTGCTGTTCCATGTCTTTCACTGTTCTTTAGCCAATTACGTTCAACATTTGAGATATATGTGCAAGTATAGATATAAATACGTGTGTGTTTATCACTGCCAGCTCTTTAGACAGTTGCTAGCTTATCTCAGGAAAAACCCTTTCCTTTTTTATCTTCTATTTATAAGAAAAAGATAATAAGCCCATTTCGGCTAGTGCATCACTTTTTATGTCAATGTTAAAACTGTGTATAAAATCTATATTTATCAGATAGGTTAAAAAAGAATTTCCTAACAAAGGGAAGAGTTAGAAATAAAATCAAGATGTGATCTCAAGTATATTCAAGTGATTATCCAGTTCAGGGGATTTCAGACTTCCTGGAGTTGTATGAATCATCTGTGTTGACTTATTTAGTTATTTATTTTTTTAGGTTAGGGATATTTATTTATGCACTTATTTTTAGTTCACCTTTTCACCCAAGTATAGTTCACATGCAGAAAAAGCACATTTTATAAGTGTACAAATAGATGAACTCCCACAAAATGAACATATACACTCACTGACAACCCTCATTAAGTCATAAAACATTACCAGCAACCACTGACCAAAGAGTCAGCTGCTATCTCGGCTCCATCACTGTTGATGACACTCTGTCCCTGAACACCACAGCCGTCAGCAGGCACTCCTGCCTGGCTTTTGTCCTTCAACATTATGTTTTTGAGATTCATCCATATGGTTCCTTTTTCATTGCTCTATAATATTCCACTATCTGAATTTATCCAAAAGCTTCCACAGATTTATTTGTTCATTTTACTATGGATGGACATTTCAGTTGATTCTGATATTTAGCAGCTGTGAAAATTATTCATAAATGCTTTTTGGTGCACATATTTCTTCGTGTCATATTCCTAGAAGTATAATTGCTGAGTCTTGAGGAATGTATTTTTATTTTAGGAGATACTGCCATACAATTTTCCTAAGTGACTGTACTGATCTAGATGTTTATCAATAGTACACGAAAGTTCCAGATGCCCCTTATTGTCACTATCTCCGTATTTTTTACTTTCTTTTTTTGCCATCACCATGGTCATGTATTGGTGTCTCTTGGTGGCTTTAATTTTCGTTTTTCTAATGACTAATGTCAATGCATACCTTTCATATGTTAATTAATAGCCACTTGGCCGTCTTTTGGGAGGAACTTGTCCGAGACTTTTTGATCATTAAAAAAAAACACTGGTTTGTCCGTCTTTTTCCTTTTTGCTTCTTTCTAAAATTGTATGAAATACCAAATCCAGTATTTGATTTGGCAAGGAAGATGAGAGTTATGGAAAAGTGGCTTAGATAGAAATATGTATATGTTCATTCATTTAACAAATGTTTATCGAGCATCTCTTACATTCTATTCTATAGAGTGGTGAAAGATAGTGTCTGCCTTAAAGAGCTTGGCAGTCTAGTGGGGTGTTAGGCAGGTATAAAGACCTCCAGAAGACTTGGTATTAAGTGCTTTGATAACCAGGGACAAGAAGAAAGCCCAGTGAAAAAGCATAAGCAGGGATGCATAATAGTATTGAGTTTAAGAAAAGACGTCTCATAAAGAAGAAAGCTGCCAGAACTTAGATGAAAAGTAGGCACTAGCCAGATGAAAATTAGGATGAGGACTAGTGTTTCAGGTAGAGGAATCCAAATCATGTTTGAGAGATGGCAGTGCCTGCGGAGAAAAAGGGTGTGCTTGAATGTAAATGGGGGGAGGCGCTTTAAGAAGTCTTAGAGTACTCATTAATTTATTTAATGTGCCAAACTCCATGTGAATCACAAGGACACAAGGGCAGACAAAATTATCAACAACAACAATAATGATATTGACTAATATTTACTGAGTGTTTCTGGTGTGCTGGGCAGTGTGCTAAACACTTTGCGTGCATTATATCATTTAATTCCCATAACCCTCCTATGACCTTGGCACTGTTATTATATAAAATTTGAGAAAATTGGGTCCTAGAGTGGCTAAGGAACTTCGGTCAGCCCTAGAATGCCTCTGTGCCCACTGAAAACTTAATTTATTGGAGACTTCAGAAATTCACATGCAAATGTAATGGCATTGATGGTTATAGTAGCATTAAGTTAGATACGGAGTTAAATATGCGTCTGTATATCATAACAGTGAGTTGTAAGATACTGGAATAGATTATAAGAATAAACATTACCTATCATTGTTTTACAATGATAGGTAATTAATAAAATAGTATGTATATTATATCTGTATATTGTACTAATGTATAAATTATTATTATACATAATACTTCTATCTCCTTATGATAATGAAAAGGCAATAAACTATAGTAGTTAAGAGCATGGGCTGTGGCATTAAAATCCTTGGGTTTGATTCCTGACTCCACCATTTATTATTTAACTACCATGGCAAACTCTCACCATTCATGCTTCACTTGGAAAAATGTTGTCTTAAATCCCTACTATATTCATTTCAAAATTTCATGGTTCTGTGAGGGCAAAACATCCAAATTTGCTTTTGTTCTTTTTCCTCAAAAGTTTCAAGGTGCTGAATGACACTAACCAATAATAATAATAATAATAATAATAATAATGTGCAGACAGAGACCTTGTAAAGTACATTACTTTGGGGCCTGTAGACAATTTCTGGACTGAACTGAAGGCACTGAAAATGGAAGGCTATAATTGAAATGTCAGCAAACATAACTTTTACAATTCTAGTTGATGCTGCTGGAATATTAAATATACCTGTTAAATACATTTTTCCTTTTCGGTATATAAATTTTAATATGCATCCCATATCTCTCCAGCCATATTTTATATATCAATAGTCCCCTGTGGCAATTTTATCTTTCAACACAAACTATTCTTGTTCAATATTTGAGTAGTGATAATGAATTTTATTCTATAAATAACAGCCTTAGTTCCTCCCTAAACTATAGCCAGCATAACTTTATCATTTGCAAGAACCACAGTGCTTTATATTCCAAATAGCAATTTTAATGTTTTATTCATTAACAGTAAACAAACGCAGAACACAGGAAGAAAACTGTTTATTGGTGTAGAATGGGCATATCTATTGTTGTGTTAGTGGGGTGCCCTATATCCACTGGGCTGACAGGCCTACACTGCAGAAATGCCATGGTCCAGGAGCCCTCTAGAACATTTTGACAATGCAAATTATATTTGAATTGGCAATCTACGTGGCCCAGAGCTGATAAGAATTCCAAACTATGGGAGAATCATTGTAAATCTTATTTCATTCAGAGCCAGTTTAAGAGGTTCTTTTGTCCCGTCTGAGGGATGCCCAGTAGCTTAGTTGTCACACTTTTTCTCAGAAAAGGATACCAATTCCAGCTGTGTGGTTGAAAGCAGCCTGATGAATGCTTTCTTACCCCCTTGTTTAACTTTAAATCCTGTGGATTTTTAAAATAAATATTTGTTTATTGATTAGAGAGAGAGAGTGAGGAGAAAGAGAGAGAGACATAGCTTTGTTCTACCCATTTATGCATTCATTGGTTGATTGTTATATGTACCCTGATCAGGGATGAAACCTGCAACCTTGGCATATCGGGACAGTGCTCTAAGCAACTGAGCTGTCTTGGTCGGGGCTAAATCCTGTGATCTTTGAACTGTATTCATAACCTACTGTTTGTTTTAATTTCTCAGAAAACTGCATGTAAAATTTATGCATCCATGAGAAGCACCATGCTTTTTAAAAAATTTTTAAAAAATATATTTTTATTTATTTCAGAGAGGAAGGAAGAGGGAGAGAGATAGAAACATCAATGATGAGAGAGAATAATTGATTGGCTGCCTCCTGCACGCACCCCACTGGGGATCGAGCCCACAACCAGGCATGTGCCCTTGACTGGAATCGAACCTGGGACCCTTCAGTCCGCAGGCTGACACTCCATCCACCTAGCCAAACCGGCTAGGGCGGCACCATGCTTTATTGTGTGAATTTATGTTCCTCCTGGCACACCTTTGAAAGGGCCCAGATAAATTTAGTGCCTCTCTAGTTTGTAATTTCCTTGTCCTCCTAGATATTTTCAGTCTGAATGTCCAACACATAACATGAACTGGCGGATGTGTGGATGTTTTTTGTTGTTATTGTGTTTTTTCTTTTTAAATTCAGGATAGCAGTATAGCCAATCTTTTAAAAATTAGGAGATTCCATAAATGAGCACAGATTCTTCATTTCACTTGAATAGAATTACAGGGCATCTGTTGTCAGATGCCTAGTAGCACTGGCCCTCTGAGAGAAGGCAATCATTGTCCCTGTCCCTTCAGTCTTATTTTGACAGGGCTCTTTTCAACCTCCTGGCTCCTGTTAGCATTTAGATTTGTAGCTCCCTAAGTTAATGGGCCCAGAGCTTCTCCACTGGTTTGCTGTGGGTTGATAATAACTGTGCTGAGATAGTACTGATATCCTCAGACATTTGAGGATGATGTGGTTAAGGTTGGGAAGCACTGAATTAGCCTTTTGGTAATGATGTACATGGCCTGGCATATGGAGAACTGTCAACTCTTAAAGGCTTTCTTCAGACTTAGAAGAATTAAATCCAAGTGCCCGTTAACCAGGTACATCTTCTCTCTGATGTGAAAGGTTTTAATTTGTCAGCAAACCAATGTCTCTTGAGCATAGCCCTGCTTATGTTGCCTGATAGGGGTATATCCCAGACTGGCAGCATTCTTGTTTACAAAGTGCTAACTGGTACCAAGCAGGGTGGGGATATTTGGTAGAGATCACATAATTGAAAGTATTGTCTTTTCAAGTAAACCCATAAAAAAATGGGAGTTAATGTATGATATAACATGTGATTATTTTTTAGGTACTACTGCTTATTTAAAAAAGAGTTGAAAATTCCTTAAATGTACAGTGAATTCTTTCACTGCTTTTATATAGTATGAAAATTATAAACTTTGTTAATCAAATATATTTATTCAGAAGAATGCCTGAGGAGAAACACAATGCATAACAGTAAGACACAGGATAGATGAAAATGCTATTATCAGTAGGTTTGACATTTAGAAATTTAGGAGGAGAAAAAAAAAGAAATTTAGGAAGCCTGGTTGGCCTGGGTTTCCAAATGGTGCCGTAACATAATATACTGGCCGTGTTTAGTTTAATGATGTATGTATTGTCTAATGCAATTCCCATCAGCAACGGAGTGGATATGTGATGTAGAATAGGCTACATTTTATGTTATCCATTTAAATACAGCTGTGCTTCAGGACATAACAGTGAATGTTAAGTTACATTTTTGGTCCTCTGGGAATCTTTAAGTTTTAATAGGTTATGAGGATTATGGAAAGCCCTTGACACGAGTTCAGGCATGTCTGTGCGTGAATGACTGTGCTTTTGGAAGGCACACACAATACTTTTGAGATCACTTTGCAGAGTTTTCAAAGAACTAAAAGATTGATAATCTAGGGAGATAAAAATCAGGTACCTGCAAGCCTCAAGTACATTCTGTATAATTATAGCTCCAAGGAACTAAAGAGTGTGCTCAATTAACAGTGCATGTTGTGATGCATTTACATCCGGATACATTAAATGCTAGATTAAACAAGAAAACATATCTTCAGGGAGTTTAGTGGACAAAGTAGACATGTCATTAAGGTCTATATAAAGTGCAATTAGAGGCCAGGAAAATTCCCAATGTGCTGTACAAGGCTTTGAAATGTGGGACCTTGACCTACTGTTCAGTTGAAATATAATGCAAGCAGCTTAAGTAACTTTAGAGGTCCCAAAGTGATTAAATCATGTATTATTTAACCCAGTATACACAAAATATTACTTATTTAACATGTAATCAATATAAAATGATAAGTGAATTTTTTTTTATTGGTAAAAGGTCTTCAAAATCTGGTGTGTATTTCACACTTGCGGAACAACTTAATTTGAACAGGCCACATTTTACATGCTCAGTGGACACCTGACAGATGGCACCTGGAGAAGCTACTAGTGGTTCTTGGCCTTTAGTCTGCTCAGTACTGAGAGCAGAGATTTTATACTGTTCCAATGCATACGTCCATGGTAATTTTTTTTTAGTGTGCTGAAATCTCTGTTTTCTGAAACCTGGAGTGTCCTCCTTTATTTTTAACTCTACTAGGCACTTAGTCGGAAAGAGGAGGAAGGAGGAAGGGTAAGCACTTGTTGACTCAGTGAATGAGTGATTAAACTTCATAGTAAAAGAAATCAAAGTGTGGACTCCCTAATAATTATTGAGGGGATAAGACTGATGATATTAAAGAGGCAATAAAAGAGAGATTGTAGAAGTTATTTAAAATAAAAGTCTGACTAATTCTGGAATAGATGTGATATTAAGTAATTGAATTTTTAAAAATAGAGCCAAATAATCTCCATAAACAGGAATTCTAGGTGATGGATTTTCAGAATGATTTTGTTGTTGTTGTTAATCCCCACTCCAGGATATTTTTCCAATAATTTTCAGAGAGAGTGGGACGGAGGAGAGACAGAGAGAGAGAAACACTGAAATGAGATAGACACATTGATTGGTTGCCTCCCACATGAACCCAAAGCCGAGCCAGGGGTCAAGCCTGCAACCAAGGTACATGCCCTTGACCGTATTTTAACCCAGGAGCCTTCAATCCATAGGCTGATGCTCTATCCACTAAGCCAAACTGGCTAGGGCTCAGAATGATCTTTACCTCTGCAGATTTTAGTTTATTTGGTTCATATTACTATGAAAAAGTATAAACCCATCTTCTGTTACACTTCTTTCTCTGTAAAAGGAGACTATGACAAGTGAATATGTTTTCTGGAAATCTGTTTGCCTTTAGTAACTATTTCTCTTTTCTTAAAGAGCAATCATAATAATAAAGAGCTAATATGCTAATGGTTGGGATGCTGTAATGTGTAACGACCAATCACAGCATTGCTCCGGAGACTGGTTGGAAGCGGGGAGGCGCCCGGAGAAGGCAGGACCAGCCAGAGGAGACTCCAGGGACTGAGGGCGGGGCTTGAAGCAGCCAGAGTAGGCCAGAGGGGTCGGGGGCTGGGCCAGGCACCCTGGCGTTCTGCGTGGAGAGGTTCGGGAGTCAAGGCAGAACAGCGGGTGGGTGGGCAGGGCCGCACGATTTTGCGCGCTGGGCTCCTAATATTTAATAATTTAGGATACCCAGAGAGGTTCATGTGTGGGTTTTTTGTTTGTTTGTTTCTGATCTCCTTTGGGCTCCAGCAAATTCTGTGGCCTATTAGTATTGTTTAGTTCTGTGTGTTAAAACCAGGTTAGTAGTTATCAATAAGAAAAGTAATAATTTAATAACTACTATTTTTATTGATTGTCGTCTTCAAATTGTGTTTCTTGATTCTCCAGACATGACAAACATTCTTAAAGATAGGCATTAATTTTAGCCTTTTTTGCAGATTTTGGAAAACTAAATTTTAGAGACATTATGACTAGGTCATGGCCATATAACTTGCAAAGAGAAAAGCTGAGATTTGAATTCAGGCCTGTAGAATGTTAAATCTCATTTAGCTTCTGGAGCTGAATAATGTAATTTAAGGAAGCACAGCTGCCTCTGATGAACTCTACAATTAATGTTCATGGCATTACAAAAGGAGGGAGGGGGGTTACTTTCAAGTAACTTCTGAGGCTCCTGGGACTTCTTGGGGTATGTGGAAATCTTCTTGTATCTCTGAGAAAATCTGCATCAAAAACAAAATTACTGGCAAACAAGAACTCATACACTTTGTTGAATTTAGACCCCTTCAGTCCACAGAATGTCTGTGGAGAAATGTGCCCACACAGTAGCTCTAGCAAGACGCAGACCATCACTGGCTTCTGGTCAGAATTGAGAAGGAGAACACTGGTCTCTTCAGTGGCTGTTAGGACGGACATACAGAGTGACTGCTACCGTGATGACCTGTGCCCTTTCAGTGCTTGGTGGCACTCCTGAAACCTGGCCACATCTGTAACTGCAGAAATTTGTTCTGGCATAGCACTGCCATTGAGCTCCCAGCTCAGAAGCTCCAGTGAGAGGCCCTATGACATGAAGAAAAAGGTATAGACTTTGGAATCAGAGTGTGTTTAAATCCTGGCTGCAGTTCAACAGCCATCAAACTATTTCTTTACTTGTAAAGTGGAGGTTATTATCTCCTCTTCACACTGAGGATTACCTAAGATAATGTGTGTGAAGTACCTGCCACCCTGCTTGGCACATACCTGATTTATGGATTGTATTTTTACTGCTGAGATACCATTATAAAAAATATACTCCTTTAAATTACACAAGACACAGTGGCAGATACATTTCTAAGCATTCCAAGGGACTGTGGTAAAGCTGTTGGGAAAGGAATTATTTACAGTCACAGATAAACTCTGTTAGAATGCAGTGCTTTATGGAACTGTGCTCAGAAGAGAAACCCTCCCTGTTCACCTTCAGAATTCCCCAAGGCCACCTCCACAGGGTCGCTCAGCTACTGGTGTGTCCACAGGCTCAGCTTTGGAAGTAGTGAAAATATTTCACCCCAGGGTCCCCTTTTTATCTCCCAAGGATTTCTCTTCAGGGTGCAGGGTGTGTGTGTGTGTGTGTGTGTGTGTGTGTGTGTGTGTGTGTGTGTGGCGTGCTAAGTTACAATTGAGATATTAGTTATCCATTGTATTCCTACCCAAAGCAGGTTAGGAGCCACTAGGAATGAGAAGTTTGGTTAGATTTCCTGAGCTCACTAATTCAGAATTAGAACTCAGACTCTGTTAACCCATATTAATTCATCCTACTTCATAGCAAACACCTTGCAGAGCTATGCGTTTTTTAAAAAATGTAGGATTTGTAGGATCCACAACTTTGTAAATGGAAGAAGTTTGAAGATCTTTCAACCCCATAATTTTATGGGTGCAGAAGCTGAGGCCCAGACAGGTTCGCGCATTTCCCAGTGGCCACACAGTAGTTAATGGCAGCATTGCAGTAAAGGATGGATGACCATATTTCTTTCTCCATATACTGTGACACGAACCTCACCAAGCAAATAGTGTTTAGTGGCCAGCTACAAGAATTCAGTATTGCTAAGGACAATAAAAAACTCCAAAAAAATGCATAAGATAATTTTCTTGTTTCAAAACTGCTGCAAGGTCTAAAGTGAGCATGTCAAAAACTCCTGGTCGGCGGGTTTACGAGGCATGCAGCCCGCCGGCCGGCCGCGAGTTTGACATGCTTGGTCTAAAGAATTATTCAAGAGAGTTGGAGTATTAGATGTGTTTTAAGTTGCTTATCCTCCTCTGACCAAGAGTGGCTCCTATAGCCCCATCTTGATAATGGATTGTTCCATGGGTGATAACTAACTTTAAAGTGACTCATGCATGTACTGGACACCACCCTATAATTTGGATAATCTGTGTTTCCATGTCTGTAAAAAGAGAAGATTAATACTATGTACCTCACAGGTTTTGAGGAATATACAAAGTAGGGTAGTTAACAGTGAGAACCAGGAACTGTAAGTCTGTGTATGCTGGTGCTATAACCACATTACTCCTCCTCCTCTTCTTCTGCTTCTGCTGAGAATTGACACCACTCTACTCAGAGAACAATTTGAATTCAGTTCTTTGGCCAGCAGCTTTCGCTTGCTGTATCTCCCAAGATGTATTTAGTCACCTTCAAGAATATATTTAGAGAATTTAAAGGACTGCCCTTTTAAAATCAGGTGTTTTTTTTTTATCAATACTGTATTTAAATTAAAATGTAAAAATACATTCCTTAGCTTACTCCTGACAATTATTTGATAGTTATTTTACTTGTGAATGTTTCTTAAAAATTAGAATAGAGATTAATGAATATACTATTTATTTATAGTACTAATCCTGATTTTAGTATTTTAGTTTCATGCATGTCTCCAAGTAGGTATCTAAGCCTGTAGTTGACTAATTATTGTTTTGACGTTATTTTTTAAAATGCTTTTTATACTCATCGGCTGCTACACTATTATTTTTCAAAGTCATTTGCATTTTCTGGAGTATTTTAAAACAGATAAATTTACTCATGTTAACTTAGTTACATACACTCAGGAATTTCTTACTGGTCAGTTTTTCCACCGATGCTTGGCTGTGTGTGTATGTGTGTGAATGCATGTAGGTTTGTGTGTGTGTGTGTGTGTGCATGCGTGCGTGGCATGTACATGCTCTCTGTGCGAGTAGTTTCAGTGATTCAGGTTTGAATAATAACTATTTTAAAATATTTAATCTATGACCATTAGAGATGTTAGAAATAATCTTAAATTATGGAACATAATGCAGTTCATGAGAAAGGTCTTTTAAAGTCATATTTTCATAGAATTAGCTTTTTGAAGTCATATTTTAACATTCTTGATTTAACTTATATAGTAATATAAATTCATTTACATTGCAAGACAAATGTACACATTTGTTCAGTAAATTATTCATATTTGTGCTATATGCACATCTATATATTGGTATGACTGTACATATATGTATGAATGTTCTCAGATCAGATTTTAATGTACTAATTCCTAATGTATCCCATTCCCTGAAATGTCTTCTCTTCCCTGCTTTTCAAGACTGAGCTTTGTGTCACCTCCTCTGTGAAGCCTCTGTGGGTTTCCTCAACTTTCCACTATGCTTTGTTCTTTCAAAAGAGCTCCTATGACTTATTAGGAATGTCAGCTTAATATGGGTTGGAGAATGTGGACTTTTATCACAGTTTTTTTTATTGTTAACTGTGGCTGTTAATACTAGGTCATTGGAATAGCTATGTTTTTTACATGAATTTATTAGATAATATATGTAAAAGCCCTAGTCAATGTTAAACATGTGGTAAACATTCAGTGAATGGTAATTATTATTGTTGTAGTTATCCTATAGAATGAAAAGCTAATATGAAAATTGATCATATGGGGGAATGACCAGTCGCTATGACACGCACTGACCACCAGGGGGCAGACGCTCAATGCAGGAGCTGTCCCCGGGTGGTCAGTGCACTCCCACAGGGAGAGCGCCACTCAGCCAGAAGCCAGACTCATGGCTGGCGAGTTCAGCGGTAGTGACGGGAGCCTTTCCCGCCTCTGTGGCAGCATGGCAGCATGGCGAGTGGGCCTAAGCCGTCAGTCCGACATCCCCCAAGGGCTCCCGGACTATAAGATGGTGCAGGCCGGGCTGAGGGACCCCCCCGCTGAGTGCACAAACTTCGTGCACCGGGCCTCTAGCTTATTTATACTTGTCTCTAGTTTATTTATACTTTGTTGTCTCTGAGCTCCTTGAAATCAGATACTGTGGCATATGTGATTTAATATCCTCAGTTCTTGGCAAATTGGCAATTCATGGATGAATTAATAGTGGACTATGTACCGTATAATAAATACACTATTGTAAATCAGTGGACCTTCATCACCTGCTAGCAATTGCAAGGATTCTATTTGAGTTGACCTCCAATTTTGTTTTTTGGTATTTTTCAGTTTTTAAATGTTTTTCCACCCTTATAAACAATAATCAATTTAGTATAACATTTGTTATTCTAAAGAAATAGTATTTTGATTTTCTGGTATTATTTAGTTATGAGAGATGCATATGGTCATACAGTTCATTTAGCAGTCTACTAATTTACTCATTATTGAGAAATACTAATTGATTATATATTTATTATGACAGCCAGCTATCTGTTGTGGACCAGATTATGAGTTATGTAGGACAATGATTGTGATGTCTGAAAGCACAAACTAGATTGATGAGTTCAACTGGTCAAAACTATTATTCAGTAAGGCACTCAGTAACCCGTAAGATATTCATTTAAAATATCAAGTAAACTCTTTTGTTTAGGTATCACTATGTTAAACTGTGAGTAAAACAAATCTACTCAGTTCTTTGATCTGCCTTTCAAGTTATATTTTAAAATCTGCCTGTGCTAAAATTTTTTTTGGTTCAGATGTGTGAAGAGATTGAATATAAAAGTATCCTAAAAATACATTAAGTCTGATATTTTCTAATTATTGTTAACTATTTTGATGATGCAAATTTCATTTAAATGTCAACTGTAATTAAGTGTGTGCCATTTGTTTTTCTACTCAGGTTTTACAGTTTGATGGAATGTTTCCCCACAATTTAATAAATATTTGTTTTATTTCACATGAATTAATTCAAAACTGGATAAGAGCAACATATTTTAATCAACTATTGTTATGATGGACTAGAAATGAATTTACTTCCGAAGCAAACTGTTTATTATGCATTTGAATGGGATTTATCCAGCTTAGCTTTGGCAAGCTAAACATGGCAACAATTAATAGGCAAGCCAACTATGTATGCTGCATAATAAATAAGGCAAATTATTTTTCTTGAATATGTCATAGATCCGTAGTGTATAAAATTAGTAATTACCCCATAATATATACCTAGCTGTGTTCTGATAGCACCCATTGAAGTGAAGTAGTAGAGAAATTCTACTGTGTAAAGTAGGCATTTTTAATTGGTGCCAAATATATGCTTATCATGATTTTATTTCCAGTTCTTCGCTTGTCTGTGTATAAACCACACAACCATATTATACTTACACTAAAGGCCTGGTGCACGAATGTTTGCATGGGTGGGGTCCTGCCATCCTGGCCCAATCGGGGCTATATCCGGGCTGGGATGGTTGTGGGGAGGGGACATGGGAGGTTGGCTGGCTGGCCCCACCCCCAATGGGGTAGGGGGGCCAATCAGGGGCAGGGCTGGCCAGGAGGAGGGGCTTCAGGCAGTTGGAGGGCTAGCCCTGCCCCCTGGCCGAGCTTTGGTTGAGGGGACAATTTGCATATTAAGCTTTTATTATCCTCCTATGTAATAAATAGGCAATATGCAAATTGACTGTCATGCCCTCACACAAGATGGCCACCCCCATGTGGTCACAAGATGGCAGTTGGGGGCGACCAGGCCAGCAGGGGAGGGCAGATAGGGGCGACTGGGCTGGCAGGGTAGGGCAGTTGGGGGCAATTGGGCCAGCAGGGGAGCAGTTAGGCATTGATCAGGCTGGCAGGGGAGTGGTTAGGGGGTGATCAGGCTGGCAGGCAGGAGAGCAGTTGGGAGCCAGCAGTCCCTGATTGTGAGAGGGATGTCCAACTGCTGGTTTAGGCCTAATCCCTGTTTGGACATCCCCCAAGGGGGCTGAGGGACACCCGCCCCCCCAGTGCACGAATTTCGTGCACCCGGCCTCTAGTATAGGATAGAGTGCTAGGGAGTGGAATGGAGATCAGTACATAGCTAAGCACTCTATTAGTCCCTCTCTCCCACCAGATTCTTAAAAAAATCCAAAGATCCCTAGCTGATTTGGCTCAGTGGATAGAACGTTGGCCTGCGGACTAAAGGGTCCCAGGTTCGATTCCGGCCAAGGGCACATGTCCGGGTTGCAGACTTGATCCCCCCTCAGTAGGGGACATGCAGGGGGCAGCAGTCAGTGATTCTCTCTCATCATTGATGTTTCTATCTCTCTTTCCCTTCTGCTCTGAAATCAATAAAAAATATGTTAAAAAATATCCAAAGATTTTTAACATCTGTAATAATAGAAGTGTAATATGCTAATTAGACCGGACAGCCGGATGACCTTCCGGATGAAGCCGGGGCTGCGAGGGCCAAGCCCCTTGCACGAATTTTGTGCATCAGGCCTCTAGTTTTATGATGATGGTTTAAAACACGTCCTGACAGAGAGGATTAAGAGAAGGATATCAATGTTCTTCTTATGGGAATTCGAACTTGCATGTGACCAAGTTACTTTGGGCAGAATGTAGTTATATATGAAGTTTTATGTGGAAGTACAGATTGCACATGTTCATATGTATTTGTGTTGCAATTTATATCACATAAATTAGACATATGAAGACAGAATTTAATCATTTTGTTAGTCCTTTGCAACACAAATCAGGTTTTTTACTATGCAGTCCTGATAAAATGGCAATTATACTTGAATATAAGCATAGCATAAATTACATTTCAAACCATGATATTGAGCACAGTATATGTAAAAGAAATGTTTAACTCATTTGCTATGGTTCCTTTCTTTTAGAGGTTCATTTGTTCTCTGCATTGAATAATAGAGTGTAATGGGAGCTGAAAACAGATTAAAAGAGTAATTTCCATGTCAGTATGTTTTTGCTTTAACTCCATCCTTTGAAAATGGGCTGTTTAAGTCAGTGAATTCTGTTCTTAAATGATTTCTCAAGCTTCTGGGCAAACCTTCCTCCAAATGGGACCTTGAAGTTTGCTCCCTGTATGTTATTGTCTGCTTTTTTTTTCATAGTGAAGGGTTTCTTGGGTTGAAGCATATTTTCAGGGAAACATAAAACTGGAAATGGGAAAAACAATTTAATAAATGGAGACTTTTCAATTGATTTATATGATTCCAAGGAAATTATTCAATTGGGTTTCTTAATGACCTCAGAATTCCCTTTCTCCTGTTCCTATGAACTATTTCATCATTGAATTCTCTTAATGGAGGAATTGTAGATACTATGTTGATTCTAGTGAGGGGAGATGCTATGATCTGCGAGGATCTTCCTGTGAGAAACATGGCAATCATTGATAGAGGAGGCATTGAGGAAGTGTGCCTTGGGCAAGAGTAGGTCATTGCTTGTTCTGAGTTCTCAGTGAAGTTTAAGTGGAAAGGAATCTGGACATTGGATATAAATGTATGTAAATCAGTGTGTGTGTGTGTGTGTGTGTGTGTGTGTGTGTGTGTGTGTGTAGTTTTATAAATGATATAAATGTAGGGAGTAGGAATAGGACTGACATTTGTTGAATACCTAATATGTGCCAGATAGTCTGATATGTACATCGTATACATTCTGCTTTTCAATATTCCTAGGCCCTGCCCTCCAGATTTTTTTATTATATCATTTTAAGAAAGAGGAAGAGGGGCATGTAAAAATTAAACAACTTTCCCCAAGTCACATTACCTTCAATTGTTAAAGCTAATGTTCATTCTGCCTGGTGTTCATGCTGGATTTTTGTTGTTGTTTTTTATTAACCCTTACCACTAGATGATATTTTTGTTTTTGTTTGATTATTTTTATTTATATATTTATTTATTTTTTTTTTATAGAGAGTAGAAGGGATCGGGGGGGCGGGGAGAGGGAGAGAGAGAGAGAAAGATGTGAGAGAGACATCAATTGATTGCCTCCCGCGCATGCCCCAACCAGTGCCAGGAATCAAACTTGCAACTCAGGTATGTGCCCTTGACTGGAAATCAAACCCACAACCCTTTGGTGCGTGGGCCAACACTGTAACCACTGAGCAACACTGCCTAGGGCATGCCTGAATCTTTTTAGCCTTCTCATGTTGAGAGGAGCATGTCATTCATTCATGGGATATCCCGAAGTTCTGGGTATAAAAGTGTTCTTGACATTTTCTTGTCATCTGGATTGCCTGATAAGTCAAAGGAGGGGTATGAAACTGTGTTCCTGGGTTTTTATTCAAGGAAAAGGGGTAATGCTACCAAGTTGGTATTTCATTACTAAATATGTTCATGTTGTAGTCTGCATTGAATTTTTTTGTGTTTTTTTCTTTTAATCCATCAGATCTCTACTATAATGGTATTGTGTCAATAAATCTAATGGAAATTGGATTACTTATTATAAAAATAACTAGAGGCCTAATGCATGAAATTGTGCAAGAGTAGGCCTTCCTTCCCCCACTACTGGCACCAGCTTCCCTCTGGCACCCGGGACCCGGGCTTCCCTCCGGCCCTGGCTTCATCCTGAAGGACTTCCAGTCTAATTAGCATATTACCCTTTTATTATTATAGATGCTTTCTCTCTGCACACTACCTACCGTAATTAAAGTGATGTCTATTAAAAGTTTGAACATTCTTAAGAATTATCATTCTTTAACCAGTAATTGTGAATCATGAGATTATATGTATTTTATACTAATATGTAGATGTTACTTAGAATATTATTTTCTGTACTCCAAAACATAAAATAAGGAAGTATTTTTTTCTGTTTATTGTGAGAGGCGTATCTAAAATCAGATATTCTTATCAACATGATTTGCTATCTACTATGGCCTATACTAAAAAATATTTGAACACTATTTTGCTTTTCTACAGAAGATGATGTGTGTGCCATGGAAATCTGTGTGTCTCCTCAGCAGTAAGATAGATGTCTCATGCTGTACAAGTTCAGAAGTGGTACAATAGTGTCACCTGTCACCTAGCAACAAGCTTAGTGCTTTGTGCCGTTTCATTTAAGTCAAAACAGGTATAAAAACATGGTACTTAGATTTACATTTATCTCCAGAAATACTTAGATTAACCTTCAACTACCTTTAGTTCCCAAGATAACTCACCATGACAGATAAACAGAAATAACTTTGCATAAAAAAAAGGCAACTTATGTATCAAAGACCTTGATACAGAGTAAGGCCAACATGGATCTGTTATATAATATCTCAGACTTAAGTGCCTGTTGAGTTCCCTAATCGCCTTTAAAAATTATAGTAACTGAAATGAATGTGTATATACAACTTTATTACTTGACTTTTTAAAAATCGGTGTTTGAAAACACAAGATCACAGCTAATGAAGCAGTGATTTGTACAGCTGACTCTAGAAGACAGAATTCCGAATGGAGTTGCTGCATCAGCACCAGAATTCAATTTACTCGAAACAGAGCAACTAAATTACCTTTGTGCAGAGCGTGGAATACCCTGACTAGTCAGGTGTCTATAAACACCTTTACAATGTGCTGCTTCTCCTTCTCTCTTTGAAGATGCATAAAGGGATTCTCGGAGGAACTAGCAACTAGTGAACTTTGGGTCCTGAAGTATTTGGAATGTATTAAACACTAACCTTTAAAGATTGAGAATAGATCATTTAGGATGTGATAAAGAGCCAGCGCCCTGTTACTACAGGGTAATATAGTGCTTGTACTCTGAGATAATTATTCCAAAGTAACTCCTTATTCATTCAAGTGGGGAGCATCCACTTTCATCCTGGCCAAGGTCATTTCTGTTGTCCGGGGAACTCTTTAAATTCTAAAGGAAGCTGGCTGACCATGGGTGGCAATTTTAAAGGAAAAAAAAAACAAAAACACAACAGTTAGAGAGTGAAGAATTTAGAAAATCATCCTCTATTGCTTGTAGCTATTAAAGAGAAACAGGTGTAACTAGAATTTCTCCAGACTTCCCACTAAAACATGAATACCTATCAGTGGTTCTAGGCAGTAATAATTTTGCTTAAAAGTACATCTGAAATTCTTTTTCAATATGTAATAATTTATTTTTTTCTTAGTTGTCATGTTTTTCATATAGAAATAAGTGACCAACCCTTTGCTTTTCTTCACCTGACAATGGAGAATTATTTCTGAAGCCAGGAAAAGGGAGGACCAAAACCATTTGCGATGAGTTTTTGATGAGGACAGTGACCTTTAAAACTTCTGTGCTTTGGGAAGATTTACTGGATAATTTCACAAGCCTATTTGGCAGCGCTAAGGAATCTTTTAATTAGGAAATTGATGAGATATTAACTGATAGTGGAAATGTGCCATTTTCCTATTATATATCATGGCCTGCTTTTGATGTGCATTTGAGGAACAACACAAAGGCCCCTTACTTAGCATGAATAAAATTAGAGATTCATCTGTCTGTCTTGTGGTCTTAATTTAGGGAATTCTTTTTCCTGTTTAAACCCTGGGCTGTTGACTGAAGAGTGGTTATTCTCAGGTATGGCAGCATAGGCTGTTGTATAGAATTACTCCAATTAGGGTAGATGGGGTAGAAAAAACAGGTATTATTTTGTTGTTGTTAATCCTCACTCGAGGATATTTTCCCCATTGATTTTTAGAGAGAGTAAGGGGGAGAGAGAGAGAGAGAGATCAATGTAAGAGAGAGACACATCTATTGGTTACTGCCTGCACCCACCCTGACCTGGGTCAAAGATAGAACCTGCAACCCAGGTACATGCCCTTGACCTGGAATCGAACCTGTGACTCTTTGGTGTGTGGGCAGACGCTCTGTTTTCCGAGCTGCATTGGCCAGGGCTGCTGCTGTGGGGAAGGAAATGGGGCCTCAGAGAGGGTGAACGCGTTGCTTAAGATTACACAGCCGGTGGATGAGGACGTGAGGCTAGGGCAGTTCTTTTCAACTTTGAACTGTGTCTTCATTTACTGTCATTGGAGCTACTTAAAGTGTAGGGGTGCAGGATGGGAGCAGAGGCAGAGATGAACTTGAGTGCTCTCAGAGATGCTGGAAATAAATGGAAAACAATAGTGAGCGTTGTACCAGGCTTTCGGCAGGTTTAAAACACACAGAGGTGTACATTTTAGTTAACCCACAAAGAGCTGTGCATTAAGATTTGGGACTAAGGGGATTTATATGGACCCTGGCATCATGTAACTTAGTACCTTGAGTACAAAATTAACCTCTGATCATCTCTGTCAAATGGTTCTTAAAATAGTTCATGTGTTCAACTCAGAGAACTGCTTTCAAAACAAATGCTATCAATTAGGTTACTTTGTAAATCCCCAAATGCTGTGAAATGTGTGATATTGTGTTATGTGTGTCATGTTTATTTTAGTCTGCAGATTAATTGTAAAAAAAAAAAAAAAGACAGATTACATAATTAAGGCTATAGTTACTTGGGAGTAAGAAATATCCACAATTGATATAAAAGGGAGTTTTCTTTATTTTATTTTTCTTTCATTTTTCATTATTAGCTTCACTCTTTTGACAAATATTTATCGATCCCTGAATTTTGTTAGGCCCTGTGCTGTGTATTGGGAAATAAACGTGGGAACCTCACTGTGTTAATAGCAGTGTTTCTTTTCCTGGTGGGGATATAAATTGGTATAGTCTGTTTAAAAAAGAAATTTGGTGATATTTTTTGACGGCCTGAAAAAAATTCATCTTATTTTGATCCGGTAATAATATAATTATGTTCTAAGGAAATAATGGTGCAGGCTAGAGCCCCTAAGTGTAGGCTGACTGGCTGGGGTTGAGGGGTAGTGAGAATTCACACTGGGCTCTAATCCCTAGTCCCCGCATTCTGATTAGGGTCATTCTAGAAAGGGCATCCTTTCTAGTTGCACGAAGGGTCATCCAGGCTAACAGAGGCTCTGGTGTACACAAGATTTACATAGAAGGGTGTTTAGTTGTTGTCAATAAGAGCAACAGATCATAACCTATTAGACAATGGAGTATTATGTATCCCTACAATGGGGTATTATAAATTTTGGATTAAGCATTAATAAATTGGCTCATGTGAAAATGCTCATGGTGTTTTAAAATGTGGAAAAAAATTACACAACCACATTTTGAGATATAAGGAGCCAGAATGTAAGATTGAAGCCAGTTTTGAAGTACTGGTACATTCTGTTAAGAAGTTGGAACTGATTGATTTGGATATATTTTGAAGACTAGGAAGGACAATATGTGTTTGATAAGAACATGGTGGTTTAAATGACTTTTAAATTCTTTCAATGGATTCCATATTATGGCTTCATAATGTAAAATAGAAGACTTATACTCTAAATTTCAAGAGAATATTTTTAGTCTGCCACTTAGTATTAAAATATTACATTTATATTATACTAGAGGCCCGGTGCACGAATTCATGCATGGATGGGGTCTGGCCGGCCCGCCCCAATCAGGACCAAATGGGCCTGGCTGGCCAGGAGGAGGGGATGCAGGAGGTTGGCAGGCCAGCCTTGCCCCCGGTTGGGGTGGGGGTGGGGCGATAGGGGGCTGGCCCCACCCCCTGGTTGAACTACTGGTTGAACTCCTGGTCTAACTTCCGGTTGAGGGGACAATTTGCATATTAGCCTTTTAATATATAGGATTGATTTTCTTAGTAACGTTTCTAATAGTAGTAAAAGCTAGAGTATGCATTGGGATGTATGTTTCTGAGACATAAGAGACATATATAAGAGAGAGAGACAGAAGCAGACAGAGTCAGGAATATATATGTATGTGTATATATATGCATATATTATGTGTATATATATGTGTGTATATATGTGTGGTGTGTATGTATATGTATATATATATATTCATTTATTTATTTAAAACTGGGATAAAATTAAAGGCCAGTTCCCCTTACCGGCTACACTCATAGAACTTGTGAATTCTAGTATATTTCCTTTAGGGTATGGCTTTATGAGTGAGTGAACTCTTTCTTTTTGTCCAAATGTATGAAACGCATGCAAAGGAAACCTGGCCCAGTGCTGCAGTACGGACATTGGCACAGAATGTCTGAGGACTCTAGGCGTGTCCCTTCTTGAATGTAGTTCTAAATGGAAGAAAAAAAGAATGTCAATTGCATCTAATAAGCTGGCTTAAGTGAATGCCAAAGAAAATTTGCCTCATGAAATGGAAATTCTGAAGCAAGTTACATAATGTTGAGAAAAAACACACAAAACAAATAGGAAGACTTTCAAGATATATCCACATGGGGCAAATGGTCCATTTTAATTAGAACTCTCCAATCCAGCAATATTTAATTATATTTGGGAAGTTCCAAATGGTCCTTGGGATTTGGAAGCTTTTGACCATATAAATGTTTACTTTATATTTTTTTTAATTTGTAAGAGGTGACATTTATTAACTTAGATCAGTTTTTAAAAATTGCTTGAGTATTGGCCTACATGGAGCCATAAAAACGTATCATATTAATTATTCTGCACATTTGTATCATCAGTAAAGAGGAAAAAACAAACAAACACATTTCCCCTGAAAACCAGCATGATTGAAAAACCTCTTAGTTGCTAAGACTATTGGAGCCAAGTGCTCCAGTTGGAGTATTTGTGAATTCTCTTCCATATATTAGATTTGCTTTTAAACTGCTTCCTACCAGTTGCTTCTCAGGCTTCTCTCTCTGTTGCATCCCTTTCTTTTTCCTTCTTCCCTCCCTGATCTTTCTCCAGATTTTCATTATCTTGTGTCCAGGATCTTTCTCAGTGTCATAACTGGTGTTTCTGCCTTTCTTCCCTCGTTTCTCCATTTTGCCCTTTACATGGCTGCTGAAGAGCAAGCAAAAATCAAGCAACGGAAGAAAACATATTCCTCAGCTATTATGTTTATGTCACTCCACTAATAAAGAACTTAAAGGATTTCAGATTGGATTTTGTTTTCCTCCAATGGAAGTGTGTTATCAACATGTGGAACTTTTCCTCATTGTTTGTTTTTTGTGTGCTTTTCTTGCAGGATCCAATGTGACTCTAGAAACAAATGGATGAATGAGTATCCATATGAAGAGGAAAACAATAAAGGTTGGTTGGTCAAACTGTATAATTGCAGTGAAAATCCTATTTTGAACGTGACTTTTGGGCAGATGTTTTCATTAGAGCACTTCTTTGTCTGAATATGAGACAGAGGTCAATATTTAGACACGCGCATCTATCTGTAGAGTGTAATTTTTATTTTTAATGCCTTAAATATAAATAAATGTATGAGGAGGCAAACTGTTTTTGTACAAGTCTACCTATCTTCAGTTTTCAGAACTTAAGTTGGTGTTTTAAGAATCAACTTTTAGATGGATAGGAGGAAATGGTAAACCAGGTGATAAAACTGATCACGGGGGCAAAGACAAAAAAGAGTAGCCAGATTTTGTTTAATATATATCAGTTCCTACAAACATAATCCTAATACCAACACCATATGGTGTGCGATTTCTGTCAAATGCTGTCCTCTTTTATCCATGGTCTTGGCTTCCTTTCGGAGTAGGATGATTCTGAAAGGATTGTAACTTTGGCTTCTCACAGGCATGTACTAGGATGAATTAGAGGAGGAAAAATCCTACAAATACCAACAGGAATCAAATGCTGCCTATCACTTCTTTGTGGTAGTTATTTGAGCTTTTCTTGTACTACATACTGATTTTAGTATACTAATCATAGGTAACACTGTTACAGTACGTTAAACCACCTTTATTTCATAAGGTTTATACACTGAACAGGACCTGTACACATGCGTGTGCCTCATAACTCTTCATATAGCTGCACAGCATTTAAAATTTCGTATTTTCCTTTCCCCAGCTTCTCATGCTACTTTTAAATAAATGTATGCCATGCTATGCTTTCTCTGGGAGCCTACTTTCACAGTTACTTACAAATGGTTTTCCAGGTTATATCTTTCACGTGAAATTGCCTTCCTCTTTCCTCCTTCCTCATTGCTAACATTGCTCCTTTCTGATATATGCTTGTGTCTGGACAAGTTTCAGACTCTAGAGGGAGTATTGATGCAGAGGTGATACAAGGGAGACTTCTGGGTGTAATAGTAATGTTCTCTTTCATGACCTTGTTGCTAGGTGGGCACACTTTGTGAGAATTAGTTGTATTGTGCATTTGTATGCAGATTATCGCTGTGCTAGTGAACCATCCATAGGGGCTGGGGTTGGGAGACTAGAGCTGTAGCATTTGTCAGTTACCATGGTATAAAACTCCCACTACGGCTGATTTCAAAGGTTTAACAACCAGCCTGCAAGTGTCCTTAAAATTTAACAATTGGCTCTTATGAGCTGGGGTCCAGCTAACTCGATGTCTCACACCATTGAATTTCATTTCCAAAGTAAAGAAACAATTTCACATACTCCTTAGCACTATAGGGCCAAGGTAGTAAATTTACATTTTCCTGTCTCATCCCTATGTAAATATGAAAACCTTCTTCACTCATTATCGTGTAAAATGTATTTATCCCTTAACTTATGTACGATGTTGATATAATATTACTTTATGTTTATGTTCAATTGTTATTAAATTTTTGTTTGAATGGGTTAGTGTTAGCTTTGTAAGTTTATGCATTTTGACAGTGTCATTGTTCTGTAACTAATTTTATGATAACTAAAGATGATGGCAAAGAGAATCATTGTGTGACTACTTTCCCTGAGGATGAACTCTGAAAATTTTATCATGATTGACTATAATATACTATATGTGGTTCATTCTAAATGATTGTGCCTCATAGCTATAATTCTTGAGTTCATAAGTCTTTATAGAGGAAGGAGCAGTGAGTATTTCACTGAATATGTTTTTCTCAATGAATTATTTTTTTCTATTGCTGTTTTTCATATTTTTGATCCATCCATATTTTCAGTTATAGATGCCTTAGAACAGAGTGCATTTGATGCTTGTTTTTAAGCCGGCTTGAATCTCATGCTGTTAGTTTTAACAAAGTCTGATTCTGGGGGGAAATTGCAGAATTTGAAAATTTATTTCTTCTAAATATTTCGAATATACAGTAGGTCCTCAGGTTACATCGGAGATCCGTTCCTATTGCGTGACCTAACGCGATTTTTGCGGTAAGTCAGAACCCACCTACATGAGCACCTATGTCATTCACGTGGAGCACATACACAGCAGTAATGAAGGGAAACGGTAAAAAAAATTAAAAGAAAGATAACAATTCCTGACCTTTACTTGTGGTAAATATAGTAGATAATAAAAAAACATAAAACACATATGTACATACATCGAAATGACGGAACTTTTAAAAAAATAAATAAATGGGAGATGGCAATGTAACCATGAAATGACGTACGTCGAGTCCGATGTAACCCGAGGACTGCCTGTATTGGCGAGTTCGTTATTAAGATGAAGTTTAAAAAATCTCAGCAGTGGAAGCAACATTGCCACTGTCTGCATAATTGAAAAGAAATTTGAATATGGCTCATAAAATTATTTTTTACATTTCCTCCTGTTTGCCAGTGGTGATAAAATCTTGCCAAGGGTCACAGAATATCATACTGTGCCTTCGTGCTTGGATTTTAAAATTAACAGCCTAAACAGCATTTGTAAAATATCTTTTGTGGCTATAACAAGTCTTACTTCCAGGAGCAGTCTTCATCTATCCTTTCCTTTAATATATATATATATATACTAGAGGCCCAGTGCACGAAATTCGTGCACAGAGGGGGGTTTTCCCTCAGCCCAGCCTGTACCCTCTCCAATATGGGACCCCTCGAGGGATGTCTGCCCGTTTAGGCCCGATCCTATGGGACATCCCTCTCACAATCCAGGACTGCTGGCTCCCAACTGCTTGCCTTCCTGCCTTCCTGATTGCCCCTAACCGCTTCTGCCTGCCAGCCTGATCACCCCCTAAACCACTCTGCTGCCAGCCTGATTGATGCCTAACTGGTCCCCTGCCAGCCTGTTTTCCCCCAACTTCCCTCTTCTGTCGGCCTGGTCACCCCTAACGGCCCTCTCCTGCAGGGTTGATCACCTCCAACTGCCCTCCCTTGCAGGCCGGGTGCCTCCCAACTGCCCTCTCCTGCTGGCCATCTTGTGGTGGCCATCTTGTGTCCACATGGGGGCAGGATCTTTGACCACATGGGGGCAGCTATATTGTGTGTTGCAGTGATGATCAATCTGCATAGTACTCTTTTATTAGATAGGATAGAGGCCTGATAGAGGGGTGGGGGGCAGCTGGTTTGCCCTGAAGGGCGTCCCGGATCAGGTGGGGGTCCCCTAGGGGTGTGGGGCGGTCTGAGCGAGGGGCCTGTGGTTGTTTGCAGGCTGGCCACGCCCCCTGGCAATGCAAGCGGAGGCCCTGATATCTGGAATTTATTTTCCTTCTACAACTGAAACTTTGTAGCCTGGAGTGGAGCCAAGCCTGGGGCTCCCTCCGAGGCCGGCCGGCAGCCATTTCTATTGGGGTTATAATTGAAACTTTGTTGCCTTAAGCGGGTGGGCCCGGCCAGGGTGTGTGGAAAGCTTTGCTTCCCCTGTTGTCGGCGGAAACCCTGGCCTGCTCTCTCAAGCTCCATTCTGCCGCCATTTGTTTGAATTTATTTACCTTCTATAATTGAAACTTTGTAGCTTGAGTGGAGGCTTAGGCCTGGCTAGGGCAGGCGGAAAGCTTGGCTTCCTCTGTTACCTACGAACCTTGCTCTCTGTGGCTGTAGCCATCTTGGTTTGGGTTAATTTGCATACTCGCTCTGATTGGATGGTGGGCGTGACTTGTGGGTGTGTCGGAGGTATGGTCAATTTGCATATTTGTCTATTATTAGAGAGGATGTTTCATATATATATATATATATATATATATATATATATATATATGTTATTTCTTGTATTCAATTTTTAATTTTTTCTTTTACTCAATTTCATTGCACTTGAAGTTATCCCTGTTAAAAAACATCAAATAAATTCTAAAAAGCTTCCAGATATCCATTATTTTTTGCTCCCAAATATCTGCATGAAGTCCTTTCTCCATGCTCTTAAATGCATTTTAGCAGCTGCTGTCCTTGTAAATGAGGTGACTCTATGGACTCCTCTTGCCTTTCAGTCGCTGCACTGTGCTTACCAGGTGCTTCTTAGCAGCTGGCTTAGAGCAGGTGTCCAAAACATGCACACACACATACATTTGTCCAGCTTATCAGAGCTCACATGAAAACTTCTGCTGTGGGCTACCTCTGATGAACAGCTGCTTAAACCATTCGGCGTAGCAATGGGTGACTTCTACTTCTTGTGTTTAAAATCTCAGAAGAGGACAATAGCAAACCTTTCTGAGAAAGCTTTAGTTCCTTACGAAATAAAAATGTTTGTTTTATTATGATGCAGTGATAGACACATAGAATGTGGTTACTTTACATGTCTTTTCCATGAAGTTCCAGCTCTTCACACAGGATAGAAAGATTGTAATAGCAGCCACTCAGCCTTCTTTCCATTTAGAACTGAGTAGATGTAGTTGCTCAGAAAGCCCTGTTGGCGGAAATGAAACGTTGTCAGCAAACGTTTATATGTAGTAGCTGCCTAGGCCGTAAGCATGGAATCAAAAACAGTCCACCCATGGCTCTGCAATTCTCTCTGTATGATCTTGGACCAGTGACTTCTTTCTGAATTTTATCTTCCAAATTGCAAGGTAGAATGAATAACACCTGTCCTACCTATTTCTAGAGTTGTTATGGGGGTAAAAGAAAATACGACATATTTGTGGAAACAATTTAAAGTTGTAGAATTCTAAAGCTGTGTGGGGTATTGATGCTATTATTTTTACAGCCTGTGACAGATTCACGACATTTTTGGATGACTTTACAGCAGAAAGTCAAGCATTTTCAGAATTGGAAGCGCACTCAAAGTTCACTGACTGACACGTGCTTGGTGTGTGGTGGCCTTCTACAAGAGTCGGCTGCTTTAGCATTAGTTTGAGTACTCTTTGGAATTTCCTACAGTGTGAAGCAGTTCATCCTATTTCCAGGCACATATAATTATAGTACAAGTTCTTCCTCTTATTGAGCCAAATCAGTAGATTGGGTAATGACATGAATTCAATAGGCACATCACATACTTATTACTATATCGTCCTCGATTAGGTCACTCTTCTGTCAAGTCCCTTCCCCTTTGGGTCCCTCATTTCTCTGATCTGGGAAATTAGAACAAAATGATATACAGGGAGTGAGAAAGATTATGCAATTATTGAAGTAGAATAATGGCTTCATTATTTGAAAAGATGATGCATTGCTCATTTTACAAACATTAAAGCAGGCACAGCCCTATTGTCTCCCTACCTCACACCTATCAACATGGGTGAACATTATTTACAGCATCTCTGTGTGAATACATTCAAGTAAATAGAGGCAGTTTACAAAAATAGGAGTGTATATATACACTTTGTATTTCCAAAGAAGAGTTATTTTTTCACTTTGCTTCCAATATAATGGAAGAAATAGAAACTGAATTTAAAATGAACAATTTATTAATTTCTAGCTGATGTCCTGTCACCTAAGTGATGCTGTTACTTAAGAGTTAAGCGGCGGGGGCGGGGCAGGGGAGGGAAGACACTTTTTGAGTTCTGGCAATTCTGTTTAGACAGAATTTAACTTTCAACAACATCTTTTGACTTTTTGCTAAGAAAGATGGAAAATTGATGGTATTTCTTTCTAACTACCTTTCTCTCTTCTTGTTTTATTACCTTTTCAAAATTGAGGTTATTCATTATTTCTGATTGTTAGTCATAATTATGAGAGCTATTTCATCTTCATTCTTATTTTTCTCAGAAATATGAAAACAAGGCCTTACTGTCATCTAGCATCTGTGTTCTTGTGAAGGCTGATGCCACCTGATCTTTCATGTGTTCTTGTGTTGCTTTTTGGGCAGATATCCATGGACTATTTTTAGTAAACTAGAATTTCAGTAAATATATCGATTTTTGTCTGTTTTTTATCATCTATATTGGTTTTTCTTGGCTTCTGCCACTGACGTCTGAGAAGTAGAGTCTGTTTTTATGTCTTCAGTTTTTAAAATTATAATGAAAAAATATTTTCGGTTTGTTTTGCTTTCTACTTTAATAACACTGAAAATATGTATAATGTTTCTCGTTGGTTTTCCATATCTGTGATCTTCCCCTTTAACTTTTTATTTTTCTTACTGTGCTTTTCCATTAAACATTTTTTCTTACTAGGTTCTCAGTCAAATTATTTATTATTTTGTACTTGCTTAAGTGGCTTTTTATCTCTGTAGTATTTATAGCTCTGTCAGCTTATTTTCCATGTTTCAGTTATCTTGTATTATATCATTTGAACCCTTGTACTTCTTCCTTGAACTTTTATTTTTTTAATTTTTTAAAGAAAGACCCCTTTGTTTCTAATTCTTTTTTGAGTCTATAAAGTGCTATTTGTCTCAGTTCTTCATCTGTTTCTTTGGGTGATTTTCTCTGGGATGTTTGTTCTTCACTGGCTTTTGCTTACATTTCTCTCTTGCTTTTGATATTTTCTGCTTTTTGCACAGTTCCCTCGTGGCCTCTCTCTGATTGTTACCGCTCTGTGAAGGGGGCCAGTAGATTCTAACATTGCAGGTAGTACTGTGGGCAGGGGCACAGACAGTTTGGGTATGAGCTAGATGAGTCCAAATCTTTGATTTGTGCTTATTTCAAATACTCCCTCAATAAAGGTGTCTCTCCCAGAGTTTCCCTCTGTTTCCATTGTACGGCACAGCCGCTGAGACAAAGGCTCCTGTCCCCCTTCCTTCTGCCATTTCTAGCAGATCCCCTTGACGATGCTCTAGAGTTCTCAGGCGTTGACAGGTATAAGTTGAGTTTTTAAAGCAGGGGTATGAGAATGCCTTTACATTGCCATTTAAAATAACTAATATTTTAGGTGCATTTAAGGGACCCATGGAGAGTAGTCAGTGTACTACACTGTTTAAGAGCGGCACTCTCTCCTCAGGCCTCCTGGCTTCAGTCCTGGCTTTCCCAGGGCTTCCTCTGGCTTCTGCATCTCATTGTCACTCTGCCACGTGGGGATGATGGTGATGCTAATTATCATGCCCACTCCATGAAGTTGTTGTGAAGATTAAGTGAAAAAGATAATGCTATAGAATTTTGCTGTTGCCTGGAAGTTACTAAGCACTCATTAAAATGGCCATTTTTATTATTTTAAGCCATGTTTAATGGTATTTTGAATGTACAGGCAGTCCTTGGGTTACGTCGGACTCGACGTACTTCGTTTTGTGGTTACATCATCATCTCCCATTTACAGTATTTATATAAACAATAGTTCCGTCATTTTGACGTATGTACATATGTGCTTTATGTTTTTTATTATTTATTTACCACAAGTAAAGGTCAGGGATTGTTATCTTTTAATTTTTTTTTTTTTACTGTTTCACTTCATTACTGCTGTGTATGTGCTCCATGTGAGTGATGTAGGTGCTTATGTAGGTGGGTTCCGACTTACGGCGAAAATCACATTATATCATGCCGTAGGAATGGATCGCCAATGTAACCCGAGGACTGCCTGTAGTTAGTTTGGTTTTAGGAGAATTTGCTGCTCAGGCCAGTATTTGTATATATAGGGTGTGCCAAAAATGTATATATACACACTCTAACAGCTGATAACTCACTAGAGGCCCAGTGCATGATTAAATCATGCACGTGTAGGGTCCCCTACATGCTTTCGCTTTTGATCACGGGGGAGCTGGGTGCCTGTCCACTGGTGCACCAGGCACCCAGCTCCCCTGCTTTTGATGGTCCGCGGCGGGACATGAGCTCGCTGCCCCAGAGGCCCCGGCCCCTTCTGTGCCACAGCACAGCCATGGCGCAGACGCTGAGCTCGCGCCGCCGCTGGCAATGCGAGCTCAGCGTCACCCGGGCCCAATCGGCCACCCCGAGTCCCGCCCCCCCGCGCCTCCTGGCCAATCATGGGCATAGCGAAGGTATAGTCAATTTGCATATTTGTCCATTATTAGGTAGGGGAGATATATTATATATATATATATATATATATATATAATATATCTCCCCTACCTAATAATAGAGTAATATGCAAATTGACCGCACCTTCGCTACGCCTAAGCCACGCCCACCAGCCAATCAGGGGCAAATATGCAAATAAACCCCGGCCTAAGCCTCCACTCAAGGCTACAAAGTTTCAATTATAGAAGGTGAATTAACTGCAACAGAAATGGCTGCTGGCCGCTGAGCAAGCAGCAGGCTTGGCTTTGCTCCAGGCTACAATGTTTCAATTGTAAAAGGTAAATAAATTCCAGATACCAGGGCCTCCTCTTGGGTCGCCAGGGGGCGTGACCGGCCTGCAAACCACCACAGGCCCCTCACTCAGGCCGCCCATGCCCCAAGGGAACCCCCACCCTTCAGGGAAAGCCAGTCAGCCCCCACCCATGCACCAGGCCTCTATCCTATCTAATAAAAGAGTGATATGCAGATTGACCATCACTGCAACACACAATATAGCTGCCCCCATGTGGACACAAGATGGCCACCACAAGATGGCCAGCAGGGGAGGGCAGTTGGGAGGCGCCAGGCCTGCAAGGGAGGGCAGTTGGAGGCCATCAGCAAGGGAGGGCAGTTGGGAGGCGCCAGGCCTGCAGGGGAGGGCATTTAGGGGTGACCAGTCCTGGATTGGAGAGGGTGCAGGCTGGGCTGAGGAACACGCCCCCCCTCTGTGCACGAATTTCGTACACACACACACACACACACACACACACACACACATATATATATATATATATATTCATTTTCGTAGATCCTTTTAAACTTTGAAAATGAACTGTATATTAATAAACACTGGCTTTATAATCATTCAAAGTGTGTATACATACAGTATATTGACAACTATTGTTTTAGTCAGGCTTCTTCAGAGAAACAGAACCAATAGAAATACACATACACACACGCACACATATATATAATTACATATCTATATATATATCTATATCTATATCTATATATATCTGTATATCCTATATGATATATATGATTTGTTATTAGGAAGTGGCTCATTTGATTATTGAGACTGAGAAGTCCCACCATCTATAGTGGTGTAGTTCCAAAAGCCAGAGGACCAGAGGAGACAATTGTGTAAATCAAAGTTCAAGGACAGGAGAAGGATGATGTCATCCTGGCTTCAGCAGGCAAAAAGGGACTGATTCTCTCTCGATGTCTACATTTTGTTCTATGTAGGCCCTCAACAGATTAGATGATGCCCACTCATTTTGGGGAGGCCAATCTGCTTCATGAGCCCACAGAGTCAAATGCTAATCTCATCCTGAAACACCCTCACAGAGATAGATACCCAGAAATAATGTTTATTGTGGGTAACCTGTGGCTCAGTCAGGTTGACACATAAAATCAACCATCACATCTATCCTGTGTTGTAAATAAATCTAGCACTCATATTTAGCATTTATTATTTATTCGACATTGGGTTACAAAGACAAAGTATGTTGAACCCTATCTTCAACGTGTCAACTCAGGGACAGGCAAATAACTTACTACAATTTGATGTGATTCATGCCATAATATGGTTAATAAAAACTTAGAGAGTTGGTGAGAGCCATGGATGGATTCACATATGTAGTGCCATTTGACCTGGACCTTGTATGACAGTATCACATTGACTGGAAGAAATGGGAGCAATTAAGAAAAGTTACAATCTTTTGTATAAAACATTTCTTAGTAAATAGAAAATTATATATATTTTTTCTTTGGGCACAAAAGTGCCCTGCGGAATTTCCTCTTGAAGTTAAGCGTAAATGTGATATTTGGTGATACCATTAAATATTTCAGCTAGAAACTTTGAAGCTCATTTATGGGTCCAAATGATTTTGGCTCTTTCTCCTTGTCTTTCCCCTCCTGCCCTCCCCCCTATTCCTTTATCTCTCTGTCTCCCCCTTGCTTGTGTGCTCTTGAGCTCTCACTCTCTTCCTTCTCACATATTTTCATTCTCTGGCCACTTGTTTATAGTGGTTCATCAGCTAAGCTTTAGAGCATCATATTTAGAATACATTATCAAAGTAGTTTATATAATATTTATATATATTTATATATATATGTATATATATATAATTGAGTGATCATAAAAATGATATGAACATCTTTTAAATACAATCTTTTAGTTAACAATTTGATTTAATGAGAACATTACATATTAGAGCAACATAGTAATTGATTATTAAAAGCATTTATTGAAGTATAATACCTATCTGGTTAATTTTATGTATCAACATCTGCACATTAAAAAAAAATAGTAACCTCCCTCTCCTCTCCCAAGCTGTTAGCTGAGAATTAATTTTTTACTATTCTCTAAAGAGACCTTTGTTTAATAAAATCATGAATAATGATTGACCCAACAATGAGTCCAGTTCTTTTTCTTATACATAATTTAGTCATTCAGTATACTTTACAGCCTAATGGAAGTAAGATTCACAACTATTCCAACTTAAGAGTCAATTGATGATTAATATTCAACATGCTTTGTTTTCCTGGAACTAGTTTTGGTTCTAAAGTCTGTCTCAGTCAGATCATGTTGCCAGACCAAAGGGGCATCAAAGCCAAATAAGACACAAACAGGAGTTTACAGCAAAGAAAGTAAAGGTTTATTTTCAGGAAGTGGCCCACGACCCGAAACAGGTGAGCTGATGCTCAAAGACCTGGCTCCCCGGTGCCTTCCAGGGGATAGATTATATAGGGGGGAAATTATTAAGCATGGTGACTAAGGGAATTAGGGTCTGGTCAGGGACATGGCCTCTACTGATGGATCAGTGCTAGGGTAGAGGTAATTGATCAGTGCATTTGGTGCAGTTGCCAGCCATGGCATAGCTTCATCTGTTTTTTCCCCCCAATTTTCTGGGCCTGGAGCTGAAACACAACAGAGACCTAGATGTTATCTCCAGTTTGACTGAACTGTGTCTCTTGTGTCAATAGTCTGGAGGCTTTGATTCTAAGATTATTTGATGCTGATTAGAACCTCATTGTATTAGGGGCTTAATGATTAAGGGAATGGTCATGCACGCGAGAAGGAGGCAGGTGAGTCAAGGTAGTAGATGAGGCCAGTTGGGATCAAAGAGAAAGAAGCAGAGGTCATGTTAAAGAAATGAAGTTTCTATGCACTTATCATCAGAGAGGCAACCATGGGGATGGTACCGGTGATGGCAAACCTGATGACATTTCTGATGACCCGCGGCCGCATGTCGAGGATGAAACATTTGCTGCTCCTGAGGATGAAACATTTGCGACTAGAGTCTTGGAATTAGTTTTTTCCTCAAAGTGACACACTACCCGAGTTATGCTCAGTTTTTTGGCCAAGTTTGACACACCAAGCTCAAAAGGTTGCCCATCACTGGACTATGGGATTTATTATCAGAATTTGGTCTCATTTAACTGCTGGAACTAGTTTTTAAGCAATTTCGTCTCTATATTTGGTGCTAAGCCTGACGTCGTAGGTCAGGCACCCAGGAAGGAAGGATGAGGAGAGCAAGGACAAACCAGAAACTATGAGGAGGAGCTGGATGCCACACAGAGTGTCACTGCCTCCAAGCCTCCAACCTCAGGGTGCTGGGAAGTACAGGAGAAGCTGCTGCCCTTCAGTGAGTCAAAACACATCTTGGCCTGCGAATCACAGCTGGAGAGATCCTGTGGGAGCTGCAGGAGCTGTGGGCCGACCTGTCCCTGCACCAGCACCAACACCAGCAAGGTGAGCCACATCAGTGACAACTTGTGCGAGCTGTGCTTGCATCTGGAGCCCTGCACTGACCGGAGTGTGAAGTAAATGTGACTGCTGCTGCACTTCTGCCTTCTGAATCTTACCAAAAGGTCTCTTACAAGCTGGGAGCTATGGAACTACGTGGGGAAGACAATCCTGAGAAATGCAGATCAAGCTCAGTTAAGTTGTGGCCATTCATATCCACCACTGAGGCCCACACTGCCGGTTCTCTCCCTTCTCAAGCACAGGTCTCTCACCCCGCCCTTTCCTCCACCTGAATGTCATAGATCATGTAGCTTTTTAGAGTCCTGCTTTCCTTCCTTCATCCTGCTAGTCCTGTCTGCAGGCCTGAAGCTCAGCCCTTGGGGTCCAGCCTTGCTGTGGAGACCAGGGCCTGCATAGGAAAGGTGCACAGTTCTGGAAAACCAGCTGCCAGGATTCACCGTTCCTGAGCTCTGCTCATCTCTTAGGAAACTGCAGGATCATTCATGGTCCCCGGTGGTCCTTGGCCCTGTGATTGGTGTCAGTAGCGGCTGAGACCACTGTTCCTGGATTTTGACTGTGTATCAGAATGCCATAGACCGATTAAGTTCAGGCCAGGACGATGTGGCCTCAGGGAGCTGCCGCTGAGAGCACAGGAAAGACAGCATGAGAACAGGGTGGGTTCTTATTTTGTGCATGGTGGAATGTGTGAGTTGTCTTGGCATTAAGGGCTTATCCAGGTAGTACAGTTTGGAGCAACATCATGAGTGAGAAGGTAATCAAGAGTTTCTATTCAAAGTCTGAATGAATAAATCGGTACAGCAGAAGGTTAGAGGTGAGGTTGACCAGAGGATAGTATCAGGAGGACAGCTGATGAGGAGGCAGGAAATAACTCAGACTGGGCACATGAACCAGGAGGCACTGATACAGGAGGGAAGGAGAGAGTGGGTGGTTAGAGGGCAAAGGGAAACACTGGCGGCACTTCCAAAGGGGAAGCCTGCGGCACCGAGGGAGGTGCAGCCACAGCAGCTTCTCTGCATCAGGGCTGGGCAAGTGGCTTCTTATCTCACATGTCAACTCTGGTATCTGGTGAGGTTTCCTGGAGGGCTGGGATGAGCCATGGTACAGGACTAGGAAATCCTGTACAATGGGACATCCTAAAACAGAGATAAAGGGGGCACTTGGGGAGGTAAGAGAAGGTACACAGAGAGAGGGCACTAGCCTCTTACTGGATTCCAGGAGGAAAAAAAAAAAGCTTTTGAAAACAACCTGGCTTAAATTTCCAGAATTCCATAAATAACCCCAGAAAGGATATGATTTTAGTTTGTGATTTAGAGTGAATTCAGAAGTAGAGTTCTAATCAAATAGAGAATAAGGACAATTAGATTGCTAAAAAAAAAAAAATTAGTTACTGGTAGACTATATCAGTTTTTATTTATACATTTATACTTTCTCTGTATATGGGGGAGGAGAGAGATTTTCTAGTTTATGGGTAAATGCATGCTAGATTTTTCTGAGCTTTAATTAAAATTTGTATATAATTACTCAATTACTTTTAAACTGAATTGCAAATGTAATTCACATTTCTTAAACACCAGGATGACATGAATTAAGACACTTTACTTGGTTATTACCTTTGTAGACTCAGTTTTTCTTCAAGTGTTGAGGACTTCTCATGGGGTTTATTGTTGCCTGACTATAGATAAGAAGGACAGACAATGTTATCTGAAGAATTTGTCATATTTATTCTTGTAAACTCCTCTCATGCACCTTATGCTCATCTTAAAAAGGAGAGAGTGTGGGAGATAGGTGGGAGTCTGGCTGCTGGGCCAGAATTCTGTGTCCATCTATGGCATCCTTTATCAGTCTCTGAAACACTAAGGGACTTGCCTAAGGCTGCACAGTAGTTAGTCGCAGAACTGCATATATCTATTCTCTAGTTTCTGACACTTATTTATACATCATTTCTAAAAGTGCCAGTTAGAGTAAAATGTGCCAGTAGTGACATTAATATGGAGTTGGTACTTGTAGAAATATCTATGTGGGGAGAGGAGAAACGAAGTGATTACAGGTAGAGCAAAATTTGTTTTTAAAGCAATTGCATGATAGATTTACATTTATAATTTCTAGTTCAATACTAGGACTTAAATGCAACTTACATGCTTACTTGTCTAACTTGATAATTATTGCAGCCCCAATTGACCTCTTAACTCTCCCTGTAGAGTTTGAAGAAAATTAAAATATCAGGTCTTCTGAACTGGACCTGGCCTGCATTTTGGCAGTTCCTCAGCCCAAAGGGCTAAGGGATTTCTGTGTTACAACTAAGGGTGAGAACTGGCTCCTTTTTCCTGGTTCTCTTCAGTTATATAAGAGATGCTTACTTTTTGTTCTGCCAGAAACAATATACACTGAGTGGCCAGATTATTATGATCTCTGAACGCATAATAATCTGGCCACTCAGTGTGTGTGTGTGTGTGTGTGTGTGTGTGTGTGTATTTTAGAGGCCGGGTGCATGAATTCGTGCATGGGTGGGGTCCGGCCAGCCTGGCCAGGGGGAGGGGACATGGACGTTTGGCCGGCCTGCCTGCTGGTCGAACTCCTGGTCGAGGGGACAATTTGCATATTACCCTTTTACTATATAGGATATGCACTGCGTGGCCAGATTATTATGCATTTAGAGATCATAATAATGTGGCCACTCAGTGTATGTTGTTGTAATGTAAGAATTTATGGGAGAAAGAAAGAGGTAAGGGGGATATGGTTACTCAAAGCATGAGTTCACGGACAAAGAGATGAGCTAAAGTAAAGGTTTATTACAGAAAAGCTCCCTGCTGCAGGGAGGGGGCCCAAGCGTGTTGCAGGGGCAGTTTCTTTGTCTAAGGGTTAATACTGTATGTGCCCTGCTAACTTCCCATTGGTTGGTTCGAAAAATCTGGCCCTAGCACTATCCATCCATTTTAAACTTCAGGGTTCCCGCTCATTTTCTCAGCCCTGTGTATTCAGCCTGGGATCAGGGCCCTTTTTTCTTGCAATTTTCAGGGGACAGGGTGTGGCTGAGGAACTGGCATTCATCTGCACCTCCCCTTCACATTGCTTTCCCATAGTCCCATCCCTAACTGCCTAGCGGCTCCTAACTCCTCAGTCTCTAATGCTTTTGAATGAGAAATGGAATCTCAATATTACTTTGCCTCTAACTGTAAAACCAAGACACTGCTAAAGCCCCAGCAGAAACCACTGGTAACAACAGTTCCTTTCTCCACATTGAAATGTGTTGTCAGTGCGAGAGGGGAAACTGAGGGGGAGTAGGGGAGTTAGCTGTCATTATTTTCTTTGGCTCAATTTTGTTCGGGAGTCCAGGATGCAAAGTCTGGGCTTCAAACAGATGATGCTTTTGTTGGCATCAAGAGCAGCTTCTTTCTGGATATTCTTATCAAGCGATGCTGAAAATTTCAAACATTTATCTTAGAAATGTAGGAATTGGAGTTGGATGGTACCATAAGAATTATCTCATTCAGCTGGATAATACTATAAGTGGAAGAAAAAGATCAATGACAATGAAGTACTTGCTCAAGGTTACACAGTTCATTATAGAGTGGGAGGTTTAGGAGAAAGATGCAAGGGGAATAGAGTTACTTGCAATTCACAGATTTTTAAGGCCCAATTTAAGCAAGTAAGTTTAACTCCTGCCTATTTCTGAATTTAAAGCAAGAGGTACCTAATGCCTTTTTAATGAATGTTTCAATAAATGGATGGATGGAATACGGATGAAAATAAAAGAAAGAAAATGAGAATAAATCTCTCTTATTTTATTCTTATTTGAAAAAAAAACACAAAAAACTGTTAAAAGGCATGATTATGTGTGATGGAAGAGAAAGAAAGAGAAGCTCCAGGAAAATTGACAAATAGATGACAAAAACCTGAAACACTGAGGATTTCTTTTATTGAGGTTGACTTTTTCTCTAAGTAGTAGTCATAGTCGAGGGAAAAGGTAGGGTTTACAGGAATTAATTATGTGGACAATGGCAAGGGAAGGATTTTCCTAAACAGTTATCCTATGCTAATGACATGGCAAAAATGCTCTGAAATTACTGCTTAGGCTATGGTTAAATATAATAACAAATAAGAAGCAAGTGCTTTCCAATACTAGGTGTATTTTTAATTATTAGTATACACATTTATGAGAGCATCTCATATACACTATCTTATTTTGAGGCATCTAGCAACAAGGCTTTTAAAAAAAACATAATGTACTTTAGTAAATTGAATAATTTAAGGATTTCCCTCTCCCCTCTTTTCCTTATGCAAATTACGTTTTGATTCTTGTGTTAAAATAATTGCTTGTGTTGTGTGATGACTCTATAGTCCTAGTAAAGCAAATCCTAGCCAATTAACTATCATTTTTTTTTACAAAATCAGTAATTTTGAAAATTCTTATTTAACAAATTAAAAGAATATTTTCTAATTGAAAAAGTAGGGTGGATGCTTTCTTGAATTTATTAAATATTTGATAGCTAGAAGAAAATACATGTAATGAATGTGTAAATTATCTAATAACAAAGAGAAACCCAACTTAAGAAAGAGAATGTTCCTAATAATTTACAAAACCCCTTTTAGTTCCAGACATGAATGTTATGATTTTCTTGCTTTTTTTAAAAATATATTTTATTGATTTTTTACAGAGAGGAAGAGAGAGGGATAGAGAGTTAGAAACATCGATGAGAGAGAAACATTGATCAGCTGCCTCCTGCACACCCCCTACTGGGGATGTGCCCGCAACCAAGGTACATGCCCTTGACCGGAATCGAACCTGGGACCCCTGAGTCCGCAGGCCGATGCTCTATCCACTGAGACAAACCGGTTTCGGCTGATTTTCTTGCTTTTTATAATGCTTTCATCAGGTGTAAGTACGTGTTCATGAGATATATGTTGTTTACTTTGCTTGTTTTGGGACATCATATAAGACATGCCATACTATGCATGTTTTCTTGTGTGTGCGTGCTTGGCTATTTTACTCAAAATATTTGCCTTTGATATTCATCCACATTGCTGCATATAGGTAAGACTATTTCCATAGCTAAATAGAATTCTAATATATGACCGTACTGTAATTTATCCATTCTCCAGCAATAGACATGTCTATTCCTTCCAGCTTTTACACCATGCTTATGTGAACAGTCACTTAAATGTGTCCTGGTACACAAGTAGAAGAGTTTCCATGGCATATATACCCAGAAATAGAATTAATTGCTGAATTGTAGAGTTTGCACATTTTCAGTCAGATCATGGCCAATTGTTTTCTCATATAATTTCAACACTTAAATAGCATTTATTAGTAGTTCCATTTCTTCCCATCCTTACCAACTCTTGGTATCTGCTGACGTTTAAAGACTTGTCAGTTTGGTGTGAGTTAAATAGTGTCTCTTGTGGCCTTAATTGCACTTTCCTGTCACTAATTGTTTATATATCTACTGGTTATTTGGGTTTTCTCTTCTGTGGAATTCCTTTTCATGTATTTTGTCTCCCCCCCCTCTCTTTATTGAATGGTGGTCTTTCCATTCCCCTCCCCCAGGGGGTAGATATTAAGGATTGATTAACATGTTGAAAATTTTTTTTCTAAGATAATGGGCTTTCATTGTACTTGGTTTATATTGCTTTAATTTTTAATTTTGTTGAATACATATTTGTACTATGGTTAGTGCTTTTTAAATCTAATTTGTTATGATAATATATTATGCCCTACTGAATTCTGTTTGTAAAATTTTTCATAGGATATTTGCATCTACTTTCCTAAGTGAGATTGCTTGTAATTTTCTTATAATCTGACTGGGCTTTGGTATCAATCGTATCTAATAAAAGACTAATATGCAAATCAACCATCTCTTCACTACACCCGCAAGGCACACCCACCAGCCAATCAGGAGCGAGTATGCAAATTAACCCAATCAAGATGGCTGCAGTCACAGAGTGAGCAGGAGGCTTGGGTTTCCCCAGCAATGGAGGAAGCCAAGCTCTCCGCACACCCTGGCAGGCCCAGGCCTCCACTCAAGGCTACAAAGTTTCAATTATAGAAGATAAATAAATCCCAGATATCAGGGTCTCACTTGGGTCACCAGGGGGCGTGGCCAGCCTGCAAACCACCACAGGCCCCTCGCCCAGGCTGCCCCATGCCCCAAGGGAACCCGCACCCTGGTCCAGGACATCCTTTAGGGCAAACCAGCTGGCCCCCACCCATGCAGCATGCCTCTATCCTATCTAATAAAAGAGTAATGTGCAAATTGACTGTCACTCCAACACACAAGATGGCTGCTCCCATGTGGTCAAAGATGGCTGCCACCATGTGGACACAAGATGGCCGCCACAAGATGGCCAGCAGGGGAGGGCAGTTGGGAGGGATCAGGCCTGCAAGGAAAGGCAGTTGTGGGCGATCAGGCCAGCAGGGGAGGGCAGTTGGGGGGGACCAGGCCTGGAAGGGAGGGCAGTTGGGGGTGATCAAGCCTGCAGGAGAGGGCAGTTAAGGGTGACCAGGCTGGCAGAGGAGGGAAGTTGGGGGTGACCGGTCCTGCAGGGAAGGGCAGTTGGGGGGAACCCTGGCCTGCAGGGGAGAGCAGTTGGGGGGGACCAGGCCTGTAGGAGAGGGCAGTTAGGGGTGACCAGGCCTGCAGGGGAGGGCAGTTGTGGGCTAACAGGCTGGCCAGGGAGCAGTTAGGCATCAATCAGGCTGGCAGGGGAGTGGTTAGAGGGTGATCAGGCTGGCAGGCAGAAGCAGTTAGGGGCAATCAGGAAGGCAGGCAGTCAGACGAGCAGTTGGGAGCCAGCAGTTCTGAATTGTGAGAGGGATATGTGACTGCCCGTTTAGGCCCGATCCTACTGGACATCCCTTGAGGGGTCCCAGATTGGAGAGGGTGCAGGCTGGCCTGAGGGATCCCCCCCCCCCCGTGCATGAATTTCATGCACCAGGCCTCTAGTGTTAGAATAATTTTCTATTCTTTGAAAGCATGTGGATAAATAGAATAATCTACTCCTTACATATTTAAGACTAGTAAAACTGTCTGTGACTTGTTTTTGCTTTTTAGGTAAAACTTGAACTTGTACTTTAGTTCCTTTAATAGTATTGTACTGTTTAGGTTTTCAATTTCTTCTTGAGTCAGTTTTGGTAAGTTGAATATTTCTACAAATGTCTCCATTTATTGCAAGTTTTCAAACGTATTAATGTGAAAATTGTATTCATTTTCTAGGGCTGCAATCACAAAGTACCACAAACTTGGATGGCTGAAATAACAGAATTTTGTTTTCTTACATTCTGCAATCTTAAAGTCCCAGATAGTGTTGAGAGAGTTGATTTCTTCTGAGAACATTTTCCTTGGCTCATGGATAGCCTTCTTTTCTCCCTGTGCCTTCACATGGTCTTTCTTTGTGTACCTCAGTGTTCTCATCTCTTCTTATAAAGATACCAGTTATATTAGATTAGGACCCACTCATTTTCCCTTTTCCCTTAATAACCTCTTTAAAGGATCTATCTATAAATATAGTCACATTCTGAGTACTGGAACTTCATTATTAGAATTTTGGGAGGACACAGTTGGGCCTAAAACAACGATGGTCACAGTTGTCCATTGATTATATTTTTAATATTGTTGTATATGTACTTTATTTCCCTTTTCATTTCTATGGGAAATGTACAGTTGTGAAGGAAAATGATCCAAGGAAAAGAAATAATGCACACAATTGTATAGAGGGAGAAAAGAAAACTAAATGAGGAATATAGTTTAGGACAGGGCAGAAAGGTCAGTTCGGGGCCATTTTACAAAATATCTACTGCATTATAACATTGGAGTATGTACTATTCAAGGTATTTGAATTAATTCCATTTGCATACCTTGTAAAATCATTGAAATTATATTTATTAATCATAAAGCCACAGTTAGCAGTTTGTAGGTTTTTTTTATTTTTTATATATTTTCCTTCACACTATTAATTGAATAATACTGTCTTGATACTTTTGAAAAGCTGCTGTGTGTTTTGCTTAAAGAAATATTTCTGTTGTATTTAAGGAATTGTATTAACATTGATTTCATTCATCTGATTTTACTCATTATATTAAAGTAAGAATGCATTAATTATTAAATTATTGTGGTTAGAGGAGGAAAAAGGTAGTTGAAATGATGGTAGTTAATTTTAGACATACTGTACTGTGTTTACACTTGCCAGGTCTCAGATATTAACAAAAACTTGAGGGTGAATAAATGGGGCAAACATTTTTATACAGAAAGTCTTTCCAAATTTTTTTTTAGGATAAAGGGATTTGTAGAGTTATAAGTTTATTTTGTATTAAATACTGTATATGTGGTTGATTGAACTTTTTAATATTTATTTATATTTATTTATTTATTTATTTATTTATTTTAATTCTTTATTGTTGAAAGTATTACATGTAGGATAGATGTATTGTTACCTAGCTGGTGTGTGGCTACTGTGTGGGACTTTACTTTGAAGAACTGTTTTGCCTAGTGGCTCCTTATTAGCAATGGCTACATGACCACTGGCTTCTACAATAAAGACTCTCTTATATACCCACAACTTCTCATGGCTTCTCCATCTTCGGATACCCGGCATCCCAGGAGGTACAGTCCCTGGCAGAAGGGCTCAGGCCCAACAGTTGGCATAGTGGAGCAGGATGAAGGAACAGAGTTCCACCAACATAAGTCTCCTGTTTTCCCCATTGACCTCTCCCAACCCTGCCCCGCTCCCCAGCACAGGCCTTCACCCCTTTATTGTCTGTGTCCATTGGTTATGCTTATATTCATGCAAACAAGTCCTTTGGTTTATCTCTTACCCCCCCATTCCAGATTTTTGGATGGAATACTTGATTCCTTAAGGAAAGAATTAAATTTTTTTTAATGAGCATATAAGGATAATGTTACAAGTGAAATTTCAGTTCTTAAGTTTCAAGATTTTCTTTTACTGAATTATTGAGCAGTTAGCAAAATTATGGGCTGTGTAGAACTCCCTACCTGGTCCTCTGGAAAGGTAGGAAACTTGCATTGTGCTCTTAACGTTTACCAACTATTCAAGCAGCAAAATATGTAAATCAGTTTAATGTTCATCAATCAAATGTTTGCTCTTTATCCTAGTTCTTTTCCATGGCTTTTTCATTATAAGTTATTTTTTTTTTCCATTTCTCTCTTGGTCAACTAAATTTCATTGCCAAGAAGTTTAAAAAAACTCTCATATGTTTGCATTTTTTAAGATATTTTATGTTTGAGCATATTAATCAGCTACTTTTATGTTCTAAAGTCAGGTTGATTTAATAAAATAATTGGATCACACTTTTACTCAGAACTGTGTAGAAATTTAATGCCTAAGTACTTCTGGCGTTGAATGTTCCTCACAGAATAGGCTAGTCTGATTTCACACTTCCCGACCCCACCCTATCCCCCAGTTGTAAGTGAATTACTCTTTTTCTGCCTGAAACCTGCAGATTTTTTTATTTTTTATTTTTTTATCTTGGCAGTTCACTGACTTAAGGATATAACTTATTTTGAGTAATTCTGCATCACTTTTTTTCTGGAACACTATTATTTCAATCTGTTCTTTCTTCATGCTAGGGAAAATTAGTACAATTCTTATTTGAAATATTTTTTTCTGGCAAGTTACCCCCCACCCCCACCCCCAGGATCAGCAACTTTCAGTTTGTTCTTCATGCCTCTTATTTGTCTTCTGTGTATTAACTGGAATTAAAGTAAGGCTTTTTTTCTACATCAGTGATTCAGTGTTTAGCCATATCTTCTCATTTTTTTAGCCATGTCTCCTCATAGCTCTTTTTATTTTTAGTACTGAGTTGATACATTTTTGGTTTTCAGAATGTTTTGATGGCTCTCAAATCATTTTTAGGTTTCTATTGTTTTTATCAGTTCACCTCTAAGTACCTGTTTCCTCATAATCATATATTTTTGAAGTCCCCCTTTAAATATGAAACTTTGTTTTAGGTTGTATGTTCTTTAGGAATGAATGGTGTGGGTTTTTTTTTCCCTCCTTCTCCTTTGCACACTTGTTTCCTCTCTTTCCTATCTCTCTTGTATTCCTTCATTATTTATTTCTTGTTTATCTTGTGACATGTCTACCTATTTTGCTTGTTTCTTCTTTTCGTATGAGTATATTTTCCATTTGCTAGGATATATTGTTGGTTAATCTTTCTTCCCTTCTTTCATACTATAATGGAGACCTATCTATTTTACCTTGGGTGCTACATTTTGAGAATTAATTTTTATCTCTTTCATTTTGCTGTAATTCAAGTTGAAGAGTGAAATGGGGCTTATTTCAAGGAAATGGAGGAGGGAAAGGCCTCGGCTGGATTATTTGCAAGCTCTGTCAAAATGTCCCGTGTATTCTCTCCCCATTCTGAGGATGCATGGGCAATGATGCCCTTTCGCAGGACCACGCGGCTATAAAATGTCCTTACAAAGGCATGCAAACTGTTTCTACACCTTTCAGCTCAGTGGCATGAAGCTACTCCTTAGGGAGCTTGATGATGTTTCATACTGTGACTTCCCTCTTTACACAGATAAGCCCGGTTACATAGATTTTTATTTATTAAAGAACTGACATTTTCTCCACAGTGTAATTATAAGTATTTAAAATTACTATGGGGCCAGTAGAAGCATTTTAAATGTTAAATAACGAGGTCATTTAACACATTTTTTGAGTAAAATATATTCAGAAATACTAAATGGGCTTAATTTCCATTTCTTCTTTTGTATATATTTTTATTGCACCATTTACTATTGCCAACACAGAAACAACTTACTATAAAGTGCACATGATTTTAAATTATTCTCTCATTTGGTATCCTGAGTTTCTGTCATTTCAATTTACAGTGATGAAGTATTTATAAAATAGGTATATAAGCCGCATGAAATCAGTATATCCAGTACCTTGTAGAAATGTACTCTTTACTTCACTGTATTTATCTCATGGAAGGGAATGATCCTTTCTTTGGTACGGATATAAACCCAGTTCTCACATGGGAAAAGCATACACGATCTTTAGTGTGCTTCTAGTGATTCATTAAGTCTTTAGAGTGCAGAAGGGCAGCGGGGGGTCATGGGAGGGCAAGATTTTAACCAGGAGTCTGTCACCTCGTATTGATCTACCAGTTATTTGTTTCATAACATTTATGTTTGAAGTTGCTCCACTGTAGCTGTGATTACTGCGAATTCCATCTGAGACATACAAGATGGTAAAAATAAACTGAAATTTATAAAATTAAAAAAATGAAATCAACCTTCACATCCAGTTTATATTATGTTTATGTTTAAATGTGATTGGTATTAGACTTCTATTGAGATGATCCAGAAAAAAATTACTTGTCATATGTCTTAAAGATTGACTGTGACTTAGAGATATCCTTGACTGAGGAAGCACTATGCTGCTCTAAATGATAATTATTAATCATATTGATATTTTGATAGGATTAAGTATAGAGTCAAACTTTGAAGACTTCCCAAGCTTCTTAAAACCTTTTTTTTTTTTACCATAGCTGTAGGATTTTATTTGTGTTGTTTTATATTTATTATAAAGTATGCAGATACAACACTGATTGACTGGAGTGTTATTTTCTAATTATAGAATCTTTGATTATTTGAATATTAAGGAATTTTATGGTATTGATTGTTTTTTGCTTCAAATGTGTTTTTTTTTATTTTTTAAATACAGTTGACATACAACAGTATATTAGTTTCAGGTATACAACCCAGTGATTAGTCATTATATAACTAAGTAAGTGATCACCGCAGTAACTCTAGTACCCATCTGACACCATACACAGTTATTATAATATTGTTGACTATATTACCTATACTGTATTTTACACCCCTGTGACTATTTTGTAACTATAAATTTGTACTTCATAATCACTCCATTTTTTTTACCAAGCTCCCCAACCCCACTATCTTATAGCATCCATCAATCTGATCTCTTATCTATCAGTCTGTTTCTCTTTTTTTTCATTTTATTTATTTATTTATTTATTTTAGATTCTACATGTAAGTAAAATCATATGGCATTTCTCTCCCTCTTTTTGACTTATTTCACTTAGCACAATACCCACTAGGCCCATTCATGTTGCAGATGGCAAGGTTTCTTTCTTTTTCTTCTTATGATTGAGTCATATTCCATTGCATATCCATTCCTTCTTTATCCATTCATCTGTTGATGGATACTTAGGCTGCTTCCCTATGTTGTCTATTGTAAATAATGCTGCAGTGAATATATGTATGTATATGTGTTTTGGGTTTTATCTATTTTATCAGATAAATACCTAGAAGTGGAATTGCTGAGTCCTTCTGTGTCTCTTGTTACAGACTTTGTTTTAAAGTCTGTTTTGTCTATATAAGTGTTGCTACCCCAGTTTTTGTTTCCATTGTCATAAAATATCTTTTTCCATTTCTTTACTTTCAGTATATATGTGTCTTTTAATCTGAAGTGAGTTTCTTGTAGACAGCATATGTAAGGGTCTTGTTTTGTTATTCAGCCTCCATATGCCTTTTGATTAAAGTACTTAATTCATTTGCATTTAAAGTAATTGTTGATCGATATGTATTTGTTACTATTTTATTATTTATTTTTTTTGTTTATCCTCACCTGAAAATTTTTTTCTATTATTGCTAGAGAGAGTGGAATTGAGGGGAGAGACACAGAGAGAGAAAGATCAATGTGAGACAGACACATTGATTGGTTGCCTCCCACATGGGCCCCGACCAGGCCCAGGGATTCAGCCTGCAATTGATGTATGTGCCCTTGACTGGAAATCGAACCCATGACCCTCACTCTGCTGTCCAATCTCTAACCACTGAGCAATCTGCTAGGGCTATTGACATTTTATTATTTATATTTTTGATATTTTCTTCTTCTTCTTCTTCTTCTTAAATAAGAACCTTTTAACATTTCTTGTAATACTGGTTTGGTGGTGATGAACTCCTTTAACTTTTTCTTGTCCTGGAAGCTCTTTATGTGTCTTTAGATTCTAAATGATAGCTTTGCTGGGTAGAGTAATCTTGGTTGTAAGTCCTTGTTTTTCATTACTGAATATTTCTTGCCGATCCCTTCTGGCCTATAAAGTTTCTGTTGAAAAATCAGCAGTTTTATTGGAACTCCCTTGTAGGTAACTAACTGCTTTTCTCTTAAGGCTTTTAATATTCTTTCTTTGACTTTAATCTTTGGCATTTTAATTATGATGTGTTTTGGTGTGGACCTCTTTGGGTTCATATTGTTTAGGACTCTCGGTGCTTCCTGGACTTGTATATATATATATTTCCTTCACCAGGTTAGGCAAGTTTTCCATCATTATTATTATTATTTTAAATCCTCACCTGAGGATATGTTTTTATTGATTTTAGGGAGAGGAAAAGAGAGAGAAACATCAATGTGAGAGAGGAACATTGATCAGTTTTCTCCTGCACACTCCCCCTGACCAGGGATTGAACCCACAACCTAGGTATGTGCCCTGACTTGGAATTGAACCCACCACCTTTTGGTGTATGGGATGATGCTCCAATCAACCAAACCCTCGCCTAAGCTCCATCATTATTTTTTCACATAGGTTTTCATTTCCTTGCTTCTTCCTTTCTCTTTATGAACCCCCATTATATGAATGTTGGTAAACTTGAAATTGTCCCAGAGGCTCCTTATACTACCCTCATTTTTCTGGATTCTTTTCTCTCTCTCTCTCTCTCTGCTGTTTTGATTGGGTGTTTTCTGCTTTCTTATCTTCCAAATCTCTGATTGTGTCTTCTGATTCATCTACTCTATTGTTGATTCCCTGTAATGTATTATTCATTTCAGTTAGTGTGTTCTTCATTTTTGACAGATTCTTTTTTATGTTTTCTATCTTTGTTTTTATGTTTCCTACCTCTTGGGTGAAGTTCTCACTAAGTTTATCTACTCCTCCTCTAATCTCATTGAGCATCCTTATAACCGGTGTTTTCAACTCTGCATCTGGTAGATTACTTGTTTCCATTTTGTGTAGTTCTTTTTCTGGGGTTTTGTTCTGTTTTTTCATTTGGGACATGTTTCTTTGTCTGCTTGTCTTGGTTGCTTCCCTTTGTTTGTTTCTATGTATTAGGTAGAGCTGCTATGTCTCCTGAGCTTGGTAAAGTACCCTTGTGTAGTACTTGTCCTGTAGTGTCCAATGGCATAGTCTCCCTGATCACTGGAGCTAGGCACTCCATTTGTGCCTCCCATGTGTGCTGTGTACACTCATTCCCCTGTTGTAGTTGAGCCTTGATTGTTTTTGACACCTCAATGGCGATCTCCCATGTTTCTGTAATGAAACCTTCACAAAGGAAATGTATCAGGATAATGCAGGAGGTTTTATTTATTGTCAGTGTTTCTTTATCCTGATAAAGCAAAACTCATAATGTTAGAAGAGGCTTAAAATTCTGATGCAATTATTCTCTTATCTTTAACAGGTTGCTGTGATTTTATATACTTATGCATATTATGGTGTGTGTGTGTGTTTTGTTTTGTTTTTTCCCCAGGGTAATCATTCCAGAATTTTAAGATTTTCTTTGGAATTGCAATTTAGCATTTCTTTTCCTGAGTGTCTTTCTGTACTATTCAATTTGATTGATTGCATAACAGCAAAAATATAATTGATTTGGCCAGTGTCATTATGCAACTAGTTAATTAGTGAGTGGAAAACAAACTAGCAAACAAAAACTCCCCCCCCCCCCCCTTTGCATTATCTGATCAGTTTAGGTAAAATAAAATCTATTTGCTATATTCATAGGTTATATTTCCACTATGAATATCATATTTTTTATTTCCATGACTAGTTACACACAGAATCTATTGGAAAATTGCTGGTGATGTAACCCATCTATTCACTATTAATTAAGAAGGAGTTTTCTTGCTAGGCTGGTCTGGCTCATTGGATGAGCATTGTCCCATGTACCAAAAGGTTGCCAGTTCGATTCCCAGTCAGGGCACCTGCCCAGATTATGGGCTGGATTCCAAGTAAGGGATGTACAAGATACAGATGATCGATATTTCTTCCTCATCATCAATGTTTCTATCTCTCCCTCTCCCTTTCTGTTTCTAAAACAATCAATAAAACCATATTTCAAAAAAAAAAAAAGAATTTCTTGTTTTAAGCCTCGAGAAATATTCATCCTGCATTTTATAATCTTGGACCTTAAAGTAATCAGTTTCATAGTTTACAGTTTAGTAACTTTTCCTGTCTTGTAGAATATTGTCAAGGAGGTGGAACTAAACTGGAAAAGAGTGATGTAGCCCAGACAAATTATATGTGTATTACATTGTTGCCTAAGAACAGGGATCAATAGATTTTCCAGTCTCTTACAGTATATTATTGGGTCTGGAAGCTTATTAGAGGGTCTGTCTGGCATTTGGTTCCAGGGTTTTATTTTCTTAAGGAAGTTCACAAGTTTGGATTTATGTCTCTCCCCAAATTATTAACCTCAATATAAAATCCTTAACTGTGTCTGTGTTTGATTGCTTATTAAAAGTCTCTGTTAAGTGAAGCATTTAATTTATAATGTTTAACTTCTTGGTTCCTTGCTTGATTGTATCTTTTTGTTTTTTGGCTTGTATTTTTATTGATATATTACATACTTTTTAAATAGCCCAGTTTTGTGTGTTGTTTTTTTTTTTTATCACTTTCCAAGTTCTGATAACTTTATTATTCTGTGGTATTTATGTTTATAATTTTTTAACTTTACAGATGGTACAAATTTAACATTGAAAACCACTAACAACTCTTTGGTTTTTCAAGGATGCCCTCCCACAGTTGGTATTAACATATTTTTGCAGCTTATGCAGTTTTGTTTAGAAAACATTCCTCACCCTTCTGCTACATCCAACCCTTGATTTAACCCACTAAAAATGGGTACTTTTGACAGCATTTGTACTGGGAAATTCCAAATAAAACATTTTTTAGAATGATATAAATGATTTTTTGAGTACATATAAGAGCCTAAATATTTGATTCAGCTGCCAGTATGTGCTTTATTTGCTAATGTTTCCCCATTATTATAGGCTTGTGGCCAAGTTATCCCATAGTCGATACCTCTTGGGGATGGAAGTGGATGTGTAGATGGGGAGTTGGTAGCACTATAATGCTCCTGTGTGTAGCCAGTTGGCATAAGGCAGAACTTGATTCCATCAACCTGGAAACTTGTAGATACTTAGGAGCTTCCCTGTCTGTCCAAAATGGCTTGAGGAAGCATACTCAGATCCCCTGTGACATTTATCCAAGGAAATCAGAATTTGTAGGGCAATTTATTCAGTCATGTTGGATCTAAGGTAATTAAAACATTTAGTACAACTGAGATCTATTATGTCAAGATTGTATAAAGATATATCTATATATATATATAAAAGGCTAATATGCTAAGTGCCCGTCCAGGTAATGACGTCACGTAGCAATGCCCGGCTTCCTCTCCCTAGCAAACTAGCCTCCCTGCAGTTTCTTCAGCCCAGTAACATGACTTGCTTTATAGCCAGGTGGAAACATTTTACACTGTAACCAAATGTCTGTGAAGTGTTTTCCCATGCCTCATTTCATTTGATCCTCACAGAAGTCCTGGAGTAGGTAGGTAGGAGACTCAGTGGAATCCTGTTTTCATTAGCCAGGAAACGGAGATTTAGAAAGTTTAGAAATTTGACCCGACTGAAAAGAAGTAAGAAATGGTGGACCTTGAAAATGACTTCAGGTTTTTTCACTGCACAGGATATAGTCAAACACTGCTGCAGTTAAATATTTTACCCTTTGTTCTCCCAGTGTGATCTGCAATAATAATCTGCTTCATGTTGATATTTACTGCTGTGTTGCTGACAGTTACCTGAAAGAGAGGTTGGGGTGCTTCACTGGGCTGGAAAAAGTTTAGCTACATCAGAAAGCCGGTCTAATTAAGCAAGTTTATTCTATATCTGTAAAGGCTAAGTTGACTCGCGCATGCATGATAAATACAAAGCTCTTGCTGACGCCAATCGCACATATGTATTTTGATCTGTCATTGTCGATCGTGAATTTGGTTGATACTTCTATTTATAGACAAATGGCAAATTGCGATATTAAAATATTCTAATTAATTTCCTTTCAATGTGCACAAATTCATGCACTGGGGCCACTAGTTATGGTTAAAAAACCTACCTGTGAAGTGCTTTATGGTTTATGGAGTGCATTATCATGTGTTTTCTCATTTGACCAATCAAACAAAATGCTTGTGAGGTAGATGCTATTACATCCATTTTACAGATAAGAAATTGGTCAAACGGAAAATATTGATGCTGAGAGTCCATATTCTCATCACCATTGGATTCCAGCTTCAGTGTTCACTCTCACGTGCCACACGGGAAATAAGGCATGGCCGATAGAAAATGGCCTGACCTCGGGTAAAATTGTATCAAATATATATCAAGTTAAGGACCCAAGAACTCTGCTTGTGCCACTTGCATCAGGAGGCCAGGCAGTAAGAAGCATTTGTTGATCCTAACTAAGCACTATGGGATTTTTAAAGTTTTGCTTATATGAGAGATCTGAAACTGTAAATATTCTCTACATGAGGAGGATAAAAATAGATAAGTGAAGACGCAGTTCTGTCCATTATCTAACAGATAGACATAAATAATGCTGTCTCCCTTTCTATGTGTATGCTGCATTAGCAGGAAGACAATTTGATGGAAGCCCTGTGAGGAAGAGTTTGAGAATGGTCTATTGTTAGTTAACTGAGATGGGTGGAACATGTGCACTGAGTGCTTTCTATAGACGTGCTTGGTGCCAAGCCGTGTGCTGGGGACTGGGGATACAAAGATAATTAAAACATAGGGTTCTTGAGGAATCATTTACAACCTAGTGGAGAACCCTTAACACAGGTGAGGAAATGACTCAGTTTTGTAGATGCTATGGGCAGAATTGTGCCTCCCCGAAATTCAGGTGTTCAAACCCTACCCACCATGTCATGGTATTTGCAGGTGGGACCTGTAGAGGTTATTAGACCACAACGCAATGGCCATTTGTAAGAGAAGAGAGGACTTTCCAGGAACCAAATCAATCAGCACCTCAATCTTAGACTTCTTCATGTCTCCCGCCCCGCCCACCTCCCCCACCCCCGGACTGTGAGAAACTACTTTTTTTTGTTTAAGCCACCCACCCAGTTTATGATATTTTGTTATAGCAACCTGACCTGGCTGATACAGTAGAGACAGAAGAATCTTCACAGAATCATATTTGAACAAGGGCTTGAAGGATGAGTAGGGGTCTTGTCATCAAAAAAGGGGAAATGGTATTTCTCCCAAGATAAACTAAATGTGGGCATGCCCTAATGTGTAAAAGAGAATGCAAATGATTCTAGTGGTTGTATTTTGTTGGGAAGATTGGAGGAGTGGTTAGAAGATAATCTGGGGCCTGTGTGCCTGATGTCTTCTCAAATGTGTAGGATATATTGAAGGGAATTGCACATGCAACCTGTCCAGTGGCTTTTAATTTTTTTTCTACTTCTGTATCTTCATATGTTCAACTTACTATACTCAGTCTACATTTTCATTATCCACAGTAGTTGTCTAGAATATGCCTTAGAATCTCTGAGAAGATAGGTTTTGCATTCTGATCTTTCATCAATTTGGACTCATTTCTCTTGGCCCCTATGTCCCGCTCTTACCACACACACAGGCATGCATGCTCACACACAATGGGAGTCCTAACTCAGCAGAAGCCCAGTATTTCCATATGATTAGTATCCTCCTGCTCCAAGATGGCAGAAATAAATTAGAATAATTGCTATAAGCAACAGGAAGACTTAAAATATAGCTATACATAGATATAAGTATATACATATCAGTAGGGAAGAACATCAATTTATAGAAAGAAAATTTATTGCTGATGGAAGGTAATAGTTTATGGAAATATATATATATATATATATATATATATATATAATTCATCCCTTATGCAGATATAAACTGGAAGAGGAATTGTTGGCAGTTGGGAAATCAGTTAGGGGCTACTTAAGAGTCAGTTAAGATATGAAGACCTGAATAAAAGCTATAATAGTGGACATAGTAAACATGGGTAGTGTGGAGACATATTTCAGAGGTGGCATTAAAACAACTTTGTAATTGATTAAGAAGTGAGAAAAATCAGGGAAACTCCTAGATTTCTTATTAGGTAATAATTATATCATTAACATGAGTAGAGGAAATGGGGAAGAAAAAAAGTATGAGATAGGTAGAGAAATAAGTGAAAGCATGAGGTAGGTAGAGAAATAAGTGAGAAGAGGAGAGGTCTTTATAAACTTTCTAGGATACTTTTTAACTTAATCTGAAATCTAAGTAGAGGTTCTGATAGGGAATAGAGATCTTGAACTTAGGTGAGAGGTGAGAAGTGGGGAATAGAGATCTTGAATTTAGGTGAGAGGTGAGAAGTGAAGATGGATTACTTATATAGAGATGGAATTATGGCAGTGAGTGTGACTTGGATTTCTCAGGGAAGATGTGTAGAAGAGGGAAGAGATGCAGACTGAGGTGTGGTCTTTTCAGGCTCCTGATGGTGGTACTGAATGCATAATACAGTGATGGGCAACCTTTTGAGCTTGGTGTGTCAAACTTCGCCAGAAAACTGAGCATAACTAGGGTAGTGTGTTACTTTGAGGAAAAAAACTAACTCCAAGACTCTAGTCGCAAATGTTTCATCCTCGGCATGCGGCCGCGTGTCATCAGAAATGGCTACACGTGTCAGTGCTGACACGCGTGTCATAGGTTCACCATCACTGGCATAATAGATGGAAATCATGTGCTAGGGATTCCCCCTCCCCCCCAAAAAAATGAATAAAGTCCATTCTTTTGAGGAGTTTGCAATATTCTTTACCTTTGCCAAGTGTTTTCGCAAAACATTCTTTTAGAAAAAAATTGAATTATTTTTTTCTAAACAAATACTTAATAAGGCAAAGAAAGTCTCAAAATTAGAGTACTCTTGTTTTGCAATCAATTTACTGATAGGCATAAATGATGACATAAGCAGATTCTACTCTTGGGTGGCCTGAAGTTGAGCCCTGTCAAAAAAATCAATTATTTGTATTGAGAATATTAGGTAAAATAGAGGCATATAGAAGTATAGTGACATATGACTAATTGGGCCTAATTTACCAGAAACTATAGATCTCTGAGCCCCACCACTTACTGGGAATTGTACAGTTAAGGCCTATGAGAAGACAGCTCGATATCACAAGGTATATTCACTTCAGTTACACAAGAGCATGTTGCATGGTTAAGTGTTTATATTACTTTCCATGCAATTTTAGCTGGCTTATTTTTAAAATATTTACAACAGATTAGAAGCAGCAAATTCAAATTAAACATTTTAACAAAGAAAAGGACCTTAAGCATTTTTTAGTTGAATCTCCTCATCTTACTAAGGCCCAAAGATGTTCAGTGATATATCCAAGGTCATTTAGCTAGAATGGTAACCTAAATCAACTTAGCCTGGTGTTCCTTGTATTCCACCATAGGGCGGAAGGAGCCTCCCTGAAAACAACAACACAAGACAAAATTGTGGAGTAAACGCCTGCAGACTATAAAATGCAGATACTGAACATCAAGAAGCACAGCAGTTTCAGGTCAGTTAGTGTAGAGACACATCAGTGGACCCTAAAGTTATCTATGTAAGCAGCATTGCACTGTCATTGAGGTTCCTAATTATTGGTTTGGGTCATCAAGAAAATGTCAAGTACTGTTGCTGATGTTTTATGTAAAATATATTAGGAATATTTCCATCCCAACTGGTTAATATTTTTTCTTTTGAATTTGAAATTAAAAGAGTTTATAAACCCTCACCCATCCAGAAAACTAAACTCTTCAGAACACAGTATTCTAAGAATACTGTAATAGTGAGGCTTATTGAGGAAAAAAAGACATCACTCTTTCATTAAAATGATGAGACTTAGACATATGGTACAGAGAATAATATACCTTAAAGTTTACATGACCTTGTTTAGAACTGAAGCCCTCATAAATGTTTAGAGGAAGGAGGGATCTAGTCTGATGCCTTGCTTACAAAGCTGGTGGCTTAAGGCTCATTCTCAGTGGAAGGCATGAGAGCCTCAGGAAAGTGTGTGGGTTTTGTTTATTTGTTTCTGTTTTTGTTGTTTGTTTTTCACTTGACTTTGTCTTAGAACCCGGTCTCTTAAATTCACATTTACACATTATTCACCCCATTCTTCTGTCTTTGAATACCATCCGGCTTGAGTTTGTTATGAGACTATGCAGTACAACCTCAGCTGATTCTTCCATCTTGGCACTTCTGTGGCTCTCTGCACTGACTCAATCTTATCTCAGTTTTGGTGACTGGCATAACCTTATTTTAACCTGTCATTCTTAGTTTAACCTGTATCGCTGTCAGCCTCTTCACCTTTTTCCCCTTCACTAGTCCAGAAAACTCATTCCCAAGTAAAAATTGCATTTATTTATGGACTTGGAAAATGTTATATTTGTTTTCACAGGAGGTTATAAAAAAATTAGTGTTTGGCCTTTCTAAAGGAAAAAAATTGTCATAATTGAACATTTTTATTTGTCTGTATTCATATGTATCATGTGCCATTGAGTTGGCTCCTACTCTTGATGACTCTGTGACTGAGTCATCCACATGTCCTGTCCTCAATAGCGCTTCTCCGCTCCTGTAGACTCATGCCTATGGCTTCTTTTATGGAGTCAGTCCATCTCATCTTTGGTCTTCCTCTTTCCCTGCTGCCTTCAACTTTCCCAGCATTATTGTCTCTTTCAAAGAACACTGCCTTCTCATGATGTGCCTGAAGTAGGACAGCTTTAATTTTGTAACTTTTGCCTCCAGCGATGTTTCAGGCTTAATTTGCTCTAGGACCCATTTGTTTGTCTTTCTGGTGGCCCAAGGTATCTATAGAATTGCCCCCTCCCCATCATGTTTCAAATGAATTAGTTTTATTCCTATCAGCTTTCTTCACTGTCCAGCTTTCACATTCATAGTCATTGGGAATCCAAGGGTGTGGATGATCTAAGCATTGGTCTCTAATGATACGTCTTCGCTCTTGCTGATCTTTCATAATTCTTCCATTGGTGGTCTTTAACCATATCCTGGCATTTATTTCGACCACTCTTTATGACACTTCTATCTATTATAAAACATAGATAAACATGCATAAGATTTTATTTATATATACATATTTATCTTTATTGAGGTGATATTGATTAATAGGGTCAAATAGGTTGTGCCCACCTCCCCAAGTCAAATCATCTCCATTAGACTTTATATAGGCACCATCATTTTCTTTCAGTTTGTGATATTTAAGTGGCTGAAATAAGTTAGAATTTTTGTTATGGTGGAAAAGTCAGATAGATGTTACTTATAGAATATTAACTAACATTCCACTGTATTTCCTGAGTAAAGTGCTAATAAATTGCTGAGCATATAAATTTAAGGTCATTGTGTTTCAGTGCTGGGTGTAACACCTTAGAGTTTACTTTCTCTTGAAAAGAGGGTAAGGGATTGTGGAGGATCAGCGGCAATGTATGGAATTTACTACTTTTTGTGTCACTGAGTGAAAATTGTATTTTGGATCAATCCTTTGCACATGGAGCTACAAGAGGCCACAGAGGTTAGGACTGCATTCAAACTCTCCTCAAATAAGGGTTGGCTACCCTTTTCTTACAAATCCCCAAGGAAAAGAGACTCCATGACCCTGGTTGGCTGCACATTTCAGATCTTCACAATCACACTTGTAAGGAGTTCTTCCTAAAGCTCATTTCTAATCCTTCCTCTTTCAGCTAGTTTATTTTCTCTGGCCTTTTTTAAAAAAAATACTTTTATTGTTTTTTTCTCTTTTTAGTTTATAAAACAATACATACTTATTATGTACTCAATGGAGAAATATGGAAAACATAAATATAAGTTAGAGACAAGAAAAGTAAATCTACCATAATTTTAATTACACTCAACATAATGAGATAACTTCCTATATGCCATTTGTATTTTGATTTTTAGAGTTAAGAATACATAGTACAAAGATGTGTATGTCAGTGGACATATTTCTACATCTTTTGAAGTGACCCTTTGTGGCATTTTATTTTATGTCTCTGTCATAGTTTATTTAACCACTATCCTATTTTTGAACATTTAGGTTGCTTCCAAGATTGAGCAATTGTAGAGAAATAAATATTCATTTGCACATCCTTAATTATCACCTAAGGATAAATTCCAAGAGTTAGAATTGCTAGAGTGAAAGGCATGTGCATTTTATGGCTTTTAATATTTTCTGCCAGATTGCTCTGCAGTTTACAGACCCACCCACTCCAGTATGAGAGTGGCCTGCTCTTAATTAATTTACATTACAGCTACATTCCAAGAACGTGGAAAGGATAGCTCACTGGCACGAGATGGTCATTTCCTAATTCGAAGAACATGCTATAATAGGGGCTTAATATCCATCATCCATCATTCCTTTTCTCTATTGAAATTCCTGTTACCTTTTTGTTAGAGTGTCAAACTTTAATATATTTATTCTCTTTTGAAGAGGAAAGATGCATGGGGGAAAAGGGAATAGGAGTTTTGGAGTAATGCGTAATCGTGCATGTGAATGTTCTCTGCATCTCCTTACCCTAGGGACATGGAATCAGCTTTCATAATGTATTTTTGTGGATTGTGTACAGCAAGATCCATCACCGCCATGTACAAGATCTTGGAACAGGTGGCAACTCATTTTCCCATTTACCCCATTCTGATCTGTAAACCTGACCAGTCTCTCTCTGCCAGGGTGTGCAGAGGTAATGAGAGGCTGGAAGCCTTCTATAGTTTAGTGAGCAACATCAGGCTAATACAATTTCTAAATTTTGTGGAAAAATGAAGACATGGGCCACCAAAAATAAAGTGTGCTTTTAAAATATATTTCTTATGAAGACTTGATTAAAATATTCCCTGAAGAGTCTTTCATATGAAGTAAATATGTGAGAAATTTATCTTAGGAAAATTCACTCTTAATGGTGGCAACCTTTATCCGTTAAAGGTATTGATGGTGCTGTGATTCATAGGACTGCTTTTGTTGTTGTTTGTTTTGTTTGTAATCTAGCCATGTTGAGGATATTTGATCCTAAGGCAAAGCCTTTCATCTGGTATGGTATCAATTCACAATGGTGCCCCACAGATGAGTTACAGGTCCCAAGGTATTCACCCTTTGAGCTTTTAGGACTCTCTGCCAAGGCCAGCCTTGTCTGACTATTGCACTGTGCAGTAGAGCCATTACCTGTTAACTCTTTCAAATGTGAAAACAGTTGTGAAGTACTGCTTATGGACCTGTATTGGCCTTTGGCTTCTTAGAATATTGTACTTTAGGTTTGTAATTAACTAGTTATCAATAATAGGAAGGAAGCAAAGGGGGAGGCCAGACATTGTAAGCATGGCCATTTACGCAGCTTCACCAGGAAGCTGCAATTTCACACTCCCCAGAGAACCATGAGCTCATTCCCTGCAAATCGCTAGGGAAAGGGCTCTGACAAAGGGGAAAGAGATGATTGCTCAGTGAAGTTGGGGTGACTAGGGAAAATGCCCATCAGGGAAATCTGGGGGAAAAAGATCATTGGTCAGAATAGGCAGGGCCATTGCAAGCCCATGAAAATCTGGGAATACAAACTCCCCCAAACAAAGGAACTCTCTCTTAGCTTACTGTTGGCTCTCTGGCTCCTTTGGCTTTGCTCCTGCCCGTGTTCCCTCCCTAGCCATGTGGCCATGTGGACCCCACATGCAATGGCCTGATGGACTGCAACTGGGAACACAAATTGAGCTAACCTGATGCTAGCCTGGCCACTGCTCCAACATGGAGCAAAAACTTTGGACACTGACTCTGATTCTAGCTCTATTGAAGCCAAAAGGAAACGGAACCTTTATTTCACAGAAATAAAACTTTCTACAATACCTCATCCTCCCATACAAGTCTAGAAAATTGTTTTTCTTGAGATATCACAAGAAGCCCACTCCCACTAACAACAGGTGGGGACATGGACCTCTCCCCACTGCTAACAGGTTCAGTCCAGCATTAATGTGTCTGAGCATCCTGACTCAGCCTCTTATAGATTACTCTGATACCATTTTAGGAAAATTGAGATATCCAAAAAGTTTCGTGGTATACACTAGAACTACAAAATACCTAAGATTCTCACAGAGTGATTCTGAAAATCTAGGGTAGTTTTGCTATCTTGGTGCACTCCTGCGTTCTGTTGAGCTGTGTCATAAGCTTTGGGAGATGCAGAGGTAATTAGTCATGGATAAGAGCCATTAAGGTGTTTACTGTTGCATGGGCCTGCTTATTAGTATTTGTATTTTCTTGCTGACTCTATATCTCTGCATCTTTGGCTACAGTTCATGTGGGTGCGAAAAAGTACTGAATTCCTGGGTTTCCTCTTGAAAGTTACAACAGCACACATGCACTTTCTCATTGTCTAAGGTTTGGATGGAAGATTCTGAATTGGTATAAAATTGGACATGAGATATTTGTAACAATACTTTAGGAAGGATCTGTCAGATCTTTCCAGTTAACTTCCCTATTTATTGGCTTCACTGGTAATAAATTATAGAAATAGGCCCATCAACCCTGGCTAGTGTGGCTCAGTTGGTTGGGCTTCATCCTGGGCACTGATAGGTTGCCAGTTCTTTTCCCAGTCAGTGCGTATGCCTGGGTTGTGGACTCAATCCCCAGTAAGGGGCATGAAGGAGGCAGCTGATTAATATTTCTCTCTCACATCAATGTTTCTCTCTCTTTCTCTCAAAATCAGTCATGCTGGAAGCCAATGCCAGCATGTCATAATTGCAAGAGTTTCATCAAAAGGTTGATGGAACTTGGGGACTCAACAAGGGCTGAGTCACATATGTTATCGCCTGTTGGGAATGGCTACTAAAGGCATTTCCCCAAACCTGAAAAGGATGATTGCTTGCTGCCAGACAGATCAGGGCATCTTAATCTACATGTTTTTGCCTCCTCCTGGCCAAACACTTGAACAGCCTGAGGTAATTCCTCATTCTGACAATGGACTTTGTAGAGGAAACCCTACCCTTTGATATGTATATCTCTACCTTGCCTTAGGACAAATTGTGTTAATAAAAAGCAAGGGGTCCTGAGACAAGGGGAACTTGGTTTCTTCAGCCAAGCTCCTCAGCCCCCCGACATGCCTTTCAAAATTATGTTTCGTCTCTGGACTCTTTATTAATTTATGCACAGCCCCTTCTCCAGATTGCTGAACCCTTCTAGATGCCGGATCAAGACCACTAGCATTACAATCAAAATCTTTTTTAAAAGTAGGCTCATGAGTTGAGCCTCAGATGCCTTTACTGCTTAGATTACCCTTCCTAATCACCGTGTGCTCAGGTTTCCTCCTGTCTATCATTGAGGAGGTATAATCTTTTGCCAGCTAGATGTTTGCTTGTATCCACAGGGGACCAGATTTAAGCACCAAAGTTGTACACAGTTGCTTATTTAATAACAAATAGCTTGAAGAAATGTAAAATGCTGCATTGAGTACTTTCATTTAAATAACTGTATTATCATTTGTATATTGCTTCTTTTTGACAACTTATTTTCTATCAAAATATTAAAGTTTTCTCAGTCTAGTATTGTAAAGTGAAAAATTTATGTATTGGTGTTATTGCATGATACCAAGTACTAAATCATTGTAAGACTTTTTCATATAGAGAAATCGATTTATTTTGTTGAACACTTTTTAACTTAAAAGGATGATTGGTAGAAAGAAACATTATAAAAACAATGTTGATTGACCTGTCCTTTTGTTAGGAGAAGTAGTAAGACTTACTACATAAAACTATTTTGTTAATGTTTACATAATGCATTCTAAAATTGGAAACAGATTGAAAGATTAAGGTTAGTTAGTCAAGGTAGAGTGCTGTGTCTCAACCTGCAATTGTTTTTTCTACTAGACATTTTTCAGGGACATGCACATCAAATTTATATATACAGACAGACCTTGGGTTACATCGGACTCGACATACATTGTTTCGTGGTTACATCACCATCTCCCATTTATTTATAAAAACAAAGTTCCATCATTTCGACATATGTACATATGTGTTTTATGTTTTTTATTATTTACCACAAGTAAATGTAAGGAATTGTTATCTTTCTTTTAAATTTTTTTTACTGTTTCACTTCATTACTGTTGTGTATGTGCTCCATGTGAGTGACATAGGTGCTTATATAGGTTGGTTCCGACTTAAAGCGAAAATTGCATTACGTAGCGCTGTAGGAATGGATCTATGACATAACCCGAGGAACTACTGTATATATACACACACACATACACACACAAATATAACTTACATACAAACACACTTATATACATACTAGAGGCCGGGTACACAAAATTTGTGCACTTGGGGGAGGGGTCCCTCACTCTGGCCTGTGCCCTCTTGCAGTCCGGGAGCCCTTGGGGAATGTCTGACTGAGGGTTTAGGTGGGAGCGGGCCTAAGCTGTCAGTTGGACATCTTTAGTGCTGCCGTGGAGGCGGGAGAGGCAGCCATGAGCGCGGCTTCTGGCTGAATGACGCTCCCCTTGTGGGAGTGTGGCCAGCAGAGTGCAGCTCCTGCATTGAGCATGTTCCCCTGGTGGTCAGTGCACATTATAAAGACCAGTCATTCTGCCATTCGGTCAATTTGCATATTAGCCTTTTATTATTTAGGATATCTATATTCTTCTAAACTCTTCTGGCATAAAAGTGACTACTTTATTGCTTATTTAATTGTACTTTAGTCTTACATATAAATACACTGGGTGATCAATTTCTTTATTGCCAGGAGAAAAATTATTTACTGAAGAATGATATATTTGTTCATTTTGCCTAAATTAACCAATCATCCATTGGTCTTGAGAAAATGTTATAACTAATGTAGGGTAATAGAATAACATTTGAATCACCATGCTTAAACAGTATAAAATAGTATAGAAGACTGATCTCTTGTTTTAAAACTCTTGCTACAGCTTTTTGCTACTTTTGATAATTTTATAAACCTGGCAGTAGTGGTTGCTTTTAAAAATTCTGATTCTTTTAAATGTCTAAATATTATTTCTGACATTCCACAAAAAAACAAATGCATTATTGAATTGTCTGCTTATGTTTAACTGCTTTTTTGAGATCAGCTTAAAGAATATAATATTTGCATATTAAAAAGATTGAATTTGTGATTAAACTGAGAGTTCAGAATTTTTTAAATTAATAAACTTTATTTTTAGAGTAGTTTAAAAAATTTTTTTTTTGTTTGTTTTTTGTTAATATATTTTATTGATTCTCCACAGAGAGGAAGAGAGAGGGACAGAGAGTCAGAAACATCGATCAGCTGCCTCCTGCACACCCCCCACTGGGGATGTGCCCGCAACCAAGGCACATGCCCTTGACTGGAACCGAACCTGGGACCCCTGAGTCCGCAGGCCGACGCTCCATCCACTGAGCCAAACCGGCCTCTGCTATTTTTAGAGTAGTTTTAGATTCCACAAAATTGAGCAGAACATATAGAGAGACTTCCCATACACCCCATGTTCCTACTCATGTACAACCTCCTCAACTATCCACCTCCAACACTATAGTGGTGTATTTGTTTCAGTTAGTGACACATCATTATCACCCAAAGATCACAGTTTATATTAGGTTTTACTTTTGGTGTGCATTCTGTGGATTTGGACAAATATGGATAATGCCATGTACCCACCATTGTAGATCTTATAGTAGGGCTATCGCATTGTTTCAATTTAATGGCATATAGTATTGAACATCTTTTCATATGCTTACTTGCCATCTGTATATCTTTGGTGAGCTGTCTATTTTATAAAGTCTTTGGTCCATTTTTAGTCTACTTCTGGTCTCTCTGGTCTGATTCATTGGGCCATTGGTCTGCCTTTTTTCTGGTACCACGCATTCTTGATTACTCTAGCTTCGTAGTGAGTCTGGAGGATGGTTATTGTAAGTGGAGTAATAGCCACTATATTTGCTACTATTTTCTATTTGTTGCTATTGTTCTTTTTTCCTGTTTTGCTCTTTTATACTTTTTCTACCTTTTGTAATTTTATTTCATTTATTGAAAACATTTACTTTTTTCCATCACCATTTGTCTCCTCTGTGCCCTCTTCCACCACCCCGCAGTCACCACACTATTGTCCGTGACCTTTTGTAACTTTAATTGAACATTTTAAATAATTTCATTTTCTCCCCTTTCTTAGCATATCAATTTTACTTTTATTAAAACTTACGTTAGTCGTTGTCCTAGAGTTTGCAATATCAATTTACAGCTAATCCAAGTCCACTGTTAAATAATGCTATCATGCCCTAGCCAGTTTGGCTCATTGGATAGAACATTGGTCTGGGGACTGAAGGGTCCCAGGTTCGATTCTGGTCAAGGGCATGTACCTTGGTTGCAGGCACATCCCCAGTAGGGGGTGTACAGGAGGCAGCTGATCGATGCTTCTCTCTCATCGATGTTTCTAATTCTCTATCCCTCTCCCTTCCTCTCTGTAAAAAATCAATAAAATATATTTTAAAAAATAATGCTATCATGTTTCATAGAGAGCGTGAGCAATCTTATAATAACAAAATATCCCTAATAATTTCTCCTCTTCCTTGTGTCAGCCCATCAAAGCCATTCCTCATTCTGTTAATCTGATTTTGATTGATTGCATTTCTTTTTGAGTCGTTCTTAGAATTTCCATTTATCTGCTTACATTATTCATCTGTTCTTGCATGTTGTCAATTTTTAAAAATTAAAGCCCTTAGTATATTACTAGGTGTGCCAGTTAATGCGGATTTTTTTTCAATAGGTGGAGTTACATATATGTTGATATATATGCGATTTGATATGTATGCTATTTTGACAACAAGCTTCAAAACTTCCTATGTCAAATTTGCTGAAGGCATTAACATCATAGATATTTTTATGCTTAAAAATGTTGGATTTCATGCCAAAAAAAAAAAAGAGCATTTGTGGGAAGTTTTAATTCATTACTTTATTTTGAAGAAAAGTGCTGCTGAAAGTTATCATATACTTTGGGAAGCTTATGGTGAACATGGTCCATCTTAAGATACTTGTGAATGCTGGTTTAAATGCTTTAAAACATTATTTTGATGCAAAAGACAAAGAATGTCCAGGTCAACCGAAAAAGTTTGAAGACCAACAATTATGCTGGAGGCTAATTCCAGTAGGGCATAATAAAATGCAAGAAGTTCATCAGATGTCTGATGCACACGAAAGAAAGTCTTTTTTGCATCAAATTGTGACTGGCGATGAAAAGGGGATTTATTTTGAGAATCCCAAATGCACAAAATCATGAGTTGATCCAGGTCAACCTTCAACAACGACTGCAAGGCCAAATCACTTTGGAAAGAAGACAATGCTCTGAGTTTGGTGGGATCAGGAAGGTGTGGTGTATTATGAGCTTCTAAAAGCAGGTGAAACCGTTAATAATGATTGCTACTAACAAGAAATAATCAATTTGAACCACGCTTTGATCGTAAAACTACCAGAATGGGACAGAATACATGGCAAAGTAATTTTGCTTCATGATGACGCACCACCACACACTTCAAAACCAGTTAAAGACACATTAAAAGATCTTGCCTGGGAAGTATTAACCCACTCACTCTATTGACCAGACCTTGCTCCTTCAGATTACCACTTGTTCTGATCGATGGCACACGCACTTTCTGAGCAGCACTTCAAAACATACGAAGAAGTGGAAAAATGGGTCTCTGGTCTGCCTCAAAACAAGAAAAGTTCTATTGGGACGGTATCCACAAATTACCTGAAAGATGGGGGAAATGTGTAGCTAGCGATGGACATTACTTTGAATAAAGCACTTCTGATGTTTCTCTTGAAATTATTGTGTTTTCTTTGATTACAAAATCCACATTATTAACTGGTACACCATGTAATCACCATTTTAAAAATTCCTGGTCTGGCCTGGCTGGCTTTGCTCAGTTGTTGACCATCCGTCTATGAATCAGGAGATCACAGTTCGATTCCCAGTCAGGGTACATGCCTAAGTTGCGGGCTGGGTTCCCTTTGTGGAGCGTGCAGGAGGCAGCCAATCTGATTCTCTCTCATCATTGATGTTTCTCTCTCTCTCTCCTTCTCCCTTCTGTTCTCTCTAAAAATCAATGGAAAAATATCTGTAAGGGAGGATTAAAAAATAAATTCTGGTCTGGTTATTTCAATATTCCTGCAATATCTAACTCTTGTTCTGATGTTTGTTCAGACTGCTCACTGGTTTTTTTTTTGCCTTTTAGTATGCCTTGTAATTTTTTTTGAAAGGTGATTATTCTATACTGGATAAAATGAACTACAGTAAATAGGCTTTTATTAATGTAATGGTTAGGTGTAAGGGGAGAATAAGCATTTTATAGTTTTACTAGGAGCCCAGTGCACGAATTTGTGCACCTTGAAAGGAAATGTGGGCTGCGAGGCTGCGGTAGGCACAGCAGTGTGTCTCAGCCCATCCTCAGTGCCCCTGCCCTGCCCCTTCAGCTTTGGCCCCTCGCCCCCTGTCTGCCAGCAGCCCCGCTCCCGCCGCTGCTGCTCCCACATGCTGATGGTGCTGGCCCCACTCTCACCTGCTGAAGGCACTGAGCAGTTGGGGCCGGTGCCAGCAGCAGGTGCAAGCATGGCCTGCGCCTTCAGTAGGTGCAAGAGGCAGCTGCCGGCCCTGATTGCCCTTCAGGAGCCGGGGGAGGTGGAGAAGACCTGAGCGACGATTGGGGCCAGCACCGCTGCTCACACCTGCTGATGGCACCGAGGTATTGAGGATGGCATCGGGTACAGGCAGCAGGTGTGAGTGGGGCCGGTGCTGGCAGCAGGTGAGAGTGCTGGGTGGGACCGTGGCGCGTGGGAGCAAAACATTTTCAGTAACCACCAGAGACTTGCTCTCATGATAGCGACTGGCGCCCCACCTTGGTCTGGCACCCCTGCTCACCTGCTCCACCATCCCGCCATGGTCGATGCCTGCCATGTTCCATGCTCTGCAGCCTGCTGCCGATACCCGCCATGTTCCACACGCTCCCCCTCGTGGTCAGTGCATGTCATAGTGACTGGTTGTTTGGGTCAGTTTTCCACCATTCGTTCTATTTGTATATTTGTATAGACTAGAGGCCCAGTGCATGAAATTCTTGCACTCAGGGGGGTCCCTAAGCCTGGCCTGCGCCCTCTCACAGAGTCCAGGAGCCCTCAGGGGATGTCCAACTGACGGCTTAGGTCTGTTCCACATGGGGAACAGGCCTAAGCCGTCAGTTGGACATCCTTAGCGCTGCCGCGAAGGTGGGAGAGGCTCCCTCCACTACTGCTGTGCTCGCCAGCAGTGAGCCTGGCTTCTGGCTGTGTGGCGCTCTCCCTGTGGGAAGGCACTGACCACCAGGGGGCAGCTCCTGCATTGAGCATCTGCCCCCTGGTGGTCAGTGCATGTCATAGTGACCAGTTGTTCCACTGTTTGGTTTATTTTTGCATATTAGCCTTTTATTATATACTAGAGGCCCGATGCACGAAATTTATGCAAGGGGCCCTGAGGGCGAGGCGGCAGCCACGCTGCCACCCCGGCCCTCACAGCAGTAGCCCTGGCTGCCACCCTGGCCCTGGCAGCACCAGCCCCAGAAGGACGTCAGGAAGGACGTCTGGTCTAATTAGCAAAGTACACTTTTATTATTATAATCTAGAGGCCCGCTGCACGAAATTCGTGCAAGGGGCTTGGCCCTCGCAGCTCTGGCTTCGTCTGGAAGGTCGTCCAGACAGTCGTTCTGCTGTTTGATCTAATTAGCATATTAGCTCTTTATTATATAGGAGGATGGTTAGGTTTCAGTCTTTTGGTGAGCCTGTGCCTCTCTCCTGTGTACTTCACCAGTGTTTCTCAGTCACCCCACGCCTTTAGTGGGGCTCTAGTTGTATAATTACCTACCCACTTATAGGTTAGATGCTGATAAGAGCCTATCAAATTAGGCTCTATAAATTTCCCCTGAGGGCAGGCCTTTTCAGAAGAATTTAATACTGTGGCATAATTCAAATGGAAACCCTCCCCCTGGTGGAAGTATGAAGGGATTTTTCTCCAATATTCACTGAAAGGACCTCTGGTACAGTTCCTGGAGATAAAACTCACAAAAGTGTGGGCACCCCCTATAACTTCATGGCCGTGGAGTTTTTAACTCTCAGGCTTATCCACCCTGAGCCTTTAGGAATTCTTCCATTACAAGTCAGGTTTCTCTACCCCAGCACTGTTCCCACAGAAGTTTTTGGTTTGGGGAGGGGTTGTTGCATTCTCGTGCCTTTGTCTCCAGTGTTCGGGGATAGCAGTTTGCCTTATGACCTCACTTCTCTGATAGATCTAACAGAAGCTGTGGTTTTTGTTTATTCAGCTTTTTATATGTTGGATTGGCGACTTTAAGCTTCTTACAAGGTGGACCAGAAACTGAAAGTCCCTGAGGATATTTTTAGTTCTTCCAAAAATACATTGTTGAGAACCCAGTTCTTTTCCTCCTCACTCTCTAGGAATTTTCTCAAGTAACAATTCCAATATTGTTATATAACCAGAGAATGCGGCCTTAACAATTAAAGGCCCAGGGAAGTGGAGATCTGCACAAAGGGCAGAGAGTATAATTGTCTGTGGTTGTCATAATATGCTATATGTTGTTTAAAAATCTGACAAGTGTAAGTCTTTTTGCTCCTATACTTTTCCAGATAAGAACAGAGAAGATTCATTTTTCACAAGACTGAAATCTTTTAAACCTCACTCACTGGCTGCTCTTTGTAGGCAAAAAAAAAAAAAAAGAGTATTTGGCCCCTAGTTTCCTTTTTTAGGATGCTACCAGTAAATTCTTAGCACAAGATAACAGAATAATACACCCATTTTTCTATTGTTGTGGAATTGCCTAGAACTTAAAAAAGTTATAGCATTTGCAGATTACATAGAAATATATAGCTCTCTGCCTAATGAAGGTATTTGCAAACATCAGTTGATAGTTCATTTGAAGCCATATAACAACTTAGTGAATCAGTTATAAATATACATTGTTAATACATTTCTTTTCATTTCACCTACCTTTCTTTTTTAGATTAGTAGGAGTTAAATTTTAACTATAACGTGAATATACATGCAACTTTGTGTGTGTGTGTGTGTGTGTGTGTGTGTGCGTGCGCACGTGTGTGCACATGCATGCCTACACTCTCCTGGATAGAAACTCATTTCTCTGGTATGCTTTCTGTCACTGTTTTTTTCCTAACCTGTTTGGATCTTTTTTACCTGAAATGTTGAACACCCATGTATTTCTTTTAATTATATGGCTAATATGTGGAATTCATTAAAATATGAGGAAATTTTTCAGGACGAAAATGAAAAACACCACACCAAATACTTTTAGCTTTCTCTGTATCTTCTTTCTCTCTCTCTCTCCCTTCCTATGTTATTAGCATTGTTTTTAAAGGTATTGAAACATATTTTTCTGTTATCTCTTTATCACTTAATTGTGCTCATTCATCTATTTGCTAGTAAATATTCCCTGGGCTGACCAGCAGCCCCTGAATGTTGAGCAGATTACTCTGACACAGTTTCACTGTGAAAGAGAAGGCTAAGGGACGGCCTGGCTGAAGAAGCCAGGCAGCCTCGATTGCCTGTCTTGTTAGGTTTTTATTGGAATTTTTATCTTTAGATACAATCAGTAGGGTGAGTAATCTTGGGAGGACACATGTGCTTACCTTGTCCTCTAGGCCAGGGCATCCAGGGATTAAGCATAAGGATTCCAGTAAACACCCAGGGGTCTGCACATGCACAGACTAGTTTGGAAAGGTCAAGGAATAGTCTCCCCTAAGTCAGAATTCTGATAAACAGGGCAGGCGGCCTTCCACACACTTCCCTTTTACCAGAATGTGCTCCTTACAACTTTCCAACCAAGTCTCTTGTGCTCCCAACAAAATACAAAAAGCTATGTATCATAAATTTCATGAGTAAATATTATTCAGTAATTTGGCAGAAGAGTGGTAACAGGACTATCACCTATGGGATAAGAACTAGTGAGAACTGAGAGAAAAGGCTGGCTGTGACAGGCCAAGGATTCCAGTAAACATGGCATGTGAGTTAGCAAAGGAAAGGTGTCTTTCTAGCCTTGATGATGAATGTCATTCCTTGAGGGAAAATTAATAAAGCAGAAGATTTTCCTCCTTCTTTCCTCCCTTCCTCCCTCCCTTCTTCCCTTCTTCCTCTCCCCTCCCTCCCCCCCATCCCTCCCTCCCATCCTTCCTTCCTTTTTATTTATTTATTTTTTTCCGGTGTATGGAAGTCAGAGATACTGAATTTGGTTTAGATTTGTAATTGTGCCAGGCCCATGGAATGTTTATTTGGAGATGTCAAACAGTCATTTGGAATATATTTCTGTGTCTTGAGAGAAAGAGGTCAGGATTGAAAATACAAAGTTGGGTCCCAGCAAATAGTTTCTGAAGTCTGGCTGCTAATAATATCACCTGCCTGTTTTCTAGTGGAGATGCAACAGAAATCCTGGAGAAGACAATTCTTCATTGTATGGGACTGACTCCTGCAATGAGGATGTTTGTCATCCCTGGCCCCTGGATACTAAAGGCCAGTGACACTCTTCCAATTTCGTGTCACTTCTCCCCTCCCCTTCCCCCACCCCCACATTTTTAAAAGGATTGGGTAGAAGGTGGAGGGAAGATCATAATACAAATACAGGTTGAAGTCTACTGAAATGATAGCACAGAATATTAGAAATCCATATGCGTAGTTTTAAATTTTCTAGTAAAATTTAAAGTTACTTTTAATAATATATTTTATTTAACCAAGTATAACCCAAATACCGTTTTAACATGGAACCAATAAAAAATTAATGGGATATTCTACAGTTTCTTTTTCATTTTAAGTCTTCAAAATCCAGTGTGTGTTTTACATGTAAAGCACATCTAATTTGGACTAATCAAATGTCAGCTGCAAGTAGCTGGTGGTTATCCAGACATCATAGATACAGAATATGCTTATAGACTATAAGTATACCCATGGAAGTGAATTTGTGGTTTGCCTTTTCAGCATGTTTTCCCATCTTCTAAAAACAATTTCTTTCTTTATTTCCTTCTTTGAATTTACAGTAAGATGTTCTAGAGACCTACTATCCCTCACATCTTTATTTTTTTCTTTGTAAGAAAGCACTCTTCTTCTTCTTTACCAAGGGTATTGCTTGTTGCAATGTCATTTACACAGCCCATGGTGATTTTAATTTGTTCCTTTGGTCCACTGCAACTAGACAGAACTGACTCCCGCAGTCCCACAAGGTTATGGTGTTACCACAAGGCTGTATTTATGTTACCTAAAAGACAACATTCCTAACAAAATTAATCAATTAAAGACAGGCTTATATTTCAGTTCATATTGTGAAATACTTTGTTCTTGATAGAGGAATCGGTCCTGGTTTCTATGAAGAAAAGCAAAGTATAAAATACCATCCAGCAAATCTGATGTAGATCCAAGATTGAAAACTGTCTTCTAGTTTCTTGTTGAAAGTTAAGTCACCATGTCCATTTGGGTAATTACTGTTTCTTACTTTGGGAATTTTTTGAGGCTAATTTGATAGATTCTCACTGGCCATGTCTCAATGGGTCTGGAGATCTCCTCTGAGATGCTATATTAATATTGAAATCCTTACATTTTTTTCAGGCTCTGCAGCTTGAACTAATGAGCAAATTTGCAGCTCCTTTCTAGAATCTTTGCACTTGTGGGAAAATTTGGATATGCAGGAAGAGGAGAAGGAATTCAAACAAAATAAAAGAAAATCTTATAAAATGTTGCTAATTTCCCAGAAAGTATATTCTAAAGTAAACTAAAAATATTCTTTATAGCGGGTATTTTCTTTTAATAGTGAGGTAATGTTTATACTGTAGGGCAATATAATTCAACATAAAAGTAAAATTCTTTCCTAATAAGTTCATTATATTAGTAATTATAAAGCAGTGCTTCTTAAATGGGGCACTTTTTCCCTCCACTCTCCCTCCCCCTTTACATTTGGCAATTTCTGAGGGCATCTCATATTGCTACAGCTGTGGGGGTGAGGGAGTGCTACTGGATAGCATAGTGGTAGAAGGCAAGGATGCTATGGAACAGCTTACAATGCCCAGGAAAGCCCCAGAGCAAAGAATTATTTGGCCTAAATGTCCATATTGCAGATGTTGAAAAGCCCTGGTCTAAGATACTATCTCAGTTATGGCAATGGACTTCCTAAGTATTTTCTTTCTGTATAGGCAACATTTATTTTAGCCATATTCAGTCAAATAACAGAAAAAAAAATAATAAAAACTTCCTGGGTACAATAAGTTATATTTTTGTTACACCTTTTGACAAACATGAACATAATGCCTGTACATGCTTTTGAAAGGAGTTTTTAGGGGTGAAATAGGCAGGTTTAAGAAATTTTAGGAATTAAGGTGTCTATGGAAAAAGCACAGGTCTACAGAGCTGCAAAGGGTACTACTGGGAGCTGCAAGATAAGGGAGCTGGGAGCTGCAAAAGGTACATTTCCATAAGATAAAGGAGCTGAGAGCTACAGAAGGTACATTTCCATAGAATAAGGGATCTGGGAGCTGCAAAAGGTACACATTTACAGAATAAAGGGAAGGAAGCCCCTCATTCAAAGAGGGAGGAAGAAAGCTGAGAGGAAATAGAACAATAAGGGAAATGAAGGAGGGAACCTCAGGTACTTCAGGTGAGGCTTGAGCTCAGGAGTTGCTATAGTGACCAATCTAAGGGGGATAGTAACCAATCAGAGGGGATATCAAGGCACAAAAATCTGCAGCCTTTATAAGCCCTGGAAAAAAGGAACTCAGTGGGACTCTTTCCCCTCCCCACGCGGGAGTCTGTGCTGTGGGACCTTTCTCCCTCCACGTGGGAGCCTTTGCTTGTTTTTCAATAAATTTCCACCTTTGCTATACCATCTTCTGTCCGTGGTTTCATTCTTTGACTCCACCGGACAAAGAGGCCAGGAAACTATCCTGCCCAGGGAAACACCGCATGTTCCAGTCCAATTTTCCCGTGTCACTTTGACAATACTTCTTGGATGAAATAAATTTAAAGTTTATCTTCTTCTACTTTACTTTTTTAAAAACCAGTATCGTGTGTAGGGTTTTCAAGGAATATACTATACAGACAGTCCTCTGGTTACGTCGGACTCGACATACGTGGTTTCGTGGTTACATTGCCATCTCCCATTTATAGTATTTATTAAAAAAATGTTCCGTCATTTTGATGTATGTACATATGTGCTTTATGTTTTTTTATTATTTATTTCTCACAAGTAAAGGTCAGGAATTGTTATCTTTATTTTAAATATTTTTTACTGTGTCACTTAATTACTGCTGTGTATGTGCTCCATGTGAGTGACGAAGGTGCTTATGTAGGTGGGTTCTGACTTACGGCAAAAATTGTGTTACATCGCGCCTAGGAACGGATCTCTGATGTAACCCAAGGACCTACTGTATTTGGTACAAAACCTTAACTAAATGAATGTTTAAAGTATAAAATGAGAAGGGAGTGAATATAGATTCTTGGAAGAAAAGGCAAAACCTAGTTTATGTGTTTAGTAGTCGACACATTTTTCTGACCATGGAGGAGAATGTTTAGGGTTGGATCTTTCTCTTATTTTGTTTTCATTAGAATAGTCACACTTTTAAAAAATTGACTTGGATATTTATTTCTCCTCAAAATTCTTTTACTTACTCCCAACCCTTCATTACTATTTCTTCTGGCTGTGTGGGAGAGAAACAATCAACTGCCCATGTTTTAATAAGATAATTCATTTTGGATTTGATAAGGAGCCACTTGACATCATTATAGACCAAGAAAGGTGGAAATATAGGTCAATAGTCATTTCCTTTGCTTCCCACAGAAAATAAATGACTTAATACTTGATAATAATCTTCATTCTCTGTAGGCACAGAGAACCAGTGATGTTATTTCATTACATATTCTATTCAGTGTTCTGGGTGTTTTTTCATTACTTTTCACACAGTTTTTATAAAGGGAAATGGCCGATGTATATGTTAATGTTCAGTACTCTTAAACTTGTACTTTGGCAAATATATATTCTGGTGTGTTTTTTAAGTTTTGATAATCATGGAAGTCTGTAAAACTGATAAATCCTAGAAACAATGTTAGTAAAAGCATAGTTAATTCTTTTCTGGAATATATAGCTAATTAATATATAGACTCACTTATTTAATGCTTTATTTTATTATTATTTTTGCTTTATTTCAACCAAACTTGTGTGTTTCCAACTCTGATCAATTTGACTTTATATATCTACAGTAAGATTTGAGCATCCTCAGTTTAAGAGAAATCTTCCTCTCTATGTAAGCAAAAATATACTGAAATTAAACCATAAATCCAAATGTTCATGTGTTCCTGAGTGTGGTAGGTCCTTTATGGGATATTGGAGGACTGTGAGGTATGGTTGGCTTTTCTTCCTGGGCTTCCTGCCTTGACCTCCATGTAAAGCCTGGAAAAACCAACGCCATCCTTGACATTCCTCTCTCCTCTGTCTCAACCACCAGGCTTCCTCTTCCTATGAACTATCCCTTGGATATGTTTCCTTCTCTTCATTTCCACTGCCACTATCCTAGTTTAAGCCCTTACCACCCCTCCACTGGTTTATTGTGGTAGCCTATGAACTGATTGCTCTCCCTTCTGCATCAAATCCACGGGTTTTTAGTCATCTCCCAAATTAATTCTAGTGCTCTCTCTCTACACACAAAACTTAAACACATTATGCTTTTGCTTAAGAAGCCCTTAGGGCTCCCCATTGCTGCCCATTGTGTGATGCCTAAACACATTTCTTCCCTGTTTAACTCAAGCTTTCTTTTTTTTTAAAATATATTTTATTGATTTTTTACAGAGAGGAAAAGAGAGGGATAGAGAGCCAGAAACATCGATGAGATAGAAACATCGTTCAGCTGCCTCTTGCACACCCCCTACTGGGGATGTGCCCGCAACCAAGGTACATGCCTTGACCAGAATCGAACCCAGGACCCTTGAGTCCGCAGGCCGACGCTCTATCCACTGAGCCAAACCGGTTTCGGCTACCTCAAGCTTTCTTGAGGCGGGAGCCTTTCTGTCTTGCACTTGCACCCCTAACAACTAGCACATAGCAGGCATTGAAGAAGTATTTTTGAATTAATAAATAAGTTACTATAGCATTTAAGAGTCTTCGCTATCTAACCCCAAGTTACCTGTCTAATCTCATCTCTAGTTTCTTGTCTAATGACCATTCTGTTCCAGCCATACCAAATCCTTTTTTTTTTTTTTTGTTTTTAACATGCTTTCTGTTCTCCGGTCTCTGGCTTGCCCTATTACCTCACACTGTGCCTTATGGTTCATGAAGATGGAGTGGATAGAATGAGATGATTTTGGCATAGCAGTGATCCTCACTGTATCTTTATGAGAGATTTGGCCAACTCATAACCCCCAAGTGCATGCAGCTCGTTAGAATATGACAAAAATAATAATCTATTACAATTTGTATTAATTCTGAGGGTGGAAAGTGTTATTCAGAAGCTCAGATCACATTTCTGAAGTATTAATGTTAACTGTACATTGTTGTGGTAATTTAGCACTTTGCCAACATAGGAAATAAAATGGTATTTACTATCAGGAAAATATAAGTTACTGCATTGCACACACAGTTTTACCAGTCTTAGGAGAGTCACAATTCCATGTTTCAATGTGAGATATTTATGGAAGTGTTTTGTTTTTGACACTGAAGACAGTTATTTCATAATAATGTATATATGGATCATTGAAACCACTGAAGGGGATTTAAGTTGAGAGTCCCAATGGATCTATAGTTGGCTCTTAGTTCTGCCAGTAAAATATGGTCATCAGTGTGATATCCACAAACCCATGCTGCAAAGCAATGAAAGATAAAAAGCCTGGTCTAGAATGGCAAAGTCTGTATTTTAAATGTTTGTTTGTAACATTTGAGGTATTTGCCCTCTTCCAAATTGACTTACCAGTGTGAGGATATGTAAGTAAGAAAAATATGCTTTTACACTAATCTAAGTGACAATAAATTAAATGTGTTATCCAAATGTATTTCTCCTGAGTATGAAGTTCCTATTTCATCCAAGTACATGAAACGACTGTGAAAATATTGAATGAGCCACCGAGGATATGAATAGCTTCAAAACACTGGGCAGCAAATGTGATTACCATAGATTTTTCTGGATCTTGAATCAGGATGGGACTGACCTTCTAAATTAATTATGAGATATTTGAAGACAGGAATGTATAATTTTATCAAGCCAAGGAAGTATGTTGAAAGCTTGATTTAAAGAGTGAAATAGCTGTGAATTTAGGGGCTTATTTGACCTTTCATTATTGTTCCCCTAATGCTGATTCTCAATTCTCACCAGTGCCTAGAAGTTGCACATTTAATTCAATGACTAAATAATCTCAGCCCTTAGAGGAAATGAGAGAGATAGAGATAGAGATAGAGAGATAGATAGAGAGAGAGAGATAGAAGAGGAGAGAGGGGAGACAGGTGTTAGGAGTTTACTTGGGCTCAGACTCATTTGGTTTGTAACAGAGCTATACCACTTACTAATCTTGTGACCTTGGACAATTTAATCTCCTGTGTCTCAGCTGACTCATCTTCAGAGAATATACCATTGACCTCTTGGGTTGTTATAAGCACAGAGCCTGGTCCATAGTAAATATGCAAATAGCAGGTGTTATATTTATTGCCAAGAAGAATAAAATGATTGTTGTTTTATGCTACTATGTGATTTGTTGCATAGCAAAAGATAACTGAAACTACTGGCTGAGTGTAATTCTAATCTATTGTTATGGTAGAGGTGACTCAAGAAAGGGGAGAGTTTGACTTCTCTAAGGAGTGTTGTTTTTTTAATAAAAAAAACCAATTTCCTTGTATTCTGATACTTTAGTTTTTTCTATAGCAAATGTACTCAAGGATAACACTTTTAACCAGTTGGCACACTTGCTGTATAATCTTTTAAGAAGCTTCTATGAAATGCCTTAATCAACTTGGTGCAATGAATCATGAATTGCTACTCATATGTCCCTTATATCACTGCTTAACATAATGTGGGCATGGATGGAGCCGATTCATGTTTCTCATCACCTGTAGCCAAACATGAAAATTTAAGATGGGTAAATATTTAAGTAAACATGCCCTGTAACTCGAGAAATAAAAACACCAGTAGATAGATATTTTTGGCTTATAAAGGAAAGCTTTGTTTGAAATTAGGTCTACAAATATTGATTGACTGACTCTTATTCCAGTTGTACAAACTAGATGGCCCATAATCAGAAGGAGGGATAGGAAAAGACCTGATTATGGGAGTAGGAGGGTAGATTGTAGTGGTTAGCCTGGAAAGTCACTCCTATTCAGTGTTTTTATGAGATATGATCATTGAGCATCAATCTCTTTCCTTCTTGCATATTCCATTCATAATATTTTGATTTGGTAAGATCAATGACCTTTGTATTTATACAGCTTTTGACTAGGAGAGCTGTATCAGCTGGACAATTGTGTTGGCAAATCTAATTTACCAATAGGAATATCCAGGGTACTATTCTCATTCAGTTCACATGTTGGCCAACAGCCAACTCATAAATCTGATAATAGTTTTTGCTTTAATTGATAAAATTTATTCATACAAAATAACTTAGGTGTATACACATGTGTATATACATGTGTGTATGAATATATACATACATATATAAATTGTATAGGCTTGTATAATATCAAAATATTTGCTGCAACATAAATATAGAAAGAGGACTATGTTACTACAATTGATGATTATGTAATTTTATTCACCTCTTGGGAATCATTTGAGCTATTGATTTTACAGCAAATGTTCTTTGATTAATATCATGGCAGGATATGTTTGACAACAATTTTAAATTATTAGAGTTTATTACATACTTAAAGTCTACAATTAACTGAGATTGTATGTATCTGATTTTAGCTTAGAGAGATAAATGTATTGATATTTTTTTTTCCCAAGGACTGTATCCTCTATGCTGCATAATTGTCATGCACTATATAAAACCTATATACCTTTTTGGATGGTCTAGAATATGTTGTGATGCTCAGTGCTTATGTTCATGCTAAACAGGGTTAGAGTCATGAATGTAGAGATGAATATGCTTCATATATAATTGCAATGTAACACTCAGGCATATATACAGATTGAATCTGCTCTAGTTGAAAGAGTTTAATAGTTAAGGATTGGTTCCTTAGGGGTGAGCATTGTTATTTATGGTGTTTATTATGGGTGTGGCTGTGCATGATCTGAACAGAGATGGAAAGAGAAATGTTCCAGGGGAAACTTAATTTCTTAAACATTTTTTGAAAATGTGTTTTATTTTTTCACTTTTACATAAAACTAAAATGTATATCCTGTCTTTACACATGTAGAATTATTCAAGAACAACAGTAAAAAGAAAACCATTATGAAAATACAGTGATATTTAAATGTGCTCAATGGAACATGAACCTAGTCAGGTTTTCATGATTTAACAGTCTTAACCTCAAAGACTCTGGTTAGCTTGCATTTTTTAGACTAATGAGTTTATCACAGCTAGTGAGGAAAATGGTTAAAGTATATCAGCTGTAAATTGGTACAAAGCACTAAAAGGGACATTAGCTTCTAATCAGATTCTAACAGTTCATTAAACCTGCCTTTCTAGGATGCTCTTTGTCTTTTCCCCTCCTTTGCAAAGCATCTTCTTCCATTTTCCTCTGGACAAGACCTCCTCCAGGGTAGGAAGCAATGTCAACTCATCCTTCACTGTTTACCCACCAAACAGCTTAGGGGGGATGCTTTGTTACCATAGATTCCTGGCTGCTGTGCACCGCAGGGGGAGTTGAGGGCTGGTCTTTGCTGGAAGGCTTTCCTGAGACTAGATGGTGGCAAGCCAGGCTGGCTGCTTCCAAACACAGAAGCGAGTAACACATTAGAATGTGAGATCCATGCCTGATGTATAAACAACTCACCAGCCTCCATGAATGGATTTTAAGCTTGGAACAAATTAACTGAGCTTGCCAATACAGTAGGTCCTCGGGTTACGTCAGTGATCCGTTCCTATGGCGCAATGTAATGTGATTTTTGCCGTAAGTCAGAACCCACCTACATGAGCACCTACGTCACTCACGTGGAGCACATACACAGCAGTAATGAAGTGAAACAGTAAAAAAAAATTAAAAGAAAGATAACAATGCCTGACCTTTACTTGTGGAAAATAAGTAACCCTATCTAATAAAGAGGGAATATGCTAATTGACCATCACACCCTCACAAAGATGATGGCACCATAGCCAATAAGTAGGGGATATGCTAATTGACTGCCACACCCTCAAATATGGCAGCACCCACAGCCACAAGATGGTGGCGCCCAGTAACCTCAGCCCCACCTTTCTCCGGAGTCCCTCAGTCCCCTTAGCCCCCCAGCCACCCAGGGTCAGCCTGAGGTGCAGGCAAGCCGCCAGTGGTGGCTGGAGCACCAGCTAACCTCCAATGGCGGCCGCCCAGCCACCCAAGGCCGGCCCGAGGTGCAGGCAAGCCTCAGATGGCGGCTGCCCAGCTGCTCAGGGCCAGCCCAAGGCACAGTCAAGCCTCAGATGGCGGCTGCCCAGCTGCCCAGGGCCGCCCAAGGCTCAGGTAACCAGGGCCGGCTGAGGCTTGTGCTGCCAGCAGTGACAGCAGCAGAGGTGTGATGGGGGTGTCGCCTTCCCCTGATCACCAGTTCGCCTCCTACCCCTGAGGGCTCCCAGACTGTGAGAGGGGGTAGGCTGGGCTGAAGGACATCCCCCCCTCCAGTGCATGAATTTTCATGCATTGGGCCTCTAGTAAAAAAACATAAAGCACATATGTACATATGTAGAAATAATGGACCTTTTTTTTTTAAATAAATAAATGGGAGATGGCGACATAACCACGAAATGATGTACGTCGAGTCCAGTGTAACCTGAGGAATGCCTGTAATATCAAAGTTCCTTCTGCTTTAAGCTATCTATTAGGATGTAAATTCCCTAAAAATATGGACCAGTTAAAAGCAAAGATTAAAAAACAGTATCCTGCCTTTTTTAATAATACTGTACATTTCTAAGAAAAGAACATAGCAGTCATTTATTTTCTTCTTTTTATTACTTAATAGACTAGGTACCATGGAATTTTTATAAATGTTCATTAGTTAACTCTGGGATAAATTTGCTTTTCCTTCTTGTTGATTTTTCTCAGCAAATATTTGGGATAAGAGACCCTATACATTTTATTTCTTAGAGTATTTTTCTTAAACAAAAAGAGGAGTCAAGAAATAGGAGAAATAATTAGAGCTTCACTATACTGCACTCGGTTGGTATTATTTGGTAATAAAAACATTTAATTTTTTGATTTATTAAAGTGGACCATGTTCTTATTTAACTACATGATATAAAAGCAACTACTATATGAAAGACTAAAAATCTAAGTTTTAGAAATAATATTAACCTTTACTACTAGGTAGGTAAAATATTTATAAACTGATGTCTTTTTCTTTTAATAAGATCATTTTAGTGTCATATGATTACAGTCTATAGTTGAGCAAAAGAATCATTCTAAAAACCCAAATTTAGGCATTTAAATTTTTTAGTTTAGTCAGTATACAAGGGTAAAGTTGGCATTCTAAACATGTTTTACAACATGAGCTTGATTTTGGCCTTAAGCAAACACTGATATGAGGCTTTCTGACTTACCTTCATAGGTTATTGACTTCAGAAAATCCCAAAAGCAGTGAAAATGAGAAAATAACCTTGATTTAATCTTTTTATAAATAGAGTTTGAAATTCTATTGAGCACAATAGAAATAAGGTTTTCCTTTCAAGAGGTGGCTAATTGATCCCAACATATAGTGAAACAAAAACCAGTTTATTCTTTAGTTATGACTTCAGATTAAACATTCACTCTTGATCCAAGACTTATTATGTTGATTTTAAAGATATTTGGGGTTGTTGATATGTTAAAATTTTCATTTGATAATAATTGCTATAATACCAAAATTCAATGTGTCTAGAACTATATTTTTTGTTTTTAATAATTTGAGACAATAATTTGAGAATATATAAATAAATTCTTTTTATCTATTTACTCTTTTATCGATTTTTGTACACAGTACAACCTCCAGAAGTAATGAAGAAGGAAACTTGCCTTCTATTTCCTTTCACTATTGCAAAAGTGTGATGAATTGCTCCAGCTCCCTATAAATTAATGTAAGGTTTCCTTAGGCTGGTTTATTATAGTCTGACCTCCAACCCTGAGGTCAGAGAATCAGACTGATTAATTCAACTTCTTGGTCATTATTTCAAAGGAAAGTTCAGAATGAGCAGATAATTGGTTGTGCTGATATTCTCATTTAATTATGCTTCATTGTTAAAAAATTGGGTTAGCAGTACTAAATGTACTACAATGAAGGCAGGCTTTAACAGATGTCCTCTTTTGAATGCGTTAAAGCTGAATTTCCCTCTCTCTTTTTGATTCTCAGAATATCAACACCTCTGAAAACAGAATGTTAATGCTTGATGGGATGCCGGCAGTCAGAGTCAAAACAGAGCTTTTGGAATCTGAACAAGGGGTAAGCAGAAGTTTCTGACATCACCACCACCTCTTTGTGACAGTGGCAGTCATTTCCAGAGCATCCTGAGGTTGGCAGGATTTTCTTGTGCCTATGCTTTATTCTCCTGAGTAAAATCACCTGAAACTATGGTTGATTCTCACACCCATTTGCAACCTCAAATATTACTAACCGGGAAAAGATAACTGCCTGAAATTACAAAGTTTTAGTGGCCTTATAAGAACCATATGGCTTTATTTAAATTGTTGAATGTTTTGATAAGCTAATAAAAATCCAAAGCAAAGAGGAAGTATTAAAAAAATAGAAAGGGAATAGAACCTCAATGTCAAAATAGCTTGGTTCTTTCTTGTTAGGAAATTACAGCGTGGTGGTACAGGAATGTTACTGTTTGTTGGGTGGATTTCCCTTTTGACATTTGTATTTATTCTTTTTCATGCCAGGAGGAGAGGGGACAGTGGGAAAAATTGAGGTCACTGAGTTTGAAAAGAGCACAAAAGCAAAAGAAAGCTTTTTTAACAGTGTATCGCCAAATGGACGGATTAATTTATGGCTACTAAAAATATAAAGGTTTAAGAGCACGGCTAGATTTCCTAAACAGGATGTTGGAGACTTTACAATTGTTAACAATTATATCTTCACCAGTTAAATTACAATAAGGGCAGTGTGATCACTTGCAGCGCCCGCTGACCACGTTTTGTATTTAAGCCAACAAGCATTTCTCTTGTATCTGAGTGCACACTACCCACCTGTCTTATGAAACCACCACCACTGTGGCAGTACAGATGCCTGAAAAAAGGACATAAATTACATAAATCCTTAATCTTATTAGTGTATCACTTATTCAAAAAAGCAAAACTAAACATTTGCATTTTTTTTTATTTATTTATTTATTTATTTATTAAAAATATATTTTATTGATTTTTTACAGAGAGGAAGGGAGAGGGATAGAGAGTTAGAAATATCAATGAGAGAGAAACATCGATCAGCTGCCTCCTGCACACCTTCTAGTGGGGATGTGCCTGCAACCCAGGGACATGCCCTTGACCAGAATCGAACCTGGGACCTTTCAGTCCGCAGGCCGACACTCTATCCACTGAGCCAAACTGGTTAGGGCAACATTTGCATTTTTTAAATATTTCTTTATTGATTTCAGAGATAGAAACAACAATGATGAGAGAGGATCATTGATTGGCTGCCTCCTGCACGCCCCCTACTGGGGATAGAGCCTGCAACCTGGGCATGTGCCCTTGGGCCAGAATCAAACCTGGGACCCTTCAGTCCGCAGCCCAACATTCTATCCACTGAGCCAAACTGGCTAGGGCTAAACATTTGCATTTTTTAAACAATCCAAATAGAATTTGAATGTGAATAAAATCTCACTGTTACAAAAATCAGCGTGTCTAAGTTCGTGTGGGATCACATTCAAGAGGTTAGAACACTTTTGTACCAACAAGATTTCTTATGAGGACATCTGAATACATGGATGTGGATGGTTGCATTTACAGGGTTTCTCTACTCCCTTCCTCATTCCTGAGCAATATGTGGCAGGGTGTGTGACATCTCAGTACACATTCCCCTTCTTCAGTGTAAGCCTGTGTCTGAAACACACCGCTGCCATGGAGAGGACATCATTCCACCTTTCTGTTTGGTGTTGATTGTCACAGCTCTGAAATGAACTCTGTGGACTATGTTAACCCCAAATACAACTCCACAGTTCTGTGCATGACATTATGTGACGGATCATATAGTTCAACTTAGGCAGTAGAGCATCATGGCAGCAAAGAGAATGTGGCATTATTATTATTTGTTCAGTGTAGGTGAACCTTCAGAGCAAGCTACGTTTTTACCTGGGTTTTCTTTCCTGACCCATCAAATTAAACTCTATAGCCTCCAAACTAAGTAGTTCTTATCTTTTGTGTTTAACCTAACTGCAGGAAGATTTGTTTTATTTTTTGGAGTTCGGTTTTTTTTTTGTTTTTTTTTTAAATCTAAATGCATTACCTTCAGTTTAATGGAATATGTTTCTGCAAAACCCATATTTAAGTTTAACAAGTGATATTGACCGTGGCATCTCATTCAGAGAAGATAGTCTTTTTACCACTGCTGATAAAAAAGTGAAAAACTGGTATATTTAACAATGTTTTTCTGTTTGTTTCGGGTTTTTGTTTTTTTTTTTTAAAGAGAAAGGCAAAGCTATTCCCTTTTCAATTCTCTTTCAAGTCTTTCATTCTATCAAGGGAAAGACTCCACTTCTTTTTTTTTTTTTTTTCAAGAGAGAGAAAGGGAGAGTAGGAGAGAGTTAGAAACATCAATGAGAGAGAAATATGGATTAGCTGCCTCCTGCACGCCCCGTACTTGGGATCCTGGCTGCAACATGGGCATGTTGCCCGGGAATCGAACCAGTGACCTTTCAGTGCATGGGACAACGCTCAACCAACTGAACACACCAGCCAGGGCCACAGTGTTGTTGTTTTTTATTCTTCAACTTGAATACCAGTAAATCCATTCAGGTCACACATGTTGCTGGAAGGCAAAAAATCACAGAAAATACTACCTGGGACACTAGTCAAAGCCAGGACAGTGTATTACTGTCACCAGTCCTGGGAATCTTTAATGATATCTAAATACTACTCTCCCTATAGCATTAGTTTTCAGTGGTAAAGAAAGGTTTGTATGAAACATTTAGGTACACAAAAAAACAAAAGCCGATATTCCAAGAGTTTTTATGGTGTGAATAAGAACCTCCTGCCACATTTATAAGTATTTTTCTTTTGCACTGAGATGAGAAAGAAAAATATCCCTGCGCTTTCTGTCTGTCTTTGTGGTGGCCTAGATTGAATAAGGGACTACATTTGCAAAAAAAACCAAAACAAACAAACAAACAAAAAAGTATTTTTCTGTCCTCAAATAGGGAAAAGAAAAATTGTAGGTTCATAGGTTGTACTTAATGCTTGTTTATTAAAATCAAATTTCCTCCTTGTGAATGGAGCTGATATTTCTATTTTAACCCTAATTTAGATTCTGTATTTTAGGGGGAAGTAGAAACTTGATTTTATTCTTTTTCTTAAAGTGTTGTGTACTTTTTCGTTCTGTTTTGTATTAAAGCTTCAGGAAAAGCATCCAGCAATGTTCAATGAAAGGTGTTAAGACGTACTTACAGAATTCAGTAATTCGTACTCAGTCACCTGTAATACTTTAAATCAACTCTTCTGTAAGTTGGAGATAAAATCTAGAATTTTAGTAAAAGTTCATTTTGGTCACTTTACTAGAGTTTTTCATTGTCGATAAAGGGATGGATGACATACTATATAATTTCAGATTCTCTGAACTATTTTTAGGTAAAAGAGTGCTAGAATTATGAAGATTTTTTTTATTTCAGTCTTACAGGACTCTTTCCTCATTTCCTGTAAAGGCTGGTTGAAATTTGCTTCTTCATAAGAAAATGTAAACAGTGGTGTGATTAATCACATCTGTGATTATGACTTTGGCAAAAAATGAGACATACTAGTTACAATGAACAAAAAGTTGTAGAAATGCATCTATGTGTCACAACAATGGATGAGAAAGCCTGAAGTTGGTATGTTGGCTGGATTCTGAAATGATTCTGAAAAACCTAGTTTTGAGACTATAGGATGTGGGCATTAAACTCCAGTCCTTTGGGGAAGAAATGTTAGTCTGCTTGTCAGGCTACAGGCAAGCATTGTAAAGATTTGTTCCTTTACATGGACCTCATGTTTCCATGTACCATGAAGTCATGTTTGTTCTCTCCTTTATGCTATACACAGTCCCGTATGTCTCCTACTGTCAGCTGGTCTCTATGTGTCCTTCTATCCCTCTGGACCTTGTGAGCAGATTTTAGAGCTTAGAAAAAGACTGTGAAATGGGCCAAGGTTAGCCACTCTGTTTGTGTATGTGGTCATGTTTCTTCAATCTGATTGTAAGCGTTTAAAGTGCAAGAACTGTTTGTTATATTTTTCTGGTAGTTCCTGGCACATGGTCAGTGCTCAGTAAATACTTGTGTTAATTCAGCTTTTCCAGGCATTACAGTGCGCATGGTGAAAACTATGGAAGCAGTCAAAACTAGTTGTGAACCTGCTCCTACCACCTATTAGGCTTGCTGTGAACATAAATACACATTCTCATTGGTGGCACAGGTCTTCATCTTGCACCCATGGGGCCTGGATAGACGATATGCTGGCATATTGGGCCCAATTCTGAGTACCTTCCTTCCTTTTGGCATCCTTCTGATTCTTGCATCCTTAGTTGTGTGATATCTAAGGAGATCATTACTGCAGTCTCCCGAAAGGCGACGTCAGTTTTCTTCAGGCTTGTTGGAAAAGTATTACCGTAATACAGTCAGTATGTGCTGTGAAGCCATCCGTGGGGAGGGCGTGTACTCTGTGATGCACTTCAGGGGCACAGCAAGGAGTGTCAGAATGACTTTGTGACCTTGGTGCTTGTGTCCTGCCGTTACAAGAACTTCCCAAATGCTGTCAGCCCTTGGATGTTGTGACATGTTATTAAGAAAGGACTAAGGCGGGTAGAGGAGTCCTGGAACTATTACACACAGAGCTAAGGCAGTGTGCAGAGAAAGGGCACTGCCCTGAGACTTGAAACGTGATTCTATTCTGGCCCTGCAGTTTACAGGCTTGAATGGCTTTGGGAAGTTACTTCCTATCGCCAGGCCTCTAGGTCCTTCTGTGTTCAGGGAGACGAGGCCTTCCCAGGTTCAGTCTGGCATTCTCTCATTCTGGTGGGGGGCAAGGGGTGTGAGGAAGGATGTCTAATGATGAGTTTAATAATCCTGGGGCAGTGAAGCTACCTGTGTGTGGAAGTGGAAATGCGTAGACTCTAAAGTGAGACAGGCCTGAGCTCAGATGCCTGGTCAGCAGAGTGCTAGCGGTGCGGGTCACGGTGGGGCTTTGTCTGCTGATTTCTCCTCGCCTGCAAACTACCCACCCTCCCAAGAGCCGCTGCATATGACGGGTGCTGAGTAACTGTTCTCCTTTCGAAGAAAAAAAAGGAATAGAAAGGGCTCTGTTGCTTCCGTTTCCATTGGTGCAGTTTTCATAAGGCATTTAGTAAAGATTTTAGCATCTGTGCTAATTCATAACTTAAAAATAGATTTACGGAAAATCTCAAGTTGGAGTTCTTAATTTCTTATTTGAATTTTTATTTAAGTATATCTGGAGATATGTTTTACATTCTGATTAGATTTAATCTTGTGAAAGACAGAATAATGAATCCAGAAATCAATTATTAAATGAACGTAAACATGACTTAAGGTTTTGGTGTGATGGTGGCATTTGACCACAAATTTTTAAAAAGGAGGTTTGAGTCCATACCCTTTAAGCGTGCTTACTGATATATTTACAGATGAAATGGTTAAATGTCTGGGACTTGCTGCAGAATAAATGGAGGGAAGAATGGATGGGGACAGAAACAAGACGGGTCATGATTTCGCCATTATCGAAGCTGGGTGATGGGTACAAGGCGACTCGTTTAACTGTTCTGCCTTATATTTTGTGTCTGTTTGAAATTTGTTATGTAACGTGTTTAAAAGAAGAAGAAAAGAGCTCTCTAAATAAAAGTATCTGTTTTAAAAAAAATCATAGTTGCGGAGTTGTCATGGGGAGACATGAAAGAAACCTTCCTCAGTCACCCTCACTGTTCTCTAAGGCCCGAGGAATCTGCCATAGGTGGGAGCCCGCCTGAGTCCCCCACCAGCCACAGCAGGTGGAAGCCCTTGCTTTGCCTTGTCTCTCTTCTCTTGCAGAGTCAGGTATACCTGTGATCCTGTGATCCTTGGGCCTTGGGCCTGTGGATAGAGAGTGGTGGCAGTAGTGTGACAGAGGGAGAGTGTGACAGGGAAGGAGGGAGAAAATGAGGGAGGGAGGGAGGGAGGGTAGAGAGAGAGAGAGAGAGAGAGAGATAGAGATAGAGATAGAGATAGAGATAGAGATAGAGATAGAGATAGATTGTTTTGCTGACTTTAAGTGCTCCCAGCAGTCAGTAATTGTGTGGTAAAAGACTCTGTGTTCATTCAGGGAGAGAGCCCATGGTCTCTGCCACAGCCACATAGCTGGGAAGGGTACAGGTATGGTAGCAGACAGGCATCGGTTCACTTGTATTCTCCATGGCTTACTAGCAGAAAATACTAGCCCTAGTAAGACCAGAGGTCCCTCTGAGCTCTCTAACTTTAGTGGGAGGACAGAAGAGAATAAGGGTCTTTGCCCCTGAGGCAGCTTAGAGTAACTTCTGCAAACCGTTCTGCAGGACATTCCTAACAAGGTGGTGAGGCCATTTCTATATTACAAAGAACTGGCTGGCACCTTTAAGCCAACTCTATTGGAACTTCCTTAAGAGCAGAGCTTGTACTTTATGTTTCTCCTTATTCCTCATCATCCTGTGCGAGGAGTTCATAGATAGGGAGGGCTCAATAAATAGCAATTGATTCAGATGCTGTTTATTGTGACAGCAAGGGTCACACTGTAGAAATTAGAGGATTTTGAGATAGGTGTTATTTTGGAAAAGACCCCAATCTTTAGACTTTATAAAAGAAAATAGAGATAGGTTTTGTTGCCGAAACTAGACATGTGCTATAAAATGCTTATTTAAGGCATTTACATGAAAATTCAGTAGCTTCAGAGGAAAAAAAAAAAAATAACAAACCTAACTTTTTCTGTTTCTCAGTAAGCCATTATGTTTAATTTAGCAAAGATTTAATATGCATCTGTGTGTAAAAGCTTAGTAAGAGAGAGTTATGTTAACGATTTTATCAGAGAAGAAACGACATTATAAAAATGCCACTTGCATTACCCTTTAACAGAATCTCATTATTACCTTCCCTACTGAGGAGGAGCCAACAAAGCTAGTAAATTGGTAGAATTATCTTATACGTATGAATTTGCTTATCATTTAATATTATCTGATGGCCCACTGCTGGAGATCTTTTGATCTGTAGTGAAATGTTTGCTTGTCACTACCTGGCTTCAAAGAACAACATATGCAGAATCTGTGTTATCACTAATATGAGAAGACCATTTTTTTAAAAAAAGAAAAAAAAATCTGTACTTGCAAAACCCATATTTTAGAGAAGAGATCGCCTCCACAACAGAAGCAGAGTAGGACTGATTTTAATAATGTCAGAATGGCCAATAAATGTATTAATAGAATGAACTGAAAATCAATGAGCTGTGATAGTAATTACAGATAGTACCCAAGGGAAATATAGCAGGCAGACAAATCCTTTCCCTCGGGGCCTGCCCTGGGCAAAGCTCTGAAGTCGATAATTCTGTCCTCCTTCTTTCCCATTAGTAATGTACTTTCTTCTTCAACTTCATTCTCCTCCTCCCACTATTCAGACACCTGACCCTCTGTGCTATAATGGTTGAAGGTGCCAACAGATGAGCAGTTCTAAATGCAGTCTCATTAATTGAGAATATAAAATGCTATTCTTTCCAAGAGTTACGTATTTGCATTTTTATAGGGTCAATGCTTTGTAAAAAGGAACACTTCTTAAAGAAATTTTATGTGCCGAGTAATTTGGGAATTTTGATTTGGGGAAAATTAACCTTTCCAGAATATTTCAGCTTATGCAGGATCACGTTCTCCTTCATTTACCAGCCTTTGCGGTAAAATTTAAAAAAAAAAAATCTGGACCGTGAGGCATGTATTTTCTCATTTTCTCTCTATCAAGATGTATTTTCTTGTGCTAATATTTGCATAGTGACTCACAGTTTACCTCACAAAAGTATCATATTTAACCCCTGGAGGACTTTTGCTTCTGATCACAAGGGATTAACTGCTGTGGGAATTGACCAACCATCATATACAACTAGAAAACCAGATAAAATATATGGATTTTTTTTTTTTTTTTTTTACATATCACAACTCAGGCAGTTATGGCCTGTGATCCTTAGGAACAGGGCACAGAAGGAGGTGAAAGCTGTGATTGCCTCAGGCTACTGCTGGAAGGCACAGCAGGGAGGGAGAAGTGGGACAGGGCCTAGCAGTCACACTGAGTGCAGTAGCAGGGATGAGAATTTGGAGAGGTCTAGGTGACGAATTTTTAGTTTATAAGAGAGCTCTGGTCATCCTTAAGTTGTCCCCTTAAGGGTTTGGCTGTGTAATGATCTTCCTGTGTGTGGAGGATAGCAAAGAAAGAAGAAAGAATGCAATAGGCTGAACATTTCTTAGAGCTCACATAAAGTTTACACAAACCATGATGGAGAAACCTCATCTTACATGGGGCATTTGGTGGAGCGCTCAGAAAAGACAGAACTTAGTAATGGGGCTGACTTAGTCCCATAATAGTCTGTTCTGGCCCTTGCCGTGATAGGCCTGCGAAGCAAGCCTTGAAAGGATCAAACTGATCTGCAAGTTATATAATTGTTCCAGAACAAAATCCAGCACTCTAAATGAAGACTACGAGATCTAGCCCTCGATAATGTAAAAGTCACAATGTTGGTCAATTGATCAAAATTGATCAGATTGATTAGACAGTGGGGAAAAAATGAAAAAAATAGAAAGAGAATAGAGCCTTAGTGTCTTATATCTCCAGTTTTCTAATACATGTACAGTTGGACGCTCAGGAATATTGGGAGGAGTCTGAAAAATATTTGAATAAATCATGGCTGGACATTATCCAAAGGTGACAAAAATGATCAACCCACAAATCCAAGATGTTTAATGAGGCCCAAGCAAGAAGAAACCACATTAAGCATATAATAATGAAATTGCTGGAAACAAGTACTGAAAAGTGGACTTAAAAGCAGCCTGGGGAGAAGGGGGGGATATACCTGACATGCTGAGGAACAAAAATCAGACTTGGGGTATCAGGCACAATTCAGGAAAGAACTTCCTTAGGTAGGAGAAAAAGGACACTAGATAAAAATTCGCATCTACACAGGAAAGAAGAGCAGTCAAAATGGTCAAATAATCTGGGCACATATAAAAACACTTTTTAAAAAACTCCTCAAAGCAAACATAATAACATGTATTATGGAATTTATAACATATATTGAATGAAATGAGCAACAACAGAAGCAGAGACAGGAGAATGGATGAAGGATACTATTGTATATGTGAAGTGGTATGGTATTAATTGAAGATAGACTGTTAAGTTAAAGGTGTATATTATAAATCCTAGAGCAACCACACACAAAATAACACAACCAGATATAGTTAATAAATCAATGGTGAAGACTAAATGGAAAATTAAAAAAAAAATACTCAATTTTACCTAGAGGAAGGAAGGAAAAATGAACATAAAACAGATAGGAGAAATAGAAAACATAGCAAGATGGCACATTTAAACACAATGTGTTGATAATTGTGTGAAATGCAAATGGTTTAAGCACTTTAATTAAAAGATGGATGGTCAGACTGGAAATAAAAGCAAGACCAAACTCTATGCTATAAGAAACTCCCTTTAAATAGAACGATACAGATAGGTTAAAAGTGATTAGATAGAATTAAGAGTAGTCAAAATCATGAAACTGAAAATAGAAGGGTAGTTGTTAGGGATTGGGTGGAGGGGGAAATGGGAAGTTCTTTGATGGATATTGAGTTTCAGTTTTGCAAGATGAAAAAGTTCTAGAAACTGAGAATATAGTCAACTCTACTGAATTATGCATGTAAAATGGTTAAGAGGGTAAATTTTATGATTATGTGTTCATCACCACAATTAAAAAAACACACCAGGAAACTGATAATTTATAACAAACAGTACTTGAGAGCTAGTATAGATTACTAAAGAAGGACTTTAGTAGAAATTGCTTTACATAGTTCAAATGTAAAGTAATTTAAAAAAACCTGCTTGTTATAACAGCAACTGTATGTCAATAAATAGCCCTATTTTTACTTATTACAGACAGTTCTTAAATGAACCTTGGCTTTGACAAGACCCTTCTTCTGACTCTGGAGGAAGAAGTTTTATATGAAACGTGTGGTTAATTGGATTTAGTCCTCCTAATCCAGTGGTTGGCAAACCGGGGCTCGAGAGCCACATGTGACTCTTTGGCCCCTTGAGTGTGGCTCTTCCACAAAATACCATGGCCTGGGCGAGTCTATTTTGAAGAAGTGGCGTTAGAAGAAGTTTAAGTTTAAAACATTTGGCTTTCAAAATAAATTTCAATCGTTGTACTGTTGATATTTGGCTCTGTTGACTAATGAGTTTGCCGACCACTGTCCTAATCCTATTGATTGCCTGTGCATAAGGCCTATTCTTCTCCAGATCAGAAACTGAAATTCTTATATCTGATAAAATTATTATTCAAATGTTAAAATATATTTTAAAGACCTATCAAATAGAAAAACAAAAAGCATGATCACATTATCTTATAATAAAACTGTTAATAATTTAGAATATTTTTCTGACAGAACATAGTAAATCTATAATAAACATTCTTTTAAACAAACAAAAAGTAAAAGGATAGAAAAAAGACATATCATGTATACACTAAATAACAACAAAACAAACTGTGATGCCTCTATTAATAGTTGACAAAATAGACTTCAGAAAAGAAATATAACCAGAGATAAAATGGAACATTTCCTAGTGATAGGGGGTCAATTTATTAAGAGGACACAACAGTTCTAAAGGCTTTGGTACCTTAGCATACCCTTGAGTACATGTAATATTTTCTTCATTAGTAATGCAATTGCAGAGAAATGATACATCCAAGCTCATACCACCAGTAAGTAACAAGGATAGAGCTGCAGTCCATTCTGAGTCAGAATCTTTTCTGTATTACAACTGTGACTAAGTGACTTTCTTTGCCACTCAATTATGATAGTTACTAGAGGCCCGGTGCATGAAATTCATGCACTGGTGGGGGGTGTCCCTCAGCTCAACCTGCACCTTCTCCAGTCTGGGACCCCTCTCCAATCTGGGACCCCTCAGACATCCCTTTCACAATCTGGGACTGCTGGCTCCCAACTGCTTGCCTGCCTGCCTGCCTGATTACCCCTAACCGCTTCTGCCTGCCAGCCTGATCACCCCCTAACCACTCCCCTGCCAGCCTGATCTATGCCTAACTGTTCCCCTGCCAGCCTGATCATCCCAAACTGCCCTCCCCTGAAAGCCCGGTCACCCCCAAATGCGCTCCCCTGCTCCCAGCCGTGACCTGGGCAGTGACCTGGGAGACTGTGTGCACCTTCCCCCACTCCCACGATCTGCTCCCAGCTGGGACCTGGGTCTCAGCTGGGAGCAGATCACACGGGGGAGTGTGTGCCATCTCCCAGGCCACTGCCCGGGTCACGGCTGGGAGAAGATCACGCCAGGGGATGTGTGCCTTCTCCCAAGCCACTACCTGGGTCTCAGCTGGGAGCAGATCACGCCCAGGATGCACGCCATCTCCCAGCCCACTGCCCGGGTCACGGCTGGGAGATCACGCCAGGGAGGGTGTGCCTTCTCCCAGGCCACTGCCCTGGTTTCAGCTGGGAGCAGATCACGCAGGGGGTGTGCACTGTCTCCCAGGCCACTGCCCAGGTTGCCACTGGGAAAAGATCACGCCGGGGGATGTGTGACTTCTCCCAGGCCACTACCGGGGTCTCAGCTGGGAGCAGATCACGCAGGGGGTGTGCACCGTCTCCCAGGCCACTGCCCGGGTCGCGGATGGGAGCAGATTCGGGGGAGGAGGGAGAGGGGGGAGAGGTGCGTGCAGCCTCCCAAGCCAATGCCCCGGTCGCAGCTGGGTGCAGATTGTGCGGGGGGGGTGGGGGGGGAGAGGGGAGGTATGCGCGGCCTCCCAGGCCACTACCCAGGTCGCGGCTGGGAGAATATCACACAGGGGGGCGGGGGTGTGCGCCTTCTCCCAGGCCACTGCCCGGGTCTCAGGCTGGAAGCAGATCGCGCTGGGGGTGCGCGCCATATCCCAGGCCACTGCTCGGGTCTCGGCTGAGAGATCACGCGGGGTGGGGTGTGAGCGCCATCTCCCAGGCCACTGCCCGGGTCGCGGCTGGGAGATCACGCAGGGGTGTGTGTGCCTTCTTCCAGGCCACTACCCGGGTCTCAGCTGGGAGCAGATGCTGGGGGTGTGCGCCGTCTCCCAGGCCACTGCCCGGGTCGCGGCTGGGAGATCACGCAGGGGTGTGTGTGCCTTCTTCCAGGCCACTACCCGGGTCTCAGCTGGGAGCAGATGCTGGGGGTGTGCGCTGTCTCCCAGGCCACTACCCGGGTCTCAGCTGGGAGCAGATGCTGGGGGTGTGCGCTGTCTCCCAGGCCACTGCCCGGGTCTCAGCTGGGAGCAGATCACAGGGAGGTTGTTCGCAGTCTCCCAGGCTACGGCCAGGTCGAGGCTGGGAGCGATGTGGGGGGGGGGGGGGGGGGAGGAAGCGGCAGCAGCCCTCCAGGCCAACAGCCAGGGCCAAGGCTGGGAGCAGATCAGCCAGGGGTATTCGGGACCCTCCCAGGCCAACAGCCCCAGTCGAATGCTGCCTGCTCTCAGCGGTAGCCCTCTCTGGGACTGGGGGACTTCGGTGGGCCTGAGAGGACTGGGCGCTGCCATCTTGTGGCCATGGGCACCGCCATTTTTGTCGCAGAGTGATGGTTAATTTGCATATTACTCTATTATTAGATAGGATTGTAACTGATGATACATTGGAAATGATCTGATATCAAATGATTTTCACTACAATTTTAATGTTTAAGAAGGATGTAAGCAAATCTTAGGTAAGACTAGAGGCCCGGTACATGAAATTTGTGCATGGGTAGGGTCCCTAGGCCTAGCTGGCATCAGGGCCAATCTGTGGGGTGACCAGAGGAGTGTTCGGGGTCCCCACTTGCACCTGCCTTGGCCTGGACCCCCCCACTCACTGGTCCTTCCTCCTGCTGCCAGTCACCTCCCTCTGTGGGGCGAAAGGCAGGGCGATCGAGGGCCCCCACTTGCACCCATCTTGGCTGGCCTGGCGCCGCCTGCTTGCTTGCTTGCTCCACCTCCCACTGCCACCGGCAGTCGGGGCCTGTAGGCTGGGGGTAGCTCTTGTGTTGAGTGTCTTCCCCCTGGTGGTCAGTGAGCATCATAGCAACCGGTTCTTCTGCCAGTTGTTCTGCTGTTTGGTCGATTTGCATAATAGGGTTTTATATAGATACTAGAGGCCCAGTGCACAAATTCATGCACGGGTGGGGTCCGGTTGGCCTGGCCCCAATCAGGGCAGATTGTGGGGAGGAGGAGATAGCAGGAGGTGAGCCGGCTGGCCCGCCCCTGATCAGGGCCCCATCAGGGCCAGGCCGGCTGGGGGAAGGGGCCATGTGCGATTAGCCAGTGAACCCTGCCCATGATTGGGGTTGAGGGGCCGATTAGGGGTAGGGCCAGCCATGGGGAAGGGTTTTGGGTATGGGGGATGGTCTGGCTGGGCACTCCTGAATGGGGTAGGGGGTGCCAATTGGGGGCCAGTGACCTGGGGGAGGGCCATGGGTGGTTGGCGGGCCAGCCCCCACATTGGGGTGGGGGGCAATCAGGGGCAGGGCCGGTGGGCGGGAGGGTCTGCAGGCCAATCAGGATGGTGGGGGCCCATAGGGGCATGGCCAGTGGGAGGAGGGACTGCAGGGAGTTTGGCTGACCAGCCCTGCCCCCTATTGGGGTGGAGGGTGCGAACAGGGGTGGGGCAGCCAGGGGGAGGGGCTGCATGAGGTTGGCTACCCAGCCCCGCCCCCTATTGGGGTGGGGGGGTGCGATCAGGGGCGGGCCAGCCGGGGAGAGGGGCTATGGGCCTATTGTTGTGGGGCAGGCTGATCAGAGTGGGGCTGGCCTGGGGGAAGGGAGGAGGCATTTGGCTGATGGCCCGCTCTTGATCGGGGTGGGAGAGTCTGATCAGGGGCAGGCTGGTAGGTGGGAGGGGCCACGAGGTTGGTCCCTGGCTTTTTATATATATAGAAGATACTCCAACAAATGCAAATTTACTTGCGGAGGTTCAGAGGTCATTGCCCACATTAGCCTGCAGTAGGAACTCTTAAAATCGCTCTTTTATCTTAATTGCATAGGATTAAAAAATATTTTACCACATAAGATATGATTGTTTAATATAAAATAATGTTTTCAATTATTTAAAAATTGGTAAAAATGTGTAATAATAATCTCTGATTTTTACACAGACAAAACTTTATTTTACTGTGTGTTTATCAATTTCAGAAATCAACAAGTTGAGCAGAGTTGACAACCACATATTCGATTCACTTTCTAGAAAACTTCTCTGTCATAGTATTTTGAAAACGCAGAATTTCATAAATATGTAACAACATAATGATGCCAACAATGAGTGCTTTTTTTTATTGCTTTACAAGTTATGTCTGAGTTATCACTGAGAAAAATGTATACTTTGTTACCAAAGCACATTCAACCTTGTGGCAATTTTGATCAATTTAATGTTTCGCTGAGTGGTTGTTTCTGTGGCCTGTGGAAAAAATGAAGCTGTTTCTGATCCACTGGTCAGTCTTTTATCTTAAGGAAATATTGTCAGAAGATTTTCTAAGTAAAGAAATATGCACTTCTCATTAATTGTAAATGAACTCTGATGTTCAGATGACTCATAGTACCCATGATCAATTCTGTTTCCAACTCCCCAATTTTAATTTAATTGCCATGTTCTTGTCATAACTAATTATATCTCTTTCGATAAAGTAATGATGATGATTGAGATCATTCAGTCTTAAAGATCCTGCTGCTAAATAAGACAACCTTACTCTTTAAAAGTAAGGTAAAGAGTGTACTTTTCTAAGTTTTTTTTTTTTTTTTTTAAACTTTAGCTGTAATCTTTTTAAATTTTCAACTTGAAAAAATTAGTTCAACTGTGGGTTTAAAACCTCCAAATTCCTTTGGCTTAGTAAGTTATAACAAGGTAGTAGAACAAGTCTTTGGGGCCTCTTCAAGGTTTGTTTCATAGAAAGATGGATATTTAGACCATTTTAAAATGATCACCAATATATTATTTTATTTACTAAAACAAAGTAGCAAAGTATTTTCTTGATCAATTCTGTGGCTACTAGCACATTTTAGGGAGAGTTTGGGTATTATTTTCAAGCCCATATGTATGACCTCCTTATCTATATATTTTTCCCCAGTCAATATTGTACTCAATAAATCTTACGAATCTTGCCCTGGCCAGGCAGCTCAGTTGGTTAGAGTATCGTTTCCATATGTCAAGGTTGTGGGTTTAATCCCTGGTCAGGGCACATAAAGACAACCACATATTAGATTCACTTTCTAGAAAGTGGCCTAGTGATTGAGCATCAACCTATGAACCAGGATGTCACAGTTTGATTCCCCATGAGAGCATATGCCAGGGTTATGGGTTTGCGACCCAGTGTGGGGTGTGCAGGAGACAGTCAATCTATGATTGTCTCTCATCATTGATGTTTCTCTCTCTCCCTCTCCCTTCTCTGAAATCAATAAAAATTTAAAAATCAACCAATGAATGCATAAATAAGTGGAATGACAAATTGATGTTTCTCTCTTTCCCTTTCTCCTTCTTCCCCCCGTCTCTAAAAATCAATTAAAAAAAAAAAAAAAAAAAAAACAACTTACAAATCTTGCTAAAATTTCTTCAGTCTCTTTTAGTCAACTATTTTGTAAAGGAAAATTATTTTCATAAACATCATCATTCTTGATATGGTAAATAAATATCAAAAAATATAACAAAACACTTAATGTCTACTGTTTTACTAAATCATCCTATCTAATAAAAGAGAAACATGCAAATTGACCGTACCTTTGCTATGCCCACAAGCCACGCCCACCAGCCAAACTATGCAAATTAACCTAACCAAGATGGTGGTTAATTTGCATATCCAGTCCAGAGCGAAGACTGAAGACAGTGTAGAAAGAAGCCAAGTGCTGCAGAAGAGAGCAAAGCTGTGGAGAAGCAAGCAAGCAGGACTGTGGAGAAGGGAGGGAAGCAGGCAGGGCTGCAGAGAAGGGAGGGAAGCAGGCAGGGCTGCAGAGAAGGGAGGGAAGCAGGTGGGCCAGCGACCACAGCCAGAAGCCCCATTGCAGGAATCTTCCTGCAATGGGCCTCTAATAAAATAAATAAAGAGAAAATTGCCTCTTCCCATTCACATTGTATGACTATATGCTGCCATTTGCTCTCATCATCCTCCCACCAAATTTTATTTGCCACCATGGCTTCTGATTTCTACATTGACATTCTCTAAATACATATAAGCACAGATTGTGCCTTCATCCTTTTAGGATTACTATCCTTGGGGTATATTCACATTTTTATGCAGTGCTTTTGGACTACAGAAATGTTCCTGAAAAGGCTATGTAATGTTTTCCTATATTTAAGTTCAGGTATAGTACTAGTAAAGGATATAGAATTCAGCTAGAATAAATTATATACATAATGCTTAGTATAGTACAGTGTATTAAGTAATCAATAAAAAGCACCTGCTCTTTTAATTGTTAATCTGAATTTTCTATTTTTCATTATATAGTATGTGTATGTAAATTATAATAACACTAGAGGCCCGGTGCACAAAATTCATGCACAGGGGGCAGGTGTCCCTCAACCTAGCCTGCATCCTCTCCAATCTGGGTCTGCTTGGGGGGATCGGGCCTAAATGGGCAGTCAAACATCCCTTTCATAATCCAGGACTGCCTGCCTGCCTGATTGCCCCTAACCACTCTACCTGCCAGCCTGATTGATGCCTAACTTCTCCCCTGCCAGCATGATCATCCCCAACTGCCCTCCACTGCGGGGCTGAGGAGACTGGGGGACTGAGGCTGGATGCTGTGGGGACTGGGTGAGGCGGGGCTGAGGGGACTGGGGGACTCCAGCTGGATGAGAAGGGGCTGAGGGGACTGGGGGACTCTTGACTGGATGAGGCAGGGCTAAGGGGACTGGGGCACTGAGGCTGGATGAGGTGGGGCTGAGGGGACTGGGTGCTGCCATCTTGTGGCTGTGGGCACCATCATCTTGTGAGGGTGTGGCATTCAATTAGCATATTCCCTCTTTATCGGCTGTGGGTGCCACCATTTGTGAGGGTGTGATGGTCAATTAACATATTCCCTCTTTATTAAATAGGATGTTCATTTATTTACATATATCTTGAAATGCATTTAACATGAATGAGGCTCTAAGATTATGATCCCATCTAATAAAAGAGTAATATGCAAAATAACTATCACTCTGCTACACCCACAAGCCACGCCCACCAGCCAATCAGGAGTAACTATGCAAATTAACCCAACCAAGATGGCTGCGGCCACAGAGAGCAGGAGGGAGGCTTGGGTTTCCCCGGTGATGGAGGAAGCCAAGCTTTTGGCACACCCTGGCTGGCCCAGGCCTCCACTCAATGCTACAAAGTTTCAATTATAGAAGGTAAATAAACCCCAACAGAAATGGCGGCAGCCACGGAGCTGGAAGAGCAGGAGGCTAGGGTTGCCCTCAGCAATGGAGGAAGCCAAGCTTCTACAGCCCTAGCCAGCCTAGGCCTCCACTCCAGGCTACAAAGTTTTACTTATAGAAGATACATAAATCCCAACAGAAATGGCTGCTGCCACGGAGAGAGCAGAAGGCTTGGCTCCGCTCCAGGCTAGAAAGTTTCAATTGTAGAAGGAAAATAAATTCCAGATACCAGGGCCTCCGCTTGGGTTTCCAGGGGCGTGGCCAGCCTGCAAACCACCACAGGCCCATCGCCCAGGCCACCCATGCCCCAAGGGAACCCTCACCCTGGTCCGGGACACCCTTCAGGGAAAACCAGCTGTCCCCCACCCATGCACCAGGCCTCTATCCTAATAAAAGAGTAATATGCAGATTGACCATCACTCCAACACACAAGATGGCTGCCCCCATGTGGTCAAAGATCCTGCCCCCATGTGGACACAAGATGGTCGCCACAAGATGGCCAGCAGGGAGGGCAGTTGGGAGGGACCAGGCCTGCAAGGGAGGGCAGTTGGAGGTGATCAAGCCTGCAGGGGAGGGCAGTTAGGGGTGACCAGGCCGGCAGAGGAGGGAAGTTGGGGGCAAACAGGCTGGCAGGGGAGCAGTTACACCTCAATCAGGCTGGCATGGGAGTGGTTAGGGGGTGATCAGGCTGGCAGGCAGAACCGGTTAGGGGCAATCAGTAAGGCAGGCAGAAGAGTAGTTGAGAGCCAGCAGTCCTGGATTGTGAGAGGGATCCAACTGCCCATAAACGGGCAGTCGGACCTCCCTCGAGGGGTTTCAGATTGGAGAGGGTGCAGGCTGGGCTGAGGGACACCCCCCCATGCATGAATTTCGTGCACTGGGCCTCTAGTATTCTATATGATTCCATTATCAGTTTAAAAATGCTGCTGTCAATCTATGTTTACACAATAGAAATAACATATATTGATATTATGTTATTATATACCTGTTTTACCCATGATTCACATTTTAAAGTGTGTCTTTAGATCTGCATTCTTGTACTTTACTTACAAATACTGAATTTCATCATATACATTTCCTTAAATGCAAAGAACTAGAAGCAAAGCGAAAAGTACTTTATTTCACATTTTTATTATCATAAACATAGTTATATCCCCACCATTGAAATTTTTAATTTTCTTGGAAAATGATCTTTATAAAAAGTATAGAGGCAAAATAATATGTGATACAAAATCCTATCTAATAATAGACAAATATGCAAATTGACCATACCTGTGACACACCCACAAGCCACGCCCACAACCCACACCCACCATCCAATCAGAGCGAACATGCAAATTAACCCAAACCAAGATGGCTACAGCCACAGAGAGCAAGGTTTCCTAGGTAACAGAGGAAGCCAAGCTTTCTGCCTGCCCTTGCCAGGCCTAAGCCTCCACTCAAGCTACAAAGTTTGAATTATAGAAGGTAAACAAATTCAAACAAATGGCGGCAGAATGGAGCTTGAGAGAGCAGGCCAGGGTTGCCCCTGGCAACAGGGGAAGCAAAGCTTTCCGCACACCCTGGCTGGGCCCACCTGCTTAAGGCAACAAAGTTTCAATTATAACCCCAACAGAAATGGCTGCCGGCCGTGGAGGGAGCCCCAGGCTTGACTCCGCTCCAGATTACGAAGTTTCAATTGTAAAAGGAAAATAAATTCCAGATACCAGGGCCTCCACTTGGGTTCCCAGGGGCGTGGCCGGCCTGCAAACCACCACAAGCCCCTCACTCAGGCCGCCCCACACCCCAAGGGAACCCCCACCTGATCTGGACGCCCTTCAGGGCAAACCAGCTGGCCCCCACCCCTGTACCAGGCCTCTATCCTATCTAATAAAAGACTACTATGCAGATTGATCATCACTGCAACATACAATATAGCTGCCCCCATGTGGTCAAAGATCCTGCCCACATGTGGACACAAGATGGCCACCACAAGATGGCCAGCAGGAGAGCGCAGTTGGGAGGCACCTGGCCTGCAAGGGAGGGCAGTTGAGAGGGACCAGGCCTGCAAGAGAGGGCAGTTGGAGGTGATCAACCCTGCAAGAGAGGGCAGTTAAGGGTGACCAGGCCGGCAGAGGAGGGAAGTTGGGGGCAAACAGGCTGGCAGCAGAGTGGTTAGGGGGTGATCAGGCTGGCAGGCAGAAGCGGTTATCGGCAATCAGGAAGGCAGGCAGGCAAGCAGTTGGGAGCCAGCAGTCCTGGATTGTGAGAGGGATGTCCGACTGCCCGTTTTGGGATCCGACTGCCCACCGGGATCGGCCCTAAACGGGCAGTCAGACATCCCTCGAGGGGTCCCATATTGGAGAGGGTACAGGCTGGGCTGAGGGACAACCCCCCTCCGTGCACGAATTTCTTGCACCGGGCCTTTAGTATCTTTATAAAAAGTATAGAGGCAAAATAATATGTGATACAAAATATAGCCAGTATTCTAAATTAATACCTCTTGCTTGTTCTTATAGGAAAAATGATACATATTGTTATGCTATAACATTTGAAATATTGGGGGTAAAAGTCACTAAGTAATTGATATTTCTAGTTTTTGAATTACATAATTATCATCCTTATGTTTGAAAATGTCTTAGTATTATAAGAGACCTATGGCTTTTGTTAGAAAGAGTACATTGTTTTCAAATGAGGTGAAGTTGTACCTACATGATCTGACCCTACTTTATGAAACTGACATCATTCACCCAAAATTCTCAGCCAACTGTTAGTCTGTATGCGTAGTGGCCTCTGTGATTGCCTGGCATCTTTTATCACATTGACTCTTTGTTAGCTTCCCACATTGTAATTCCATTCCCTGTATAATATACATGTATTAGTGATCATGTTGGTGTTGCTTCAACCTAATACTCTTTCTCTTCCTGTTGTTTATGTAGGTCATGGTTATCCTCCAAGTTCCAGGACAAAAATCACTCATCTATAAAGTATTCTCAAAGTATTCTCATTGATCTTTCTCTTCTCTGCACTTTTATTGAATCTATATATAATCACTACCTAATTTAACACTTTCTTGACCTCAAATTGCATTATGTGTATTAACTCTCAGCTTGGTTTCAAGCACATTTACTTGTTAATTTTGTCTCAAAAGAGTAATTTATGGTGCAGATTGTTAGGGATCAAGATAGGCAATATCCTGACTTATAGGAGCCTCACAGTTTATTTGGAAGATGATCCTGATATTAAAATTAAATTTACCAATGAGAATAGTCATGGGGTGTACCATTTATGAACACTTCTATGTGCCTGGTCATTTATATCATCTCATCTAACACTCTTGGTAATCCTGTAGTGATCATCTCTACCTCACCAATGAGAACAGTTGTAATTAATAGTGGTTAAGTAAATTCTCCAAGATCACACAACTTTTCAGTATCAGAACCAGCTATGATTGAACTAAAGAAAAGTGATGGTTTCCTGTATACTAAGCTCCCATTGAACAAATGCTAGAAATACCCTAAATGAAACAATCATGGAAAATCGTTTATTTTTGTTTTTGACAGATCTTGAAGAATATTCTCATATTTTATTATCACTATTTTTCTGAAAAAAAATTATTGAAATAATGTTGTCTTTTGCTTAGACTGAATCTGATTTGGCTATTCTAGCCTTGCATTTTCTTGGTGTTGGAAATGTACTTCTGGCTTTCTTCAAAATTTGTAGTCTGAAGAAAAACGATGGGCAACAGTACTTTGCATCTTTGTGTATCCCTTGCATAATTCAGAGGACTTCAGTGTATGTTATCATTTGATGTTTGTATGAATTCAGTGAGAAAAAAAATGGAACAAAATATTGTGATCATTTTTTTACATGAAAAATTGGGAATATAATGTAATCACTTATAAAGTAGCAGTTGTGAGATTATAAACCAAGGATTCTAACACTTTAATTGCTCAGATATTTCAAGTGCCGATATGTATACAGGTTAGGATTTTCAGCAGAGCTGTGGACAGACAGGATTCCCGGAAGTCAGCATGAACTGAAGTGGTATACCAGTATGTTAGCGTTGGTACCCGGGATGCTGGCCTGATGATGGCAAAGGGAATAGGACTGAGGCTTGGTGTCTTAGATTTGAGAGGAGGTATAAAGAAGATGAACGGACATTCTTGGGTAGGTGCAGATAATATGGAAAAACATTTCTCTTATTGTTGAATAGGCTGAGAGCAGATTTTTTAGAATGAAAGAAGGTATCATTCAGCCTTTTCTTTGGACAATAGAACTCTGTTAGTTGTAATATGACAGGTTTCTCTGTTTCCCTTCTTCACCTCCTCAGTGTGTTATTCCCCAAATCTTGCTTCGGGACTGAATTTTCAAGCCTGTTCAACTGTTCCAGCATTTATTTAGATAAATTTGGAATTACTGATATTTGTTAACATAAAAGCTGTGTTAAAGATAAGTGGTTAGACAATTGACTTTCCTGTTTCACGCCCTTTCAGATTCTTTATGCTATTTCATTTATCTAATATGATTTCATTACAAATTCGTGTAACACTATGGGAATAATTCATGTCATTACTTTGGGCCCATTATTTCTATGGACCTGGAGAGTTATTTGAGTGCTGTTCTGTCATATTCTCAGTTAGAGTCTTGAAATGGTGTGATTGTGATTCTTGAGACTCCATTTTACTGTAATCATACTCGACAATAGATTTGCAGTGAATTTAGCCTCATTCTGCATAGCTACAATTACTTAGGTAATTCAAGCAGAGAAACCACATGAGCTTAAAACCAAACCATTTATTTTGTGTCGTTTATTAGTTAGAATGACTTAGTCTGATTAGTTTCGCAAAATAAGTTATCCTTCTCTAACTACTTTATAGTTCCCAGTTATTGATTTATTCGATCATGTAAAAAATAAACTGAAGGGGGGGCATTGAACAGGTAGACATGGGAGAACCCTGAAAATATGATCTTATGTGTATACTACAAGTTTCAGTAAAGGACACTTTGTTATATACTGATGCACATTATTACTTGAAGAGCTAGCCATGCTATACCTGACTTCCCATGTACATCTTTAAATATCCTCAGCATGCTTCAGAGCTTCCATGTGCATTGCAATTGGTATCAATTCCCTGGAGTAGGTGGAATAGATCAGGTATCGTGATCATCATTTTTCACATTGGAAAATTGAGCCATTAAATTCTGACTTACGTGTGATATGGTTTGATAATTGCTTCTAAGGGATGGCCAGAGAATGTAGGTATTCTAGCATGACATTAAAGATCAAATTGTGAGCCAAGTAGAGTGGGCGGGAGGATATATCCATCTCAGGACTTGGGAACCTGGGAAATGGAAAGCAGCTGTTTACTAAGTGTGGTCTGCTGACCAGGGCTGCAAAATCTCTTGGATTACGACCCCAGACCTACCAACTCAGAATCTCAGGGAGCAGGAAAAAACAACCTGTATGTTCAGCTAACTCCCTCCGTCATTCTCATACCATTTTGGAGAACTGCTGATCCAGAGGGAGGTAATTTGGGCTCTGGCTCATTAGGGTTCCTGTGCCTTTGACTTTTAAGATGCTACCATCTAAATCACAGAACCTCCCTTCCACTATGGAGCGTGGGAAGGTCGCACGTGTCTGCCCTGTCCCTGGGGACAGTCTGTCCTGGCTGTTGGGCTGGACTTCTCAGAAGAGTCAGAGGACACTGCAGTCTGGAGACATCGTAGGGATTTTTAGCACCTGAATTGATTAGAAGATGCATGTACATTCTGAATGGCACAAATGATTCCTTTAAAAACTCAGTGGGAGTTGTGAGGAGATTGCAGGAGGAGTGAAGTTAGTGCGATGCTGACAGTGCTGGGCCCCCTGTCTCCAGCAGCCTTCCAATGCCTGTGGAGCCCCCTGAGTTCCCATTGTCAGGTGCAGCACTGTATTTCCAGTCCTCAGCCAATTACATTGCCATTGAATCGTGAGAAATGCACTTAACTCTATCTTTGAAGAAGTCGTTCACATTTCAGTCATTGACATTTTATTTTACCTCTTCTCTGCTAAGAGCGTGAATGACTCATTTAGAAGTTAAAAAATACTTGAACTGTTTAAAATATTGATGTTATAAGTGCCATAACTTAGAAGAGGAAGCATGAAAATTGGCATTTAAATTATGTCTCCAAAGATTCCACGTCTTTTGTACAGAATGAGACTCGCTCTTGGAGTGAAACTGTGATGTTGGATTCCGAGTTCCCCTCTGGCAGCCTGGCAGCAGGCGGGGGAGCGCCACATAAAGTCCCCTCAGAGGGGAGCTTGGGGTTCATATTCACTCTGCTCTCCTGGCCCACCAGGAGCCCTAGCATATGAGTTTTATAGGCTCATTTTTTTTCTAAATACTCATCTGAAGAGATGTCTCTCTCTCTTTTTTTTTTAATTTTGAACAGAGGCTTTTTGGGTGAGCTGAAGTCTTGTACAGCATCTATGACAATGCATAAAGTAGGTAGGTTCTCAACACGTTTACTTTTTAAACCATGTATTCAGCCTGTCTAGGAATCTGAGGTTTTCTGTGTATGTTTCCTGTGACATAGTTTAAGATACTGCTACACAGAATCCCAATTCTGTCACCTTTGTCAGGGATGGTCCGAAGCGTCCACCTTCAGACCATCCCTGTCAGAGGTGTAAGAAATGGGGGACTCATCTCCCTACCCTGAACAAAACAAAATAAATGAGCAACTTCTATAAAATCTTCCAAGCCCCATGTCATACTATTCTCCTCTCTCACTTTCCCTCTCGATTTCCTAACCCATCTCTCATTTCTCTTTGGCAGTGTTGTTTCTCTGCCTTTGTCTCTCCTTAGCAGTCAGAGATGAGTATAAGTTGAATGTTAACGTAAGAATCAAGACAAATACTCCAGTAATTTTTTTAGGTGACAATTTACTTTTTTAAGATGGAAAAAGAATTGTCTCATAAAAGAGAGAGAGAGAGAGAGAGAGAGAGAGAGAGAGAGAGAGAGAGATATTGAGATTTAGTTAAAGAAAAGGAGAATAATTTTTATCTTAATATTTAAATAGTGGTATTTAAAAATACATGCTTCAGTCTGAACTATTGAGAAAATTATACTTTTAACTTAAGTTTTCTAAAATATAAATAATATTAGAAATAATAACTTAATTCTCTACTTGACTTTTCTTTAGACACCTGACAAGTGATTTTTGGTTTAGCCACAAACGCAACTCGTAAATACTCTGGATATAGGACCACTGGTGAAATGTTTACCTGGTTAGCAAAACAGCAACTGTCCTTCATAATTTCTATCACTAGTGTTCTCATGCCTGGCTGAAATCATCTTGAGGTGAGAGCAGTATTTCTGTTGTTTGGATTTTTTAGGAAATTGGAATTATTGAGGAAAAACCTGGCGAAGCCTTTGTTAATTAAACATCTCAAAACTTTTTTACAATAGGCTAGCTTCTGGATTTTGCTGGTCTTTTCGATGGATACAGAGATGCTAAGCTCTCACCTTCTGTTTTATAGTGCACTTGAAGTACACAAATGATCTATTTATGAAACCAGGAGAATATCTGTAGGATTTCCCACATGCACCATTGAAGGGGGGAAGAAAAAACAAACAATTTTAACCCTCAGTTCTTACGTGAAATGTTTAAAACAAAGATGAGCAAGAATAAAATCATGTCCTATGTATACAGAATATGAAGGTTTTACTCCATGTAGGAAGGTATAGAGGAAAACTGAAATAACTTTGAAAGACATGGGGTTCAGAAATCTTACTGCATGGGTATGTGCATTATTTAGTCACTGTGGGAAGTACTTTTAGAAAATTTGAGTTACTTTTAAACTTATGTATAAATGGAAAACAATCCAATTGAAATTAGGCAATAAATTCATTCACTTAAATGGAAACTCAGTATAAAAATAAAAACAACTTTATATAAATCCCTCAGATTCTTTGCATTTCCCAAAGCATATGACTTCTCTATAAAAACAAAACAAAACATTTTGTGCAGTTAAAACATACTTCTAAGGCAGGAGTGAGGAACATCCGTCCCACTGGCCGTATAAGGCCCACAAAATCATTTGGTCTGGCCCTGCCAAGGCATTAGGGGTGAGTTAATTAAATATAACAGGCTAATTTTTACGTTGATAATTTTGTATGCCCTGAGAATGATATTATAAATATCCAAATGGCCCTTGGCAGAAAAAAAGGTTGCCCACCCTTGTTCTAGGGGGACAAATATATGGTGACAGAAGATGATTTGACTTTGGGTGGTGGGCACACAATGCAATATACAGATCTTGTGACATAGAAGTGTACCCTTGAAACCTACATGATCTTATAAACCAATGTTACCCAATAAATATTATGGAACAAAAAACACACACAATTCTAATTATTGGTTCTGCAAACACCTAATAGGAAGTCCACAGATTCTGAAGCTCTTCTTTTTAAACAACTTCTACATGTGATAATAGAGGTTTAATATTTATTTTGATTTTCAACAAATCAAGAGGATACTTCCATCCTTCTAAGTGTAGGGTATCGAGGACAACTGAAATAACTTTGAAAGACCTGGTGTCCAGGAATCTTACTGCATGGGTTTTCACTGTGTGCATAACTTAGTCACTGGGGAAGGTACTTTTAGAATATTTGAGTTACTTTAAAATTGATCAAGCTAAAAAAACTTGAGTTTATGTTAAGATGCTATTGATTGACAGGGCAGGTGAGACCTATGTTTATTAACAGGTAATTGTTGTAGTCTTTTAACATATGTGATTGCATTTGATTCTGCTTACAACATTTTCAGTCTAAGCAGTGACGTCTCAGAATGTGTAAGTGTCCAACTGACATGAAAACTTAGGAGTAGTCTTCCCATTCTACACAGATAATAAAATGTCACCTAAGAGTATTCTCTGGTATGCATGTGGGACAGGAAAACCTAATGTGTAAGTATTCATAGCCACTCCTTTCTGCCAGCTTCTTTTTGTTCTGGGCCTTAGTTACACAGAATCTGGATAGCAGGAGGAAGATGCGTTTTGAGGGTGATGCTGGGAAGAGAAGTGGAAAAGCAGGAAAGCTTTGCTTTATTCTGAAAGGGCCAGAGAACTTATTGCTGAGTGAGAGAATAATTGATTTTGAAAGTGAGCATAAGAGCCAAAAAAGCTTTGGCAAGTTTGGATAGAGAGTTAAAAAGTTTGGTGGACAGGACAGGAAAGATCTGCCAAATGTTTCAAATTTTTAAAATGGGGAAAAGGGTATTTTAGAAGTTTGTATATTATAATCATATTTAATTATTTTTTGTTTGAGAAACTTAACATCTAAATTACGTATTAAATAATGGAATTTCCTTGTGACATATCGCTATGCCTGGCAGTTCACCTTCACTTAGATACAAGGTATTTTTAAAAATAAATGTGTAGGGTATTGATCCTGTTGGTGGATAACAATTCTAGAAATTTTCATGGTAATTCTTGGCTTGCTCCTTAATTAGGAACTTTCTGCCTTAGAATTCTTGAAAAAAACACCAGAACTTAATCTCCGAGTCCTATGTCAACTCTGAAGCATCTGGGGGCCTCCTGTAGCCTGTGCTGCATTCCTGTGTTCCTTACAGACTGCCATTGGCTCCCAGAAGCTTAGCGGGAGACCTGCTTGGTGAGGTACTACCGATAATTTGATGACAGGACACCTATTTAGCTTGTGGCATCTGGCGGGCATTCTCTAGAATCTGATTGGTTTTCAGAATTGTCTAATCAAACACCTATTCAGAGGTAATGGTGTGCTTCAGATCTTCAGGACTTTGGCAGCACAACTCAAAACAGAGGAATTAAGAGTAAATCAAGCAGCATTAAAAAGTCTAATAGGAGTAGAGTTTAGAGCACTTCAGTGGAAAACCTCAATAGCAATTAGGGTTCCCTTAAGGATTCTGAGGCTCTGGCAAGAGAAACCCAGTGTCTAGCCAAACTCGGGATCAGGTGGTAGGAAATAAGTCCTTGTTGGATAATTCTTTTTTTACTGGCAGTCTTTCTTTTTTTCTGGTTTTAATTGCTAAGTAGCGCTCTAAATGCTGTCTTTGTATTGGGTAATGAGCTTGAATGCGAACAAGCTTGAGTCATATGTAGTTCACATCACAGAGTCTATATGATTCTTTTTGAGTTTTATTATTATTATTATTCTCAAGTACAGAAATGTTCTTAAAATCATCCTATGTAAGAACTCTTGTGCTGTACTGAAGGGTGAGTGAGAAATGTACCTTAAGTTGTAGTTCATCGACATCAGAGTAGAGAACTGACTTTTTCTAGGAGCAACTTAAAAGCGAGAGCAGTAGAAGTAGTTGTAGGCTGAATGTAGACATTCCAGTGATGGAATTTCTGGGTGGAAACGTATTGCCATGGAAACAAAGATTTGAGTAGGAGTAAGAAGAAAGAAAAATTATAGAGGGAAGTATATTTGGAAAAAATGAAGGTAGGAAAATAAGCTTAAAGTTTAAGTCACTTATAATTGTGTTTGCCAAGTCAGCATGCACTTTTGTCCTGTTAGCTTGGTCCTTTTCACTATGTTGTAGGCGAAATATCTGTACATATATATTTTAACTAGACTAAATACTTAAATATTAACTACTCTTTGACTAGGCTAAGCTTTTTAACTAGACTAAAGTCCTTGAGGACTTAAATATCAGAAATGATATATTTTTTATTTCTCACTGCGCCTTCAGAGTGGAAAAGCTCAACAAATGTTGTTCAGTTAATGTTTCATTCAATTTCATTTAAAAAATGCCTTCTGCTATAAAATAGTCACAGAGATGAAGTCATAGGGATTATAGGCAATAATCCTACCTAATAAAAAGGTAATATGCAAATAACCATCACTCTGCTATGCCCACGATTGGGCGGCGGGAGGCTGGGGGGCGGGACTCAGGGTGGCATATCCGGCCATTGAGAGGCGCGGGGGGCGGGACTGGTGGGACTCCCGCCCCCCCCACCTCTCAACGGCCGGATTGGCGGCCACTGAGGGGGGCTGCCTCGGACACCCCGGACACCCGGCTCCCCTGCCATCGGAGGCTTTTGGCCTGGTGCACACGCATGCACCCGGACCCCCTGCCATGCTCCCCTTCATCAGCGCCTCAAGCCCCAGCAGCAGCGGCAGCGGCTGGGGATGAGCTGGTGAGCCCAACAGCCTGGCAGCTCAGTGGCGGCGGAGGCAGCATTGGGCCTGGGGACTGGCGAGCAGGCAGAAGATGGCCCTGATTGCAGGAGGCTAGGCCTAGGGACCCTACCCGCACGATTTAATAGTGCGCTGGGCCTCTAGTAGTGTAATAACTATGTATGGTGTCGGACGGGCACTAGACTTATTGTGGTGATCTCTTCATAAGTTATATGAATGTCTTATCACTATGTTCTACTATATTAGTTTCACTGTGCCCTGACACTAGTATAATATTGTATGTCAACTGTGATTTAAAAATTTAAGAACATATAAAAAATAAAAAACAGAAACAAAAGCTTTAACTTATTCTTAAAAATGCTTTCTGAGTATCTATCATGTGCAACACATCACTCTACATGCTGCAGGAATACCAATTACATAATACATAATACCTGATATGAAGTGTTCACACTTAGAAGCAGAATGAGATTGCAGTAGGAAGAATAATATTAGCTAGTGTGCACTTATTATTTACTTACTAGATTTAGCATACATTATTTCATTTAATTATTCTGGCAGGCCTCGATATTATTAATCTTCTCTTCGTTAAAGAAACTCAGTCCTAAGTAAGATAGTAATCACTGAAATAACTATAAGTAAATGACAGACTTTAGCTTGTTGCCTGGTATAAAACAAAGGCCAGGCTCTCAAATATACATCTATGTTGCTATCATATATTTATGTGATAAGTAGTATGGGCAAGTACAAAAAATGGGTATTTAGATATACATTTCTGAGCATGAAGTGATTATGTCTGAGATTGTACTTGTTCTTAGTATATGCGTGCTGAAGTATTAAGAATAAAGGGACAGTGTGTTTGAAATTTACTCTCAAATATTCAGGGAAAATGGATATGTTTGTAAACATGTATACAATTGTGTGTAGATATATTCATATACCTTTATATGTTTATATGTATGCAAATGCACTTAGATATAAATATACAAAGCGATGTATGATTAAGCATGTGGGTATAATCATGTACAAATACATGTAAAAAGGGCAACACTTTGAAATCCAGGTAAAAGGGTATATGGGAGTTTTTGTATCTTGTTGCATTCTTTATGTACGTTTACAATTATTTTAAAGTAAAAGCTACCACAAAACTGGCATAGAGGGGGTCATGAAAGAATGTGCCATGATAGCCCTGAATAAGTCTCCTGCATTCTTTCCCCTTGAGGGATAAACACAGAAATAGAGGTTTGTCACAGTGATTTCTCCCAACCTTGTTTCTTTCAGTTTCCTAGACTCTGGCTTATTGTCAAAGGCCAGCCAAATAATTTCCCTTTTTGATAATTTATAACTTTACTAGAGGCCCAATGCACAAAACTCGTGCAAGAGTAGGCCTTCCTTCCCCTGGCTGCTGGCACAAGCTTCTCTCTGGCACCTGGGACCCGGGCTTCCCTTGCAGCCCCGGCTTCATCCGGAAGGTCGTCTGGAAGGATGTCTGGAAGGATGTTCGGTCTAATTAGCATATTACACTTTTATTATTATAGATACTCATTTTTATTGAATAAAACATTTATTTGCCCATTTAATGTAAGTAATGGTATTGCATGCCAATTATATGCACTATTCTAAGTGCAGTAGAAGTAGAAGTTAGTGAAATCTCTCATTTTAGTGCAACCCCTGGGGCTGGAACATACCCAACAACTCTCTGACAATGAGGGTCTACATCAGGCTTAAGGTCCTTGGGAATAAGTGGATCATGGTCTTCTTGTGGCTGCTATGACTCACAGCAGAATGATCCGCAAAGGGAGAGTGGGTCTGTTTGAGTTTCCAGCCAGGCGTTTGTGCAGGCCAACCTAAGAAAACCACCAGGACCTAGCCAGCATGGCTCACTGGTCACAGGTTTGATTCCTGGTTAGGGAATATGCCTGGGTTGCGGGCTCAGTCCCCAGGGTAGGGCATGCAGGAGGCAGCCAATCAATGATTCTCTCTCATTGATATTTCTGTTTCTCTCTCCCTCTCCCTTCCTCTCTGAAATCAATAAAAAAATATTATATCTATATCTATATCTATCTATCTATATCTATATCTATTTATCTATCTATCTATATATACACACACATACATACATACACATACATACATACACACACACACACACACACATACACACATACACTGAGTGGCCAGATTGTTATGATCTCTGAACGCATAGTAATCTGGACACTCAGTGTATATCCTATATAATAAAAGGCTAATATGCAAATTGTCCCCTCCACCAGGATTTTGACCAGCAGGCAGGCCGGGCAACCGCCCATGTCCCTCCCCCTGGCCAGTCTGGCCAGAAACCACCCATGCATGAATTCATCCACCGGGCCTCTAATATATATATATATATATATATATATATATATATATATATACACACACACACACACACACACACATACACACACACACACACTGAATGGCCAGATTATTATGCAGTCAGAGATCATAATAATCTGGCCACTCTGTGTGTGTGTGTGTGTGTGTGTGTGTGTGCATATATACCGTATTTTCCGGCGTATAAGACGACTGTTTAACCCAGGAAAATCTTCTCAAAAGTCGAAGGTCGTCTTATATGCCGGTTGTCATCTTATAGGTCGGGTATATCCCAAACTCAATATTTTAACTGGAAAAGTTGGGGGTCGTCTTATACGCCCAGTCGTCTTATACGCCAGAAAATATGGTATATATCCTATCTAATAAAAGAGTAATATGCAAATTGACCCTAACTCTGCTGCACCCATAAGCCACACCCACCAGCCATGCCCACAAGCCAATCAGGAGCAAATATGCAAATAAACCCAACCAAGATGGCTACAGCCACAGAGAGCAGGAGTGAGGCTTGGGTTTTCCCCATAACAAAGGAAGCCAAGCTTTCCACCTCACCTTGCCGGCCTAAGCCTCCACTCAAGGGTACACAGTTTCAATTATAGAAGGTAAACAAATCCAAATAGAAATGGCGCAGCTATGGAGCTGGAAAGAGCAGGAGGCAAGGGATGCCCCCTGGCAATGGAAGAACCAAAGCTTTCCGCACACCCTGGCTGGCCCAGGCCTCCGCTTAAGGCTACAAAGTTTCAATTATAGAAGATACACAAACCCCAAAAGAAATGGCTGCCAGCCACGGAGCGAGCAGGAGGCTTGGCTCCGCTCCAGGCTACAAAGTTTCAATTGTAGAAAATATATAAATCCCAGATACCACAGCCTCTACTTGGGTCACCAGGGGGTGTGGCCAGCCTGCAAACCACCACAGGCCCTTCACCCAGGCCGCCCCACACCCGAAGGGAACCCCCACCCTGATCCGGGATACCCTTCAGGGCAAACCAGCTGGCCCCCACCCATGCACCAGGCCTCTATCCCAGGCGTCCTCAAACTACAGCCTGCAGGCCACATGTGGGTGTTTTTGCCGTTTTGTTTTTTTACTTCAAAATAAGATATATGCAGTGTGCATAGGAATTTGTTCATAGTTTTTTTTATACTATAGTCCGGCCCTCCAATGGTCTGAGGGACAGTGAACTGGACCCCTGTTTAAAAATTTGAGGACCGCAGAAACCGGTTTGGCTCAGTGGATAGAGCGTTGGTCTGTGGACTGAAAGGTCCCAGGATCGATTACGGTCAAGGGCATGTACCTTGGTTGCGGCACATCCCCAGTGGGGTGTGTGCAAGAGGCAGCTGATCGATGTTTCTCTCTCATCGATGTTTCTAACTCTCTATCCCTCTCTCTTCCTCTCTGTAAAAAAATCAATAAAATATATATTAAAAAAAAAAGTTTGAGGACCCCTGCTCTATCCTATCTAATCACTCCAACACACAAGATCGCTGCCCCCATGTGGTCAAAGATCCTGCCCCCATGTGGACACAAGATGATCAGCACAAGATGGCCAGCAGGGGAAGGCAGTTGGGAGGGACCAGTCCTGCAAGGGAGGGCAGGTAAGGGAGGGCAGTTGGGGGTAATCAAGCTCGCAGGGGAGGGCAGTTAGGTGTGACCAGGCCAGCAGAGGAGGGAAGTTGGGGATGACCAGGCCTGCAGGGAAGGGCAGTTGGGTGGCACCCAGGCCTGCAGGGGAGAGCAGTTGGGGGGACTGCAGAAATTTGAGGACCGCAGAAACCGGTTTGGCTCAGTGGATAGAGCGTTGGTCTGTGGACTGAAAGGTCCCAGGATCGATTACGGTCAAGGGCATGTACCTTGGTTGCGGCACATCCCCAGTGGGGTGTGTGCAAGAGGCAGCTGATCGATGTTTCTCTCTCATCGATGTTTCTAACTCTCTATCCCTCTCTCCCTCTCTGTAAAAAAATCAATAAAATATATATTAAAAAAAAAAGTTTGAGGACCCCTGCTCTATCCTATCTAATCACTCCAACACACAAGATCACTGCTCCCATGTGGTCAAAGATCCTGCCCCCATGTGGACACAAGATGACCAGCACAAGATGGCCAGCAGGGGAGGGCAGTTGGGAGGGACCAGTCCTGCAAGGGAGGGCAGTTGGCGGTAATCAAGCCCGCAGGGGAGGGCAGTTAGGTGTGACCAGGCCAGCAGAGGAGGGAAGTTGGGGGTGACCAGGCCTGCAGGGAAGGGCAGTTGGGTGGGACCCAGGCCTGCAGGGGAGAGCAGTTGGGGGGGACCAGGCCTGCAGGGGAGGGCAGTTAGAGTGACCAAGCTAGTGGCAAACACGCTAGCAGGGGAGCAGTTAGTCATCAATCAGGCTGGCAGGGGAGTGGTTAGGGGGTGATCAGGCTGGCAGGCAGAAGCAGTTAGGGAAGTCAGTCAGGCGAGCAATTGGGAGCCAGCAGTCCTGGATTGTGAGAGGGATCCCAGATTGGAGAGGGTGCAGGCTGGCCTGAGGGACACCCCCCACCTCCACCCCCCGTGCACTGGGCCTCTATATATATATATATATATGAAACCATCAAGGGCGCAAGAGAAAGACTTTGAATGAGAAATTTAAGGGAGCAGAAGCAGAAGTCAGAAATATGTCAGAAATGGGGTTGAAAGTAGGTCAAAGTAAAGTGGTTTGGGGTCTAGACTGTGAGAGTGAAGGTGCTGTGGGCCATTTATTGATGTTGGTGGAAGCAATCCAGGCAGCTTGAAGACTCTGGGCTGGGCTGGCCAGGGACCAGCAAAGTTTAAAAATAAATTTATTTAATTCATAGATACACAGTGTAAATGGTTTCTTACAAAACAGTTAACAGTGCTCTTCCTTTTTTACTTAACTTTTTTCTTTTAATAATACAAATGTTTATAAAGCTGTCTGAATGCAATTAAAATTTTGATTTCCCATGTTTTAAAAAATTTGGCATATACTACTTATATTGTACAATGTCCCAAGTGCTGCAGTTAAAACAATTACAGATATAAATATATTATAGGTAATATTAATTTACACATAAAAGTGCTTTCTAAATATAAATAAATATTTTAAAACTCTTTTCTTTTAAAGGTATGAAAAATATGACTTTGTTTTTTCCCCCATAAGTTCAAATCTGCCCTTTTGCTCATTGTCAATATCAATGCTTTCCTTTATTCGCTGACCAAGCCAGTCAGGTCCCCCCTGTTTTTGTGCTGTAAGAGTCACAGAGTGTGAGAATTCTCTCATGGTCACTTACACCAGCAGAAGGAAAAGGTTCTCTTATTCATGCTTAGACCCACAGAATGCTCTTCCAGCCTGCCTGCTGACTACTAGTTCAGCCGTCAAGATGAATGGAATGTAGACCCCAATTTACAGGTGATGGTTAAAATTATGGCAAACATGAGCAACAGCCCAGGTTCCTATAGCTGTGGCTCTCAAGTGTTGCCTCAGCTGTTTTTTCCTAGAATCACACCTAAGGATTTCCTCCAAGGAAGGAAGCCCTAAAATAACTTGCTAGATTTAAAATTGATGATTCATTGATGCATCGGGGCAGAAAAGAAGAGGTGATATGAAGAAGAAAGGAATGTTTATGAAAATGCAAGGTAGGAGTAGTTCAGCCACGCAGCAAATATTGTGATCCTAATGTTAATTAAGTTTGGTCCTGGGAGTACAATGATGAGTATATAGTCTGGTGGGGAAGACAGACATGTATTCTAGAAGCATATGTTATTCTTGGGGAAAGCAGAAGCGTAGCTTTGAAAAGAAATTAGGGAAGGATTCTTAGAGAGGGTAACTCATGAGTTTTAAGTAAGTTTAAGAAGTGAAGAAATGGGGGGAGGCTATTGAAGAAACAGAGAAGGTTATAAGCAAAGAGGACGAAGCACAAAAGGATGTGTTGTGGTGAGGGCAGGGAAGGAGTTTGCCATTGTGGGAGGATGCTAGCACACAGAAGTGATAGAAGATTGAGTTAAGAAAGAAATACAGTGGGTTAGTGGATGTATTCATTTCCTAGAGCTCTCTGAAAGGATTACCATGAAATTTATATCTTAAAACTATAGAAATGTATCCTCTCACAGTGCCGGAGGCCAGAAGTCCAAAATTAAAAGGTTGGCATGTTCATGCTCCCTCTAAAACCTGGATGGGAGAATCCTTCCTTTCCTCTTCTGGCGTCTAGTGTTTGCCAGGAATCCTTGGTGTTCCATAGCTTGTTAGATGCATTACTCCAATCTCTGTTACTGTCTTCTCCCTTTGTATTTCTGCCTCTGTGTCTCTTCTCTTCTTTGAAGGACACCAGTCATTCTGGATTAAGGTCCACTATCCAGTACGACTTTATCTTAACTAATAATATCTACAAGAACCCTATTTCCAAATAAGGTCACCCTCAGAGGCACGGGGAAATATGTTGAGTACTTCAACGTATCCGTTTTGGGGACACAATTCAACTCCAGACAGTATCCATAATGGAGTATGTAAGTTTATGTTTTTCCTGTGAGTTGCTTGAAGGAATGCCACTCAGTGGGAACCTATGCTCCTGTGCTGATAAACCATGGTGAGCTTTTGTAAGGTCATATGAAAGAAAAACGGGCAAAGCTCAATATAATGAACTTAGAAAAAGAACATAAACATTCATTGCTCTAGTAGCCCTCGTTGAGTAAACAATTGATAGCATTCTTCTGAGAAGCTATTTTAGAAACTACCTTTTGGGATTTACTGTGAAGAAGCAGTAAGACCTTAGGTCTTCGGAAGATGCTTAGCTGGGGAAAATGAAATATTCTAAACACAGCCTGCCTTAAATTGTGGTACCTTATGGAACCATAAAAGGAACAGAAACATTGGAACAAATCGTAGGGCCTCTGGCATACAAAACAGTTTCTTTAAAAGGTTATATTTGCTTTGAAATAAAGGGAGTCATAGAATGAAAGCACAAAGCACAGTATACATTTCTATGATTCAAAACAATAGGGGGTGCAAGTTTTGTTAAAGTGCTTGTACTTGTTCTCATTATCTGAATGTTTTTCTTCTGTAATTCCTGGTGTAGCACTTATTACATTTTTTAAAATCTATAATTCTTCATTTAGAATAAGTGAATGAATGTCCTCTCTTTCACAGAAACTCACTACATCTGCACTTTTTTCAGGAACGTTTCTTTTCTGTGAACTTGAAAACCACTTCTCTGTGTTTATTGCTGGTTTTATGAATGTGCTTGGCTGTTAATCTGCCTGGTGGGTAGCAGTATTGAGGCCTTGATTTGCATCCTCAAAGATTATCCTGAAGTTCTACTAAATTTGTATTATTAGACTGGGGTCATTACTTCCTTGTTATCTTATATTGGCCTTGTGACCAGAAGCTGAAATAGCTTCCTAATGTAACCTTTTCATTGTAATAATCCAAGAGATTACATTTTTTTTCTCATTTATTTATGTACCACCATACCATGTCTTCTTGTCTCTTACTAACTTACTAGAGGCCCAGTGTATGGATTTGTGCACATTGAATGGGAATTAATTAGAAGGTGGCCAGCGGGGTGGGACTGGGAGAGACAGGCCAGACATGTCCTGGAGCCAACCTCCCATGGTCCTTCCACAGTCAGCTGCACCTAGGGTGGCACCGGGGCTCGAAGGGTGTCTGTAGAATGAGCGGGGTCCCTCCGGTAGGTAGGGTCCCTCAGCCTGGCCTGTGGGTATCAGGCCGAAACTGGCAGTCTGACATCCCCAAGGGGTCCCGGAGTGTGAGAGGGCACTCTGTAAAGTTGCTGTCACTTGGCAGCTCCTGCATTGAGCATCTGCCCCCTGATGGTCAGTGTGCGCCATAGCTACCGGTCAGAGCATCTGCCCCCTGGTGGTCATTGCATGTCATAGCTACCGGTCAGACGGTCAAATGGTTGATGGTCACTTAGGCTTTTACATATATATATATATAGATTATAAGGTATTTTTTTAAGTCATGAGTTTGAATTCATTGTTATATAGTTCAATAGTCCCATTAGCTAAAGTTTTGTGGCTAAGATTTATGTTGCCTTAATATAAGTAGAACATTCTGTAGCTTTAGTTTATTAAATAATGTTACATTTGTGTTTTGATTACAAAATTTTGCCCAATATATTTAGGTATTTGTCAATTAGAGCACATGAGGACTAAAATCAGGATTAACCCTTTGCACTCGCTTGCTTTTTTCATCAAGCTGCTACCGATGCTAACCATGTCGAGTCACACTCGACATCCGAGTGCAAAAGGTTAAAACTGCTTTTAGTTCTATCAAATGTTCTCACTTTTTACATAGGACAAATACATGGATTCCAAAAACAACAGAATATTACAGTTGTTGTCAATCTCCCCACCGCTTCAATTTTTTTGAGAAAAATATTAAATAGATTGTGTTACTATGGAGTGAATATGGCTCTTTCCTAAAAACAGAGCTTAGCAGGGTGGAGAAGACCTAGTACAAATGAGGAATGAAAAAAACCTTGGAATTTAATACTAACCATACACCTAACTTGTTGTAACCTCTGTGAGTTCCTGCTCATTTATTTATAAACTAGAGGCCCGGTGCATGAAAAATCATGCACTGGAGGGGGGTCCCTCAGCCTGGCCTGCCCCCTCTCACAGTCCAAGAGCCCTCAGGAGCAGGAGGCAACCCAGCAATCAGGGGAAGGCAATGCCCCATCACACCTCTGCTGCTGCCACTGCCGGCAGCGCAAGCCTTAGCTGGCCCTGGTTACCTGAGCCTTGGGTAGCCCTGGGCAGCTGGGCAGTCGCCATCTGAGGCTTGCCTGCATCTTGGGCTGGCCCTGGGCGGGTGGGGGGCTGGGGGGACTGGGGGACTATGGATGCAAGTGCACAGAGCAGCCACATGCCTACCGCCCTGGCGGGGCTAAGGGGACTGGGCGCCACCATCTTGTGGCTGTGGGCACTGCCATTTTTGAGGGTGTGGCAGTCAATTAGCATATACCCTCCTTATTGGCTGTGGGTGCTGCCATCTTTGAGGGGGGCAGTCAATTAGCATATTCCCTCCTTATCCGCTGTCTTTGGGGGGCAGTCAGTTAGCATGTTCCCTTCTTACTGGCCATCTTTGGGGGCAGTCAATTAGCATATTCCCTTATTGGCTGTGGGTGCCACTATCTTTGAGGGTGGGGCAGTCAATTAGCATATTCCCTCCTTATTGGCTGTGGGCGCTGCCATCTTTGAGGGCAGGGCAGTCAATTAGCATATTCCCTCTTTGTTGGCTGTGGGCCCCACCATATTTGTGATGTTGTGAGGGTCAGTTAGCATATTCCCTCTTTATTAGATAGGATACTTATCCACTTATAGTAATTGCTATTCTCCTCACATTGCTAAGCCTTTGGATGTAGCCAAAGCACTAAAGTTTGAAATTTTTAATTAAAAATTTATAAATTATAAATAACTGTACATGTATAGGGTAATGATATACAAACTAACCTAAATGAGAAGATTCTTGGAAAAAATAGATGAAGGAAAAACCAGACTTTTATTTTAGCAAGCCATTACAGAAAATCAGAACAGGAAGTTTTTATTTAAAGTCACTTAGATAAAATGGGAAAATGTAGACTGAATGAGAGTAACACTAAGTAGGTTCATAAACTGTTAAACATCAATATTCACAGATTTGTTGTTTTGGTTATTTTTTGATTAGTAGAAATAAGTCATGTCTGGGACATAATGGAGGTTCACTACATGCAGATAGAGGAAAAATGGTTGTCTAGGCATTGCAACTTTTAAGCTTTCTTGACTTTGTGCTGGAAAATTGTCATCTGACCTATTAAGGCAACACACTTTGAGAAAATGAAATTTCTCCAGATACAAGTGGCCAGGATGGTGAGGAATTTGGAAATCATTCCATATAAGCATAAGTGAGGTAACAGACTATTTAGTTTACAGAGGAATGCATGTATGAGGAGACTTAACAGATTGCCAGATTTTTAAAAGATTATTATAGACTAGAGACCTGGTACACGCAATTCGTGCACTCGGAGGGGGGGTCCCTCAGCCTGGATTGCCAGAGGGTGCAGGCCATGCCAAAGGACCCCACCGATGCATGAACGGGGCTGGGGAGGGACGCAGGAGGTTGGCCAGCCAGGGAGGGACCATGGGAAGGCTCCAGGGCATGTCTGTCCTGTCTCGCTCAGTCCTGATTGGCCAGACCCCAGCAGCAAGTCAGAGCATCTGCCCCCTGGTGGTCAGTGCACCTCATAGCAACTAGTCGACTGATCGACTCTCTGCCTCTGGTGGTTACTGCATGTCATAGTGAGCATTTGAGTGGCCTTAGCATATCATTAGCATATTACTCTTTGATTGGTTGAATGGCCTACCAGATGACTGGACACTTAGCATATTAGGCTTTTATTATATAGGACTAGAGGCCCAATGCATGAAACTGGTGCAAGAGTAGGCCTTCCTTCCCCTGGCTGTCAGCACTGGCTTCCCTCTGGCACTTGGGAACCAGGCTTCCCTCACAGCCCAGGCTTCATCCGGAAGGTCGTCTGGAAGGATTTCTGGTTAATTAGCATATTACACTGTTATTATTATAGATTATCTATATTTTATTACAAGTAGTTTCAAAAGCAATGTTGGTACAAACTTTGGAAATTATAGAATGGCAAGATTAGTATATATGAGGAAACAAGAACTTGGTAACATTAAAATTGTTTGAAAAATGAGATCCTCTTGCTGACAAGTGCTTTGCACTCTGTCACTGGTATTGTGGGAACACTTTGCACAGATTTAATTAACTCACCCTAATGCCTTGGCACGTGCCAGACCAAATGATTTTGTGGGTTATATACAGCCCTCAGGCTGGATGTTCCATATCCCTGCTAAAGCATGGGTCTTCTCCATTCCCCTCATCTAAATAGAACAAATGAGCAAAAATGAGAGCTGGAATGCTGATGGCTCTGAGAGCAAATGTATATAAACATGGCTATCTGCATATCAAGATTGGGGAAGCAATAAGGAGAGAGGTTCTTAACTTGAGATTTTCATTAAATTGGGACATTTGAGATGGGCTAACCTGTCTCCAGGTCATTAGCACCCTGACTTTCATCTGAAGCAGGCAGAAGTCCTCTCTCAAGCCCTGGTATAGGTTTGCAGGATTTTAACAAGATCAAGCAGGTCACAATCACTTATTACCGACTTTATGAGGCGGCAAGCTTTTTGTGTAAAGGTGGCCAAAGTAATGGAACTGAACATTTAACCCTTTGCACTCGCTTGCTTTTTTCTCGATTCCTTTATTCTACTCGGGATTTAATTTTTTCAAAAACCCAAGATTTTACGCGCGGCAGTAGAATAAAAAACTGGAGTTTCTTTTCATACAAACTTATTTATTTGGATATTTTTATATTTCAAATTATTGATACATTCAATAACCGTCACACTCGACATCCGAGTGCAAAAGGTTAAGGAGTTCAGATATCAGAGTTTTCAAATATATAAAATAGAATAGTTTTGTATGCATATTTAAAGAAATGAAAGGAGAAACATAAATCTGAACAACTAATGGAAGATCATCGGGAATGACCAGGAAGATCTGGAAAAAAACTAAATGGAACCTCTAAAAATGGAAAACATTGTTGAAATATGAGAATGAAGTACAAAAGCTAAGAAGATAAATCAAAGCTAAAGAGAGAGTTGGTAAACTGGAAAATATATGTAAGAATTATTCAGAAACCAATATAGAGAGAAAAGAAAATGAAAACACAAAAATATATAGATGTGTCCCTGGCTGGTGTTTCTCAGTGGTAAGAGTATAGGGTCTCAGATTCAGATTCGATTCAATTCCTGGTCAAGGGCACATACCTGGATTGCAAGTCTGATTCCGGGCCCTGTGTGCCTGGTTGGGCCTTGTACAAGAGGCAACTAATGGATCTCTCTCTCTCTCTCTCTCTCTCTCTCTCTCTCTCTCTCTCTCTCTCTCTTCCTCCTTCCCTCCCCCTATCTTTCTCCCTTCCACTCTCTCTGTAAATCAGTGGGGGGTAGGGGAGGAATTTCCTTGGGAGAGGAATAACAATAACAACAAAAATATCTAGATGTGGAATGTACATGTTCTCAGACTTCCCAAAGTGGGAGAGAATAAAGGAGAGTCACTACTTGAAAATATGTTGGCTGATCATTTGTAGATCAGGTCAGACACATGAATTTGAACATTCAAGTTGTACAAAATATCCCAAATAGGATAAACAAAATGTCAATGTGGCAGTATTTGTAAGAAAAAAATCTACTTTAGTTTCCTCTTTTTGGAGCATTTGGGTCTAAAACCTGGAGTTGGTTACATCAGCTAAGAGTGTGAGTCCTATTACCATAATTGTGGTGTAAGAAGATGGCTGAATTAATGACATACTGTACTGATGAAGAGGCGATCAGTACACATTTTGAATTAAAATCCAGTGTGAGAAATGAATGAGCTGATATGAGAGTGAAGGAAAAGATCAATTCAAAGTGACTTTTATTCCAGGTTTTATGTCCAGAATATAGGAATTGAGAGAAGTTGGGAAGTTGAGATGAAATAATTTTGGGGACAATAGGTTAGGTTTTAGATGTTAGGTTAGTGAAATTTGGGGGCATGGTGGCATATTGAAATAAAAAGTACATGAAAAGAATCTATTTTTATGAACATTACAAAAAATTTTGTCACAACCACAAAGTTCCGTTTTGTTATATATCCAGAGTTAAAAATATAAGGACACCTTAGTGTAGTATTTCAGCATGTTTTCTAATTTTGTGTATTATAATGGTATAATGAAAAGGGAACAATACAATATAAGTTCAGCTACTAAATTAACTGAAATCTCTGGAACTGAAATGTTCTTGTTAACATAAATTAACAATGGCAAGAGTATAGGAACTAAGGCTTGTAGAAATCTTTGGACTTGGACACATATGTTGGTTTCACTCCTAATTGTATGTTTCTAAAGCTATTGTACTGTGACCTACTCAGGTGACTAATTTAGCACTGGAATGCTTAACCATGATGAGAACATATTTTAACAGAGCCTCATGAAAAGATTTCAGGCAGGCAGAAAAGACCTAAAGCCTTTTACTTGCACAAGTAAAACAATAATTTGAAAGTCAGAGGTAACTGAATTACAGAAGAGTAATGGTGAACTACAGGTTAAATGTGAGTAAAAAATTGATTTCTTCAAAAGAGGAAAATATCTTAAATACCTTTAAAGTCATATATGATTTTTTTTGTTTATAATATTGCATTAAATAAGAATATATTAAGAAAAGGCTTAAAATGGTTGTATAGTAGGTCTCCATAGCCATACAAACAAAACAGATATGCAAATTAAATAGAATTGACATTTTAAAAATCTACAGAATTCACATTCATATCAGTCTCTGATGGATAATGACTTTTCACCAAGTGTAAATTGCTGTCAAAATGAGCCCTGACTGGTTTGGCTCAGTGGATAGAGCGTCAGCCTGAGACTGAAAGGTCCCAGGTTTGATTCCGGTCAAGGGCATGTGCCTTAGTTGTGGGCATATCCCCAGTGGGGGAGGGGGCGTGCAGGAGGCAACTGATCGATGTTTCTCTCTCATCAGTGTTTCTAACTCTTTATCCCTCTCCCTTCCTCTCTGTTAAAAAAATAAATAGAATATATTAAAAAAAAAATGAATGGCTACTGATTTCTGAAGCACAGGTTTTTTGAGTCTGACAACCTGGCTGTACTGGTTCTGTGGATTTCTGCTCCATTCTCAATTTGAACTACTGGGAAGCCATCATTGTGCTCCCAGCCCTGCCATTTGGCCTCTGCTTGGCTCACAGGCATCACTGTTAGGTCTGCCCCATTCCTTTCCCACCAAATTAGCCCTGGATGTTAAAGTTGTATCTCAGTGTCTTGCTAGTAAAACAGTAAGCACAGGTACAAACTCAGAAACTGAAATCACATGGCAGGCCTATAATAAAATGATCTAGAATATAGTTTTAGTAATTTTTAAGATCACTAAAATGAAGTGACATAATTTTCTTAGAAATAGCTGGGATTTCTGACAGTATGTCTTTTGACCTATTAGGACCCAAATTTTACATTGAGCTAATGGAATCAAATTAAGTAAACTGAGTAAAAAGCAAAACACATATGAGAAACTACCTTTCCATGTATGAGTGAAAATGGTAAAGTCAAATAGTACATATTTCTGTCTTTTTGAATGAAAATTGCATTTGCTATATTTGATTTATCCAAGGAAACAAGGAACTTTAGAGATGTTGGTGACAGGATTGTTAAATAAATCAACCTGTACATTCCAGAAAACAAATGTGTTGCATTTTTTGTGCCAGGAGAAACTGTAGGGGAGTAGGCTTTATCAATGACCTGTAATATCTATAATGAACATGCAGAACCTTTAAACATAACTGGCATTTTTTTCCTGAAGTCTGCAGTTGACATTGTTTTGATTTCTTATTTTTGATCTATTGAGTCTGTATTTCTAACCTTGTCCTGCCTCTGCCTGCCATCAGAGGTTTGCTTGAAGGTTGTTGAATGCCTATGTTGTAATTGTTGTTAAAAAGTACGTGGTTGTGGTCATACTTGATGTGGGCCACTTTCTTATATTCACTAGTATATCTGTAGCTTGACCTTGTAGATCAAGCCCAAGAGCAGTATAGGATTTTGAAACTTCTGGAGCATTAACCTTCCCACACACTCCATTGTTAAAATTCAGTTGATCTCTCTATTTGAGAATTGAATGAACTGGTATGTGGATAGAGGAACTTTAAAAAGTAATTATGTAGTCCTTTTCTTGAATTTGGCATTAGGTACGAGCCCTATGATTCTTCATACTAACATGAAAACTGTAGAAAGATGGCCAGATTTATATTCTTTTAGTATATTTTCAAATTTTATGTCAAATTTATCATTCCCTTTTATTTTCCTGTGCTGCTCTACTTACAAGCGTATCGTGTATTTGTGGAATGCCACAGTTAATAAGATCTCACACTCTGTGGTTAATTTTAGTGTTCATTGCCCATCTCTTGATGTGAAGATCACTTCATCACTGTCTCAGCATGCTCTGGCACACACAAAGACCACACACAGACAGCATCTCTTTATAAAGATGGTATTGCTTTAAAAATTAATGTATCAATTAGACATCAGCCAAGTGAAAAGTTATCTTTTTTTAGATCATGTTACTTAAAAACTCTTGTTAGCACAGATGAAAAAGTATAATGTCTTGATTTATGGGCCATTTTTTTTTTGTTTAAAAAAACTATAAAAATAATTGTTCAGTGGCTCACACAGAGGAACTGATCTGAATGAAACAGCTGTATCCTACTATGATAAAGTAATGAAGATTATACAGATAGATGCCTTGGAGATTCTCTAAAAGAGATGGAATTAAAAAGAGAAAAATCACTCAGTGTCATAATGCGGGACAACAGTTATTTTTAGATTTGTCCTTGTATTAAAATTCCAACAATCCCAGTTATACCATCATCTTATTGAAAGTAACATAGGGCTGTTGAGGGAGTAGATTTTTATATTTATACAATTAGGAATTATTTTTGAGAACAACATTAAAAGGATAGAAAATGAAATCTTTAAATTGTATCTTACTTTTTGATTTATTTCAGAGAGGAAGAGAGTAGGAGAGATAGAAACATCAATAATGAGAGAGAATCATTGTTCAGCTGCCTCCTGCAAACCCTCTGCTGGGGATGGAGCCCACAACTGGGGCATGTGCCTTGACTGGGAATTGAACTGTGACCTCCTGGTTCAACCACTGAGCCATGCTGGCCGGGCGAAATCTTTAATATTTTAGATTTAACTGAATTATTACCACATGCTGAGACAGTTTATTTTTTGTTTAAAGAACATTTTCAAATGTAAAACCTGGTTATTATGCTAACTGAAGGAGCACCTAAAGTAATACCATAATGAAGTCCTGGAAAGAGCACAGGCTATCGAGTTAGAATTATTTTCATTTCCTGGCAGCTCTGTGAGCACATCTGTTAACTTGGGCAAGTTACTTACTTTCCCTGAGCTTTGGTGTCTGCTCCTGTGACAATGGAAAGATACTCTACTTCCACCTCCTCCCAAGGTCATATTTTAGAAATAATTGAGGGAACATATGGTAAAGGGCCTACTACAATTCCTGGCGGTCTTTCATTAAACAAACTAGGTAGGTAAAGTCACTAAGTAACATGATGCTTATCTTAAAGTAGTTGAGCATGAAACATTTTTAGCCCCCATCCCCTGGTGTTTCTGAATCACCCCCTCGGACACTTCATTCCTTCCCTCCTTACCGGTTCCCTGGCATAACAGAAGCTTTTTGGATAATAAAAGTCCAAGTAATTACATTTTTGTTATTGTACTTTTGAAGTTATCCTTTATATTTAGTTAGGGTTTTATGTTTAAAAGGCCTTAAAGACAAGCACATTCAAATATGAGCACTATAGATGACTAAGTTCTATTTTGTACCTGTGATCCCACATGGTGTACTATGAATTTCCACTGAAAGCATTTGCAGATATGTAAAATGAATTCATATTTTTAGCCATTAGTATGCCTCTGGGAAGTTCATTTATTTCTTTTAAAAACAACCCTTAAAATAATTATGAAAAAGAGTATTCCAGCTTTTTCATCCCCAATGAATGATTCTAAAAATGTTTTTCATGTTGGGGTTGACATGATGAGATTTTGTTTGTTTGTTTGTTTGTTTGTTTCAGAACTGGGATGATACCTTTACTTTAGGAAGTCACTGACCCCGAAAGACCTCTTTCTCAGAATGAGGAAAAGGGATATGGAGAATTCTTTGCTGCTCTTTATTGCTTTGCTGCATTAGGAAAGTTTTCAATTCAGCCAAGGGAGCAAGAACCCATTAGTCAGGGGCCGCTGTCACTGGGAAGATTTGTGTTCTCCATTTTGGGGGATGTTTTAGAACTAAGGACCACATATCATTTGTAACCATCAGGACAGGGTGAGTTATCCTATAATTTGGGCTCATATATACTCCCTACTCATCCCAATACACACATACACACACAAACATTCTTAATAGCAGGTTAATGTGAAAGTAATGTTTCATGCTGAGGACAAGGTGGCCTGAAGATATTTCTATGGCAACAGAAAGGCCTCTTACAGATATCTGTCTTCTTAAGTTGATGCTGTTTATTAGAGAGGCTGCCTGTTCTACAGACTGTAATTATCATTAGGTGGAGAAAGGTTGTTGAACGTGGGTGGACTGCTTAGCTGCAGTTTTCTGACTGATTTGTTTAGCACAGCTTTGAAATAAATTTCAAAGGAATATTAAGAGCCTGAGATCATTGTGCTACTTGTCTCTGTAGGTGAAGCCCTAGCTAATTATAGGATGTTTGCTGAGTGCATATGAAGTTTTTGAGCAGACAGCATAAACAGCAACACAAAAAATACAATTAGAATGAGCGGTGTGTATTAAAATGATCTTAGTGTGTATGCATTTATGCTTTTTAGAGCAGTGGTCACCAACCAGTGGTCCACAGACCACTGGTGGTCCATGAGGTCCAAAAGGTTGGTTTAGAGAAGTCTATTATTTCTTTTATGGGAAAAGACCTCAGTCAAAACGGGCTTTGAATTAATCAAGTTGTCCTTAGTGTATTTTTCCAGGCCTAACAGTCTGAGATTCAGAATTTATCTTCTGTTTTTACAACTAAGACTCAGACTTCCAAGATTTTTCTTGGTTCTTGGCATAAAACTTAAAGCAGATGGGCCAACAAAAATTTCATTCTGATTAGGATGCGGTGTGGAGTGGTTTGTATGCCTGCATTTATAGTCATTAGCAGTACATCTACTAAACCGATGCGATGTTCTTACTAAGGAAAATGTATAGATCTTTGACTAATTTGGGCAGCACTCTTGAATTTTCTTCACTTTTTTTCAAAAATGAGATTTCAACCGCAGTGCTATAAACACCAATTGCTTACTGTGTATAATTAGTTTTCCTTAGAAGTTAGAAACTAGTAGTTTCAGAGTCATTAATCTGTGTACTTAGATTTTTCATGACTAATGATGTAGTTGCATAAGACCTTGTTTGGAAGCCATGTACTCATGCCGATAGGATGTAGAGCCCTGACTAAATGAATTTCATTGAAGTTTAAAATTCTGCAATAATGTGTTATATTAGAAAAACATATTAAGTTTAGGATGTGTTCTGTTGTATAGACACCGTTTTGGAGTCATTGTGATTAGCAATTAAAAAGACTTACTGAAAAGAGAGGTGGTTAGGAACAAAATCATTTTGTCTATTAAATATTATGCAATAGCTTAGATAAGTTTGTCTTTAACATGTGAGGCCTAATGAGGTGTCGACCCTTTGGCAAATCCGTGTCTCACTTGGACAGTTTCACACTTTCTTGTATGTGCTAAAGCCCTTTTGATGGTTAGGTCTCTAGTCAATTTCTCGAACAATCTGAACTTGGCAAAGTATAAACACAAAATGATTTTATGTGTTTTTCTGTCTACTAGGTTCTTACTTCTTAATGCCTTAATTGACATCTCAAATGTTTTCTATAGGTTATCAGTGACTTTGGTTATTTCAAGAGAAAAAGCTTTCATTTCACTTTCATACTTCAACCTCCTATCCTACTTTAAGCTCCTTTTTTGCAAATGGCTCACAGGAGGGAAATAAATTCTGGTGTTGTTTTTTTTGTTGTTGTTGTTGTGTCTTGTTTTTATTTTACTTTATTTTCTTATTTCCCACCTTGGCATGTGCTATGGGGGAGTGGAGAGGGGGACAGTGTTGGCCTCTGGGTCATTTTCTTCCCCTTTTTGTAATAGGTGGGAGTGGCAGGGAGGTGGGGAGATAAGGCTTTAATGAGAAACCTTCTGCAGTTTGATCTGGCTTCCACTAGTTCTTTGCTGCTGGTGGTCTCAGTAACCCATTGTTCTCCCTGGACGGGTGATGATCAGTTTTACTAGTATTCCACCTCCTCAGGAGACATAGTTGCCGTGCTCCCCATCAGCCTGCAATGGTGCAAGCCTCTAGTACCCTCTCTGGGCAGAGTGCTGGGGCTGGTGTCACCTGGGCAGCTCCCTTTTGTAGTACCAGCATGACCCCTTTTACCTACCACCTTCACTCTTGCCATCAGAAGCACATTTCTTGGCTTCTTTCTGCTGCAGTTGTCATGCATCACTGCTCAGCTTCCTTCTGAAATGTCCCTTAATTCATGGGACTCTCACATATTGTAATACCAAAAGGTGGGATGTAAGCTATACTCATGCCTCCACCTGTTCTTACCTGTTGGTCCCTATTTCTTTTCTCCCATCATTGGATAGGTAGGAGGATAATCAATCAGTGTATTGCCTAAATGCATGTTCGGCGAGGTTTGAGATATAAAATTTGATAGATTCTATTGTTCTTCACCCATATACCATTGGTTAAAGAAAACACCAAATCCCTGTCCTCTGCCTTCTCTGGCAACCCAGGCAGAGGACACATGACTCCATGATTCTCTCCTTTTTCTCTCTGGTCTTTTTCTTAAGGACTTAAGAAGTGGGCCAGACTTGGAAAGCCCCGAGTGAATTGTCTGACACTAGATATTTATGACTCTCTTTAAATAGGAAGTAGTTTCTCTCTCTTTGCCTTTAGTTTTTGGGTAGTGGAGAAATCAAGTACAATAGAATGCAGCCTGCAAGTATCATGTAATAAGGTTTTCTTTAAGAAAAAAAGGGAGAGGGAGAAGGGAGGGAAAAGAAAATATATATTGCTGTTCTTTGTATCTGTAAATTATTCACCTGATGATCACTCATACGCAGGTTAATTTACTCTCTGAACATGTTTTAGGAGTTTATTGTTTGTCAAGCACAGAGGATACAAAGGAAAGAAAGGTTTTTATTAAGAGGGGAAGAATGCAAGCCTCCTGGGGGAAGTGAAATCCAAGTAGATGGCCAGAGGAGAAGTAGGAGTTCGGCCGGTGGCAGGAGCCGGAGACAGGAGTGCTCTTGTTCTCTAGACAGCTGTCTTTACAAGGGCCCAGGTGAAGAGAGAACATGGGACCTCGAAGAACTGAAGGTCTAGAATATCCAGAACTCGTAGGGCAAGGCTATGATTGTAGAGAAATAAACAGAAACCAGTTCATGAGAAGGTTCTGAAAATTATCCTAAGAGAATTGGAGAACTAATGAAACATTTTAAGTAGGGGCATATTACTGTCTAATCCTCCCAGTAGATTCAGACATTTGAAAGAATTCAACAGCCATTCTCTATAAAAACAAAACAAAACATAGGACTTATTTAATATTGGCACGAGATTGGTGTTATAGAATGATTGTTGGTATGTTGAGAGATAATTAATTGAAGAAGGTGAGGAGAAAGCAGGGAGGTTAGTTAACAGCTACTGCAGTCATTCACATGGGATATGATGGTGGCCTAGGATAGGATAGTGTAGCTTTGTGTGAATCGAAATAGACAAATTAGAGAGCAGATTGGGGTGTGAAGTAGTCAGTATTTGAAAACCAGTGACACGTGGGGTGGGGGGTTGAAGGAGAGGAGAGGAAGGAATCAAGAATGAGGACAAATTTCTGTCCTAGGATGCCAGGTAATTTGATACTGGTCTACACTGGGCTAGAGAATACTGGAAGGAGGAAGACCGTATTAGAAAGAAGATGATGATAGATTTAGTTTTACATGAAGCACCTGAGGGACATAAATGTGAAGATGTCAAGTAGCATTTGAGCTATCAGGAGGTAACTGGCCATTCAAAGACAGATTGTGCTTGAAAAACTGAATACTTCACCAAAGCTCTTCCTCATTCAAAATAAGGATAAGGAAACACTGTTCTTCTTGACATATCGCAGGGTTTGGGTTAGTGAAGTCAACTTTCATTTGAGGTAGTTTCCTCCACCACCTACAAAGGATTTATTAAATATTTTAATGTGCTCTAAATTTGATATTCCTTCCTTCTACTATAACTCAGAAATTTTAAGGACATTTTTGCTGTAGGAAACAATTTAGAGCCCAAGTGTGAATGTACACAAATGAGGTTACCAAGTCAAAGATAGACATGCCAGATCTAAATGTAACCATTAGTTTTGCAGGCTTGTTGCCTTTAGAGACTAGATATGACATGATAAAAGCCTTTGCCCAGGACAAGAATGTTTTGTATTATGATCTTAGAATGTTTAACATGATAAAACATAGAAATTATAAAGTGAAAGTCTTCACCATTACAGATGTGCCAATCTGTTATTCTCTTGGAGGGACCAACCATTAGCCATTGTCTTATAGCAGGAGAAAATGTGAGTCCATCACTTAGGGTCCATTAATGTGGATTTAATGAATCTCCCTGAACAAAAAGAATTTTTAGATTGTAAGGCAATGAACAAAATGTGAAGAGAATCGCTAATGTGAAGAGAAGAGTGTCTAGATTTAGAAAAAAATTATTAGATGTTAAAATGCTTCAAGGAAAAAATGAATTAGATGGGGATGAAAACTCATATAAGATCTAGTTTATACTGCTCTAATGCTTTTTATATGAACTGCTCCTTCACAGATTAACCTGAATATACCACACTTTTACCGCCAGCTTTTAATAATGTCTCAGTCAAAGACTTGCAGGCTCCCGACTCTGGAGCAGAGTTCAGCAGTCATCCTCAGCATATTGCTTGGCACATAGTAGACTTTTAGAAAGTATTAATTTCCTTCCCACACATTTGCATTGCTTTTGAAAAAATATATTTCCCAGTATGGCAATTTGATTTCATCAGAAACTATTTCTCATCCAAAGACTTAAAATCAGTTCATTGGGGACTATTTGTTCAATATGACCTGCTCTGCAAGTTATAATGAACATAAAGGTAGCAGCATGTCTTGCCTTACAGCAAATCTTCTTCTTTTTTTTTTTTAAATCTTCACTGGAGGATATGTGTGTGTGTTTTAATTGATTTTAGAGAGAAAGGAAGGAAGAGAGATATATAGAGAAAAACATCAGTGTGAAAGAGAAACCTTGATCTGTTGCCTTCCTCCATGCCCTGACCAGAGGTCGAACCCACAACCTAGGTATATGCCCTGACTGGGAATCGAACCCATAACCTTTTGGTCCAACCAATTGAGCCACCCTGCCAGAAGCAAATAATTTTGATACTAACTTCCTTATGAATATTAGGTATGCTTGGGACACAATTCCTCAAAATCTCATTATCTGTTGTAGGCATTTTGTATTCTTCCCACTTATAGAATCCTATGGAAATTTACTTTTGACCTATTCATTATGATCAAACTTCTGATCTAGGGCAGCAAGACTTAATATCAAACTATCGTATTGTCCGCTTCCTACATTCCAGTTAGGGCAGTCTTTTATTGTTCAATGTCCTTCATTTATTCCTGGTATATCCCTAATATTCCCCCCATGTCCTAGGTACTACTAACCACTCTTTGAATCATGGCTAATAATTCATTCAGTAACCTTCCCTCCAATGTTAGCATTATTAACTAGCCACTATGAAGATACAAGGATGGCTGGCATAGATTAAAGCACTTACTTTTCTTTCCTAATATTTTAGGTCTTAAATATAATTTCATATGGGGAAATTTCCATTAGCTAAACTAAATGGACAAGAGACAAATCGTGATATGTGAAAAATATTACCTAGTTGGCAGACTGAGATCTTGGCTTAAGATGACTACACACTTTTTCATGCCTTTGGAAAATTTGCTTAACTCTTTGGGTGTTAGGTGATTTGATTTTTTTTTTTTTCACTGTATAATGAGAGCAAAAAATGTTCTAAGTTCTTTAGCAATTTCAGAACCTATAAAATAAATTCCTTTATGACACAGTAGATAGTTAGGCTTTAAGTAACCTCAGCCATCTAGAATCTGGAAACTGAATAATAACAAGGATTTAGCAGCAAAGAGGCAGTATTGTGTTATCCAGCAATGATGAAACTAGTGGAGAAACCACAGATACTGCTTAGACTATGATTGTGTTGTTCATAAACAGGGAAATAACCACAAAGAAAGAAATCCTGTGTTGGCTGGCTTTATTATAATGCCAAGACTTTTGGATATAAGCCAAAAAATGTAGGAAGACTAAGAGGAAAAGGAGACAGAAGAATGATGATGACTCTCAGAGGGAAGGCAAGGGTGGGTGGGTGGGAAGAGATTAACCAAAAAACTGATATACATATATGCATAACACATGGACACAGATAATAGGGTGATGAAGACCTGAGGGGGAAGGGGAACAATGAGGGGAAAAAAGGGGACATCTGTAATACTTTCAATCATAAAGATAATTTTTTTTTAAAAAAGGACATCCATTGTTAGATAAAGAAAACTATTACTCTCTAATCTTCTCAATAGATCTAACGTTTGATAGAATTCAACAGTCATTCTCTATGAAAATTCCAAAACATAGGACTTATTTAATATTGGAATAGGTTTGTCATCTAACCAATAGTTAACAGTATACGTAATGGGAAAAAAAAGGAGAATTTATGTTAAAATCAGAAGAAAATAAACAACCTGCTAGCACAATAATAATTATTGTTTTAGAAAATCAGTGTGTATATGGAACACAAAGAAAAATAGTAACACTAGATAAACATTTTATTATTTTGAGAAAGTCTAATTGAATGCCTCATATTAGAGAAATATGGGGTTAGAATTAAGTGACTTGCCTTTAGTAAAGGTGCTGAAGTAAATAGCATATCTGTGCTTCATTAATAAGTAAATTACATGTATAACGGCATTTATGGTGGCAAATTCGAATGAGCTAACCAAAAGATAAATTTTAAAAGAATGAAAAAGGAGAAGAGGAGGGAAGGTCAAGGGAGTCTCTAGGAGATCCCCATTGATTCCAAAGATCTTACTCTGCACACTCCTTATAGGGCATTCATTTCATTGTAAAGTATGGTGGCCTGTGTGTGTGTGTGTGTGTGTGTGTGTGTGTGTGTGGTGTAGACATCTGGAAGATGAAAAGTATTATAGATTTTTAGAAATTTAAGTGGTAATTAATCATTGCTGAAGTCTTCTTGTCTCTCTGCAGTATCCATTCTCTTACAAACTGTGCTTTCCAAATTCCCTTGCCCACTGACTTCTCAGGAAGTTCAGCCAATTGGAGGTTTTGGCAGACAACTGGAGAGGTTAAACCAGGGCTCTTTTCTCTATCTCTGTCTCCCCCTTCCCCTCCCCCTCCCGATTCCCATCTCCATCTCCACCTCCATATCTCTTACTTGGGCAGATATTTCTGCAGTGGGTGTGGTTTTTGTTCTCCAGCTCCTGAGGCAGCCCCTGCTGTGGTTCTGTCTCCCTTTAGATTGAGCCAGCTCTGGATTCTTATCATACCATTTTCACCCTTTGTCTTTCCAGTCCTAGGGATAAGAGTGGCTTTTTGCTTTTGCTAATCTGGGTTACTCCACTATGCACATTTTGCTTCTCAGCTCTGTTGTCACCCATATTAAATGTCCTGTTAACATACCCATAATGGCACCAGTATCTGATTGGAACATGATTTACAGAAACTATTGTGTTTTTCTTTATTTATGTTTAGAAATCTATATAGAACAATATCTGGCATATAGCAAACTCAATATTGTGATTGAATGCATTTTAAAATAATGAAGCTGCAGGAAAATTAACTGATCAAATTATTTTCAGGTACTCATTCAGCTAAAGCTAATGAAAGATCTGCACCATACACATAATTAAATTTGATCACATGGATTGTGTTTATTTAGTCATTAGAAAAGGGATTACAAGGTGCCTCTGTCTCTGACCCAGTGCTAATTGTAAGAGTAATGCAGAGGTGTGGGTCGTGGGTAGCAAGAGTGCCTTTTCAAATCAGATCTTAGGAAGTCAGCTTTGGGGCTGAGAAGGGGACAGCAAGAGAGAAAACAACTAGAGTCTTTTTTGTTGTTTTGTTTTATCTTTCAAAGCTCTCTCTTCTGAACACAGTGTATTATCTGAACACATTTACTTTGTCAGCAAAATGGTTGATTTCAATTATCTCTGGTTTTTTATTTTAACAAAAGCAGAGTATAAATTCAGTGCAGATAGTGGTCAAAAAGTAGTGGCTTCATCTCACTCACCTCCATCCACTCCAATGTAACTCAGGTAAATGGTGATAGTAACCTCACAGTGGCCTGTGCATATGTTAAGAATATGCAGCCATGGCCAGGTGACTCAGTCAGTTGTAATGTCCTCCTGGCACCAAAAGGTTGCTGATTGGATCCCCAGTTGGGGCGCATACTGAAGGCAACCCATCAATGTTTCTCTGTCACAGTCAATGTTTCTCTCTCTCTCTCTCTCTCTCTCTCTCTCTCTCTCTCTCTCTCTCTCTCATCAATAATCATATCCTTGGGTGAGGATAAAACAAAACAAAAAAATGTGCAGATTGCATCTTGCAGTGTGTACTGTTTTGCAACTTCTTTTTTTTTAATATCTTTTTTTTAAAGGGGGAGTGGGAGGGAGAGATATAAACATCAATGATGAGAGAGAATCATTGACTGGCTATCTCCTGCACGCCCCCTACTGCGGGTTGAGCCAGCAACCCAGGCATGTGCCTGACCTGGAATCAAACTGTGACCTTCTGGTTCAGAGGTCTATGCTCAACCACTGAGCCTCACCAGCTGGGCACTTTATTTATTTATTTTTTTACTAAAGAGAAAAATTCAGACTTTTCTCACTAGCAATCCACAATGCTATGCCATTCATTTTAATAGCTGCATAGTACTCTGTTGTATGGCTATAGCCTGGTTTATTTGTCAGATTTCTTACTGATGGGCATTGGTTTTTGGCAATGGCTTCTATCCTAGCAGATGGCAACTTTAAATAAAATAAGAAAAGTTTGACTGTTTTGTGTGTTTTTTTGACATAGTTTTATAATGTTTCTATTTAATAAAAATATCTGCTAGAGCAGATAAAAACCATAGTGGCTATGAAATTTCTATAGCTTTCAAATACACCTGAATTTATATGTGGGCATTTGATTCTGGCATCTTTTAAAATCTTCACCAAAAGCCAAAATCAGTTTCATTACTGGAGAACAGGAATACTGTTATTCTACCACTGTAAGGAGTTTGAGTTCATCCTAAGAAGTAAGATCACTATTGCCTAATAGTTTTATTCTCTTTGCCTTCCATTTTTGTCTCATTATTTTTAGGGGTTATGCCATAATAACATTTAGATTATAAAATAGTTCAGAAGAGATTTCTGATGAAGAATAACTTATAGATTTTCAAATAAGGCTTTATCAAATATCCAATCCAAAGTGTTTGAATTCATAAGTTAATACCATTAAAACAACAAACTGGGCCATAAGATAAATTCTTGCCACAGAATTGCTTCTTGTAGTAAAGCAGAAATAACACATTGTGAACAAATGCTTTTGAGAAATGGACCAGACATAGCATTAATGAAGAAATTGTGTTCTAGAAGGTTGGTGACTACATGGAAAATTATTACTTTGGCTTTTGATTTAATATTTTAATTCAATAAGCCAATATTTTGACTTTTTGTTGGAAGATAATCATATTACATTGTTTAGGAGTTTGTACATGATTACTCTGCCTTACTAATAAGAAAGAGATAAATGATCCAAAAACGCAAGCAGCAAGAGAAACTTTTTTAGAAACAAATGTTGTAGAAAAGTGTAGCGTTTACTAATTTCTGTCTTCCTCATCATCTGCATGTGTAACAGCAGCTACATTTTTAGAAGAAGACAAAAGTTGATGTATATAAATAGGCCCTACTCAGGAAAAGACTATATTATCTTCTTTTTGGTTAAGAAGGTAAGGAAATGCATAATTATTTTAGAAATGTTTTCTTCTAAAACCAGCTTTGATTATAATTATTTTTAAAGTGTACTTATCTAGAACTCATCACTGCTCATGATTCTGGAAAACTGTATTTCTGGCCCTTCATTTCCATTTTAAGTTTCATTTTTGAGGTAGAATTAATTCAGTTACTGCATATTTTCATATTAAAAAGTATTGAAGAATTGACCTTTATTTGTCCCAACTTTAATGTATTCAGCTCTTCAGAGGAGAGGAGATGGTTCTTATTCTAGGTCATTCTACACAAGAGGGATTTTTATCCTTATATAGCAAAAGTATGAGAGGCAATCTACATTTTCTGAAATATATGAAAATATATTTTAAGTAACATTTGATTTTTAATATAAAAATGTAAATCTTTCAACCAAAGTTTATTCTTGTGATCTTTCCTAACTTACTTATACCCGTGAAAATGTATTTGAATATATGTATGCTGCATATCTCTTAAAAAACTAGAATGCCCTAGCTAGCATAATGTTTTCTCCTTTCAGCTTTCTACTGGAAATATTTTTGTTTTTGTTCTTTTACTTCTTTTCCTCATTAATGTGAAGAAAAGTGTTGGAATAGCCTAGGAAAGTGCATTGTATATTTTGGATAAAAAGTTGGAATGCAGATTCCTTGAACTGTTGGCAAGTGTTTTAAGCACTTTAAAAAAGATATGTATTTTTTTGTTTATTTTCATCTTCAGCATTTACATTGTCTTTAAAAATGTGAAGTAACTAGTTTCCTTGGAATTCCTTCTTTAGGACAGACCATTAGGTTGTACTTTGTTAAAATCTATAAAAGTTATTGTCCATTAATTTATTAAAGCTTTCAGTAGAAAATTAAAATTAAAAATTAAAATCATTAGATTGTACATGGTTAAAATCTATTAAAGTAAGTGTCCATTAATTTTTAAAGCTTTCATTAGAAAATGAAAACCTTTCCATCCCATTGTCTAAAATGAAACTAGAACAACTCCACTTAAAAGCATGCAAAATGATTTTTAAAAAATATTATTTATTGATTTTTAGAGAGAGAGAGGAAGGAAAAGAGAGAGAGAAAAAAACAAGTGTCGTTCTACTTATTTATGCATTAACTGTTTGATTCTTGTATGTGCTATGACTGGGACTGGAACCCCTTAACCTTGGTATATCAGGAAAGTGGTCCAATCAACTAAGCTACTCAGCTAGGACCTGTATAGCGATTTTAAAAAATAACTCTTAATGGGATTAAAAGGGTTAATTTTCCTGATAACAAATGAATTTTCCCCTATTTTTATGGAAAGAGTATTTAGGGTTACTAGTCAGAAAATTTAAGTAAACACATAGAAAGTTTATAATGTTTATTTATTATTGGTTAGTAGGCAGTGGCATTTTTGGTGATAATTTTTGAATTACAGCCCAATGTAAGGCTTGTAAAGTCTCTGACCCTTGACACTCATGAGGCAGGAGGTAAAGAATACAGTTTAGTGAGTGGAAATGAGTCAAATAAAATTTGTCATTATTTACCTGATAATAAACTACAAATAAGACTAGATACTATCTTATTGGTACATTTAAAGAAAAAGTCCTTCTGTGTTCTCTGCTTCGGATATGTTTCAGGTCAATATATGTCTGATAAATCAACTTATTATATCATAATTATATTCTTAATTTAGTTCCAGAAACCATTACTAAGAGGAAATCTTATAAAAAGTATACCTAGAGATTCACTGTTTAATTACTTCTTTACTTTTCTATTTGAAAAATATGCAAAACCTATTTTATATTAGAAAGATTCCCTCACAATGTGCTGTTTGAAAAAGTGATTATATTTATAATTCCTTATATCTTGCAATAGTCTAAACAAAAGTAGGAACAGTGACATTTTGATTAAATATTTTAAAAAATTATTTTGTTCTTGATCCAACTTTTCTAGATTTTTTTTTTTTTACTGTTTTAACTCTATGTTTAACACTATCCTTGCTGATACTTTTTAAATGTATAAAATGCCTCAGAAACTTAATGATACTCTTGGGTTCTCCTAGATGAAAGAAAGTCCTTTAAAACTTAAATTTTAAATGTGTGTTTATATTTTTAACAAGAAAATAACAAGTTTATTAACATGTACACATTATCATTCATGGGAAAAATGAGTAAACCACTTGATTTTTAAATTTAAACCATACATCTGTCATTGACTTTTCTAAAGATATGCTTAGCATATCAACTACTAAAATCATAGTGCTTGGGTATTGAGAAAAACACATAATAATTGTTTGGATTCTAAGTTTATATGGTAGGAAGTGAAAAGAAAGTTAACCTCAGATTTCTAGTTTCTTGATGTGTGTAATGAACATAATGATTCCCACATTGTAGACATTAAAAGGTATTTATTGCCTGTGCACCTACTCGGATGTTCAAAGACATTACTATCAGTGCTCCTTTGTGTAATTTGAACTTTAGACTCCTAATGCCATAAGTCACTGTAAAAGAAATAGATAGACAAATAAAGTGGAAATTCGCCTAACATATGTATCTGTGTGTGTACACACACATATAAACAAAATATATATACACATATATAAACATCCTATCTAATAAAAGGGAAATATGCAAATTGACCATACCTCCGATACGCCCACCAGCCAATCGGAGCGAGTATGCAAATTAACCCAACAAAGATGGCAGCGGCCACGGAGCTGGAGTGAGCAGGAGGCTTGGGTTGCCCCCAGCAATGGAGGAAGCCAAGCTTCCTGCCTGCCCTGGCTGGCCCTGGCCTCTGCTCAAGGCTACAAAGTTTTAATTATAGAAGATAAATAAATCCCAGATACCTGCTTCCAGCCGGCCCTAGCCTCCACTCAAGGCTACAAAGTTTCAATTATAGAAAATAAATACATCCCAGATACTTGCTTCCAGCTGGCCCTGGCCTCCACTCAAGGAGGTGCTGAAAAAGAATAAAAGGAGGGTCTGGGAGCTTGGGTCGCCGGGGCGTGTGGCCAGCCTACAAACAGCCATCAGCCCCTCACCCAGGCTGGCCATGCCCCCCCAGCGGGAACCCTCACCCCATGGGGGCATGACCAGCCTGCAAACCACCACAGGCCCCTCACCCAGGCTGCCCCACACCCCAAGGGAACCACCACCCTGATCCGGGACACCCTTCAGGGCAAACCTGCCCGCCCCCACCCATGCACCAGGCCTCTATCTATACTAATAAATGGGTAATATGCTAATTAGACTGGGAGATCTTCCAGGAGACCTTCCGGACGTACTTCTGGACAAAGCCATGGTGGCCAGGCCGAGGTAGAGGTGGTTAGAGGCCAAGAGGGGAAGGCAGTTGTGGGTGATCAGGCCAGGATGGGACAGCAGTTGTGGGTGATCAGGCTGGTGGGGGGTAGGGCCGTTGGGGGTAAGCAGACCAGCAGGGGGGCCAGTTGGGGGTGAGCAGGCCATCAGTGGGGGTCAGTTGGAGGTGATCAGGACAGCGAGGTGGGGCAGTTTGGAGTGAGCAAGCCAGCAGGGAGGCAATTGGGGGGCAAGCAGGCCAGTGGGAAGGGAGAGTGAGAGTGAGCAGGCCAGCAGGGGGTCAGTTGAGGGTGAGCAGGCTGGCACGGGGGGCAGTTGGGGGTGAGCACACTGGCATGGGGGGACAGTTAGGGGTGATCAGGCTGGCAAGGGGGCATTTGGGGGCAAGCAGGCCAGTGGCGGAGGGCAGTTGGGGGTGAGCAGGCCAGCAGGCAGAGTGATTAGGGGCAATCAGGCAGACAGGCAGGCAGATGAGCAGTTAGGAGCCAGCAGTCCTGGATTGCGAGAGGGATGTCTGACTGCCGGTTTAGGCCCGATCCCTGTAAACTGGCAGTAGGACATTCTTCGAGGGAGAGGGTGCAGGCCGGGCTGATAAACACGCCCCCCCCCCCCCGTGCATGAATTTCATGCACCAGGCCACTAGTATAAATGTATACGTATATACACATACATATAAATATATGTATGGGGAAAAAATAAATAAATAAATAAATAAATAAATAAATAAATAAATATATGTATGGGGTATTCCCCCAAATTTCTATAAACACTTTGAATAATTATTAAATAAGTGCTTATTAAAATACATTTTATTTTTAAAATAGAGCTATCAGCTGTTGAAGCATATATACATTTTGGGGACACCCTGCATATACACATATAATATGTTACTTCAGCCTATCTCGTGGCATTCTGTGCTCTACCTAACCCGCTGAATTCCTTCTAAAACTAGGCTACAGGTACATACACTTTAATTTGGCTTTCATCAGAAATGATAATGAAAGAAGACTGATTATATGAAAAGATTTTGGCAAGTCTAAATAAGTCAGTCTGGATCTGAAATAATCTACAAAAGATTACATAATCATTGTGGTTACTGTCCTGCAGGAGATTTAGCTGAACACAATTCTAGAATTTTTAGTGGTTTTTCTGTTGTGGACCATATTTTCTAAGTGCCTTTCCCATAGGCAGGGGAGCCTCCATAGTTAAGCTTTTTGAAGATAAAGGAAGAGTGCAAGGCATGGCAAACAGCAATGAATCAAGTTTTTAGTCCTCCCAAGTCCCCTAAAATCTGATGACATTTTTTAAATGACATTTCATTCTTATAAGAAAGGTTTGCAAAGCATCAAAACATATATTTTCTGTTGAGTGGTTCTTTCTTTACAGTTCCAACAGGATATGTACATATCTCATTTCTATTCTTTTTTGGGGGAGAGGGGTAATAAGTACCATATTGCTTTTAAGAAATTGGAATAATAACCTTCTCTTTTTAACTAACACACATGAAAGGTGAAGAAAATCTATTCTTCTTCTGATAAAAGTTTCAGTGAAACAAGGAATGATAGAATTATGCATGCTGAGGGTTGTCTTTAGTTCTTTCAATAGCACAAGATCTGATTTCCCCACCAAAAGCCTTCATGGTTGAAAAAACAGTCTTACTATTACAATAAAAATATTAAGAGGTAATCTAAAGTTAGTTTAGTCTAAATCATTTTATCTAAAAATTAATTTCTTATTATATATTTAAACATGATCAATAATCAGTGTTTCTTTTGTATACTAATAAAAGGGTAATATGCCAATTAGACTGGGTCGACCGGACATCTTCTAGACGTCTGGCTTCCTTCCAGACAAAGCCATAGTTGTGGGGGCCAAGGCAGAGGCAGTTAGGGGTGATCAGGCCGGCAGGAGAGGGCAGTTGGAGGCGAGATCAGGCCTGCAGGGGAGGGCAGTTGGGGTTGAGATCAGGCCGGCAGGGGAGGGCAGTTGGGATTGAGATCAGGCCAGCAGGGAAGGGCAGTTGGGGGCGAGATCAGGCCTGCAGGGGAGGACAGTTAGGGCCGAGATCAGGCCTGCAGGGGAGGGCAGTTGGGGGCAAGATCAGGCTGGCAGGGAAGGACAGTTAGGGGCAATCAGGCCTGCAGGCAGAGGGGTTAGGGGCAATCAGGCAGGCAGGCAGAGGGGTTAGGGGCAATCAGGCAGGCAGGCAGAGGGATTAGGAGCCAGTCATCCCGGATTGTGAGATGTTTGACTGCAGTTTAGGCCCAATCCCACAGGAAGAGTGAAAGGCATGGCAAACAGCAATGAACCTAAACTGGCAGTTGGACATCTCCCAAGGGGTCCTAGATTGGAGAGGGTGCAGGCCGGGCTGAGGAACCCCCCTCCATGCATGAATTTCATACACCGGGCCTCTAGTATTATAAATAAACCATTTACAAAAGTCTGTCATTATTGTGCATCTAGTTCACTTCTTATGCAATCCTTTATTTTCGTTTGCCTGAGAATGCTATTTCAAAATTTATTTTTTAATGGTAATAAAACTTGGTTAACCTCAGTTAAGTGTTTGGCACTTAAAAAGCTTTTACAGGTCATTTAGATTAATAGATGAATAGGAATTTTTTTTAAGAAATGATTTGATCAAAAGGAACCTTTTTTGAAAATAAAGCTACCTTTTATTAGCTTTGCTATGTTTAATTTCTCACATTATTTATAGTGTTTATGTATGTCTTTAGTCAGTATATCAATATTAGACTATCTAGATTAAAATGAACAGTTATACTTTCTAAAGTATAACCAATTCGATTTTTGAAGATATTTGTGTTTCTGATGGTGATTAACTGTGTGTGTGTGTGATCAGAGCTAGTGAGTGGTTTTGATCTGACTATATACACTAAGAAACATTTTAATTTGTCCTTTATTTTTTTAAATCATGTTGACATTTTTAAATACCCAGTAGACTTGTTTCTCTCACATTTTTTGTTTCTCTGATATGTATTTCTTGTAATATGGCTATTGCCCTTATACAAAAAGATCCTTTGCTGCCTGTCATATTACTACTACAAATTTTGTCATTTGCTTAGTACTGAACAGATTTTCCATCACTGAGCACAAGTATTATGCAAAGTTAAAGGATGTCCTAAAGGTAATTGAAGAATACCAGAAAGATTCTATGCACTCTGCACCCGTGTATAAAACTCTATTGACAACTCTACTTAACTATCTAGTAAGGATGGCAAACCTCACATATCTAAAATATCAGTGGCATATTGTGGGTAAATGGTTAGAATTTAAAGATTTTCATCTTTGTAGCACTTCCGTAGATTGCTACCTGGTGACCTTTGTCCCTTTTTGGAACCCGCCTTTGTAATGTCCCAGTAAAACCTCTACCACCCACCCTCCATCTGAAGAGTTGGTTTCCTGGTGTGCCTTTCTTATCTCAGTAGGTAGCATCAGCCTTCTTTGAGTTTCTCAAGAAAGTCTTGGGCATTGTCTTTGATGCCCTTCATTCCTTTACCCTCTACAGCAAACTCATAACTTCCAAATATGCCTTTTATCTGAATTCTTCTCCACCTCCCTATGTGTTCACACAAGCTGCACTAATAGCCTCCTGACATGTTACTCTGATGTCCGTTCTCACCCCCTTCAGCCCATTCTCCACACAGCAGGTTTCTTTCCCAAACTGAAAACATTTCAGCATCTTTCCATTTCCCTAAGAATAAAAGGTGCTTTTTGTTTGTAACTTAAGTGCCTTACTTGTTTCCCTCTTTAAACTTCTCTTTTCCTTTCTGCACAGCTTGCTCCTCCTCCTTTTATGTCCCGTCTTGGTTCAAATGATCACTGTCAGTCAACCCTTCTATTACCACCTATTTAAAAATACAGTTGCTTCATTGGGTGAAGAGTTGCAGCAGATGAGTGGTGATGAGAGCAGTCATGGATGCAAATCAAGTTTAGAGCCTTCTGTAATAGTCTAGACTAGGTGGTGGTGATTTAGCGGTAGGTTTGTGATATTAGAGATAAAGTATGTAAACCAATTTGTGATGTATTCGGAGGTTTAGTTAAATGTTCTCACTTATGGATTGGATTTGGGGTCCAATGAGAGAGGAATCAAGAATAACTCCCTTAGTTTTTTTCTGGAGCCACTAAGCAGATGTTGATGCCATCATGACATGAAGAAAACTCAGAGGAGATGGCTTTTTGCAGAAGAGAGTGTTGCCGTTCCTTTGTTACATTTAGATACTAAGTGAAGATTTCAAATGCGCCCTTGGTGATGGGAATCTGTACTGGGGATGGAGGTTTTCTTAGAGATTGACATATGAGATTTCCAAAATAAATGTAAATAAGATACAGGACTAGGCCCCCAGGCATTTCAATACCGAGAGTTTGAGCACTCTAAGTAGAGTCAGCAGAGAAGACTAAGATATAGGCAGAAAACCAGGAAAGTGTGGTACCCCAGAAATCAAAAGAAACCAGTACTTAATGAAGCAATTTCAGCAAGGTTGAATGTTACAGAAACATCAAAAAAGGTGAAAATAAAGAGGTCAATAATGGATTGGCAGCAAGGAGAATATCAGTGATCTTGATAAGAGATTTCTCAGTGGCCAATATTTTGGCCATAATCCCATGTAGCTATTTAAGTTTAAATCTATATTAATTTAAATTATAAAATAAAAAATATTTTAGTCACTCCAGTCATATTGCATATGTATAATAGTCTCATCAGGCTGTGGCTACCGTATTGGTGCAAATATTGAACATTACTAACATCACAGAGTGTTTTTTGGCTAGAGTTGTTCCAGAAGGCAAGTGTAGCTCCAAGTGGCCACATCCTCTCTTGGCCTGACAGACTTCTCTCCCTTTGGGGAGGGGTGTGGCCAGATGAAAACCAGAGCAGAACTCTCTCAGACACTGGGTCACAGGCCCCTGATCTAAAGGGGATACTGCCTGGCAGAGTAGTGAAGATGAAAGCATTGGTGTGTTCCAGAAGAATTGAGGATGTGGACACTCTGGTTTTGAAGACAATGAAAGATCTTTTCTTTTATTGACTACTAGAGGCCCGATGCACAAAATTCATGCACGGGGTGAGGGGGAGTCCCTCAAGCCCAGCCTGCACCCTCTCCAATCCAGGACCCCTCGGGGGATGTCCGACTGCTGGTTTAGGCCCAGTCCATGTGGGGATCAGGCCTAAACTGGCAGTCAGACATCCCTCTCACAATCTGAGACCACTGGCTCCCAACCGCTCGCTTGCCTGCCTGCCTGCCTGATCGCCCCCGAACTGCTCCCGCCTGCCAGCCTGATCTCCCCTGAACTGCTCCGCCCTGCTAGCCTGACCGCCCCTGAACTCCCGACTGCCAGCTTGATCACCCCTAACCGCCTCTGCCTTGGCCCCTGCCACTGTGGCTTTGTCTGGAAGGACATGCAGAAGATGTCCGGAAGATGTCTGGTCTAATTAGCATATTACCCTTTTATTAGTATAGATAAGTATTAAATTGTTTTGTGCAGTGACATATATGGGAGGTCAAGGACACTGGTGGAAGTGATTATAAGGGTATGTGTTGTCTGGGAAAATTTTATGCAGTAGGCATAGTTATGAAAGACTGAAGATAAATAGGATTCAATCCACAAGAGTGTATTGGCATACCCTTCAGCCAGGGGCAGGGGGGAAATGGATATGGTTGTGTTTTATACATATCAGCACATTTAATCCTCAGCACAACTTTAGAAGAGTAGTTACTATTAAAATCTTTATTTTCCAGATGAAAAAAAAAAAAGAGTTCTGTTCTTTTGAGGAAGGAGATTGATGGGTAAACTGAGATTTTATTCTGTAGACCTTTAGAAATCAAGTAGGGGAGCTAATGTTTAACATAGGACTCCCAAAAGACTTTGTTGTTGTTGTTTTTTAAATGGTATTAATTTAGGTCAAGGTTATGCTCTGAAGAGGCATGCTTTGCCCAGTAGCTTTCATCTGTAATTAACTTGGTTGCCACTCTATTTCAGCAGTTATTTAAGTGTAGAACAGGAATGTGGTTTATCTCACACACAGTGTAGAACAGGAATGTGGTTTATCTTACACATTTTCATATAGCACATACCCTGAACTTAACTTTCCTAACAAAAAATAATGCTTTGTTAAGATATGAGTTAATCAACTATCTATTAGAGGCAAATGTCCTACCTGTTGTTACATTGTGCCTTCTAATTGAATTTACTAGGTGCATGCCTATTTTCACACCACAAGGGTTATAAACTCCTGTGGTAAAGATGGGTGTATATTTTCTTTTCCCTGGAGTGCCCTACCCACAGCTTTGCAAATAATTAGATGTTAAATAGATTGCAGGTTATATTGAATTACATTAACTACTGTGTTACTGCAGCTGAATCAGTTTCAGGCCAGCAGTATCTCTGTCTGCTTTCCTGTTGTGCATGATCTTATGATGCCCTTCCCTGTCACATCTCTCCAATTTACAAGATTAAAAATAAATTCTAACTATACTACGATGTAGTCTTCCCAAATGAATGTCATTCTGTTTATGTAAGGCAAGTTGCCACTTTGGCAAGGACATTTAAATTTCTCTTTCTTCTAGAGTATTGTGCCACACTTGCAAGTCCTCTATAATAGGCATTGGTGCTTAGCCTTTTTCATCAATGAGAGGCTTTTGAGACTGATGGGATCACTCATTTTTCCTCATGCAAATAACTTCTGGTTTTAATGAATTTACTGCTTTCTCAATAAGCTTATAAAAAGATGTGTAATAAAGCATAATCTTTTACTTTATTTAATGGTTAATGACAAGCTTCAGAATCTGTAGAGAAGAGCAGGTAATATAATGTTGATGTTAGCCATGGTAATTATTAGGAAAAGGTATGCTTAATTTAGCAGTTATTCTTAAGAGAGAGAAGAAGAAGGAAGAGAGAAAGGGAGAGAAACATGGATTCTTTGTTTCACTTATTTTATGTAATCATTGGTTGATTGCTGTATGTGTCCTGACTAGGGATTGAACCTGCAATCTTGGTGTATGGGGACAGTGTTCTAACTAACTAAGCTATTAGGCCAGGGCAAGAGAACAGGAGTTTTTAAACCTCAGGGTTTGTCTGCAGGGGTCAGTATTTCTAATACCTGTGATGGATGTGAAGGTGGTAGAATCAGAAAAAGCCAACCAGGTAAAGGACAAGGAGAGCTAAGAAGCTGATGTCATTACCTATATTTATAAAAGGCTAATATGCTAAGTGTCCCTCTGACCATCTGACCAGTCGCTATGACACACACTGACCACCAGAGGGCAGATGCCCAACGCAGGAACTGCCATGACGTGCACTGGCCATTTACAAAGAAATGGCACCGCAGACCTGGCACCGACAAAGCAACACATGGCTTCCCCCAAGTGGGACATAGGCCCACCACCATCCTGGAACTACACGCCACCAAATCACAGCCAACGCTGCCAAGACCCCATGGTGCAAAATGCGACCCACAGCCCAGCTCAGTCTTGAAACAGTTGCTGTGGGTGCCGGGTAATGACGTCAGTGACTAGCCTCCTTGCAGTTTCTTCAGCCCAGGAACATGACTTGCTTTATAGCCAGGTGCAAACCTTCACACTTTAAGCAAATGGCTGTGAAGCATTTTCCTGTGCCTCATCTCATTTGGTCCTCATAGAAGTCCTGGAGTAGCTAGATAGGAGATTCAGTAGAATCCTATTTTCTTTTCATTAGCTGGAAACATGGAGATTTAGAAAGTTTAGAAACTTAACCCAACTGAAAAGAAGAAATGGTGGACCATAAAAATGACTTCAGGTTTTCTCACTGCACAGAATATAGTCAAACACCGCTGTAGTTAAATATTTTACCCTTTGTTCTCCCTGCGTGACCTACAATAATAATCTGCTTTGTGTTGATATTTACTGTTGTGTTGCTGACAATTACCTGAAAGAGAAGTTGGGGTGCCTCAATGGGCTGGAAAAAGTTTAGCTAAATCAGAAAGCAGGTCTAATTAAGCAAGTTTATTCTATATCTATAAAAGGCTAAGTTGATTTGTGCATGCACGATACATATAAAGCTCTCACTGGCACCAATCGCACATGTGTGTTTCGATCCGTCACTGTCAATCATGAATTTGGTTGACACTTTTATTATAGAGAAAGGGTGAATAGCGATATTAAAATATTTCTTCTAATTAATTTCCTTTCAATGTGCAAGAATTCGTGCACTGGGCCACTAGTCAAACATAATAACAGCACTTTGTCCTTTGAATGTAGTGAAGTCGAGGTTAAGTGAGCCAACAAGATATTCCACAAGCTACTAGTTTTGAGTTTCTGTGCACTTTTGAGACAAAGCCACAAATCAAGCTGTTTATTTCAAGTTGTACTGATATAAAAGATCTGTTTACCTGACTTTATTTTATAATAAATTTTATTACTGACATATTGATAACATAATGCCACATTAGTGTTAGTAGATGTAGATTTAATTTCACTCTTCATTAGCACTAGGAGTGAAAATGAAAGAAGAAAATTCATGATCTTGTGCTAGGACTAGGACTAGATTTCTAAAGTTATTAGTCAATTTGGAACCGGAAAGCCAGTATAGAGCATTGTTTTAAGTTTGTAAGTATACATTAGGCCTTGTAATCAGTGGGTACTTTTTAGCTCTGTCTATAAACAGCATAGGTAAACAACACAGTTTGCTTTTTAAAATGCTTTATAATAATTTACAAATCACTTTCATATCTGAGTTATGAAATGGCATATTTTTCTCTAATTTACCTTTAATTTCCAAAACTGTGTACCCTTCATTTCTGTTAAATTTCACTTGAAAATAACTTCTGAAATTTGACTTTTGTTATCTCTAGAGAGCATGTTCAGGAATTAATTATTGTAAATAGGTACATAAAACAGCTCTAATTTGTTTTAACATTTTAAGGTATCAGGCTTGTTTAAAATTGGGTGATGTTTTACTTTTTAACATAATAATATAACATCTGTATGCTAACATCAAGTCTATTCTTTTTAAAGGCTTTTAAATATATATATATATTTTTCTTTCAACGGGTCAAGGTATAGTTTTCCATAGCAGTTCAGTGAATTGTACTAAATTTCCAATTCAAGAGAAAAAACACCCATTTAGAACACAGCCAAGAATCTGGAATGTAGAGAAAGTATCTTTGGAAGAGCAACCCTGTTCATGCACCTGTGAAAGAAAAATCCCATAGGTCCTTAAGAGCCTATTTATTCTAATTTTAGACACCAGTTTTGCCACATTGTGTTCTGTGTTCCAGCTCTAAAAGTAGTTTTGAAGCTGCAAACTAGGAAGGGAATGGGTGAGTCACGGCTAGAGGCATCTGGAAGCAGCTGGAACTGACAGAGGAAACCTCATCACAGGTTGGAAGCAATTTCTCATAAGGACCAAAGACCCTACAGATACATTTTATGGGAATAATCTTTTATAAACTTTTCCCCTAAACTTATGGCATGTGAACAATTTACCATGCTGACTTGTAGTATGAGGCAATGAACTAAATTTGAATTTCCTTGTGACTCATTTAAGTCTTTCTCAGTCTGCTTCTGATGCCAACTACGTAGGTTGACAAGTTTAATATGTGTTCATTTGGAGAAGAAATGCAAAGTGCACAAAAACGTTTCCTGTTCGTAACGATCTCATATTTAATTGGAGTGGCATAGTTATAAAAATGAAAACCCAGAGAGCCATGTGTGAAGTTCCAGATATGCATGAGTTGATGTAGACCTGAGAGGAGGACTCTTGGTGCACACTGGACATTTTGTTAGAGGGATGGCCTGAGTTGTGTCTTTAAAAGAGTAATGGGTTTAGCCCAAAGAGGGTGTGCTCCCAGAAGAAGGATTCTAAGGAATGAGAATCAAAGGAACATGATTTATTTGAGAACCCCACGTGTTTAAGGAATTTCTGGTGAAGTGAGAATAGGAATCAGCAATTTTTTTTCTGTAAAGGACCAATAGTAAACATTTTAGGCTATGCCAGCCTTAAGGACCATATGGTCTGATAAAATGGTTCCACTTAGCTATTGTCAGGCACAATGCAGCCACAGACAATATGTAGTGAGTGAGTGTGGCCATGTTCTCCATACTTACAATTTGCAAAACTTGTCTTGTTGGATTTGGCCTGGAGGCTCCAGCTTGCCAGACTCCTGATATAGTTTGTTAGCTCCATGACTAGCTACTGCTTTGAATAATTTGCTTGTTGCTTTTGTGACTGTCTTTGTGGGATTGATCTGAATGGTACAGTATAGATAGAATTATGGATTGGTAGAATTATGGAAAACTTTTATATACCCCTCTTTGAAACATTATCTTTCTGTGATTTAAGTATTATTATTTTACTATGTGTTTTAATATCTGATATTTGCTTCCTATTATGAATATTTTAACATTTATTAGCATAGAATTATAATAATTGCTTGTAAGGTCTCATTATCTTCATATCTCTTGCTCTATTTTCTTTTGCTTTCCAAGTTTGGTTCACATTCAAAATGTCACAGTAATGAGTAGCATTGACTATCCCAGGGTCATAGAGGTAGGAATTATGAAGTAGTAAAATTTGAGTTCGCTTTTAAGGGATACATAGAATTTTTCCAAGCAATGAAAAAAAGAAATGATATTTTGGGTATAAGAAATAGCATTAGCAGAAATAAAAGAATGTGAAAGGCAATACAGTATTCCCTGAACATCAGGTACTCTAGAACAACAGAAAACCTGGCGATTATAGGTCCATCTTCTGTTTTAAATTGCCTAATTGACATTCTCAATTCTTTGGATCATCTTGCAGCCTGTGGAAAGTTCTTGCTCTTCTACGGAGTCCATTATCCCCATTATAGTCAAAATGATCCTTTGCAACATAAATCAGATCATATCACACCTCTGTCTGAAGACTTTCCTCCTCAAAAAATAAAATAAAAAATCCTTGCCACCTTCAAGAAGATTCAATGTAACCTGGCTCCTTACCCCCTTGTCGGAACTCATTTTCTTCCATGTTTCCTGTTCTACCTCCACTGGCCTCCTTGGAGTGCACCCACCATACTTCCTCTTCATGGCACTCACAGTTCTATGGAGCACTCTTCGTGAGGATAGCTCCATTACTTTCCCTAGGCTTCAGATCCAATCTCATTTTATCAGACAAGCCTTCTATGAACACCCCATCTAAATAGAAACATCATAACAGTCTCTCGCCACTAAGCTTTTTGCTTGCTAGAAAATCTCTGTTTTAACAAAGTTAAATCTAATGTCACCTTAGAAGTTGGACTGCAAAAAAGGTAATGATCATGGATCAAATGACATAATGAGCACCTCAGCTGAGGAATTAAGAGAAGCATGTAGCACAGAACAAATTATGGATACCTTAGGCCAGAAATAGTTTTAAATAATCAATAGAAGTTTTGCACTTTTTTAAACATTTTTATTACTCTTTTAATTTTTAAACATGTTTTTATTGATTCTAGAGAGAGAGAGGGAGAGGGAAAGAGAGAGAAACATGAATCGGTTGCCTCCTGCATGCCCCCTACTAGGGATCAAGCCTGCAACCCCCAGGACATGTGCCCTGACCAGGAATCCAACAGGCAACCTCTTGGTACACTGGGCGATGATCAGTCCACTGAGCCACACTGGCCAGGACACATGTTCTTTTATTCTTTATTCCTTTTTTAATTTTGCCTACTTTGAATAGCTCCCATAGCATGTCCAAATGAGAACTTCTATTTTTTTTGTAAGAAACATAAAATTGCTAAGGTTAAATTTTATGTTTTTTGGCCCCATAAGGAAATGAAAAAATATGTTTCCCTCTTTATTAGCCATTGTATAAATTTTATGTGCTTATCTATATGATATAATTATACATAGAGGTTGTGGAGTAAGTAATTTAATTAAATATACTTTGAGTTTATGTGTTTCTAAAACCAGGTATAAAGTGAGTGTAACTCTTTATGATTCATGAAGAGTCTAAGATTCATGAGCAAATCCATTAACATTTTCAGATCTGAAGGTCAAAAGAAAATGCCACTAGAGTTACTACTATTTTATCATGAAGTCCTTTATGGCAGCTAAAATTCTAAGAAGAGTGGCAACTAGATTGCATGTAATAAGGGTTTATTAACTAGATAAATGTATGTTTGAGGGGAAAATACTCCAGATCCAGAAAAGAATATACCAGATATTTATTTTATATCAGGTAAGCAGTTATATGTAACCTCTGAGGCTCTCTGACTTCTTCAGGGGCACATTATAACATATGAGAGTACCCAGGTGAAGTTCATGAAGAAATGAATAAACAAAGTGGTATTTGTAGTCATTCCTGGTTGAGAGCTTAGCAAATATCTGTTAAAAATTTTTTATCTATCCATATATCATACAATGAACCATGGTAAGGAAATGTTTGGGGGAAAATACTTCAGCAATACATCACTGAATATGAAGTACTAATTTCTGTTCCAATTTTTTTTCTGCCTGAATTATATAATTATGCCTAAAGTAAACTATCTGTTCATTTAATGCTGTGTGCAAGGTTGCTTTGATGGCTTATCTTGCTCTATTAGGCAGGCAAGACTTAGGATGCTGGGTCAACTAGATTTTATAATTGTTATGCACTTTATTCAATGTATGAAAAATAACTGCATTATGGAAATGGTATGACTTAGGGTGGAGTTATGGTAATAAAAATGTCTCCAGAGCAAAAAGGAGACAACTTTTCAAAAATCTACAGTTAATGAAAATAATTTGATGAGTTGCTCTTTACAGCTAGTTCTACTCCAACAACATGGAGAACTTCGTACTCTGAAAAGTAATCCTGCTACAAAACAATCAGAGAAGAGAACAAATAAGGGAGATCTTCAAGTCGCTCACCCTTCCTAGTTATTGCTGTCTCAATCAACACAATGGCAAATACACACATATACACATACAAAAACAAAAACTTCAGTGGGGCTGGATAGAGATCCAGAACCAAATGGAGTTCTTAAAAATAAAACATGTAATTGACTCAATATATAAATTATAATGTTAAAACTAAAAAAAAAAAAAAAAAAAGACAAAGAAGTTCAGGAAAGTAACAAGAAAAAGACATCATTTTACAAAGAAAACACTAATAAACTGACATAAAACTTCTCATTCTCAAAAATGACAACTGGAAGACAGTTGGGTAATATTTTCAAAATGCTAGAGAAAATGTCAACATTAAATTATACAGTTACTATAAATCTTTGAAATATTTTTCAAAAATATGGGCAAAAACAAGTGAGCAGAAACCAAGGACCTTATGTAAAGGAAATTCTAAAGTATTCAACTAAAAGATCCTGACATAGTAATACTTGACGACGGAAATAGAATGATCTCAAAGGATGATCTGTAATGTAGAAAAGAATGATGACTAAACAAGATGGCAGACATTTTATACACACATGTATACACATTTCATTCATAAAATCCTACTCTTAATATTTAATATGTAGGATTTTCATAAAATGAAATAATTGAAATTTTTAACTATAATTATTTTCTAAGTTTGGAGAGGAAATTGGAAGTTAGTTTTCTAATGTCCTTACATTTTTTACCTATGTGACACTGTTAATTATGATTATAAAAATTCCAGAGTAGCCACTAAAAGAATAGAATTACACTATATAATTTCCAAAACTAGGAGAATGGGAAAATTGTATTTGACAACAATGAAAGAAAAAAGTATAACCAATTCTGTCTTTTTCTGTGTATTTTTTAAAAATCAGAAATGTGAACAAATAAACAGAAAAGCAGGACAAATAGAAAGCAAAAAGTAAGGTGATAAAATTAAAGCTAATATCCGTAATCATAATGAATGTGGTGGGCAGAAATGACTTCTGGATGGCTCCCAAGATTTCCTGTCTGCCCCATCCTAGGATGCATATAGTCCCTGAAACTTTGAATTTGATGAATTTTATTCCTGTAATTAGGTTATGTTGTATGGCACAACTGACTTTAAGAAAGGGAGCTTATATACATGTCTTCTAAGAGCAGAGTGTTTTTCAGACTGCTCTTAGAAAGGGAAGTCAGAGAGATACCGCATTGCCAGGACTTTGAGCAGCCCCTAAGAACTGAGAGCATTACCATCTAAAAGCTAGTAAAACTATGGGGATCTCAGTCCTACAGCCACAAGGAAATGAATAACCCGCCAATAACCTATGGGAAAGTGGAAGTGAATCTTTACTAGTCAGACCTCCAGGTAGGACTAAGCCAGCTGAAACTTTGATTTTATCCTATAAGACCCTGAGCAGAGTACCCAGCTAAAATGAGCTGGTGGATTCCTGAGCTATGAAAACTGAAATAATAAATTCATGTTGTTTTAAGTCACTGAGTTTGGAGTAATTTGTTATGCAACAATAGAAAACTAATATAATAGACTAAACAAAAAAGCCAAATGATGTGGTTTGTTAATTTGGATTTACAAAAGACAGAGCTAAACATAAAACAAAGATTGAAAATAAAGGAATGATGACATATTTACTATGGCAATATGTCCATTTACTTCAAACCATACAAATTTTAGTACAGAAAACAAAATTAGGAAGAGAGAGTTTCACTGCATAGTTTATCAGGATGGCATAACAATTATAAATTTGTAAGCGACTAAAAAAGTTGCATAAAATATATAAAGCAAAATTGATGGAACATAGAAAATTAGAAAATCCTCTATCATATGGAGGGAAATTTCAATATACCTTTGTCAATTATTTTTATGTCAAACAAAAACCAAGTAAAGACAATGATGATTTTTGCAATAAAAGCATTCTTTCAAAATTTTTAAAATTGCAAAAAAAGTTATCAAAAATATGCAATAAAAACTACTCTCATCAAATTTCTAAAATCCCTATCCCAGAGATCACACTTTTGGACCACTGCATTTAATAAGAAGTCAATAACATAAAAATCTTGAAATGTAACATATTTATAAATAACATATGAATCAAACAAGAAGTCAGTATGGAGCCCTGGCTGGTTTGGCTCAGTGGATAGAGCATCAGCCTGCGGACTGAAGGGTCCCAGGTTTGATTCTGGTCAAGGGCACATGCCCAGGTTGAGGGCTCGGACTGTGCAGGAGGCAGCCGATCACTGATTCTCATCATTGATGTTTCTATCTCTCTCTTCCTCTCTGAAATCAATAAAAATATATTTTAAAAAGTCAATATGGAAATTTTAAAAATATTTAGAATTATGTAATAATTAAAATACTATATATCAAAATACATAGGATATTATAAACTGCTACTTATAACCTTAAAAAGGGAATAAATGCATATTTTAGAAGAGAAGAAAAGCTAATCATGGGTGTTTATTTCATTATGACTCATATAAATTTATTCAAATATTTAAATATAAATTTATTATACTTAACTATATTGTATTCTTTTGCATATCAGATCAAGTTTTTTTTTCTTACATATTTGATGGTCATTCATCTTTCTAAGTTGGCAATAATTACTATGTTCTCTTCAAATACATATTCTCTTGCAGGTAATATATATGAAAAATTAAGATGGCCAATGTTGTTGAAGCTGAGGGTATAATAGTCCTCAAATTCCTCTTAATTACATTTTTATTTTATACTAGAGGCCCAGTGCATGAATTCATGCACCAGTGGGGTCCCTTGGCCTGGCCTGCAGGATTGAGCCTAAACTGGCTCTCTGACATTCCCTGAGGGGTCCTGGATTGTGAGAGGGCACAGGCCAGGCCGAGGGACCCCACCGGTGCACAATTGGGGCCAGGGAGGGACCGCCGGAGGGCTCCAGGACGTGTCTGGCCCATCTCTCTCAGTCCCAATCAGCCAGACCCCATCAGCAAGCTAACCTACTGGTCGGAGCATCTTCCTCCTGGTGGTCAGTGCACGTCATAGTGAGTGGTTGAGTGGACTTAGCATATCATTAGCATATTACGCTTTGATTGGTTGAACAGATGACTGGATGACCGGACACTTAGCATATTAGGCTTTTATTATATAGGATGTCAACATTGACACTTCTCATTAAAACGTGGTATTTAGCTCTGGCCAGTGTGACTCAGTTGGTTGAATGTTGTCCTGTACACTGATATGTCTCAGGTTCAATTTCTGGTCAGGGTATATGCACAGGTTGTGGGTTCAATCCATGATCAGGGTCTATGTGGGAGGCAACTAATCAATGTTTCTCTCTCTCCCCCTCTCCTCTCTAAAAGAAAATAAAACAACAAAAAACATCTGGTATTTATCAATGGCTCTAGATATTTGCAAATTGATGAGGACAAATAGCTATGGTTCTAAAAATTTCTCTTTTGTTAATATCTAATCCAAAAGATATTTTTGAAAGATCTTACTTAAAAGAAAGCAGTCATTGAAAACATTAGAAATGGCACATGTTACTAAGGAAAATAATAGATTATTAAGTTGTGATAGTCAGGTGTCCCACATTTCTTATTTCCAGTGCCTTGAACTGGTAGCAGTTAATGGTTTCACTCAAGATAGGCCATTTGTCAAGTTGGTGTGTGATATATGATATGCATCTCTGCTTCCTAAGCCTATACAAGTATTTTCTTCACTTTGGTGTAAAGTCAGTGCTCTGTGCTAAATAAAATAAAAGCCCATTATTGAAGGGTTGTAATTCAGAATTGACTGATATTGCTGCAGTTAGATTTTCTTAAATAACTGAACTCATCAGTACTAAATTTTATTGTAAAGAGGGGCATCATTTATTTTACATGACCATACATCTTCTAGTAAGATTGACTCATTGATTTACAATCTGTTCTAATTTACTGTAGTACATAATTGCTTAAACTTATTGAACAGGCATGAAATGTTTCACAGGGAATGTCTCCCTCCTTTTCTCTTTTGATAATCCGGGTGATTTATCTTTATTGAACTGCCTATCTTCTCCATAAAAAGCAGTAGTTTCTAGTGTCCATAAAATAGTCCCAAGGTCAACTATTCAGAAAATTTATAAACACCTTATCAGAAATCTTCACAGTGTGAACAAAGCCCAGTAACAGAAATTCAGAACTGCTACTTCTTTAACAAGTTGTCCACAGCTCCGGAGGCTGTCCTCGCTTCACCACAATTCTCCCCCTCCCCCCCCACCCCCCCCCCCCCCCGAACAGTCCTCAGTCTTGCCTCTCCCACTTCCTTTTCCGCTTCCATAGAAGCCTTTGGTTCCATGACTTCCTTTTTCTACCCAAGTTCACTGTGTTAATTTGCATTTTTAATCAATTATTTGCTCCAGTGCCTTTGTTTGAGTGGTGACATGTTTACTATTCACATTATAAATTCTGTGTGCCTTCTTAATTTAGCACACTATAGTAGGGCTTTTGAATACATCATCAGTGTTAATTATTTTTAGATAGTTTGAAATATTAATATATACAAGGTGGGGCAAAAGTAGGTTTACAGTTGTGAGTACATGCAATACAGAGTTTATTCTTGTAGTATTATTTACTAATTATTTTCCATATGAGCAACTGTAAACCCAATTTTGCCCCACCCTGTATTACTGATATTTCATAACCCTACATTTTCTTTACTCTGAAAAATAGCTTAATTCTTTTCATTTTACATATCTCTACTGGGAGCAGAACACAGTCTATTTCATGTATTATTATTACTATTATTTTTAAAATAAAATAGTTAATTGAGAGTTCAGGCTGAACAAAATTTTGTATAGTTTTCAGAAAAATCCACAAAAGCAAATATGGATACAGGAAAATAATAAAGTGGGGTTTTAATATCTAATTTATCAGTGCTTTGATTATAAAATATAATTTTGCTCAGAGCCTTATTGTATAATCTGTGTTGTATATAAGATGCATGTTTTCTCTAAATAGTAAAAATACAGCAACCACACTAAAACTAAAGCAAAAAATATGTTTTTGACAAAGAGTATTTTGAGAATTGTTCTCTATATAAAATTAGGCTGATGATAAAATGATAGAAATCTCCAACTATATTAATAAAGCTTTGTCAGAAAACCTCTCTTCTCAGCATCTGACAGATGATTCTTTCGGCCCATTTCATCTTTAGGCTTATTCTCCCTTTTGTTTATTTTTAGAGGTTTAATCAACTAAAGTCATTTCTCTGGCCACTTATTGAAGTTCCCACTTATCAGGGAAGCTAAGAGGAGAGCAAAACAGGTCAAATTGATCATTGATTAGGTTGTTAAACAGGCTATTATCAAATGGTGAAAGCTATTGAAATCACTCATTTACATCAGTTGCTGAATCCATTAGAATGTTTTGTGGCAAAATTATGTGATTAGTTTTTCACCTTTGAGTTTTAATGTGATTCAACTTACATTTGTTATTACATACATGCACACAAACACAGAGATCTGACAGATTGAAAATTCTTGCTTTAGGCTAAAAACCATAAAAGTATGGTAGATGCAGTGGGCAATTCAGTGCCCAAAGGAGATAAGCAAGACATACCTCGATGTGGGGTTGGGGGGATGAGAAGAGATAAACCAAACAACTTACATACTTATATGCATAGCCCATGGACATGGGCAGTAGGGTAGTGAAGACCTGGGGGCGGGTAGGTAGAGACTGGGAGGAGGAGGTAAAGGGGGGAAATGGGAGATATCTAATACTATCAATAATAAAAAATATATTTTTAAAAAAGGAGATAAGCAAGAGAGAAATAAGCAAATAGGATATGCACATGACAGCACCAGCCTCCTATCACTCATTTATTCAACAAACATTCCCAGTATTGGGGTGTAACAGTGAATGAAGTAAAAATCTCCACTCTCATGAAGTTTCATTTATTTCTTCTCTTTCTGATTATCTTGGTTCCAACAACAGAACCTGAGCCTTGGGACCTCCACTGCTAGAGTGTTTTAAAAAATTATCAGATTACACCTAATCCTTCCTTTCTTCACTCCACTTACCACTTCCATACCCCCTTCTGAGCTATCTTAGCCAAGTGAGATATTGAAACTATCTGATCAGTCAGAAAGGATTCTGGCCAAATGACTAAGGACCCCAGGTCTACACTAATCAAGAGCTCATGATCCAGTAATAGCCAGTGGATTCCTGGGTGCTCCCAGATCTACACCACTTCCTTCTCAGAGTGGAGTCTGACCCCCATTCCCTGTTCTATCTTGGACAGCAATCCAGGTTCTTGCCAGGGTCCAAACTCACCTCCCCACTCCTATTTCTAGCATGTGATCACCGGCCTTGCGTCCTGTTTTCAAGTTAGTCTTGGTAATTCATAAATTGACTGTAGACACTTGAGAGTTCAGAACACTGAACAAAACTCATAGTTTGATTTTTTTCCCTGGTTTTGTGTTTATATATGTCATTGTATTGAAAGGGATTTCAAAATCTAAATGAGAAACTATAGCCACTAAGTCAGTTTATACAGGGTGTAGTAGATAGATTATAGGTATAGATATATAGGTTTATAAAGGTGTATAGGTATATAGATTAATTTTTTGAAATATATTTGTAATGTGAAAGGCCAGACATAAATGAAAAGCCAGACTAAAAATCTCATCATTCACCACGAATAGGGTGTGTCAGAATCACTTCCCTTCTAGAGGGTGCATGACGTAAGCATGTAAATAGCCTAAAAGAAGAAATAAAACTCTCTTTAGGAAATCTTAGTTTGACTTATGACTTAATGTGATCAATTCCATGAATTTTTTTCTTATTCCCTTTGAAAACCGAACCTTACAAAAATTTCACCTTCCATTGTCTCAAATGAGGGCTATGCTTTTTACTTGATGTGATTAGTGTCTTCAGGCAGATGGAGCAATGAAAAATACAAAATCATTCTCTCATTTATTTGTTTGGACATAGTCATTGCATGGGGTCCCACACTGCAAGGAGCTACAGTCTTCTAAGAGAGGTACAACATGGACAGCTAATTTTAATACAGCATAGTAGGTGGAAAAGTTGGATGGACACAGTGTATTATGGGATTCCAGAAGAAAGTTCCTTATTGTCCTGGAGTGTCAGACAAAGCTGCAGGGAAGAGGGAATGTCTGATGTGCACCTTAAAAATGTCTGGGAGTTCAGAAGAAGTTGAGAGTGGGGAAAAGGGATGAGGGTGGATTATGTTCCTCTTTTTAGAGGTGAGAGGATGTGTGAAGAGCCCAGAAGGGTCAAGAATGTAAGGAAGCTACATGCAGCTTAAGGCAGGGAGAGGGAAAGGATGAGATAGCTGCGTGTAGCACGTGGACCTCCCTTTACACCGTTAGAGAACTTGGAGTGCATATGCTCAGTGATGGATAATTGCACTCTGCTCTCCCATTTGCATTTCATATCTATAGTCATGTTATCTCAACCAACCTCCTAATAATTGTATCCATTCGAGTGTAGTGCAGGAAGCACGAAACACTAAGCATTGGAGTGGGATTTCAAGCAGACAGGAATTTATTACAGCGATTAGATGTTCACGTAATCCATTGAAGAGAGAGAGGGATGGAAGTCAGGTTTGCCTTTCTACCACCGATTTCAGGACACGCCGGCATAACGAGGTGACGAAGCTGCTGCTATTACTGCTATTGACACAACTGCCTCTCACAAAAATTAGCAACTTGGCCCTGCACTGCTGAATGTTGTTGCTAGTAGCCACACCAGCAAGATGACCTCCATCTCACTTCTCATGCCTGCATGACCATCTCACTGGCAGAATCTAGATCCATGGCTTTAGAGATTTGATGTACTAGCCCCTGTGTTTCAGAAAGATATAAGTAAGCAGAAGCAATTCATGATAAGCAGCAACTAATCATATCTAGTATAATATTCTATTCTTATGTATTTTGAAAAATGCTAAGTATGATTTCCTCCCATCCCCTAAAGAACCTACCTTTAGTATGAAGATGATCAGGAATTTTAAAAAGGCCATCAACATGAGTGAAAAATAAGTCTAGAGAATAGGCCTCTGGCTGCAATAGAGAGTTAAAAAAAAAAAAGTACATTTGAAGGACAAAGAGATGGCAAAGTTTAAAGGGAAATCATCATTGTAGCTAATTTTAGATTGTTCTCAATGATCATTCCTTTATACTAATTCACTAATTGCCACTCTAACCTTCTGTTTTTCTCCATTTAAATCTCATCGGAGCTCTGAAGGCAAATATTCTGGCATTTTGTATATCATAAAGCTGAATGACCAGATAGGCATGAGGACACAGTATCACTTTAGGGATGTATTTAAGACTACCAGTCTATACACATACACACCTCTGGCAGTTGCCTTTAAGTACTTTCAAGAATATTTTTACTCTATATCAGAATAAAGAGCAAGCTATGGACTTCAAAATGGGGAACATTTAAAAAGTTGTTACTATACAAGGGAACCAAATTTGTGGTGACATGTGTTTTACAATGTTATTACAAAAATCATGAGATAATATGTAAACTGTTTAAGTCATATAACTAAAATATTATTAGAGTATAGTGTTAAGGCATCTGTTATTTATATTTTTTGCCAGATGGAAAAGGAAGCAATGAGGTGAAACTGATGATGCTTTGATTAGGTTTTGAATAAGAAGGAAGAACTGCTTGGTGAAGTCAAAATGATTGTAACCTGGAGAGAAATTAAATTTATATTGAAGTTTGTACATTAAAAAAAAAAAAAAGAAAAACTAGACAAAGTAGTAGAGGGGTGAACTTAGAAAAGCTGATTTTTTAATAGTGCTGCCAATAGCAAAACAGTTACTCATGTTCAAAACAAGTGATCTAACTGGATATGTGCATTGTATAAATGACAAAGCTATCCAAAAGGAATCAGTGTGGCTCTAATGGGAGTTTTTTGCTCTATTTTGAATTGCATAAGATAAGTTAGCTAGAGACAGAGAAAAGATAATTGTTCAAAACTTGTTTCCTCAAAAAAACAATCCCCTAACTTTTAGAAAGGGGTAAGGGTGAGAGGGAAACCCATTTTTAAAGAGGAAATTGAAGTCTTCAATGGAAGAGAAATTGTTAAAAGACCATCTGATTTATCACTGAGTTCAGACCTTCATTTAATGACTACTAATGAGTACCTAAAAGGACAAGATACCAGGAACTATGTTAAGTGCTAAATATAATACTTGACATAATTATGTTTACCTGGATAATTGTAGAAAACCTGTGAGAAATTGGAGAGAGGATTGGACAGATATTTTTTGTATAATTCTCAAAATGCAAAATTAAATCCTGGAAAAGATGAATTGTTGTATTTGTTAGAATTTATAATGTATTATTATATGCATAGTTTAGGTTGGTGTTTAGAAAGAATATTACTATTCATATAAATTTAAATTATTTCCTAAGAAGAAATCATATCAAACATATTTTTCACATTCTTGGAATTGGAAAAATGCCGCCAATATAGTTTGGCTTGATTTCAGGATTTCAGCAAGGCATTTCTCTTTTTATTTTAATTGTATTTCATGGACAGAAGCAAAAAAAATAATAATAATTAGTGCGACTAGCAGTACATCTAGATAATAACTTTATTCTTTAGACAGTTCACATGTAATGGCCTCCAGAAAGGCTTGTCTCTTTCATTTTAAACATTTTTCTAAAGCTGGCAAACTTGTATCAAAATTTGACAAAATTCAAGAACAGGCAAAACTATAGCTTTAGAAGTCAGGATCGTTATTATTTTTTTTTTAAACTTCTTTATTGATTAAGGTGTTACTTTATGTAATGACTATAATGAGACAGGAAAGGAAAACATTACTTCGCATTTCTTTGTCTGGGTGGTAGTTACATGTCTATGCTCAGCACTTTTGTAGAATTTCACAAACAGCACACTTAAAATTTGTTCACTATTCTGTGTGTGTTATAGTATGACCAATTTCTACTCTCTCGTGTTTTAGTTCATTAATCCTGTCTTCTGCTGTGTCTGTTCTGATGATAAACACAGGTCTCAAATTTTCAGTGTCAGGTATTGTATTTTTCTCTTCTAGAATTTATATCTCCTTTTTTTTTTTTTTGTAGTTCTACTTTTAGAGTAAAATTTCACCCTTACTTTTTGTCTTAAGCATGTTACTATAGTCATTTGTAAGTCCATGTTTGATAATTCTAAAAATTCTGAATTATTGGTAATTTGTTTATGTTGACTCTTTCCTTTTAGTTTTAAGTAATTTGTTATAGTCTCATAGATTTTTTAAAAATATTTAAATTAATTCCATACAGTATGATTATGCCTCAAAAAATAAAGTAGTTATAGAACAATAGCTTCTCTCATTGTGTTTATTTATTTATTTTCTGGATCCTGTAATTCAAGTCTTGGTTGCTTTAGCTCACTTCCAGTGCCTTAAAATAGTACTTTTTGAAGTTTCATCCAATTTTTTATTGTTCCTAGCAGGAAATTTAATCATACTAGTATATAGACGACTTAGCTGAAAGGAAATTTAGTCCTTTCTTTTTCCATGTTTTATAAAATTGGCTGATTTATTTTTGTTTCACCACTTTGGATTCTACCCATGAAGCCACTTATGAAAAAGTATTACAATTTAAGGCATGTTTGGAAACAATGGTGAAAAATATGTGCAAATCCCTTTTTGAGATAATGTCATCTAGAGAGCTACTTATATATTACTTTTTTATCCTGGCAAACAAGAGGCACAAAGTCATGTTTAAAATTTGCCTGTAAAGTTGCCCTAAGCATTTGCTTTATTTTATAGGTCACCTTTTTTTTTTTTTGCTTTAATTACCTATTTTTTTAATTATTATGTAACGGCATATATGTCTTTCATCATATATTTTCTATCAGTGTTCCTATACATGTACTTGGAAATTTAAGCTTTTAAACCTGTTAATTCTTTCTTTCTCCTTAATTTCAGATTGAATTGAAAACTGTTGCTTTTTTTTTTTTTTTTTTTTTTAGTTTTGAAGAACTTTATAATTTTAGTTTTGAAAACTGTTGCTCTTATTTGGAGTTGCCAACATTGTCTTCTTCAAAATCCTTATTTAAAAAAAAAATATATATACATATATATATTATTGATTTCAGAGAGAAAGGGAGAGAGAGAGAAATACCAATGATGAGAGAGAATTACTGATGGGCTGCCTCCTGCATGTCCCCCTCTAGGGATCAAAGGGGGCAACCAGGGCATGTGCCCTGAACCAGAAATAGAACAATAGAACCGTGACCTCCTGGTTCTTAGACACTCAACCACTGAGCCACGCCGGTCGGGCCAAAATCATTATTTTTAAGGAATTTTACTTTATATAACCACTTTTATTGCACATGTATTTAATCATTCTTCTGTGAATTTCTCATGTCAGATCTCCCAGAAATTTAGCATAGCCCGAATTATGAACTTTGTGTTGATTATGGACCTGTTGAACAGAATTTTCCGCAAGTCCTGCCTTGGCACTCAAACTAACTAATGAGCTCCTTTGTAATTTAAAATCCTTCTGATTGGATATACATATTAGATTTATATGCTGAAATTATAGAAAATATTGAAATAATGTTTCTCTCTACTGATAATAAGAATAGTCATGTGTCAGTGAATGGTATAAACCTTTTCTTTCAATCTTCTACAAATGTATATCAAAATGTTATCTTTCTGCTTCATCTTGGGACATATTTACAACCTGGTATAATTTGTGCATGTTTCTGGGAAGATACAGTATAAATCAGTGTATTTTTTAAAGAAAAATTTAAAAAAATACACTGATTTCCTGTCATATTGCTTATATTCTATCTCATCTATTGATCAGTGAAAATATAAAAAATGTTATAGCTTAATTAAAACTGAAATATAATAACTTAAGCCAGTTTACCAGTAAAATACAGCTAAGAAAAAAATTCTAATTGAAATACAAGGGGGAGAGAATAATGCCATCAATCTGTCATCTCTCTACAAATTTGCTTTATGCTTTTAAAATTAAGGAGTAATTATACAAACTTGAATCACTGTTTAGAATTGCATTGATAAGATGCTTTTCAGGACCATTTTATGCAAATTAAGAGAATCTTTTTATTCCTCATTATCTTACCCTATAATTCTGTGACATGTACTACAGTATTAATGAAAAACTGTAGCATTGATATAATTTTATTTAATCCAGTTTCCAAATCTCTTATATTTAATTCTAAAATTCTTAAAAATTCTGAAAAACTAACATTAGAAAAACTTAGGTAGAATTAAAGCCTGAGCTGTACTCCGAGCAGATATTTGTAAGCTTTGTCTGTAACACAGTGTAAATGCTCGTTGGTATTACTGTGGAAATATCAGTGTCTGAGTGTGCACTTCCACCCCCATTCCTCTCAGCAATGTGCTACTGCCTTCCTAAAACCCTAAAAATGTAGAATTGTGAAATATATACTGCCCTAGGGGTTTAAAACAACAAATTGTGTGTCTAGTTATTTTCCACTTTGTTTTGATAGTTACATCAAAAAGAGGTCCAACTGTCTTCTGCGATAGCAGATTATGAATAAATTTTAATATTTGACCTTACAGTGTACTATGTAATTTATTGAATAATTAAAGGCTGTCTTTTCGTGGAACCTAAACTGGTGCACTCTATCAGTTGTAGTATTGTAGTTTTAGCACCACAGTAAAATAGACAAAAATAATCGCTACAACAAAAAAATGACAAAATACTTTAATTTAGTACTGTGTGTCATTTAATCTTCAGAACTCCCTTCAAATGTAATTTAATCTTCAGAACTCCCTTCAAATGTAAGTACTACTATCTGAACCCTTCTATAAGTGAAGAACTGAAGTTTAGCAAGATTAGCAACTTGCTTATGATCCCTGAACTAGGCTAGTGTCCCTAGCCATGTCCTTCAAACCTCTGCTATAGTGTTGTAATATATCCTTTTTTTAAATATTTTTATTTCAGAGAGGAAGGGAGAGGGAGAGAGAGATAAAAAACATCAATGATGAGAGAGACTCATGGATTAGCTGCCTCCTCCATGCCCCCCTAGTAGGGATCGAGCCTGCAACCCTGGCATGTTCCCTGACCAGGCATCAAACCGTGACCTCCTGGTTCAAAGGTTGAGGCTCAACCATTGAGCCATGCCTGCTGGGCTGTAATGTATCATTTTAATTAATTATATAAAGAATTAAATAAATATGAAGTACAGTTTTATGACCAGTTCTTGCTTTTCTTATTGTTGATTATTTACAGGGAAAAATGCTAATAGCAAATCAACTTTTCTTTTGTCACTCAGCAAGTATCTGGAATCCTCCTTTCTGCTGTCACTTGACTGGTGCTCAAGAAATACAAATGAATTTTAATATGAGCCTGAGAAAAAGCATATAATTATGGCAATAAATCTGCTGGAATCATATAATGAATTTAAAACCCAACATAAATGCTTTCTGGGTTATCTGTCATTTGGGATTACTTATACTGCGATCCCTTTTAAGACTTTAGATAATTGAACGTTGGCTATTTTTACTGCAGCTGAAAGTATTGATGCTAAGTAGGAAATGAACTATGTAAATGTGACAATGCTTATTTATTTAATAATTAATTTGAGGTCTTGTCACAGAAATCATTTAAAACCAAAAAGCACAGATTAACTTTTTCTCATGGGAATCCAAGTTCTATTATTTGACTCAAAGAAGTGATTGATGTGCCTGATTCTATTCTCTTTCTTATTTATTTGATAATGAAGAATTGAATAATGTACAGCTGTTTTCTTAGAAATAGTATAGGGGAAACTAATAAAGGAAAATAACTCTGCTAAGATATGTTGGTGAAGACCATGAAAGATTTTACTTGAACTTTTTGACACTTTCTCTGTTTAACATTATGTTCTTCTTTAAATTGCATGAAACAAAAGGAAAAATGTTAGTGGAGTGATTACAGTCATCTCAGTCTTTCCTGACCTACTGTAGGCATACAGTATAGAATCAGTTGTGGGAATCAGTATCCTACCTAATAAAATAGTAATATGCAAATTGACCGCACCTTCACTACGCCCACCAGCCAAAGCCACACCCACCAGCCAATCAGGGAAAGTATGCAAATTACCCAACAAAGATGGCGGTTAATTTGCATACACTGAGGGAGGGAGGAGTGAAGACTAAAGACAACTTAGAAGGAAGAGGGAGGAAAAGCTGAAAGCAAGGTGGCTGCCAGAGGGAAAGCCCAGGCGGGGCGGAGCGAGGCGGGGTGGGGCGGAGCGGGGCGGGGCGGGGCGGAGCGAGGCGGGGCGGGGCAGGCGGCAGCAGCCACAACGGTGGCGGCAGCAGCAGCGGCAGCGCACGCGGCCACAGCGGCCGCTTGCAGGATTCTTCCTGCAAATGGGCTACTAGTTATAATATATTGAGGCCATGGGTTTGTTGACAGAAGTCACTAAATATTACATCTTGACATTGCCACTCACACCTGTTGAGCCATTGTCACATTTCTTAACTTGCCCCAAGTCTCTGTTTCTGTCCGCAAAATGTGATTAATAATAATTTCCTATATTGAGATGTTGTGAGGATTAAATGAGTAGACCATATGCATGTACACATATCTGTAAGTGTTAAATATGTTATTCCACCTTTATATGTGGCAAAGTTCATGCAGGTTTCATGCCTAGATTTAATTGCAGTAGGCGTCCTCTGGGCCGGTATCCAGACTCCTTACTGGAAAGGCATATCCTTAACAGAGATGGGAATTATTCACTGCACTTGTGACTGAAGTTCTCTAACCCAAAGCCAGCTCAGCTGGACTGTTATAGAAAACAAATATATCTGCACTCTTCAATTCATGCACTTAAGCACAAGAATGAAAACTAACAGCCCTGGCTGGTGTGGTTCAGTGGCTAGAGTGTCAGCCCATACACCAAAGGGTCACAGGTTTGATTCCCAGTCAGGAGCATGTCTGGGTTTCAGGTTTGATCCCAGGCCCTGGTCAGGACGAGTGTAGGAAGCAACCAGTTGATGTGTCTCATATCCATGTTTCTCTCCCCTCTCTCCGCCTTCCCTTCCACTCTCTATAAAAAGCAATGGAAAAAATATCCTTGGGTGAGGATTAACAACAACAATATAGAATGAAAACTAACAAAATGAAGTCATCTGAACATATACACACAAATACACACACATTGCATAAATAGGTCATAAATACCTCAAGTTAAATATACGCATATTCTCACTACACACATTCCTCCCATAATTTTTAAGTACACTTTATGCCAAGAGATCACAGGAATAATATACATTATATGTGCTAACTAGCATTCATACCAATATATAAGCCATACCTACAGAGATTTACATACTAATGTTTGCATTGTATAGATTGGTAACATATGGAAGAAGTCGAGAAGGAAAAAAATGAGAGGAAAAAGAATATAAAAAGTTTTTTGTGTTTTTTTGTTGTTGTTTGTTTGGTTTTTTAAAGAGGGGGAATAGGATAATAGAGGAAAAGGGTAGTAGTGCCTGGTTTCTCAAACTTGGCACTATTGATCTTTTGCCATTGTTATGGAGACTGTCCTATCACCTTGCCCAGCATTGTGATAATCCCACATGTCAGATGTGTAGATGAAATTGGAGACCATGGCATTGATAGGCAAAAGTCTAGTCAAGTAAGATCAGCATAAAGGAGCTGAGCACAGTAAGCAAATAGGATAAGAGGAGAAAGGGAAATAGAATGAAATCCACAGAAAACTTGCAGTAGAGTTTGGAAGGAAGAAGTAAAGTTAGGATGCTGGTATAGAGCATCCCACACAGAAGGAAATAGCATTTTCATGTGTTACCATGGAATAGACATATACATTTATCATTGTATTTAATTATAAGATTTATAGTCTCCCTCCTGTGTATTACTTGCTGAATTATGGAAAAAAATACAGAATCATAACTAACTTTGGTTTAATTTTATATACATTAAAACTAAATTTTGGAAGCAGAAAGAACATTATCTTTCAACTTACTATTACTGAATATATACTTAGCAATTCTAGCTATGCATTTTCTATTTATTAAAAAAGTAAAACACTTCAAATTAACAAGTTTACAAAATGTGACACATGTGTTAAGTTTCAGATACATTGGAAGTGCTCCTTTATCGCTTTCTTAAAAAAAAAAAAAAAAAAACTACTTTGTAATATATTGAAACTAGCCATGTAAAGTTCTATAGTGAGAGAATTTTTTTAAATGGGTATTAATAAAATGAACTTTTTAAATGAAGGAATGAGCTGATGGAAACTTTTGCCTCTACTTATTGTTTATTAAGTTTCAGACATGGAGTGATTTCATAGATATAGTCAACTTTAGAGTTAATAAGGTCTTTGGGAAACAATAGGAGGTGTAGCAATGAGCTTTAATTAAGTGCTTACTTTGTACTAGGAACTGTGATAGGTGCTGGCTCATAGCCTCATTAGAGAAAGACACACAAGCCTGAGTGCTCTGGAAGCACAGAGAGTGGTGTCGAATGCAGGGCAGGAGGAATCTGGCAAGGCTGGAGTTGGTAATAGATACCAGACTGTGCTAAAGCATAATTGAGGTCATTTTCAACGAGAAATTAAGGAGATGGTGAGTAAATTGGTCATATAACGTAGAACCTAAACTAGAACTCAGGCAAGTACCCTTTTTTACAAAACCACAGTGTCTCTCACCATTTAGAACAGTTATAACCATTTATAATAGTTATGCTTTACTGCACTGCTTTTATCAAGGAATATACATCATTAGTCAAAAATAAAATGATGTTTGTTTGTTTTTTCCGTTTCTGAGTGGTAGCTGTAAGAGAAAGGGAAAAAAAGGAAAAGGAAATTAAATAGATAGTAAGCTGATTTTTTTTTTACTTAGATTTCTAGTAGTCCTGCTAAAAATCGAATTAGGCTTTTGGTTTTTCCATTTTATTCTCTCATCTTTACACGTTTCTATGAAACATATCAAATACTGTGTGGCCAGGGCACAAAATGTGAATGCTATTCCTAGACTAAGAATGATTTTTCTAGGTGCTTAATGTGAAAACAAACAGAAACTAAGTAAGAAATGCATGATCATATGGATCACTGCAGTCTGCTTCATGCCATTACATTTGTTTTGGGCAAGGTATATTGGGGAAGTGAGTTGGTGCCTGGACAGCTGTCCAAGCTGTGGTCATTCTTATACTCTCGTCAGTTGGACATTGGCAATGCTAATTGCATATGAACTCCATGAAAACATTTCTCATATAAAAACACATATTATCTCTCCCTCTTCCAGAGCTGACAAGGGCAGCATGGGGGAAATAAGTTCAGTCTTAAGAATTAATCTTAGGTTTAGATCACAGATCTACATTACGTTGTGGCCTTGGTAGGAGTGTCATCCTGTACACTGAAAGGTCAAGGGTTCTATTCCGAATCAGGGCACATACTTCAGTTGTGGGTTAGATCCCCACCCCACCACCTTCGGGAGGCAACCAATCGATGTTTTTCTCTTTGTCTCTTAATCTCTTTGTCCCTCTGTCTCTCTGTCTCTCTCTCTCTCTCTCTCTCTCTCTCTCTCTTTCTCTTTCTTTCTCGCTCTAAAAATCAGTTAAAATGTCCTCAGATGAGGATTAAAAAATTAAAAAAATTGAATCAATATGTTGTACACTTGAAACTAATAAAATGTTCCTTGTCGATTATATCTTAATAAAGTTTGGTTATCTAAATATCTCTGAGGTGAGGTTTCATTGTCTCTGATATTTGATGTATGCCACTACTGTGTGATTTCATTATAAAAGTAACAAGTCTTGATGGTAAACATTTTGTGAAATAAAATCAAGTTCCAACTGATAGCAGATTGATAATGGCGAACATTATTGCATATTTTGAAATATATAAATAGCACAAACATTGCTTTAGGCACTGGAGTGAGACTCTGGCCTATGGTGAATGAACTTTTTCATCTCTATAAAGCATGTTTTTCTCTCATGTATAGTGAAACTCTAATTAATATTTTAAATTATCAGTCACTGAATGATAATAATTTAAAACCAAAGAACAAACAATTTTAATCATGAGGTAGAAAAGATAAACTTATAACACTTGCCTCTTTTTTTCATAATTTACAAATGTTGTGAAAATAGTTTTGGATTATTAATTTTACAAAGAATGATAGACAAAATAATAGACAAAAATGGATCTCATTGCTAGCAGTAATATTGGATTCAATTTTTCTTAAAAAATAATTAGCGGCTTTATATTTTATTACAAATTTAGACTTACAGAATAATTTGGCAGATTGTACCTAAGAATTCCATATACCTCAATGCTGAACAGTTTCTATTTTATTAGAGTCTTGCATTAGTGTGGCACATTTGTTACATTTAATTATTTAATGAACCTATATTGGTACATTATTGTTAAGTAAAGTCCATAGTTTACATTAAGGCTCATTCTCTGTGTTGTACAGTTCTATGGGTTGTGACAAATGCATGTTGACATGTAAACAACATTGCAGTAACATACAGAAGAGTTTTGGTGCCCTAAAAATTCCCTATGCTTCACTTATTCATCTCTCCCCTCCCGCCCACCCCCCCCCCCCCCAAGCCCCTGGCAACCAATGATCTTTTCACTGTCTCTATAATTTTGCCTTTTCTAAAATGTCATATAGTTGCAAACATAAAATTTATTTTTAGGACATCTATGTATGTTTTTTAGATTCAGTTTGATAGCAGTTATAAGAAAACAGGAGCAAAACTAACTTCCTAGACTTCCCTTTTGCCACGTGTTTTAATGATACTACTTTTTTATCTCATTTGACCAGGTGAATAAGATTTAAGTGATTTAATATCTTGAACACAATGTTCTTATCTAGCAAGTGTGTGATTCAGTATTCACTGATTATACTAGTATTATGATATTATTTATTTGTTAAATATGTATATATTTGCATATAACATATAAACATTATGTTCGCCGAAACCGGTTTGGCTCAGTGGATAGAGCATTGGCCTGCGGACTCAAGGGTCCCAGGTTCAACTCCGGTCAAGGGCATGTACCTTGGTTGCGGGCACATCCCCAGTAGGGGGTGTGCAGGAGGCAGCTGATCGATGTTTCTCTCTCATCGATGTTTCTAACTCTCTATCCCTCTCTCTTCCTCTCTGTAAAAAAAAATCAATGAAATACATTTAAAAAAAAAAGAAAAACAGTATTTAAAAAAATAATAAAATAAAAAATAAATAAATAAATAAATAAATAAATAAATAAACATTATGTTCATGTCCAAACATGCTTGTCAGTATTTTCATTAGGAAATGTCTGCTATTAATGCATAAACAGAATCCCCTCTATCTTCCACCACCGTATAGGAGAATCCTCCTTACCTCATACTAACTCCCATGCACGTGCCAAACCAGTTTCAGATTTGCAGTCAACTGTAAACATAGATTCTGATTGCTTTGCATAAATAATATGATTTATGAAAGCCTGGGAAATAAATAGGTAATGGAAAAATGTAATAACTAGGAAAGAAGGAAAAATTGGAATAAATTTATGTGTGTGCTGAACCCTTTTTTAAGGCTAGCATTTTTAGTTCACTTATGAAAGCATAGAAAACATATAAAAGCACAAAGAGTCCATTATGTTATGCATATGTTCTGAATTTTCTCAAAGAATCAAATATTTCTTAAACTAAAACTTGAGAGATTAATATAAAGCAATTGAATTAAATATTCAAAATAATTTCCCCTTACATGCAGTAGATAACTCATTCAGTACTTTCAAAACCAAGTTCCAGATTGTCAATGCAGGATATTTCTACTTGTTTCCTTTTATTCTTTCTCTATGCTTTTAGAGCAGCTGCATTTTATCTCTCATTCTATCTCTCATTCTTTAGTATACTTGGCTTTAATTTTTTTCTTGGCAGTTTTCTAAAGTCACACTTAAACGACACTGGTTTTTAAGAGTTTGCCCTTGAACATGTAAAGAATAAAAACCACTGGGCTGAAACCAAGGTAAATGATGACCATGAGGGCACGGGCCCATGCAAGACCAATCTTGAAAAATAGGCTTTCCTTTTTAGTAAAATAAAACAATGTAGTGGAATGTGAAGTGCAGGCTCTATTCACAAATGGGTTTTCAGTGACATTTATACTTCGAGCAAAAATGGTCCAAGTTGCACGTTGCTTGCTTTAAGCCTGGTGCTCATATCTTGATACTTTCATTTACTAACTCAGGAAAGGAAGACACGAAAACTAAGGTATGTACCTACTGTGCATTTCCTGTAAAGAAAGGAATTCAGCTCTTTAATTAAAATGTATCTCCACTTAAAATAATGGTATATAACTTAAATGCTTAAATGATCACAAGATACAGAATCCTAGATTTAGTTTCTTTCCTTTTTTTATATGCAATGCACACTTAAGTTTCTTTAAGCACCTCCCATAAAAAACGACATGTTCGATTACTCACAAATTCAGACAGTGAAACTTATATAAACTAGTTTTCTGAGACACAAAAAAACAAATATTGCTTTGCTGTTTTCATCCCACAATAAAGACTGTTAAAGAATGCATCCCAAAGCAATCATTTTAATACATTTATATAGTGTTATAATGGATACAAACTGAACTATGGATTGATAAAGGTTATTTATATTGTGGTAGCAAGAATTCAGGCCAGTTAATTAAAGTGTATTCCATCAACTGTTACATGATCATCCTGTGGACCAATCTAATGAAGCTCAAAAATACAGAAACCAATTAAATAGTTTCAGATTATTTTCTTCTATACTTTAAGAGAAATTGTGTTGTGGAATCTAAAAATGCTCACAATATTCCTACTTGTTCAGCTACTTTTGTAATATACAGTGTTTGGCAAACACTGTATCTCTGTGTGGCTGAATTATCCTGCATCAGAATATATCTTACTCTGAGTTCAGTAAATGTATAACTTCTGAGAGTTATAGTAATAGATTAGGTTGTGTTTGGAATTTTTACTTCTGAGAGGGGAAACTCCAGTGCTTCCCTCTCACCGTTCTCACTATTACTTAAAAGCACTTACTGCCTTTAATTCAATCTTTACAACAATTGTATGAGTATGGAATTAATATTACTCTTTTTGAAGTGGATAAACTCAAACCTAGAGAATTTTAATGATGATACCAAGATTGCCAGCAAATAAATGAAGTTTAAGGCCTTTGTATCCAAATCAAATTTTCTTTCTATAATAGCCACACGACAGGCTTATAAAACAAAGATTCTTGAAATAGTCAAGCCAGGAGCCATGTAATGTTAGGCAAACCACTTTACAACCTTTTCTAAAATATTCCATGAAATTATATCTCAAAATTTATAAGGATAACATTAAACATTTATTTAAATGCTGGCTGACTGGCTGGCTGAAGAGATGAATGGATGAATTGTTAAATAGTTGGAGACATCCTGTTTGTGTGTGTGAGTGTGTCTGTACATACATACATCACTTCTCTAAAAATCCCTGGTGCCATTAATTTAAAAACAAGCTTGTAAATCTTGGGTAACAATTAACAGAATATTGTCTAACCATGACTACTCATAGTCTCGGAAGGGCGTTCCAAAGATAGGGAGGTGTTCAGACATTTCTTTTTTTCTCTTTTTAAGATCTTGTGATTAAAATATATGACTAGTATAAAAAATGCTTTTTATTCAATTGATACTAGTGGATGACTGTAGGAAACACATCCAATACTCTGGGTACTACCACATAGGAGGTTTTTAGATTCACTTTTACATTCAATCAACAAAATGCCCAGAGGTGAAGCTATATTTTACATGTTTGTTCAGGAAAATGATTATGTGATTAGAAAAACTCATGTGTAATCTCCAGATCACTGAAAGGAATATGTTCACAGAATATTATGTATAATATTTATTTTGTGAATAAAAGTGGCTTTAAGACTTGGCAAAAGTGATAGTGTGACAAAATAATCTTGTTTCTATTTATCTTTAGGTTTTCATGTACATGTTTTTATGAAGTATACTAGTGGTCCAGTGCATGAAATTCATGCACAACGGGGGGTGGGGGTTCCCTCAGCTCAGCCTGCACTCTCTCCAATCAGACATCCCTCTCGCAATCTGGGACCACTGGCTCCAAACCACTCACCTGCCTGCCTGCCTGATTGCCCCTAACCCCTCTGCCTGCCTGCCTGATCGCCCCTAACTGCCCTCCCCTGCCAATCAATTTGGTTCTGATTGGTCAGTTTCTATACCAGTCTGTGTCAAAAGCTCCGCCTCCTAGGCAGCCATTGGCTCCTCACAGTTCACCCAGATTTGGTTCTGATTGGTCTGGTTTCTATGCCAGTCAGCATCAAAAGCTCCAGCTCCTAGGCAGCCATTGGCTCTTCACAGCTCACCCAGATTTGGTTCTGATTGGTCGGTTTCTATGCCAGTCGCTGTCTCCAGGCCTATCTCCGGGCTTGATCAGAGAGGTGGGGCTGGTCAGCAGCTCCCATGGTGGCCTGGAGAGAAACAGAGGCGCTGCTGCTGGCAAAGCCCAGAGAGAAAGTGGCAATGGCTGATCAACAGCTGCCATGGAGGCTGTGGATCAGACCCTGCCTCTCTCTCTCTGGGCCTCTCTCCGGGCCTGATCCTAAGCTTCCTCGGCAGTCAGTCCTGGGTCCCTGTGCCCTCACCAGTGGCAGTCAGTGCTGGGTCTCTATGGCAACCCAGCACTGACTGCAGGACTGACTTCTGGTGTTCAGTTGAGCCTTCAGTCGTTTTGGACGTTACGGACCCTGGGTTTTTATATATTAGGATTGTTATGTTTACCTTGATGCACTTTTGTGTGTATTTACACAATTATTTCTTGACACATTATTTAAAATTTTACTTGTAGACCCTTTTAAGTGATACATAATATTTTGAAAAATGAAATTACTCTCATTCTCTTTGACAAAAATCCAGTCTTTTCTTACAATCTCTGTGTCTTTAAAGGTGTGGGTTTTTTTCAGATAATATTGAATTTAGTGTTGAATCATGTCCTCCACACCAGGGTGATGAACAGTGAAAAATCAGCTAAAATTACCATTCCCAGGCAAAACTCTTAATGAGCTTTAAAACAAACAACAAAAGCAACCAAGTTTAGTTGACACTAGTCCATCAGTGTTGTACCAAGAATTGCAGTTAATAACAAAGGGAAAATTTTAGGATGGAGCCCTTTATTTGTTCTTTTTATAGAAGTTTCTCTTCCTCAATGTGCTACAACTTACAACTTTTCTTATTATTTGTGGTCTTCTCAGTGTCTCTACCCCTTAGTTTTCTGATAACATACCCATATCTTTTCTCACTTTCTCAAATATGTCTAGTCCTTTTATTTAACTGTTAAAGGGAAGCTCTATGTACTTCTCTTTCAGTGTTTTCCCATGGTTTCTCTCAGCCTTTGTTCTCTCTTGGTTGTCTCCTGTGCTCCCCATCACCTCACTGTAGCCACACATTCATGGATTCAAACCTCAGAACCAGTCCATTTCAATGTTCCACTTTCTGAAGAAAAGAAATGAATTCCTAATACTGATTTCAGGATCAAGTCACTCAGGTCTTTTCTCTTTCCTAAAAGGAGGAGCAAGAGTATGCCATAGCTGTTTTGAAACCATATTTCTGCAGTATTGCTGGTTTACGTATGTGTATGTGCAGCCTAAAGCTGGAATTGTGGGTGGCTTTGCCTTTCACATTTTCACTGTAGAAGCGATTAGTATGGACTGTGAGGATATGCTATAATGTCAACACTGTAAACAGATGAATGGTACAATAAGGATTTTGTCCTCTTTATACTGATGAGGCGTTGTTTTTGGACATGCTGGCTACATTTCAATTGCTACATATGTAAAAGGAACCAGCATGTGCCTCTGTGATGTTTATGCTTATATATTCATGCATAATGTGTCCAAGGTTCCCCATAAGATAATCTGTAGTTCAAAGGTTTTGTGTATCCTTCCTAATTTTTATGAGCATTTTGTATATTTTGGCGTAAGCTCATACAAAAGCTATGTAGTTCTTTTGTTTTTGAAAGCTCCTGTGGGTTATTAATGTACAGTTTTCATAGCTTTCTAATATATACAGCAGAATTATAGGAGAAACACTCTTCTAGTATTGTAAAACCGCTTTAAAGAGTAAATATTTTTCCTATTGAGGGACTAAGCATCTACCTTCAAAAGGTGGACTCCTGTTCATAATCTGGGGAATTCTAAGCCAGTTACAAAGCTCAGGGAAGTTTGATGCCTCAGAAGACATCTCTTTACAAAGAAGCTCTGTACTAGTATGTATCACCTTCGGTATTGTCATAATTTGCTAAATAAGTCTTTTGTTTACTTTATAAAATGTTTGTACCATGGTGAATTACATCTCAGGCCTTGGTTTGTAAACCTATGTAGGAAGCTTGTGTATAAGTAGATACTTGAGGAGAATAATGTGTGATGAAAGTGGTCACTATTTCCAAAATTAGAATTTTGAAATGTCTTAATACAGCACAAAGAGAAAATTTAATCAAGACTATATCTGAAGTCAAAAAGTATGTGATAACATAGGCTTAATGACATATTTTATAATTATAATGATAGATCATTTGCAATGTTTTATGAAAGCAACCTTTCATAAAATAACAGGATTTCTATGTGGCTATAACATACTAATGAGAAACATAATGTTCTACAAAGTAATTAGGTGATAATGCTGGGAACCTATTGAAAAAATGTTCTAGTTAGAAAACTGGTTAATGATAACGGCTTTTTATAAAAGTAGTTGTTTATGGTGTTCATATTTTTTTTGTTTCTTAATGTTTGAGAAGATTAAAACTTATTTCTCAGTTTCAGCACATAAATGAAATCTTATTAGTTAGAATTTCATGCAGGGAAATATTTTGGATGATTCATTTTTATATTTTTTAATTTTATCGTTCTATAGGTCAGTAACCATGTTATCTTAGAAGCAAAAAAAACACACCCAATAACAAAAAAACATAATTTCCCCTTTTTAGTTGATCTGGTACAATTGTTGACTTTTTTTTTTCTTCTCTCATTGTTGCAAGATAAAATTCCCTTACACTGATGCCTATTATATGTTCTGAATGGAGTTATAATTTATATTCTATAAAGGAAAATTTTAAGAAACATGTTTTGTTCCTTTAAGTGTATGTTCAAGTTTTTTTGGGAATAGCAAACCAAAATCTTTTACAATGAAATGTACCAATTTCATATAATTTTAGGCATTATTGTTCTGATACCATAATGAAGCTGAAAAAGAGTTTTTGGTTTTCATATAATAGAACAATAATGTCTATACTAGCCTGGTCAAGTTAGATTTAAACCCTCTGTTAAGGCTGATACATGCCAAGTGACTCTTGAGCCATTGTGGGCCTCAGAAGTAGGCATCCAATAAATACTTGTTGAATTTATGAGTAGTTGAATATGAGAACAAATTATACTAGTATTAATGACCAGGAATAAAATGCTGCGTCCATTAATCTGGATAAAATCTTTCTTAGAGTCTTTATTATTATTATTATTATTATTATTATTATTATTAAAATTTGCTCATTGAAACTTCAAAGAATGAGCCCAGGCCATGTGGCTCAGTTGGTTGTCAGCCCATACACCAAAAGGTTGCAGGTTTGATTCCTGGTCAGGGCACGTGTTTGATCCCTGGTTGGGGCACATACGAGAGGCAGCCCATTGATGTTTCTCTCTGATATCCCTCTCTCTCTCTCTCTCTACCCCCTCCCTCCCTCCCTCTTTTTTTCATCCCTTCCTCTCTCCCAAATCAATAAAAACATTAAAAAACATTAAAAGAATAACATTGAATTTGGTTAAATTATTATCATTATCTTAAGTTAGACAAGACAGTCATAGACAATTTAAAATTTCCAGAAAAAAATGTTTTCCCTGAGATTATTATTTTCTAATAGGCACATTATAGTAGTTGTGTAAATTATTTTGAGAAAAAATGTTGTCATCACTAAGTTAAGTTTTAAGCTAATTGTTAGCAATGATTTGTATTAATGCTCATGAGAATTGTACGGTATCTTTTTCAGCAAACATGAAAGTTTTCCCAGTATCATTGTCAGGTAGCATTATGCCTCCAGATTACGATAATCTTGGATAAGCGTTAGATTGTAAAATCGTGGAACCTAGAGCTGGAACGATGTTTCAGGTTATCTAATCAGAATTCCATTAATTTATAACTGAGGAAATTGAGACTCATAAATGAAGGGTGGGTAAAACCAACAAAATGAATGTTTTTAATTAAATAGGTTGTATTTATAGTTTTAAGTAGGTAATGCTTTATTTACTGAACTTGTCTTTTAGAACATTTTCTATAAAATGATGTTCACTGTTAGGTTCCTATGTCCTCCTTCCTCCTCCATAACACACTTATTTCACTGGATTTTAATGGCTCTGCCTATCTCTCCCAACAGGATGGAAGTGTCTTTATAGCAGAGGCCTGTGTTACTCTGTCTAGTACTTTTGTACTCTCAACTTTAATCATAATTGGCACAGAGCAATCCTTGAAATATTTGGGGAACAGATTAATGTCTCATAGCAATAAGAAAAATTAACAATCATTCCAGTAAAAAAATCTTGCACCTATTAAAATGTGTGACCAACCAAGATAAATGTGTGTCCCATTTTTCTCCCCACAGTCTCCAAACGTCCACAACTACCCCGATATGGAAGCTGTTCCTCTGTTGTTAAATAATGTGAAAGGGGAGCCCCCGGAGGACTCGTTATCTGTAGATCACTTCCAAACACAAACTGAGCCAGTGGACTTGTCCATCAACAAAGCCAGGACATCCCCCACAGCCGTTTCATCCTCCCCAGTTTCCATGACAGCGTCTGCCTCCTCGCCTTCTTCAACTTCAACCTCTTCATCGTCTTCTAGTCGGCCAGCCTCCTCCCCAACTGTTATAACATCAGTATCTTCAGCATCATCTTCGTCAACAGTATTAACTCCAGGGCCCCTTGTTGCCTCGGCATCTGGTGTAGGAGGCCAGCAGTTTTTGCACATCATCCATCCTGTACCACCGTCAAGTCCCATGAATTTACAGTCTAACAAACTGAGTCATGTTCACCGCATCCCCGTGGTGGTACAGTCGGTGCCTGTTGTCTACACAGCCGTGCGATCACCTGGAAATGTGAACAACACTATCGTAGTGCCGCTTTTGGAGGATGGGAGAAGTCATGGCAAAGGTAAGGGACACAAGTGAAGCCTCGATTTATTTCAGCACTAGAGGTAACTCTTCTTTTATTCAGTGAGCAGAACCTAAATCACATGCAATACACTACACCCAATCGAGTTCTGTGTCCAGCACAGAGCCATTGAGAGCAGGAACTAAACTCAGGTTTACATAGGTATACAATTCAGTGTTACTTACTATATGTTTTATGTATCAAGTCATTTAATGTCAGAATTCAAATCTTTAAATTTGCAAAATAACATTTACCTTTAAATACGCAGTTGGAAAGGACAATCTATAGAGTAACTGCTTGTAAATATAAGTGCATAAATCTCTCATAGAAATTATCCATTGAGAAATTTTTAAAAAGTGAATCAGGATATTTCTTCTTGCAATTTTTCAGATTGGAACATACTTGGATGACAATGACATAAAATGCCATGAAGTTGTAATGCTTGAAATCTGATCATTTACTTTTAAGTAACTTGTAAGTTAAGTGGCCATTAAAAGAATTTTAAAGTTAGGTGTCTGGCTACAAAATTATCATGTAGCTTGAGTTCTTATCTTTATACTAGTAGCCCTGTGCACGAATCCGTGCGCCAGTAGCTCGCTGCCGCCCTCCAGTAGCTCTCCGCCCGCTGCCCCGCCCTTCTGTAGCTCTCTCCGCCTCCCCTGCCCCACCTCATAGCTTGATGCCCTGCCCCCTCCTGTAACTCTCCGCCACCTGCTTGTAGCTCACTGCCCCACCCTCCTGCTGATCCGTGATCCAGTCGTTACGCTTTATGGCGGCGTAACGACCATTTGCACATTACATCTTTATAATATAGGATATGTCTTAAGTTATTATTTTAAATAGCAGGATGGCTCAGTATGATGGAAATACTTCAACATACAATATTAATATTCCCTCTGGGGTTTAGAAGGCAGGAAGATACTTTGCTACATGACTTTAATAATATCTAGTTAGTTAACTATATATGATAGCATGAAGTTATTTATCTATTTCTAAGTTCCTTTTTCCCATAATTTATTAGAAGAAACTTGTAATAGCATCATGTTTGGGATTTTTCTTTTTCCCTTCCCATGAATCTAAAAACTAAGCCACCCTTCTATAGAAATGTAAAGTGCCTATGATCATTGATTAATTTCCTTTTAAACTAAATACAAATGTATATATTTTATCTTCATAACTTTGAAGTGATGATGGATTAAGACGTAATGTTGTATTTTTGCTTTGAATACCATATTAGTATTGAGGCCTATAATTAAAAGATGATTGATAAATACATAAAACATTGCCTTCTCATAAATGCTAGTAAACCTAGATATTTAGGCTGTTATGTAAGGCCGGCTTCAATGCATAGGAATAACATTGGATTGTGTACTTAGAGAAATTTTTGCAGACATATACTACAGAGCTGTGCATTCACTTTTGGCAAGTTAGTGTTTGTGAGTAGTGCTATGAATTTTTTCATAGCACATGAAATACATTTTATCTTCACAGTCTTGCCAAGTGAAAAATCTCATGACTCATAGCAATCAGAGATTTTAGGTTGCAATCTTGAGAAGTATATTGTACTTACTGACAATTTCCCTTTTGTGCTTTTATGGGCAAAGGCCAGGAACTAGTTCCACCATCGTCTTCATGAATAGCTAGAACAGTGGTTGGCAAACTCATTAGTCAGCAGAGCCAAATATCAACAGTACAATGATTGAAATTTCTTTTGAGAGCCAAATTTTTTTAAACTTACACTATATAGGTAGGTATATTGTTATTAACTTAATTAGGGTACTCCTAAGCTGGCCTTTGCTAAAAACTCAAGGGGCCAAAGAGCGGCATGTGGCTCGCGAGCCACAGTTTGCCGACCAGGGAGCTAGAAGAAAAAGAGAGGGTAGGGGAGCCTTTTTATGGATTTTAGTTAAGCTGAACCCTCTTTGATATTACTAATACTTTTGAACAAAATGAGCTAATAGATTTAAATAATAACATAACTGATGACACATCAGGTATTTCTTATCTATATAATAAAAGCCTAAGCGACTGTTATGGTGGAACGACCAGAACGACCGGTTGCTATGATGTGCACTGACCACCAGGGGGCAGACACTCAATGCAGGAGTTGTCCCCTGGTGGTCTGTGCACTCCCACAGGGGGAGCACTGCTCATCCAGAAGCTGGGCTCACGGCTGGCGAGCGCAGCGGCTGTAGCAGGATCCTCTCCCACCTCTGCTAAGGAGCAGTGAGCAGGCAGGCGGTAAGGAGTGATGGGTCCCAGACATCCCGCAAGGGGTCCCAGACTGCAAAAGGGTGCAGGCCAAGCTGAGGGATCCCTCCCTACCCAATGCATGAATTTTGTGCACCAGGCCTCTAGTCTTTTATAATTATAGATTTTTCCACATTGTATTTTGGACTGTATTTTCTCCCAACTTATTCCATATCCATTAAAACTGTCCAATTCCTTCTGTTGTTTTTATTTTTGAAAATTAAAGTTACATTCAATATTATTTTGTATTAGTTTCAGGTGTACAACACAGTAATTACAGATGTTTTTATAATTTTTTTAAGAATTAGGAATTAGCAAATGACAAAAATATAATCCTGCATGTTACATTATTTTATATATGTGTGTATGTGTATACCATAGGACATAAAATCCACTCTTTGTCTGGTACCACTTAAGGGAAATATTACTTTTATTCTGAAATTGATTGATTTAACATTGTTCATGACTTCTTTATAATTTTGGTGCACTAATGAAGGAAAATAAAGAGATATCTCTTTCATTTACTATTATCATTTTTTATGGGAGAGATTATTTTTATTTAAAGTGTATTATAAAGTATATTGCCAAAATGCCAAAATTTAATTTTCTGGAAAATATATCTTTGCAGAAGACTTTATTAAAATTCAGGCTGTAATTTGTTCTCTACATGCATATATTTGTTAGTTATATTCAGTGTTGTTTACTCAAAAGTTTTCTTATATAAAAAATGAATATATAACCATAAACATACTGGACTGTGATATGAGCATTAGGTGCGTGGGATTTGGAATCAAGATGGTAAGAGTTAGAATTCTGGGTATCTCATTTACAGCTTTGGATTTAGAAAAGTTATTTAGTCTCACTAATCTTTCTTTTCTTTAGTGATAAAATGGGATTAAAAACATGATCGATCCTTGAAGATTCTTAGGAAGATTAAGCAAGAGCTCATGTGTAAATATCTAGCATTAATCAGCTATCCATACATGTTTGCAGTTATTCATAATTATTATCGCCCCTCTCAAATACACAGAGCAATAATGTTCAGAATGTTTTTCTCTATTTTGTAAAAATAGAAAGTTGGAGGAAATAAAAATTTTCTGAATTTTAAAATGAAAAACTGCCCCCAGGAAGTTGGTACAGAAATGCCTCTCAAAGTTTTTACTACAACAAATTATAAGGGATGAGAGTTTAGTATGAGAAATTGTCTGGAAACACCCCATATTTTCTGTTTTTATTAGTTGATATTAAGTTTTTATAATCGCCGCATTCTACAAATATTCCTATAGTATTTTATAAGTTTTTTATTGTTTAACTGATTAATTAGATGATGGTAAAAGTGTCTAGTGGAGGAAGTCTGCCTACCTCCCAAAATGAATAAAGGAAAGGGTATTTCGGTAGTTCCTTAAGTCTTTATTTTGCACATATGCAGTTGGGCATTAGGCCAGCAATAAAATGCCTGAGTGATAAAGGGATCCCCTATTTCCATTCCCACTTAGGACTTGTATATTTGGTATGGATGAGCAAAAGAAAATATAACAAAGGAGTTGAAATTTCAAAATGCTGGTAATGGAAAATAGAAAACTAACTCCAATAAATGTCACTGATTATATTGGCTAATAATTTTTAAAGTTGGTATAACATATGTGGTCTCTGGTAAAGAAGTAAATTCTCTATGTCACATTATACAAAGGACTTTTGATAGACACATTCATGTCTAAAATAACATAGCTTATGGATTGAATAATTTGTTATTCAAGCACTTACTGAGCGTCTATCATGTATTAGGCATTTTATTGGCACTAGGGATACAGTGTTGAACAAAACAGATGCCTTTTCTATCTGAATGTTTATAGTCTATTAGCAGATATCAACATAAAATAGAAAATCATACAAATAACTGGTAATTGTAGACAGAATTGGATGAAAACATAGACTAGCCATGGATTTTCCCAGGACAGAGTTTAATTATAATTGCAGATAGAGAAAGTTGTATTTGACAAACAGTATTTTCACGGAGGGTGTTATATATGGTTGGGAGAAATGTTTTTACTGTGATGCTCGGAAGGTGTGGTTAGGGTTTGGGAATGTGGGGTAAAACTTCCACATGGATATGCTTGACTAACAACAAAAGGATATGAATTGAGGACAGAACCTCAGCCCAGCTAAGTATTTAAAGAATATTGATCTAAAGAATGGCAAGTTAGCCCAGGGTACCAACATATCTCAGTTGGGCCTTAAATGTAATATGTGATAAGAAGAAAAATGGCATGATGTTCTGGAAGGTACAGTCAACAAGCACAATTTAGACTAGAGCTGTAAGAGGGAGGATGTCATCGAAGGTCTCCCAAGGAAGACTTTTTTTATTTTTCCTTGATACCAAAAGGATGAAATAGTAGCCCCTCAGAGTGATAGTGCTGAGAAGTGGAAGGCTCTCCATGTAAACGGAACAACCAGTAGACTGGTCTGGCCCAAGTTTTGTTACTAGGTAACCTGAGACATCCTATATAATAAAGAGGTAATATGCAAATTGACCATCATTCCAACACGCAAGATGGCTGCCCCCATGTGTACACAATATGGCCGCCACAAGATGCCAGCAGGGGAGGGCAGTTAGGGGTAACTAGGCCAGCAGGGGAGGGCAGTTGGGAGGAACCAGGTCTACAGGGGAGGGCAGTTGGAGGCGACCAGTCCTGCAGGGGAGGGAAGTTGCGTGGGGGGGGGGGGGTACCAGGCCTGTAGGGGAGGGCAGTTGGGGGTGATCAGACCTGCAGGGGAAGGCAGTTAGGGGTGACCAGGCCTGAAAGGGAGGGCAGTTGGGGGGAACCCAGGCCTGTAGGGGAGGGCAGTTAGGGGCGATCAGGCCTGAAAGGGAGGGGAGTTGGGGGAGGGGCCCAGGCCTGCAGGGGAGGATAGTTAGGGGTGACCAGGCCTGAAAGGGAGGACAGTTGGGGCCGACCCAGGCCTGTAGGGGAGGGTAGTTCGGGGCAATCAGGCCTGCAGGGGAAGGCAGATAGGAGTGACTAGGCCTGCAGGGGAGGGCAGTTAGGGGCAACCAGGCCTGCAGAGGAGGGCAGTTAGGGGTAACCAGGCCTGCAGGTGAGAGCAGATTGGAGAGGGTGCAGACTGGGCTGAGGGACACTGCCCCCCCTTCCCCGGCCTGTGCATGAATTCCATGCATCGGGCCTCTAGTGTTATTTATAAACAAGACCCTGAGGGGTTATTATTTTTACCTCATAAAGGAATTTCAGTCCAGCCTGGGGAGGTGTTTGGTAGTTTTCACAGATTTTCATTACCTTTTACAGATATTTAATACCTGAAAACATAGAGGGTCTTACATCACAGGCAAAGTTGTTCTTGTTTTATTCTTGCCTTAATGTAAGAGTGGGAGTGTTTAGGATTTCCCATCCTCCCTCCCTTCCTTTCTGTGATCTGCTAGTGAGGAAAGAGGAAGAGTGCTGAAGAAAATGCAAGAGATGAGAATGTTTCAAGGAGGGAGCCATCAGTTGTATCAAAAGCTGCTATGGAACCAAGTAAAGAAAGGACTAAGAATTGAGCACTGGGTGGGGTGGGATGGGGGGACAAAGACTGACTGAAGTGAATGTGTCAGATGGGAGGTGAGAGAGGGGAGGCTGAAAGTCTAGACAGCTCTTTGGAGTAGTTTTGCTGGAAAGAGTTGTGGAGAAATGAATGATAGCTGGGGAGACTTTTAAGCTCTCAAGGGAAGGATTTTAAAAGAGGGGGATAGTAAAAAAAAAAGAGGGGGATAGTATAGCATATTTGTATTCTGTTAAGAATAATCCAGTAGATAATTGAAAATGGTTAATTCTAGAGAGGAAAAAATTGTAGAAGCAAAGTCCTTAATTGCACGTTAGTTGCTTATACTGTGGAAGTAAGCTGCATCTTGTAGTAGTTAACACATATTCTAAAATAACTAGAGGCCCGGTGCACGAAATTCGTGCACGGAGGGGGTTTGTCCCTCAGCCCAGACTGTACCCTCTCCAATATGGGACCCCTTGAGGGATGTCCGACTGCCCATTTAGGCCCGACACCGGGATCGGGCCTAAACGGGCAGTCAGACATCCCTCTCACAATCCAGGACTGCTGGCTCCCAACTGCTTGCCTGCCTGCCTTCCTGATTGCCCCTAACCGCTTCTGCCTGCCAGCCTGATCACCCCCTAAACCACTCTGCTGCCAGCCTGTTTGCCCCCAACTTCCCTCCTCTGCCGGCCTGGTCACCCCTAACTGCTCTCTCCTGCAGGGTTGATCACCTCCAACTGCCCTCCCTTGCAGGACTGGTCCTTCTCAACTGCCGTCCCTTGCAGGCCGGGTGCCTCCCAACTGCGCTCTCCTGCTGGCCATCTTGTGGTGGCCATCTTGTATCCACATGGGGTCAGGATCTTTGACCACATGGGGGCAGCTATATTGTGTGTTGGAGTGATGGTCAATCTGCATATTACTCTTTTATTAGATAGGATAGAGGCCTGGTACAGGGGTGGGGGCCAGTTGGTTTGCCCTGAAGGGCGTCCCGGATCAGGTGGGGGTTCCCTTGGGGTGTGGGGCGGCCTGAGCGAGGGGCCTGTGGTGAATTGCAGGCCGGCCACACCCCCTGGCAACCCAAGCAAAGGCTCTGGTATCTGGAATTTATTTTCCTTCTACAATTGAAACTTTGTAGCCTGGAGCAGAGCCAAGCCCGGGGCTCCCTCTGAGGCTGGCCGGCAGCCATTTGTGTTGGGGTTATAATTGAAACTTTGTTGCCTTAAGCGGGTGGGCCCGGCCAGGGTGTGCGGAAAGCTTTGCTTCCCCTGTTGCCGGCGGCAACCCTGGCCTGCACTCTCAAGCTCCATTCTGCCGCCATTTGTTTGAATTTGTTTACCTTCTATAATTGAAACTTTGTAGCTTGAGTGGAGGCTTAGGCCTGGCAAGGGCAGGCAGAAAGCTTGGCTTCCTCTGTTACCTAGGAAACCTTGCTCTCTGTGGCTGTAGCCATCTTGGTTTGGGTTAATTTGCATACTCGCTCTGATTGGATGGTGGGCGTGGCTTGTGGGTGTGGCTTGTGGTGTGTTGGAGGTATGGTCAATTTGCATATTTGCCTATTATTAGAGAGGATTTTATTGGATTGACAAATATTTAGGAAAATCAAAGAAAATGTGAAGACAGAAGGTAATCTAGAAACAATGAAAAGCAAACAGAAATTCAGTAAAATTTGGGTTCCATTGAGAATTATAAGAATAATATCAGACTTAATATACAATGAGATCAAACATTTCTCATTCATCATTTAGTGGAATATATAGAATTCATTCAAAACAAAAGATTAACCCAAAATAATTTATATTTGTTGTTCAAAGACATATTTACATTTGAGGTTTAATAGATACCACATTTGGGAAATTCAAAGTACTTAGAGGCCAATATTATAACAGTCTGTGAACAATCCAACTAAAGAGCTAACAACAAAAAAAAAGGGGACTTATATCTTCCCTACCATACCTGAGCTAGTTCTGTCTTCATGTAGCCGGAGGAACAGGTATTACTACCTCGATGCCCAGAAATGAGACTTGATCAAAGGAGTGACTGAGTGATGGTTTTGAAACAGTCAGAACTGAAAAGTCTGGTGCATCCACCTGGGTGTTTCACTGTTGCTCAATTTCTCCTGATCGCTGTCCCATTCTTTTTTATTAGGTTATGCAGATGATCTGTTATTTTCCCTTTTTCCCCATTCTTGCTTCCTCCTTAGCCACCCAAACCCATCACTTGACTATCTACATGACTGTAATCAAATAGGTTACCTGGAGGATGAGCTCAGCTCCAGACTCCTAACCACCACATTTCCTCTCATGGGAATGCAACCCCAGAAGCCCGTGGAAATGCAAACAAAAGCATTGATTGCATTAAGACGTTTTATTGTAATGGTGTCATACTTGACAAATAACTTATGGTCGTAAGTGCATTATTCCTGACTGAAAACTTTTATGTGATTAGGTCCTTGTGTATAAATTATATTTTTTCCAAAATATCTGACAATAGCATATGGATACTGTTGTCTGGAAACCAACCCCACTTGGGCATGGCTTTGGTCATCTCCTTTAAAAGAATGTTGTTTCCTTAGTATATTTAGATGAAGTGATGAAGAATCCTCCAAAAATATAGTCTTATTTTCATGGCATTCATTCAGGAGTTTCAAAGGGATGTGGCCATGAGCAAATCTGTAATAATCCCGTTTTCTTCCTCCACACTGTTAGATTTCTCAGCGGCCTAGAGGAAGGAGCCACACGTGTGGTTTTAGTCCTGTGCCATTTATATTCGTGAAAGGAAATATGGTTATGGTAGTGATTGCTGCAAAGCTGCTTGGAGTTAGCTCCTGACCATTGAATACAACTGTAGTTTTGCTCCCATGAAACTCCCCATTTCAGGTCTAAATTTGTTTCAGCAGTTTTCTTCTGCTCTTAGGTTTCCCATTTGATGGTAATGATGTTTTATTGAACACCCCAATTCATTTTGTCGCTGATTTGCTGCTTCCGTCTACCTTACACGTGACTGTCCTCTTTTAGTTCACCAATCACTGGGATCCTGGTGTCATCTGTCCGTATGTCCAGAATAGTCCCGGGCAGCTGACCTGTGCTTATGGGTACGGTTATCTTTGCTTCTTGAGTGATTGAACTATCTCAGCTTCCTTTGGTAAATGTATTCTTATACTTATGCTTAAGTCTAACTACTAGATGTAGATTCATATTTTAATTCTCAATTTGATTTTTATCAACTGTCCATTTAGTTATGTTATTTCATTTTTTTTATGTTGTTTAGTGGGATGTGGGACTGGAGAATTGCTGACTTTTTGGTTTATTCTTCTTTAAAAGTAGACTTTGGTAGGACTTGAGTGTACCTCTATCATTATAAAACAAAACCGGAACTTGTTAAATAGTGAGAAAGACAGCCAATATTTATGAAAAATTGAATTTTAAATAGGAGTTCAGAAAATTTTATTTTATATAGATACACTAATCATTTGTTTTTTACCTGATATTCAACATGGAGTGGAAAACCTATCTGTATTCTTTTACTTCTGAGCATGCACAAGAATTTAAGTAGAGACCACCAAAAATTGGCTTCTTATGCTCTTGTCTATCTGAAATATCCGCAATCTATCGATTCTTCTGCTTCATTTGGCATAGACTGGTTTAGTTCTAAGATTTGATAATAATTATTGGCTCAGTGAGGAGACAGAAAGTGTTTGCATTTTTCTAGAAGAATTAGCACAGAAAAGATGGCTGCGCCCATGCGAGCAGGGTGAAGGTTGCCGTGAGCCTTAGGGCCAAGGAAGGCTGGAGCTAGCACCGAGGGCGGCAGGGAGAGCATGAGGTTCAAGATGGAAAATCGTGAATCAGATGATACTTTCAAGAAAGAACACATTTTGGACATCATACACAGAAAAATTAACCAACTTCCAGAAGCAGAAAGGAATCTACTTGAACATGGATCAACATATATTGGACTTAATGCTGCTCTCTGTGGCCTAATAGCAAACAGTCTTTTTCGACACGTCTTAACTGGGACACAGGCTGGTATAGCTGCTGGTTTACCAATGGCAGTGATCCCATTTTTGACAGCAGACGTATCTTACAAAACTGTTGTAAGTTTACCACTGAATACAGGTGATTTGCATTGTGAAACCTGTACCATAATACGAGGTGGATGGGTTGGACTTGTTTTTGATGGTCTGTACCCTGTTTTCTTGGCTATTCCTGTGAATGGTGGCCTAGCAGCCAGGTATGCCTCAGCCCTGCTACCAGAGAGAGGAAACATCTTAACCTACTGGATCAGAATTACTCAGCCTATCTTTAGAAAGATGTTATTTCCTATTTTGCTCCAGACTGGGTTTTCAGCATACCTTAGTTCTAGGCAATATAAACTACTTATAAAGGCTCTTCAGTTACCTGAACCTGGCCTAAACATTGAATGATTGTTAAGCAAATGTGTACACAAAAATAAAACTGTAATAAAACAAAACAAAACAAAACAAAAATAAATAAATAAAAGAATTAGCAGAAAAGAGAAAACACTAGGTAAGCTCCTTGGAAAGTGTAAAATGTCCAGGAGTGAGTCTGATTGGCTCCCCTCCTCCCCCATACAGTTAAAGAGTAAATAAAAGTACAAAGGCAAAAAGAAAAGGATGGTCCCCAAAGAGGATCCACATTAAGAGAGTAATATCTACCACATTAGTAGGTAGATATCACTTAAGGAAATGAAGGTACAGACAAGAGACAAATCCATTTATTCAATAGAGTAGCTAAAGCAGGAGGTTAATAAAGTGAACTTCATGTCCACTCTGTTATAAAGTGATAACCTATCACACCATTTTTATTTTGTTAGGACAAGTTTCTCCTATAGTAAAAAATTTATGTTTACACAACTACATGCTTAAATGAAATATGTAACTAATATAGCATTCTAAGATAGTGGTCTCTATATTCATTTTTACCACACCCGAAAAGTTTTCTCTGATAATATTTAAGGCATTGAACATTACATATTGGATTTTGAAATATAATATCTTTTGTTTCCTTTGTAGTTTCATTTATTATTAATATATTTTTTCTCTCCTGAAATAATGTTCTACTCAAATAAAAAAGCCTCTAATTTCAAATAGTAAAGGTACTGTTATGCTACAAGGAAATTCTTATTTTAAATACTAGATTACAGGTATTTATAGGATTACTTTGAGGATATTTGGGTATGGGAGATAAGTACACACACCTATATTTAGTAAGTGGGCATTTTACCCAATAACTTTTCATACCTGGAAGGAACAAATAAAAGAAAGAAGAATATAAGATCCAAGAGTGAAACTTAGTCTTAGAATCATTGCCAGCACTGTTTTTATTGGCTTTTTAATTATTTACAACTCTCTGGCTGTGATTTCTGTTCCCTATTTTTTCTTATTCCCTTAATAATAGCTCTTTTTTTCTGTTCTAAACTGTTACTGTTCTCTCAGCTCTTTCTCTCTGCTTGTTTTCCCATTTTTATTACAAATTTTTAATGTTTATTTTCTACTTTTAAGGGAGAATTTGATTAACTGGTATTCTGCTTTGTATTCTTTAGAAAAGAACAAGTTGATACTTATCGATCCAATAAATAAAAGAACAGCTACTAATTTACAGAGTAATAATCACATACTCTATTTTTCCTCCAGCCACCTTTATGTGAGCGACATGCTACTTTGATCATTGGCCAATTATATGTTATTCATGACCAGGTGGCTTCATTTGCCTTTTTCTTCCATTAATTAGTTCGTTTACTCAACAAATGTTTTACAGCTGATGATATGACCAAGAATGTCAACTACTCCGAGCTATGATGATTAAAAAAAAAAAAAAAAAACAACTCTTAAAACCAACTTTAGTGTATAAGACACTAAAACAATATTGTTTACCCTGTGGGTTATTTTTTCTGTTAGTGAGTTTTGAAATCAATTTAGTAACTCATAATCAGCAGTTTGAAAGAAATTAAACAGAATGAGGTAGATTAAAAAATATCTGATAGTATCTCCCAAATAAGACTGTATTATGAAACTTTTGTACAACACCCTATTTATATACATGCAGATAGGTATTGTGAGAGTGGGTGTGTGTGTATGTGTGTATGCTGAGTCATATTGAAATTTATATTTCTTACTATGGCTCCTGTCCAGAAAGTTTGAAAGAGACTGTACTGTAGTTCTCTGACCTTTAACTCTGCCTCTTTTCTCTATCCTCTTTTTTAATTTTAATTTTTTTCAATTACAGTTTACGTTCGGTATTATTCTGAATTAGTTTCAGATGTACAGCCAAGTGGTTAGAAAACCGTGTACTTCACAGTGGTCCCCCCGCTGCTTCAAGTCTTCACCTGGCCCCATTCATATTTATCACAATGTTACTGACCTTACTCCCTATGCTGCACTTTACACCCCTGAGACTGTTTTGTAACTACCAATTTGTACTGCTTAATTCCTTCACCTTTTTCACCCAGCCCCCCAAGCCTCTTGTCCTCTGACAACTGTCAGTCTGTTCTCTGTATCTATGAGTCTGTCTCTGTATTGTTTATTTTGTTCATTAGATTCCACACGTAAGTGAAATCCTATGGTATTTGTCTTTCTCTGTCTGACTTATTTCACTTAGCATAATACCCTCTGGGTCCATCCATGCCTCCTCTTTTCTACACCTCCTGCTCAAAGTACCCTTCTTGGTTGTTCCACCTTCTTTTCTCTGCCCTGTCACTCTCCATCTTCCTTCCATTTCCCTATCTTCTTCCTCCTCCCAGTTGTCCTTCTCTATCTTCCTCCACCCTCCACCATTCTAACTTTTCTGCTGAATCTTGATTCTTCTTTCTTTTCCTCATCTAACCAAATCACCTATCTCAGAAGTGATTATTATGGAGCTAAATGATACATATTAAAATTACAGACTTTCTACTGCCACCTAGGGGTAGAATTTTAAAACAATGTGAACTGCGAGAGAAAGAACTCTATATATTAGTTATTCTGTGATTGTTCCTGGATTTTTCCAGTTAAGTTAAAGTTGGTTGTCAGAGAGTGCAATGAATATTCCCTTTTTAAATAAAACTTGAACCTGAACTTGAAACTTAACTTATTTTCTGTGTTTTTAGAGCTCTAGTATATGAAATATTAAAAAAAAAAAAAAGCTAACTAACTTGGGCTAGAAAGAAAAAGCATCACTGCTACCTACTTGTCCCACTTTTCGTCCTGCACATTTGTATGTGACTTCTGAGTTAAAATGCTACTGTCTGTGTATCTGTGCGGACTTTTGTTTTGTTTGTGTGTTTTTTTTGTAACTATGTATTGGATAAATAGAAGCATAGAGTGCCAGCTTGTGAACTACTAACAAGTTTTGTTGATGCTATAGAAAAAAAAAAAACATACAAATAAAGGAAGAGTTATGTCTTGGGACAGCAAAGAACTCAGGAAGACAGAAAACAGGAGAATTTGGTGAAATTGAGATAACTGGGAAGAGCCCTTGGAGAATTCATCAGAGAACCACCTTCTCTATAGCTGGGGGCTAAGGAAAAGTTCAGTAGAAACTGAATAGAACTAGAAAGATAATCCCATGGTAGGTATATGGGTTTCTTGGTTTCTTGGGGAGAGAAAAACCTAGTGGGACTTGGGTGACGTACAATAAGCATAGACTCCTCTGTTGTCAAAAACTGTGGTTGCTTATATAATGTGGTGTAGGTTATAAATCCTCACTCCGAGGATAGAATAGGTTAATGACTCCCCAAATCTATCCAAGCCTCATTAGCTACTGTTTCTTCATTGCATTGTGCCCAACACTGGTAAGTGCTCAATAAGTTATTTATTGAATGAAGGGATGAATGAACAAAGAATTAATAAATGTAGGTACTATGTATACTGTATATTAATATATACTAGATGCCCAGTGCATGGATTTGTGCACTGGTGGGGTCCCTCAGCCTGGCCTGCGCCCTGTCACAATACAGGACCTCTTGGGGGATGTAGTAATGCAGGAAGGGGCAGGCGGCCAGGGAGGAGCCTGGGCCAGGCACGCAGCTCCCGCTCCCGCTCATCCCGCCCCGTTGTGCCTGCCGCCACTCGTAGCACCGCTGTAGAGGCAGGAAAGGCTCCCACCACCACAGCTACGCTCGCCAGCTGTGAGCCCGGCATCTGGCATTCGTAGGTCAGCTGAGTGGTTCTCCCACTGTGGGAGCACACTAAGCACCAGGGGGCAACTCCTACATTGAGCGTTTGCCCCCTGGTGGTCAGTGCATGTCGTAGCAACCGGTCAAATGGTAGACTGGTCTAATGGTGGACCTGTCACTTAGGGTTTTTTATGTATACGTAGATATTTTTAATCCTCACCTGAGGATATTTTTTCCATTGCTTTTTAGAGACAGTAGAATGGAGGGCGAGGGAGAGAGAAATATTGATGTGAGAGAGACACATCAATTGGTTGCCTCTCGCATGAGCCCAGACCGGGACCCAGGATCTAACCTGCAACCCAGGTATGTGCCCTTGACCAGCAATGGAACCCGCGACCCTTCTGTGCACAAGCTGATGCTCTAACCACTGATCACACTGGCCAGCGTGGTACAATGTTTTGTTTGAGATGCCTAGAAATGCTTTGCCTGGTGATGGTCTATTGTCCTAAACCCTACCCATAAAAGGAAGCTTCCCTTGTATGCTGAAGTAGAAGCAGCAACAGCATAAAATGATAACCAGCAGGGCTCCTCACAGCCTCACAGTCGGGCTCCTACCACTCTTCCACTCCAATTTGTTGTCATTCCACCAATTAGATCTCCTGACCCAGCCACCATTTCCATGGATTTTCGTAATGACAAATCTACCTTTATCATGTACTTTACTTTCCCTGGAAGGCCTTTCTTTTTTCTAGAAAGGTATACACCAAATTGTAAACCAATTTATTTCATATATATATATATATATATATATATATATATATATATATATATATATATATATATATATATACACACACACACACACACACACACACACACACACACACATTTATAACCTCTTAGTTCAATATATTTTGCTCAAATCTAATATATGTTATATGTAATTATAATCACAACTATCATTACTGCCTTTTCCATTGTCTGGCACACAATAAACAATAAGTGTTTATTTAGGCTTTAATAGTTTGTGGAATTGAACCCCTGTGGGTGAAAACTATTTTTATAGCTTCCAAATGGTCATAATGAAAAGATATTGCTGTATGAAAACTATAGTCGGTTCTAATTTATTCTTTTAGTCTCAGGTAAAATATTTTACCATGAAACTAGGATAAATAATGCCTTTGATTGGACCCAAACAATTAATAGTGTTTGGTCGGTTTCTTATGTAATAGTAATGCCAGTTTCACTTCCCAGTCAGGCTGAAACAAATTACACCTCCTACCCCACTGCAGTTAACTGTGTCAGCATCGGTACTATAAAATCTCAATAAAACCTGAAAACTGTGGAGTATGGATAATCCCACTATAAATTGTAATAAAAATGACCCCTCCAGACTCTATATTCTCCCCATTAAGTTCATAGACACTGTCTCTTTGTACATAAAGTTTTATGAAATAAATTGACCAGATCTCCTGTCTTTACCAGAGAGCAAGCTGTTTTGATTTAAAAGCTGATAACGGTGCAATCAGTTTTTGATGTTTGCAGTGCATTTTAAAAAACATAAATTCCATCTAACGAACCTTAAGTAGAAGGAAAATGCTACTTTTATTTGCACTATGCAGTGAACACCTCTTTGTGAGAAGAATAAAATGACATATTTACTGTGGTGGGCCCATTTGTTGCAGCCATAAAACAATGATTTGGTTTCCTTCCACAGATCTCAAATCTTAAAGGTATATTAAGCAGACCCAGGCACAAATCTAAAACTGCTTTGTCTGATTGTTTCAAATCTTGTGTGTTTAGAAGGAATTGTCAGTTTCGTGATTGTATTTTTGGCTCTTCTGTGTTAAAACCAAGGGCTCCCTAATCACTCCTGGTGGCCTTTGTCAGAGGTGATGTTTTAAATCAGCTCTCTGTAAACACAGAACCTTTTTAAACAGAGGAAACCTCCTAGAGACCTAGGTTGTAAATCCCCAAAGGACATGAATTAAACTCTGGAGGAAGTCTTCTGTTATAATGAAGGTAGAGTAGGTGGCATTTGAGGTGAAAGTTAAAGAAGCATAAGGCTTTGCTACTCAGAGTAGGTAGAAGTATTGCAGACCAGGCAAAGAGTAAACAATGAGGGCAGAGAATGAAGGGTACGTAAAAATGAAGAATGGTGTAGTTTTACTGAATTGTACGTTATAGTGTACTTACACATTGCATAGGGTATAAAACACCTATTGCATGCATGATATATACTATGAATTACATGTAGGAGAGGATCTGAATTCCTCCTCTGAAAGATAAAGCCTTTGAAATCTTGGTTGTAATATGCTTCTGACATTCTTTGTGCATATGATTTTCCAGCTGTGCATAGAAATGACCAAGGACAAATAAATGAGAAGAATAGTTCTCAATTTTTATTTTTATTACTCAGGTCCCCTAAAATGTTTTCTCAATAGATTTTTCTATGTCTTCCCAATAGCCACAAAAATTTGTAGTATTTCATGTTCTGTAGTAAAATAAAATAGATCTGACTTTTGTATCCCCAATCTCGTACCCCCTGAGGTTCTTATATGTCAACTCCCTGTCCAAATCAGGAAACTGCCTTTATCCATAGATACACTGAGGTGAAAACGTGACAGCCAACAAGGAAGGTGTCAAAATTATTATTAAAATAACAACTTGAAAAATCCCAGCAAGGTCTTCTGAGACTGGAGTAAATAGGCTTAAACGGTTCTTCAGTCCTTGGAGATAATACTTTATTACAGCATAATAATTGTTTTTGAAATCATGACCATTCGTAATGACAGAAAGGGTAAATTATGCTCAGTCTATTGGAGGTAAACAACAAAGTATGTAATCAATCTTATGAAGATATTTATTAAGAATCTTTTCAATAATTAACCTGTATTGAATGCTATATGTCCTTTGTGCTTTGCATACATTATCTGTAAATCTAACATATGTAAGACTTAATGTATGGGTATTACTGCCTGTATTTTACATATTAGAAAATGAAGACTCATGTAACTTCCTCTACTCCTTATAAGGTCACAGCTTATTAGTGGTAGAGACATGAATAAAATCAAAACTTTTTAATACTTTCATGCCATTTTGCTAAACTTGGGCTTATTGCTTTAAAATATATGCCTTAGTTTTCTAGAGAATTTGTCAATATTAAATAGCCCAGTTCCATATTTCCTCAATAAGACACATTGTATTTTTAAATCATTTAAATTTTTTGTGATGGTTAAAATTTGTTACAAATGAAATCTACTATACACAGGAGGCTTACAGTTGTGAGTACGTGAAAGTTTATTCTTGTATTATTTATTGTGTTATTTTCCATATGAACAACTGTAAACCTACTTTTACCCTACACTGTATATAAAATCACACACACATATACATGTATATGAGTAGCATAAATTAATTTCATGTTGTTAAATATTAGCTTCATGGTACCATGTTATGTATTTTCATTTTTCCATTATCTCGCAGCATTAAAAACAACAGCCTCGAGCTGTAGGTTAACATTTCTAGGTTTAGGGAAATTTTGTCAAAGTGTGGTTCACTGAATTTCAGAGATTGGCATCTGTGTCATTTTTAGACATATCTGGTCCCTGCCTGGAGCTCTCTTGAGCAGGGAATTGGTTAGACAGATGTATACAACAGACACGTCAGTTCAGTCTTGCCTTGTTCTGGTGGTGATTGTTTTCTGAAAAACAAAGGGAAAACCACAAAACAAAAATATAGCCAGCATTTATTACTACTGTTTTAATTACATTTATTTTTCTTAGATTAATGAGTTCAATAAAATTCTGAGCACTAGCCAATAGCTAATAATCATTATAACATTACAGTTTTAGAATTATCTTAGCTGATATGAGCAGATGTTCTGAAATGCCTTTTTCAAAATTGGAAAATAAATTCCATAAAATGTGTGCTTTTGGTTACAGAGAATAGCTTCATGGTAAGATCTGACATTTTCCAGTTTTTACTTCAGTTTTTCTTCAGTCTCATATAGTATGTTTTCTGTTTTTATAGCTCCCTTACTATTGCATTGTTTGTCAAAGAGTAAAGGACCTTGTATGGTGTCCGTAATTGATTGGTATCATGATGTGTGGGAGCAAGTATATTCCAACACATTCTTCAAGTCCTGGTTATAATGGAACAAAATCCATTTATATCTAACCAATGAGCACTGCAGGTAAGGCACTGCTTAGTGGCATTGGTATGCCCATTGGTGTAATCTACACTAATCAAGGTACTACAACCTTCATTGATATGTTTTATCTCATCCACTTTGCAACTATGACAAGTATGGAGGCCTGTCTCTTTCCTTCTTTGTCCAATTGTGATCACGTGTTATGTTAATCACCATAATAAGCCTCTTATACTTAAAAGTAAACCCCTTGCCGAAACCGGTTTGGCTCAGTGGATAGAGCATCGGTCTGCGGACTCAAGGGTCCCAGGTTCGATTCCGGTCAAGGGCATATACCTTGGTTGCGGGCACATCCCCAGTAGGGGGTGTGCAAGAGGCAGCTGATTGATGTTTCTCTCTCATCGATGTTTCTAACTCTCTATCCCTCTCTCTTCCTCTCTGTAAAAAATCAATAAACTATATTTTAAAAAAGTAAACCCCCTTTCGACTGTAATTTAAACTAGTTTTCTTTACTTGTTTTTTAATTTTTTACAAAATATCCTCACCCAAGGAAATATTTTTTCAAATATATTTTATTAATTTTTTACAGCGAGGAAGGGAGAGAGATAGAGAGCTAGAAACATCGATGAGAGAGAAACATCCATCAGCTGCCTCCTGCACACCCCCTACTGGGGATGTGCCTGCAACCAAGGTACATGTCCTTGACCAGAATCGAACCTGGGACCCTTGAGTCCGCAGGCTGATGCTCTATCCACTGAGCCAAACTGGTTAGGGCCCAAGGAAATTTTTTTTCATTGATTTTTACAGTAGAAGGGAGGGAGAGAGGGGACTGGGATCGAGCCTGCAACCCAGGTATTTGCCCTTGACCTAGAATCGAATCCGAGACCTTTGGGTATGCAAGAAAATGCTCTAACCACTGAGAACACCAGCCAGGGCTTAAACTAGTTTTAGCAGTGTAATTTTATATGATCTGATTTAAGTGAAATATTATAGCCTTTTCAGTTCACAAGTCTAAATAAGTCACTGAATGGTTTATAGCTATTTTTTTCATTATGATTAACATTGAGAATAGAATTATGATTATTATTGAGAATAGGACCATCTTTACTAACAACAAGCATAAGCTATCAAGGACTCAGACTCCACTTGTTAACACTATTTATCCTAAACCTTATTCCAGAGAAGATATAAGGAGTATCCGCCATATTATTACTTTCAGTCAGTGGGTAAGGAGCAGGGTGAAGTGACCAACTCATATCTGGGAATGTTAAAATGTACTCAGAGAAGAGCTTGGTATTGTGCCTTATTTATGAATGCTATATAAATATAAATAAAAACACAGCATATTCATATGGTATATTCATACTTTTAAAAATACCACCTAGAAACTTTTATACTTTATAAAGTAAATGAAGTTAGTTGGCTTACTGTAAATATATTGAATTTAGTTTCCTATTGTTATACCACTTAAATGGCAAAAAATCTTCATGATTATTATTTAAATGGACATGATTAAAGCACCAACTTATTTTGTTTACTTCTTTCTTATTCTTTTATCAAAACTAAATAAAATTTACACTTCCAGAATAAAAACATTAGCATTTTATATAAAAAGAAATCTTTAAGCACCATTTTTTTTAACTGCTTGTCTTACCCAGGAATTGTCCAGTATATTTTTTTTCCATTCACTTAATCATTTGATTAATACACATTTATGATTTTACCACATGAGCAGTTCACAGATGCAGAGACCTGGGAATATTAAAGAGCATAGTGTATCATGGTAGATTCTAGATTATACAAATAGATAGGTTAGTTTAGTTGAAATAAAGGGTGTTTATAAGAAATGAAAATGAGGCTCCAAGGATATTCATGAATCTAGTTATCAAAAGCCTTGTATGCCAAGCTAAGGCGTGTATATTTACTGAATGCTACAGGGAGACACACAAAGTTTGAGAGTTGGGGGAGTAACGTTCAGATCTGTGGGTGAGGGACTGAATATGGAGAAAATAAAGGGAGTAAAGTTAGGAGGCTATTTAGGAAGCCAGGTGAGAATTCCTACAGGCCTGTACAGAGGCAGAATGAATGGAAATCTGATGGACAGAATGTAGATGTCAAAGATGAAGGAAAAAAAATAAATGTAGGCTAGTTCTTGTTTTAGCAACTGAAACATGTTGAGAAAGTTCAATAGAAGAACATATGAATTGAAAAGTCATACTGAGAATTTTACCAAGAAAACAACGCAAAGTGGAAAAGTTAACCAAAACTTGAAGGAAAAGTTAAGAGACATCAATTGAAGTGTTCCAAAATTTGTCTAAAAGGACTTCTATAAAATAAGAATAGATGGAATACAATATTCAAAGAAATGTCTAGGAATTTTGAAAAATTAAGGGAAGTCATGAATCTTAGAGTATACACAAATATGTAATAACTAGAGGCTCAGTGCACGAAATTCATGCAAGGGACTCGGGCCTGGCAGCCCCAGCTGCCTCAGCCCTCACAGCTCCAGCTTCGTCCGGAAGGTCGTCTGGAAGGTCATCCAGACAGTCATTCTGCTGTTCGGTCTAATTAGCATATTAGCTCTTTATTATATAGGATAAATCCACTTCAGGACACATAGCAGTGAAATTGTCAAGCATGATTCATAAAGAAAATCTCAAAGACTTACCTACAAAGGAATAAAAGAATGACAAAGATTGTCAGCAACAACAAATGCCAGAAAGCAATGCAGTAGACTAGTGATTTTCAACTAGTGTGCTGCAAGAATATGCAAAACATGCAATACCTGACTGTTTAGTCAGAGGCACTGACCTCTTCAGCAGCCAACACAACAATAGCCATCTAGTGTGAATGAATCAAATTATACCTATTTTTGGTCACATTGGCAAAAAATACATTTTTGGTGTGCTGCAGAATTTTGATAATTTGTTTTTGTGTGCCCTGAGAGGTAAAAGGTTGAAAATCCCTGCAGTAGACTTTTCAAAGGGCTGAGGGCTCCTAGTATTCTGTTCTCAGCTAAAATAAATTCAATTGGCAGTACATTTTTTAAAAATTCAGACATATATGCACTAAGAGCATATCACCCACACAAATTTGTTGAAAGAAGTAAAAGATGCATTTTGAAAGAAGTAAAAGAACTCAAAAGGAAAGGTGAGCTTAGAACTGAATTTTAAAATATAGATAAATATCTGCATAAAGAGAGAGACTTTGATTAACTCTTGATAGGAAAACATGAGCCAAGTTTCTAGTGAAGAAGAGAAATGGGGGCAGTGGGAATGGTCATTGAGTAGTTATAACATGCTAAATCCTTTTTATGTTTTGAGACTAAATATACAAAATTATATTAGAAAAAAATATAAAATCTCACCATATTAAGTCTTATAACAGTATGGGGAAATGGTCATGTTCATACATCAGTGGTAATGTTAATTGATTCAACTGCTTTGGAGAGCAGTTTGGCAATATCTAATAAAACTGATGATCTGCATGACCCATAATTATATTACCAGCCACAGACTATGAGGAAACTTGCAATAGCTTTTCTAACAGTGTATATTGTGAACACCTAAATTTCCCATCATTATAAGAATAAATAAATAATGGCGGTCCATTTACAAAGTGAAATAACATAACAATTAAAGTAAAAGAACATAAAATCTCAAATGTTATGTTAAGTGAAAATAACCACGTCATAGAATATGATATCATTAAATAAAGTTTTTAATAATCTGAAGTAACTACTGCAAATGTTAAGGTCATTTTAATATTTTGGGAGAATAAATAGGTGGTCATAAGTTTGTATAGAATTTCTTAAGTTAAAATGACTTGAATTTTATAAGCAAGTTTATGAAAGCACATGCTGGCTCATATGTTAAATGGCTCTTCATATTTCATCTTTTACATGAAGGATTGTTGGGTGTGAGAAACACTGGGAGAAGCAATTTTCAAGATTTGGAATAATTGAAGGGGAAGCAGGACTAGAAATCCTGATTTATTTAATTGGTACTGTAAGTGAGGGGGCACATAGGAAGATTGGCATGTGAACCTGCATGGATTGTAATAAGCCACTAGGGCCTCAGCGTGGTCTTGGAGACAGCCGGTGCTTCGTGTGAGGTGACTGGTTAGCCTTAGTTAGGAAATCCAGGTAGATGATGTTTAGGATGCTTATTAGTAGCACATAATAAACTTCAGAAGTTACCCAAACATAAGTATTACTGTTTTTTACCACCAAAAAATCTGTCTTTATTATTATACTCAAATAAAGCACTATCAAACTTTTGTGCCTGTTTAACACTTAAACATACTGACCTCAACCCTTATACAACCTACCAGACCTTTGCCTGGGAAAGCCTAAGACCTCACCCTCCATCACAGCCCTTATGTCTTCTTCAGGAACTTAGATAACCCAGGTGGGCTTTCATTAAGAAGTTAGTGTAAACCCAGTTTAAAGTTAGGAGAGAAAAGTAGACTAGTGTGTACCTTCTTTGCTTCTCCCAATATAGCATCAATGTATATATAAAAGCCTAAGTGACTGTTAGGACAGGTTGACCGAATGACCGGTGAACTAACCAGTCGCTATGATGTGCACTGACCACCAGGGGGAAGATGCTCAATGCAGGAGCTTCCCCCTAGTGGTCAGTGCGCTCCCACAGCCAACCTCCCGTGGTCCCTCCTCCTGGCCAGCCAATCTCCCATGGTCCCTCCCCCCAGACTGGGCGGGACAGCCCTGATGGGCCCCAATTGCCGGCCAGGCCGATGGACCCCACCTGTGCATGAATTCATGCACCGGGCCTCTAGTATGTTATAGCTGTGTTCTCAAGATACTTGTTTCCCCTGGCATGTCTTCTTGGCAGAATTACAACTTTGATCTTGTTCAAGAGTCATTTCTGGAGACAGCGCCACCTTGCCTATAGGAGCTGCTTCCCTTGCCATGTCAGAGGCTGAGGAAGCATCTGAGTAAAAGAGCCCCAATCTAGTGATGCCTGAAGCCAAAGGAAGTCATAGCTCCATTTACAGGATCTCACTAGCTTTCTCAGACACTAAATAATTTATCAGCTCAAGGTAGGGGTTTTAGCATATTATCAAAATAATGCCTATGAAAACAAACCAAAACACATACAGTCCTTGCTTCTCATGGATCGACAGAAACTAATGGAATTGTCCTTTCAAATAAAAACATACCACTCATAGAACTGATATGGAAACACCTGTAAATCCAGTTTTATAGAGAAAATTTTTCTTGTAATACATGAACACTCACATCCTTCAGCCTAGAGTGAAACAGAAGAAAAAAATGTAGGAATACTTGCTTCTTTGGCCCAAAGATATTTACAGGTCATTTTTGAAAAGCTATTCAGCTCTAGACAGGACGATGCTATGCAGTGCACTGGAAAGAGAGAAGTTGGCCGCTGTGTTTCCCTCATAAAGACAAATCACATTCCAGAATTTTAACACTGTGGGCCATTCATAGTTATAACATCTTTCTGCTTTTCACAGATGTCCCAGAAGTCCGTTATGTAGTGCTTATATTTTGCTAAGTTACATGTTAGAGTCCCATGAACCCACAGGGTGTCAGTACATGAGTGAGCCTCCCCAACTTAGGGCTGATCTCAGGGGTGCTTTGTGCTCTCTGCTTGTGGCCCACACAGTAACTCCTGTAAATTGTTGGGGAGGGGGAAGGGGTGTGTGTGTGTGTGTGTGTGTGTGTGTGTGTGTGTGTGTAAATTACCAATCAAATGAGAGATAAAACTTTCATAACACTTTTAAAATGTGATGTGAGGATGTGCCCAAGAAATCGAAGTCTCAATAGAAATGTTTTGGGGTGTGAGGACAATGTGCCCATTCCTGAAGCCAAGGGGAGAGCGTTTTAAGAGTTCACAGTGAAGGGAGAGGATAACCAAACATCTTGAAAGCCATAGAGAAGTCCAATCGCATGGATAACTAATTCACAGATTTGGGATGGTTTTAGAATGTATCTTCAAGAATTCCAAGGCTCTGTTGTATGTCTAAAAAGACAAATTAAGTCTTGATTACATGCTAGGAACATGTAGGTTAGCAGGTTTACTGGTAAGTATAATTGAGGCACAGAGAGCAAAACCATTTGAAGAGGGGTGGAGGGCAACAGCAACCTTAATTGTAAATGTGCCTACTTTTCACTAACCTTTTTACATTTAAACAAGCAAAGAAACCGTCTATGGTAAGTCACTTACGTGCCAACTAACTGCACATAGCATAGCTGACATAGAAACAGAACTGGTAAGTGCATGTAGATTTCCTGCCCTTTCTTAAATGTTTCTAATAGCTAAAGCACAGAAGATGAGGTCTGTGATTCAGTGGTACTAACATTATTATATTAAAACAGTAGAAAGGGAAATCACAACTTGCCGCATGTACACAATGAAATATAGAATTCAGAGTTAATTTGTAAAGAATTGCATAGGTCCATGATGGTATTGTCTTAGCTAAATGTTGTCATCATCATTTTCATCATCATCACTTGGGCTTTTCCTCTCTGCCAGACCAAAAGGAAATGGTTGTGGGGTGGGAGACGTTTGGCAGCTATCTATAGGGAGCGTGCACCGTCTTTGCCTTTGCCTCTGGCTCTCTGGAACTTTAGAGGAAGATCTTAGGACTGCACATTTAAGAACATGTAACTCTAGTTTGCCATGAAATAAAAAGGTTAACTTGGGTGAAAAATTATTACAGCAAAATCTTAGTCTTGTTTCTTGAAACATTCAATTCTCTCCAGTTCAGAAAATGCAGATAGAGCAAAAGGACCAAGTGAAATAAAAAGTGAGCAAAAACACTATAAATTAATGCCTAAAATCTCCTTCTCTGTGCATTACAGATGAAAATTAGTTCAGTGATCTCATTACTCCCCAGATGTACTCACCACAAAATCACTTTATTATTAAGTATTTTAAGTCATCTCTGCCTAAAGTGGATTCAGTTATGAATAAATCAATTGGAGTTGGTTGGCTAGGGTTTTAAGCAGCTGTAATGAATGGACAAAATGGAAAGGTAGCGGGAAATAGTGGTGTACTGAAATCTCAGAGGGCTCCTAGAGTTAGAGACTTTTGGCTGACTCTGGAGAGTTATATGAGGTTACCAAACACAGTGTAAAAGTCCACTTGTTAAGTGGAAAATTTTACGAACTTTTTTTAATCACAAAAGCCTTTTGTGTTCAAATACATACTTCCAGTGAACACAAGACAATGGTAAATCTGTATTCATTTTCCTTTTACAAATAAGAGAAGTAGTTTTAGTTGTGGTCCCATAGGCATATGAAATCCTAGTAGCGGCTGTGATAATCTCAATAAACATTAAGTTTTAAGCTATATTTTTAAATGAATTCCTTCATTACAGTTTCTAAGCAGTAACTTGTATTATGGAAATGATAGGTATGTTGAAATGTTTAAAATATTTTCCTGAAAGGAGAGAAAAGCCTGCTCAATGTAATTTAGCTAAAAAGGGAATAGAAATTATGAACGTTTTCATTCCCATGTCATCCATGGCCTATTCAAACTAAAAATATAATTATCTAAGACTTTACAGAGTAATAGAAATTTAATAATTGTGACTTTTCCCACAAATGCTAATATTAGACTGTAAACCAGAATGTAGTTTTTAAAATGTGAATTAGACACTTATATCATTCTATTACAGAATCTTTTGCCAACTTGGAACCACTGTGATCATCTTAAGAGATCTGCATTTATTACCATTGTTTTCATCAATAAATATTACATTTTACTGTGTACAAGGGAGTTTAATTGATACGGTCTCTCCTCTCAAGGAGTAGACAGAATAATAAGGGTGATAATAAGTATGTGCTTAAATATATTTCACATGGAAAGTGGAAGAGTACCATTATGCAAAATATGAGGGTTGTGTTTTTTTAGAAGAGATTGTATTTGTTAGAAAATGAAAGGAAGTTTCTTGAATAAGGTATCATTTCGTAGGGAGAGTGGATTTTTGTTGACTGAATTTCAGGTAGAGGGGAATAGAAGATCCAGCTGGATTAAAGGGTTTGGGAGATAAGGTACATGAGTTCTGAATGAAAAGTGAATCGTGGAATGGTTGGGAAGGGCTATTGAACCTTATTTGTTAGATGGTGGGAAAAATTCAAGGTTTTCAAAATGGAATGTGTGATTTTACTGACATGTGGGATATAAAACTGAAAGCAACAAATTAACAAGAAAGACAAATAAATAAAAACTCCTAGACACAGACAACAGTATGTTGGTTATCAGAGGGAAAGAGGATAGGCGGTAGCAAAGGAGAGGGGTCAAATATATGGTGACAGGAGACTTGACATTGGGTAGGAAACACACAATGCAATATACAGATGATATAGAGCTGTATATTTGAAACATAATATATACTTTCATTAACCAATGTCACCCCAATAAATTTAATAAAAAATAAGTTAAAGGTCAAATGGTGTTTTGTGGCAAGCCATATGGTTTCTCTGCCATTATAGCATTAAAACAGCCAGAGACAAAATAAATGAGCATGGCTGAATAAAACTTTATTTACAAAAACAGGTGGCAAGACCAACAGGCCTTAGTGTGCCCATCCCTGAAACCAGGGGAGGGGAGTGTTAAGAAGAGGCTGGAAGTGAAAATGAGACATGAGCCCTGGCCAGTGTGGCTCAGTGGTTGAGTGTAGACCTATGAACCAGGAGCTCACTGTTTGATTCCGATCAGGGCACATGCCTAGATTTCAAGCTTAATCTCCAGTAGGGGCTGTGCAGGAGGCAGCCAACCAATGATTCTCTCTCATCATTGATGTTTCTCTCTCTCCTCTCCCTCTCCCTTCCTCTCTGAAATAAAAACAAAACAAAACACATTGTTTTAAAAATTGAGAAATAATCCACAGTCTGTAGAGAAGTCCAATGACATTATAACTGAGAAGTGTACCTTGTACCAGGGAATTGTAAGAACACTAGAAGCCTGGTGCATGAAAATTCATGCACTGAAGCGGCGGGGGGGGGGGGGGGGTCCCTCAGCCCAGCCTGCCCCCTCTCACAGTCTGGCAGCCCTCAGGGGCGGGAGGTGACCCAGCGATCAGGGGAAGGCGATGCCTCCATCACACTCCTGTTGCTGCCACTGCCAGCAGCACAAGCCTTGGACGGCCCAGGTTATCTGAGCCTCGGGTGGCCCAGGGCAGCTGGGCAGCCACCATCCGAGGCTTGCCTGTACCTTGGGCCAGCCCTGGGTGGCTGGGAGGCTGAGGGGACTGGGGGACTCCGGAGGCAGGCACAAGGAGCGGCCAGACCTGCCTGAGGGCGGGCCCGGCCTTGCCGTGCAACTGCCGCCCTAGCAGGGCTGAGGGAACTGGGCACCGCCATCTTTGAGAGTGTGACAGTCAATTAGCATATTCCCTCCTTATTGGCTTTGGGTGCTGCCATCTTTGTGAGTGTGAGAGTGTGATGGTCAATTAGCACATCCCCTCTTTATTAGATAGGATTATGAGGTTATTTTTTTAAGGTAACAGGAGCAGACACCATTACTTTCTCAAGTGTGCAGATAGGAATTGGGAAAAAAATGAGTAAATTGCATATTATGTCTACACAGTAGCAACAACTAAGATTTACATAACTGATTGAATTATTTTAAGTCTTCATTTGGGGTTATATCAATCACAGTTGCTACTGTGAGGCATAGAGTCTCATTAGTAGCAGCAAAAGTAAAGAAAGTAAGAAACACAGCCTATGGAAACATCAGTAAGCAGAATGGGACCCTGGAGGGCTGGTTGTAATCTCGGAGTTCACCATATTTTGAGTCAGGCTTTATTTACTTATGAATTTTTTTCTCATCCTATATGTTGATATGCTAGAAATATCAGGCATATATTTGAGCAACTGATATTCTCAAACCAAATGAGGTCAGAACATCAGTTGTACCAATATATTATGAAGAGTGTGCTTTATCACCCTTCAGGTAATAAAGTCCTGAGTTATAGTATGTGCAGCCAGCTCAAGGTGCCCAAAGAGAAAAAGGTGGTGTGATTTTTAGAGAATATTATGTCTCTGTTGATTCTCATACATGTATCTCCAGCTGGATCTCTGCCCTGCTCCCAGCTCATAGAGCCAAGATGATCCTTATCACAGAACAGAATTCAGATCATGTCATCCTTTTTTTTTTAAATAAAATTTTTATTGATTTCAGAGAGAAAATGAGAGGGAGACATCAGTGATGGGAAAGAATCATTGATCGGCTGCCTCCTGCATGCCCCACACTAGGAATCGAGCCCACAACTCAGGCTTGTGCCCTGACTGGGAATCGAACTATGACCTCCTGGTTCATAGGTCAATGCTCAACCACTGAGCCATGCTGGTCAGGCAGATCATGTCTTTCTTGTGCTCAGTGCTCTCCAATGGCTTTCCTCCCCACCCAGAACACAACCCGAAATCCTTATGTTGTCACCAAGCCCTTTGTACTCTGCACGCCTTCCTGTCTGTGTTCATCTACTTCGCTCTCCTTTTCTCAGCGGCAGGGATAGCCTCCTTGCAGGTCCTCAGACATATAAAACCAGCGTCACCTCAGAGCCTTTGTACCTGATGTTTACCACTGCCACCCACACCCCCAAAAGAAACCGTATCTGTAAGCCTCCCTCTACTCCTCAGGTCCTTCCTTGCTCAGATGCCACCCTCTCTGTGAGGCCTCTCCTGACCACCCTCTGAAAGTATCCCCCTGCCTCTCAGCAGCCCCTGCCCCCTTCCCTGTTACATTCTTCTCCATGGCACTTACCTGATAGAGTATGTGTTTTCTTATTTATCTGTTTGTTATCGGTCTCGTGCCAGTGTGGAAGCAGGGGTTTTAATCTGCCTTCTTCCCTGCTTTCTCCCCAGCACCCCATAGAGGGCTTGGTCCCTCATAGGTGCCCAATAAATATTGGTTAACCGAATCCATAAATGAATTTGAGGATCAACAGAAGTAGTGGTTTTATATATTATCCAATATATATTCTGTAGTGGTATTTTCAGTTTAAGTATTAAAAAAACAACACTGCCTAATTTGAATTAGTCCAGGAAAAGGTGAGGGACTTGGAAATATTGTGATAGAAGGGATGGTTGAAGAAGCACTGAATTTACTGTCAGAATAAAATGGAATGATGATTGACTGCTAAGTGCCAAGCAGGGTACTAAATGCTTTGCATATATTATCTCATTTACTCAGCACAGCAGCAACGGCAGGGGAACCTGCATGAGCTGTGGGAAATCAGTTGCCCAAGGTCAGATGGCTGCAAGTGACAGGCCCAGAAGTCACACCCAGGTTCTCTGAAGCCAGAGCTCTGTTTTCATCCTAAAGAAACACTGTGCCTATCCTTTGAGGAACAAGTTCTGCACCAGATGAGTGCAGGAATTGCTCCTAAGAGGATAGTCTTCTCCTCTCCGATGCCATCATGCTGTGACTTCTCCCCCGCACCTTCTTCCCCCGTGCATTCCTTTCCCCTCCCTCCCCTCCTTCTCCCACTGCCCTTCTTTCTCCCAGCAGCAGCCCTCCCGGAAGCCAAGGCTTCTCTAACTGGGGCATGCTTCAGCCTTGGCAGGGCGAACAATGAGGGCATCTGTGGGTGGCAGGCAGCCTGTCAGCGACTGAATGGGGGGAGAAAGGCTGACAGCCCTCCAGCCGCCGGCTGCCTCACACCCCTTCTGTCCATCTGTGTCCCCCTCTCTCCCCTCCAGCCCTGATGGTGGATGTCAATGGGCTTGAATAATTCCTTCTGTGATTCATTCTGGTTAGAAAAGGTTACTTTGTAAATTTCAATGTATGTTCATAGATTGCTGTTTGTACATATTTAATATGGTGACTTGAGGAAAAACTTCCTTTCCTTTAAGAATAGCCGAATAGGCCTAAGGAAGTTGGAAGAGTGTTGACGCTTTTGGCAGTGCCTAGGATGCGGTGGGGGAAGTGAGAATGCACTGAGGTCCCTGTGTCGGTGCCAGTCCACTGTGACCTGGGGGAAAGGGAAGTGAACATGTCTCAGGTGCATTGACGAGAGGCAAATGTACTGGACTTCGGGTAACCTCACACCTGGGAGGATCCACCCAGGTGAGCCTCCTGTCCACGATGAGCTTGGGTAGGAAAGCTCCGTTCTGCCGAGCAGTAATGCCAACCGATGGCCCCCTCTGGGAGAAGCCCACCTGAGGCACAGCCACGGATCAAAGAAGATGCTTCAGAACCAAAGGAACTGTAAATACATTTGGCACATTTTGACTTGAGAAGGAAATGGTGTCACATATAACATGTGGCTTTTCTTTTTCATATTAATAGCTCACTTAAATGTGTGACACTTGGGGCCAGGCTTCCTCTTAGGAGGAGAACAGAGAGGAGTGTGATAGGCTGACTCTAACTGTAGCAGCCCCTTGTCCATGGTATTGCCAGGAAATCTCTGAAGGAGCTGGGAGAGTAACATGGCACATTGATTTTGTATTGCTATAGTGCTGTGTAACAAAAGCACCCCAAACTTTAGTAGATTAAAATAACAACTATTTTATTTGCTCACAGTTTTGTGGGGGTTTTTTTTGTTGTTTTTTTTTTAAATATATTTTATTGATTTTTTACAGAGAGGAAGAGAGAGGGATAGAGAGTTAGAAACATCAATCAGCTGCCTCTTGCACAACCCCTACTGGGGATGTGCCCGCAACCAAGGTACATGCCCTTGACCGGAATAGAACCTGGGACCTTTCAGTCCGCAGGCCGACGCTCTATCCACTGAGCCAAACCGGTTTCGGCATTGCTCACAGTTTTGTAAGTCAAATATTTGGAATGGGTTTAACCAGGAAATGCTTACGCTAGTCGTGCATATGGGTGGCTGCCATGTGGTCGGTCCATCTAGCATGGCTCACATCAGTTGGGGTTGTCTGCCAGCTGAGCAGCTTGTCTCTTAGGTTTTCCTGGGCTTCTTCACATGGTGACCAGGTGCCAAGCCAGCAGGTTCATCGTAAGTCATTTACCATGATTTATTGGGGTGACCTTTACAGGAACAATTTACCGTTAAGTATGTATTTGAAAGTCAGAGTAAATGGGTTCAACGTCAGATGTTGGAGTTGTGCAGTTATCCTCCCAGGGGTTTCGTCACAGCGAGTGAAGCTCACGCAGTCTTCCACAACACCTCCGGCTCAGAGAAAGGACACCTCCGCCTGCGATGGGCTGGCCTTCTCCAGCTGTCTGATCCCTTTCTCCTTGAAAAGGAACAGAATCTCAAATGTACATTCCTTTCAGATGCCTATAGGTCATCTACTAGTATTGCTCTCTTACGAAGGGAGGTGGGTATGTTTTGGGTTCTGGTGCCCAGGGTACTTTTCCATTTTCTCTGAATGGGCACCCCAGTGAGTGGGTGCTTGCTAAATGAACTGAGAAACTCAGAGACCAATGGAGGTTAAGGAAGGTAGATGTCTCTATCCCACAATTCATAAAAGGAGAATGGAATTATGCAAGTATGCAGATAAGCTAATCATCTGACCTAATCAGCAATGCAGATTTTAAAAAGCCTTTCTAATTGCTTCCTCAACTTGGCTGAAGGTATGGGTAAAAGGAGTTTCTCAGCATGAGGGTAGCAGATGTATTTCATAATATTGATTGAAAATATTGGAAAGAAATCCTCAATTACAGTGTTTCTGAAAAGTACATAAAAAAGATATCATATTTAACATATTTTAAACTTCCATTGAGATATAAACATAACATAATTTAGATGATCAACTCACACCAGCTATTTAGAGTCTTTTGTATGGCTAGATTTTAACTTTCAGAGTCAGGTTGCTTATTGGTTAATTGCCCGTATCTTCCTTGAGTTGTATTACTTACCTATGATAACTCTAGTTTTCTTGGACAAAATAGGACCACCAGAGAATTCCCTTATCTTCAGCTAGCTGTTAAGTTGGCATCTTGGCAAAGGAATCTTAGTGCATCATGTTTCAACAACTTTAAATGTTAAACTGTTGACATTTGCAGGCGTACATAACACCACACAATATGTGATTCAGAAGCCTAGCTAGATCTGTTACTCTGTTTTGGCTGAATTTGAGTAGTTATGAATGATTGGTAACAGAATCATTCTATAACAGATTGCCCACAAGAAACTATCTATGAATTCCTGGTTGAACTGCCTGTATGATCCCTGTGACCTGTGCTGTGTGAGTGCTGGTTGTTCATCGTGACCTTACTTTCTGTGAGCTACTCAGTATCTTCCCAGTACATTCTGTTTAATAGAAGTTATTCCGAGCCCGTTTCTGTTGCCTGCTGCCAAGACAAATCTTAAATGATACAGTGCCTCAATGCCTTTGGAATGACTGAATGCTTAAGGAGTTCTCTGTTATCAGATGGCTGCAGAACTGGTCCTTTCTAGAAAGAGTTTATCCAACATCCCTCTTCTAGGAAATCTTCTCTAGCGATCAGACAGAAAGTCTTTTTTTGTCCCACCATGTGTGGGACAAAACTCGTAATGAGTATTACTGCATAATTCCTGGCATTTGTGGAAGTGAATGCTGTTTGTATATGGGGAATTGGTGAGGACTAAGTCACATAACAGTGTATTGTTTTATTTGAGGGCCAGAAAATATGGATAATCCAATTTTTGACTTAATGTCTTTTCTAGTTTCTATATCCAAACCCTTAAATGTCAAGCTCAGAGTTTCTCAACCTGTCACTCTTGACATTTTAGACTAGTAAATTCTTTGTCATGGGGGATGGACTGTCATGTGCATTGTGGGATGTCTAGGAGTATCATTGAAGATGCCAGTAACAGATCCCTCTCCCCAAGTTGTGACAAATTAGAATGTCTCCAGACATTGCCAAATATCTCTTAGGGAGAAACTGATTTAGGTTATTTGAGTTATTTTCTCTTTACTTTAATCAACAATTACCAAGCACTTTCATTGTTCATACTACATTTTAATATATGTATATTTACAGGAATAATGTGTGGCAGTAGGTTCAACAGATATAAGTTCCTTTCTAACCACGTTTAGTTACAAACATGTTGAAACTCTCTAGGTATAGTTTTTCTATTCATATTGTAAATGTTAAGTAGAATCATAAAAAATTGTCTGTTTGTGGGTAAAATATGATGAAATACTAGCATTTTCCTGATGATCTACCTAATGCATAATACACATAATAAGATAATACACATAATAAGAAAAAGTTATTTGAGAAAAAAAATGAAATTGTAACCATGACTGATGTCATTGTAACCCAGATGTCATTGTAACCATGACTTTAAGTGGATTTGCTTTTTGTAAGCAGCAGTGGTTTTAGAAATGTTGTTGGGCATTTTGAGGAGTGGCAATCTGTTTGGAACTGGCTGGCTTTGAAGCCACGTATTCTAACGATGCCATTGGCAGCTAGTGCAGTACTTTTAATTTAGAAGGTTGTGTGTATTTTGTGCTTGAGGTGAGGGCTGATGGAAATCCTACACTATGGCTATTAAAGCTATTCATAGAGAAAAGGAGGTGGAAATGCAATCTAATTTTTTAAAATATGAGTTAAGGTATGAAATGTTGACTATAATCCTCTCATTTGAAAGGATCTGAAAGTCCTGGTCAACAGGGCTCAAGTCATGGGGCGTTTCTTGCTTTGGCAAGTTCACAGTGGGAGGAGGGGGCGTGGAATTGTATCTGGAAATGCCCTTTTGAAAAATGAAATCAGGATGGAGACAAAGAGTACTTTCCAGCATATATAAACACATAATTAAAAACACTACTACTGCTTCTGTCATTTTTCTACTCAAATTGTAGTAATAAACTGAAGATAACATTCACTGAAGTATGAAAGTACCTAAAACTTTTGAGTCTTGCAAACCTTGTTCTTCTGTCAGCTGATTATGAGAGCTGTAAGCAAGAGCAGTCAGGTGGCCAGGATTCTGGCAGCAGAAGCAAGGAGAAGCCAGAGGGACCAGCACTAACTTGTGAGCTACCTAATTAGCGTCTGACCACTCAGGAGCAGATAATATTGTGGATTTTATAGTTTATATTCCATAGTCATATCCTGAAACTGTTGAGAGCTGATGAAGGTTTTGTAAATCAAATGAACAAGGGAAAAGAATCAGTGAGTGCTCAGTACATAAAATACGTCGCTTTCACTAATTCCTGGGATTTCTAGAGAATGCCATGTGCGTGATCTACACAGAAGAGACCTTCCATGCTTGGTATTGGTCCAGGACAAGGTTAACTTTCCACATGCTAATTTTAATTCATATATATGCCTTTTTTCCCCAGCACAAATGGACCCCCGAGGCCTATCTCCCAGACAAAGTAAAAGTGACAGTGATGATGATGACCTGCCAAATGTGACCTTAGATAGCGTTAATGAAACTGGATCCACGGCCCTTTCCATAGCCAGAGCAGTTCAAGAGTAAGTATCACATTCTCAGGATGAAATAAGAATTGCCAAGGTGTTCAATGGATAATGGAAATAGCGGCATCTCCTGTTCCCCAGACATGTCATTCTAGCCCTGACCTGGCACATGTGTCGGCATCTTTCCATTCAGCCTGATGTTCTTTGGAAGGAGATTACATAGTTGAAAAAAAAAAAAAAGTGCTTTGATTAGAAATGAGACTTCTTTGAATCTTTTCTGATACCACCTGCCCCTTCTCCTTAATTCTGAAAAAGTTGTTCATTCTGAATCATTATCCAATTATGATCATCATCATTATTATTCATATACAACAGTCAAGAGAAAAAAATAGCAAGTATTGTTATTTTGTTTTGATAGGAAAGTATGGAATAGCTTTTTTGAAATTTCAAATTTGGCAAGTAATATGTTACCACTTTGAAAAATCAGAACCACATGTAATTTTTAAAATGATCTTTTCTCTTTCCTTTTGTCCAATCCATAGGGTTAGATTTCAGCCCTTGCTTATTGAAAACAGCTCTTTTTCTGTCTCTGTCAATTCTGTATTTAGAATTGAACCTATGCCTAGTCCACTTATATTTTTCCTCTAGAATAATTTTTAATAACATAATCTTGAAGAAAGATGAGGATTTAAATAGCCACTGATATTGCTGACACACATTAACTAACAGTTTATTCAAAATGATTTTACCATCTATTAATTCCTTTCCCCTAAATATTAACTACTAAGTACATATTAAGCCTTGACATTTAAAAATATTAGTATAGCATTTTACTAATTTTTAGAATTTAAAACATGTATGTATGTATGTATGTGTGTGTATGTGCATCAAATGAATAACATATCTCTTCGTACTATATATTATTATTTACATTTGTGTATGCACACAAATATATATAGTGTGTTAGAGGAAACCAGGAGATAGTGGATCTAAATTGAAATTTAGAATCACATCTAGATTCAAATTCATATTCAAGCTCTTAATAACTATGTGACTTTTGGCACATTATTTAACCACACAGAGATGTTTTTTCATCTGTGATGAGAAAATCAGAACACTTAGCTTACGGGACTATGTGAGGGTGTGATATAGTCCCAAGGCATACAAACAAATCACCAAGTTTGAGCACATAGAAGGCTTTGATTATTGATAGAAGTAGTGGTAGCAGTAATAGTAATAGTGTGTAGTGTAAGTAATATATGACAACCAAGAACTACAAGTGTCACAAGTGCCATAATTCTAATTGTACAGGTGGATCAGAGAAGTTAGATGACTTGTCCAAAGTCACATAATAGATGGTAACAAGACAAAGTTTTGGACTTCTGACTCCAAAAGCCAATTTTTTTCCTAAAAGTTTGTAATGTCTGTTTCCATAATATCCTTCCACTGGAACAATTTATAAAAACATTTTTTTTTTCAAATTTGCTCAAATAACTGGTTGTAGTAACCTAGTTTCTCCAGAGCAGATGTCCACTTGGACCAGGATAGGCACTGAATCAAAGGGGTTACTGAAGTTGTATTGAAAGCGATGGCATGCCGAGTTACCTCAGCGCTAGTGCAGTGCTCAGCACGGTGATCATGGGTTTGTGTGAGCTAAATCCTAACGTCAGAGATTCCATGTTCTCATCTGTAAAATTAGACCAAATGATGACAAGTTTCAAATCTGAGAAGCAAAATAAATTTCATAGACAATTTAATCATATTTTTGCTCTGCACCATATATGAACTCTCCCAAAAATATGTATACACACTCTAACAGCTTATAGCTCAATTTTGAAAATGAAATGTTGGGCACATGGTGCAATATATAGTCCTTGTAATGTAGAAACCCACACCTGAAACCTATATGTTCGTATTGACCAGTGTTGCCCCAATAAATTTAATTTAAAAAATGTATTTTAATAAACACTATCTTTATAATTATTCCAAGTATGTATATACATTTTGGACACTATATATATAGATAGATATAGATATAGATATCTATATATCTATATCTATATATATAGTATGAGTGTTATAGATATGTGTGTTTCTTTCAATTCAAACTTTCAAATTTAGAACTGTGATTACTAAAATCTAAATTATGCTTACTCCATTTGGGGCTTACATAGCAAGTCATGGTTATGCTTCTAATATTATGTGCTTATAATATAATACTATATGTTGATGTGAAACTTTTTTTAGAGTTTTTCAATGTTCCATCACTTGTTTTTGTTTTTTATTGAACTTATCGGGGTGATAATGTGAAACTTTTAATAATTTAAGAAACCAGAGCTTCATTTTCAACATAACCTCTCTGATTTGCTCTGTAAAAACATTTCCAAACCACAATATTTAGCATAACTGTACCTATGCCTGCCTTTATTACTGTTAAGAAAGTTGCATGTGTACCTAGGGAAATGCCAGATTCATTATTCATGTAAGTGTTTTCATTAAATGATTAGTAAAGAATACTGAGCTGTCACCTGGGAAGCCCTAGAATGCTAGGACCCATCAATAGTTAATTAACCATCATTCAAGACTAAGTATGTGTGTATCAACACTGGGAAGTACAAATGCAGCAAAAAGAATGTTTTCCAGAGACCTCTTGATGTAGGTATATTCCAAAACTTACAATAATAGATTGAGAAAATTTTTATTCTGGGACAAATAAATATGTAATCCTTCCCAGAGAATTAAAAAATAAAAACTGTGCCTAGGTTTACCCAAAGTTAACTTTAGTGACAATGCCTTTCTGCTCTTCTATTCTTTAATGCACATCTCTGTTTCACTATTAATTTTTCTTTTTTCTTTTTCTGTTTGCCTTTGGATCTTGATGCCTTTTATTAATTCACTAGAGGCCTGGTGCGTGGATTCGTGCACCAGTGGGGTCCCTCGGCCTGGCCTGCAGGATCAGGTTGAAACCTGCTCTCCGACATCCCCCGAAGGGTCCTGGATTGTGAGAGGGTGCAGGCCAGGCCGAGGAACCCCACAGGTGCATGATTGGGGCGTGGGAGAGATGTGGGAGGGCTCCAGGGCATATCCGGCCCGTCTCGCTCAGTCCCAATTGACCAGACCCCAGCAGCAAGCTAACCTACCAGTTGGAGCGTCTGCCCCCTGGTGGTCAGTGCACATCATAGCAACTGGTCGACTGCTGGTGGTCAATGCATGTCATAGTGAGCAGTTGAGTGGCCTTAGCATATCATTAACATATTACACTTTGGTTGGTTGAACGGCCGACCAGATGACCGGACCTTAGTATATGCTAATTAGTCCGGACAGCTGAACTACCTTCAGGACGTCCTTCTGGATGACCTTCTGGATTAAGTCGGAGGCTGAGAAGGCCAAGGCAAGCCACGACAGCTGCAAGGGCTGAGCCCCTTGCACGAATATCCTCTACTATAGGATAAGCTGTCAAACAAACAAAAAAATAATCCAGCATACTATGATCAGTAAAATAATGCAATCCTATATAATAAAAGAGCAATATGCAAATTGACCATACCTCCACTACACCCGCAACCCACGCCTACCAGCCAATCAGGAGCGAGTATGCAAATTAACCCAAACAAGATGGCTGTGGCCAGAGAGAGAGCAGGAGGCTTGGCTTTCCCCAGCAATGGAGGAAGCCAAGCTTTATGCCTGCCCTGGCCTACCTTGGCCTCCACTTAAGGCTACAAAGTTTCAATTATAGAAGATAAATAAATCCCAACAAAAATGGCTGCGGCCATGGAGCAAGCAGGAGACTTGGCTCTGCTCAAGGCTAAAAAGTTTCAATTATAGAAGATAAATAAATCCCAGATACCAGGGCCTCCGCTTGGGTCGCCGGGGGGTGTGGCCAGCCTGCAAACCACCACAGGCCCCTTGCCCAGGCCGCCTCATGCCCCAAGGGAACCCCCACCCTGATCCTGGACACCCTTCAGGGAAAACCAGCCGGCCACCACCCATGCACCAGGCCTCTATCCTATCTAATAAAAGACTAATATGCAAATTTACCATCACTCCAATACACAAGATGGCTGCCCCCATGTGGTCAAAGATGACTGACTCCATGTGGACACAAGATGGCCACCACAAGATGGCCAGCAGGGGAGGGCAGTTGGGAGGGACCAGGCCTGCAAGGGAGGGCAATTGTGGGTGATCAGGCCAGCAGGTGAGGGCAGTTGGGAGAGGCCAGGCCTGCAGGAGAAGGCAGTTAGAGGTGACCAGGCCTGCATTTGTGAATTTCGGGAAATAGAGAGTCTTATCTTTAGTACATTTTCATTTAAATGCTCTTTGGTAGCAAGTTAAATATACTATTGCTGCCTTCAAACTTTGTTGGTAGTTCAGACAACATGATTCTTAATTTAGAAAATTGCATTTAATGATCAGAGGAAGTAAAAATCTTGAGGGGGTAGTTATCTATTTTCTTTATTTTTCTTTTCCAAATTTCTTGAACACACTCCCATTTCTCTTAATCTCCTTACTTATGATTTTGTTAATGTCTTTTAAATTATAGCAGAAAATTACTAGAAGTGAGGAAGAAAGAAAAAAACAAAAGAACTCTGAGTGAGTCTACTTTTTGGCAGATTCTATGAAAAATAACACAGTTTTTATTTAATTCATCCTATGATCCTGCTTTTATCCTACAGATAAAGAAATGCAGGCTCAGAGGTTTACTCTATTCACAGAGGCCCTACAGCTGGTAATAGGCAGAGCTCATATTCAAATCCATGTTTGTCTGACTATAATCCCATATTCCTTTAAGAAGGCAGCTTCTGTTTTTATGCCATGCCTTTAAAATTTCTAAAACCATCCAAAATAAAGATTTTTGAGTCTTGAAAAGTAAGAAAGCATTTATAAACTAATTTCAGATTTTTTTAAATCTTTAACTTGTTACTTTAAAGATAATGTGACTTAGGAGGAAATGATTCTATCAAATGCCTTGATATAGTTATTTGTTTTTCTTTTCCCTTTAAAAAAAAAATCTTTATTGTTGCAAGTATTGCATATATCCCCTTTGTTCTCCCATTGGCCCCTTCTAGCCTGCCCCTGACCCCCACTCCTAGCCTACCTCACCCTATTGTCAGTGTCCATGGGTTATGCATACTAGTATATGCATACAGGTTCTTTGGTTGATCTCTTACCTCTTTAACCCCCCACCCCTGCCTTCCCTCTGCTGTTCAGTAAAATCACAACAGATTTTTTTTTGACATTTTAAATATTAACCTTATTTTAAATTTGAAAAAACATTGAAAAGAAATATAGTTTAAGTTATATCAAATACTTTAAACATAATTTGGAATGTTTAACATCAATTCTTAATTCAAAATAATGACATTCATAGAATACACGTGATATTGGCCAATATGAAGTGTACTTAAATCTAGTAATTGATACTAATTTAACCATTAATCCTGCCTAAAATTCAGTGATAATTATTCAAGGTTAAAAGGTTAAGCAAGCCTTCTACATAATACACTAGATAAAATTTTTATTAACCATTTTATTTTTTAAAACATATTTTTATTGATTTCAGAGAGGAAGAGAGAGGAAGAGATAGATAGAAACATCAATGATGAGAGCGAATCATTGATTGGCTGCCTCCTGCATACCCACTAAGGGGGATCAAGCCTGCAACCCAGGCATGTGCCCTGACCGGGAATCAAACTGTGATCTCCTGGTTCATAGGTCAATGCTCAACCACTGAGCCACACCAGCTGAGCTGACTGTCAATCTTTAAACAGAAAAGTTTGTTGAAGTGTTGAAATGGTACTGTGTCATCTTATTTTGCACCCCTTGACTGAAAGATTTGAGAGTATTTGGGTCATGTCGCTCCTTTTTATGCTGATTAGAATGAACCCAGCTGAGTTGATTGTGTCTGAGAAAATGTCAGAGAGCTCAGTATGTCAAATGATTTCAGCTTTTGCTCTTAGATACTTCCCAGATTATTGTTTCACTAAGAGAAATTTATATCTTTATTTAAAAGCCTAAGGTGTTTGGGACACCTTCAAATTCCCACTTCGTTCATGTCTAAGCAAAGCAATAACCTTTGATACAGTCCTTTGGATGGAGCTCTAGTTCTCTCACAATGACTGCCCTGGCTGATAATGGGGCTGCTGGTGGGTAAATCTGGAGGTTTCCCTCTGTTGCCATGGGAAATAAATACTTTTAGGTTGCTCTTCTTTTGAAGGAGGTCAGAAAAAAAACTACTGATTTACTGTGAATGAACACAGATAAAACCTAAAGTGTATGCCTCACCTTCATCAGCCCAACTGTCTTCCAAACTTAAAGAAAGAAAAATTTTAAATAGTGGTCACTGAATAACTCTTTCCCTGGGTTTAGCAGCAAAATGGAAACTGTACACTCAACACAGTTTCTTTTATCTGCTTTGGGGACAGAGTTAGTCCCTTTTTAAATTAAGAAAAGTGTAATCAAGTTTGGCCAGTAATGTGAATTATTTCCTGAATTATCAAGTTAAGTCATATATTCCTGTAGTGAGGAATCCATTTTTTTAACCCCATGTTACAGGCTGGGGTTATGAATGATTCATAGTGCTTGACAGCAAGGAGTTCAGCATCAAAATATATGTGATGAATTAAAATACAATGGGATAAAAACATGAAGGGTGGCAGAGCGAAAACAGTGGGGGTGGCACATAACTCAGACCAGAACAGAGAAGAGCACTGGCGTGTGGTAGGGGTGCAAACATTCCTAATAACTGGTGGATAAGTGAGTATGGAGGAGAGACGGGAGATGAAGCAGCTTGGAGAGGGGCCTGATCAGGAAGGACAAATGTATTTGGTAGACAACGGGAACCATCAATAAGCATTCAGAGGAAATGGCATGCTCAAGTTTGTGTTTTATAGGTATCATCTCAAGGAAGCTGGGTATGGTTGTACAGATTGAGCACTGTCCTTAGCTCCTGTATGTTAAGTACACAGAGGGCACATACCATGTCCTCACCATCCTTGTCTCTCTAGGGCCAGGATGGTCCCTGGCCAGACACTTTTTAAAACAATCTATATATATCCTATCTAATAATAGACAAATATGCAAATTGACCATACCCCGACACACCCACAAGCCACGCTCACCATCCAATCAGAGCGAGCATGCAAATTAACTCAAACCAAGATGGCTACAGCCACAGAGAGCAAGGTTTCCTAGGCAACAGAGGAAGCCAAGCTTTCTGCCAGCCGTTGCAGGCCTAAGCCTCCACTCATGCTACAAAGTTTCAATTATAGAAGGTAAACAAATTCGAACAAATGGCGGCAGAATGGAGCTTGAGAGAGCAGGCCAGGGTTTCCGCCGGCAACAGGGGAAGCAAAGCTTTCTGCACACCCTGGCCAGGCCCACCCACGTAAGGCAACAAAGTTTCAATTATAACGCCAACACAAATGGCTGCGTGCCTCGGAGGGAGCCCCAGGCTTGGCTCTGCTCCAGGCTACAAAGTTTCAATTGTAGAAGGAAATAAATTCCAGATACCAGGGCCTCCACTTGGGTTGCCAGGGGGCGTGGCCCGCCTGCAAACCACCACAGGCCCCTTGCTCAGGCCGCCCCATGCCCCAAGGGAACCCCACCCTGATCAGGGACACCCTTCAGGGCAAACCAGCTGGCCCCCACCCCTGTACCAGGCCTCTATCCTATCTAATAAAAGAGTACTATGCAGATTGATCATCACTGCAACACACAATATAGCTGCCCCGATGGGGTCAAAGATCCTGCCCCCTATGTGGACACAAGATGGCCAGCAGGAGAGGGCAGTTGGGAGGCACCCGGCCTGCCAGGGAGGGCAGTTGAGAAGGACCAGGCCTGCAAGGGAGGGCAGTTGGAGGTGATCAACCCTGCAGGAGAGGGCAGTTAGGGGTGACCAGGCCGGCAGAGGAGGGAAGTTGGGGGCAAACAGGCTGGCAGCAGAGTGGTTAGGGGGTAATCAGGCTGGCAGGCAGAAGCGGTTAGGGGCAATCAGGAAGGCAGGCAGGCAAGCAGTTGGGAGCCAGCAGTCCTGGATTGTGAGAGGGATGTCCGACTGCCCGTTTAGGCCCGATCCCAGGGATCGGGCCTAAACGGGCAGTCGGACATCCCTTGAGGGGTCCCAGATTGGGGAGGGTAGAGGCTGGGCTGAGGGACAACCCCCCTCCGTGCACAAATTTCGTGCACCGGGCCTCTAGTACTCTATATAATAGAGAAATATGCAAATTAGGTCAGGATGCCATAATGGTCATGACCAGCTCAGGAGGAGGGGCCAGGCACAGCCCCCGAGCCTGAGAGAACAACACGCAGGTGCAGCCAGAGCCTGGGAGAACAACACACAGGAGCACCAGCAGACACACACACACACACACACACACACACACACACACACACCACCTCCTCCAAGCCTCCACAGCACAGCCTGACATGCCCTCATCCTTTTCCCTATCTCATATCCTGGAATTATTGTTCCTTATTTTGACAGTCACTTGAGTGAACCAAGTAGCACCATCACATCCCAGTTAAAAGATCAATTGCAGTGAAACTACACTTTCACTTCATCTCAGCCACTATTTCCAAGGTTGTACTCTGAGCCTTATCACCACCTGCAAATGCCAACATCAGAAATCATACCATGGCCCTGGCCAGCGTTGCTCAGTGGTTAGTGTGTGCACCTGCCTGCTGAAGGATCTCAGGTGCAAGGGCACAAACCTGGGTTGCAGGTTCAATCCTCAGCCCTGTTCAGGGCAGTTGCAGGAGACAACCAATTTATGTCTCTCTCTCACATCGATGTCTCTCTCTCTCTCTCTCTCTCTCTCTCTCTCTCTCTCTCTCTTTCTCTCTCTCTCTCTCTCTCAAAATCAATGGAAAAATATTCTCTGGGAGGATTAACAAACAAAAAAATAAATCATAGCATGTTGTTCCTGACGTCCTATTATACAATTTCTTCTTCTCTTTTTTTTTTTTTTTTTCTGGCCTAACAATGATCTCCTCCTCCTCCCCATTCATATTATTCTTTGCATAGGCTGGGCTGTGGGTTCACCTGCATCAGTGGAGAAATAGAGCCCCACCAGGTATTTCAAACAGATAGAATTTAATATTGGGAATTGGTTACCAAAGGGTTGGAAAGGAAAGGCTGGAAGAGAGAAAAAAAAAGTGAAGTTAGAGATTAATAGCTGCAGGAAGCCATTCTCACTCTCAAGGATGAAGGAGCCAGACCATGCCCTGCTGAGGCTGCTGAGAACTTGCTGCTGCCATTGGAATGGTGCTGCCAAGGAAGACAGCAGCCTGCAGACTGCACTGCCTCTGCCCTTGCCCCTTGCCCCTGCCTCTGCAGCTGCCCCTGCCCTGCCTCTGCAGCTGCCCCTGCCCCTGCTCCTGCCTCTGCAGCTGCCCCTGCCCCTGCTCCTGCCTCTGCAGTTGCCCCTGCCCCTGCCCTCATCCCTGCTCCTGCCTCTGCAGCTGCCCCCGCCCCTGCCCCTGCCCTCACCCCTGCTGGCCCAGTGAGGAGCAGAGAGTGGAGCTTCTCCACTGCATCCATGCTCCGCAGTGAGAAGTTAGCTCCAGGGGCATCTAGGAAACCAGTTTCCCCTGAACTACAGGAAAGCGCAGAAGGGCATAGATGGAGCTCTGAGCCAACAGACAAAACCTACCCTTTGCCTATTCAGTATTTATTCTCACCTTTACCCTATATTAAACTTCCAGGAACAATAGCAGGGTCACACAAATACCCCTTAAATAATTGAAGATGTTGTCACTTTCCCAAAAGAGAGGCACAAGGCCTCACCAGTCATTATTTCCATCTCTAGGTGATCTGCTCCCATTTGAATTTTCTTAGAATAAAGGTAATCATCAGAAAGATTTCTTATGTATAATAATAAAAGCATAATATGCTAATTAGACTGGACAGCCAAACAACCTTCTGGACATCATTCTGGATGTCCTTCTGGACAAAGCTGCGACAGCGGGGGTCAAGGCAGAGGAAGTTAGGGGCGATCAGGCATGCAGGCAGAGGCAGTTAGGGGTGATCAAGCAGACAGGCAGAGTGATTAGGGGTGATCAGGCAGGCAGAGGGGGTTAGGGCCAATGAGACAGGCAGGCAAGCAGTTAAGGGCAGTCAGGCAGGCAGGTAGGCAGAGTGGTTAGGGGCAACCAGGCAGGCAGGCAGAGTGGTTAGGGGCGATCAGGCAGGCAGGCAGAGTGGTTAGGGGCGATCAGGCAGGCAGGCGAGCAGTTAGGTGTGATGAGGCAGGCAGGCAGGTGAGCAGTTAGGAGCTAGCGATCCCAGATTGCCAGGGGGTGCAGGCCAGGCTGAGGGACCGCCCCCTCCCCTGCACGAATTTTGTGCAGCGGGCTTCTAGTATTGAATAAACTGGAATCATTGATCTTGTGGTCTTTATATGCACATGGAGGAGGTGGGAGCAGAAAGACAGTAAGCATATATTTCTGAAGAAGGTAAGTGCTGTGGAGGTAAGAGAAGTAGGATTTGAGTGCTAGGGAGTGTGGAGGAGGTAGACAGTTTACTATTTGATGGCAGGTATTCAGGGAAGAACTCTCAAAAGATCTTGTTTTAGGAGGGACCTGAAGAGGTGTAACATCAAGTCTCAAGGATATCTAAAGAAAAAGCATTCCAGGCAGAGGAAATAACAAATCCTGAGACCCTGAGGCAGGAAAGTTCTGGAGTGAATAAATGAACAAACAAACTCACTGAGCAACTAGAGAACATTAATTAGAATGTCTTAATGTTACAGAAGAAATTGAGCTCCATAGAGGCCAACTCATTGTTCTAGCATCACATTCCTAGAGAGTCAGGATAGTCATTTAACCGGAAAAAAAAAAAAAAAAAGGAAAAATAAACATGTAAAAATTTTTTTTCTTTCAAAACATTTGCTACTTTTATGCCTACTTTTTTTGTTCTGGGTTCTTGACATTTATACATCCCCTGATAAAGCAAAAATACTTATTATTATTCTAGAAAAAATATTATATATCATTACTGTCTTGTAGCAGCCATTAACTACTTTTGTCCCTAAAAATGATGTAACTATAGTTCCATGTGAGAGCTTATTCTCAGAATTTGTGATGCATGAATCTTTTTGATTATTAAAAGATAAAAGGGCCTTAGCCAGTTTGCCTTAGTGGATAGAGTGTCGGCCTGCAGACCAAAGGGTTCCAGGTTCGATTCTAGTCAAGGGCACTAAGAAAAAAAAAAAGCTAAAAGGTATATGTGAAAACTATTACACAGATGTTGCTGTTTTGAGAGTGTTTTTTATTCTTCATCTCTCTGGTGGCTATTTTATACTCTGTGCATAATGTTAAATAGTCAATTTGACACAACAGCCCACCACAACTGAATCATCATCTTCTTCTATAAATATAACTAACTATAAATATTAGCAATTTTCAGCCTTTCTAAATATTTGAAAATTATTGGGTTAACTGAGTGTTGATTTGTTTTTCAAAGTGTCATGTCTCATTCTCATGTGAATTTATTACCTTTTGGTGATTAACTTAAAAATAAACATAAATCAAACTTTTTAAAGCCAAACTTTTTCTTTTTTTAAGTAAGGGATTCCAAAATTACATCATGGATAGAATTGAGGAACCAGTTTTATTTGAGAGTGGCTATTTATTTTTGCTACTTTTAAATTATTTTTAAAAATGACTTAATACTAATAATTTATAAGATAACTCATAATTTTAAATAGAATGGTATTTCATGTGGTCATACGGTATACTTTAAACTTATTAAAAGTATTTATTTGGTTTTAATTGCTTGACATATTTTCCCATGAGCGATCTTCATGTAGCTTTTTTCTTGCTGTATGTTCTACCTATAATCATATTGCAAAATTATGTACACAATTTATATTTCTCATATATATTCTTAATGTGTGTAACTAGTGAGTATAGGTAGTCATTTCTCATGCATTTTTGATGTGTGTTGACATAGATACTCAGTGATAATGTTGAAATATTAATGTTTTCTACAAGTTCCTGCAATGATTCATCACTATTTCATTCGTTAATATAGTCAGAGTACACATGATAAAGAACCATACTGTAATAGAGTCGAAATTAACTCAATTCACCAGGATATAATCTCTTTTATTTTCAGTCAAATGCTCTAGACACTCTCTCCTCTTATCACTCTTCATGAGTTATAGCCAGTTTGCCACAATTTTCCTTTACTTTATAGCACTTTGGCGTACACTTGAATCTCATCAAATACATTTACTTACAGGCATCAAATGGAAGTAAAAATATTGGAGGATATGTTTTCAAGGAGAACCTGCTGCTATATAGAAAGATGTGGTATAGATAACAGAAAGGGAGCTGGGATGAGAGTGAATCTTACCTGGCAGACATTTTACTAGCATAGTCTGCTTTCACAATCACATACCTGAGGGTGGCCACCCGGAAGAAAGCTGCATCGTGGCTTATCCTAAAAATGAAGTCCTAACCCATGTGCAGTTAGCATAGTAAACATGCCAGCAACTGTTGATAATATTTCTGATGAATCTGCTAAATTACTAGTGTAGGAGAAAAGAATAACCAACTTTAAATTATGAAATACGTTAATTCTGCCACACTTTAGTTTTAAAATTATCTGATCAGTGTTATTTTATCTCTAGTTATGGGAAAGCATATCTAAAATATAAAAAGTGAAGCTTGAACTTAATTTTAATGTAATTATATATCCTTCGCTAAAATGATCATTTTTTCAATCTAATTTTTGTTGTTGTTGTTGTTGTTAATCTTCACACAAGGGGTTTTTTTTTTTTTTTCATTGATTTTGAGAGAGAGTGGGAAGGAGGGGTAGAGACAGAAAGAAACATTGATGTGAGAGAGACACATTGATTGGTTGCCTCCAGCACACACCCTGACTGGGGCTGAGGTTCGAGCTGAGCCTTCAACCAATGTACGGGCACTTGACCAGAATCAAATGCATGATCCTTCAGTCCAAGGGCCAACTATCTAGCCACGGAGCCAAACTGGCTAGGGCTCCATCTAATTTTTAATATTAGATTAAGTCAAATAAAATGTCTAGATAGAATTATGTGTCTTTCTAAATAATGTGAATAAAAATAGTTCTGTCTGTCTCCCTCCCTAGGTACCTACCTACCTACCTACCTGTCTATCCTTCTAAATATTGGTTAGTGTTATCTTTGGCTGCAAATAATAACAAACATTACTAGAGAGCTCAAACAGATTAATTTTTCTAGTATAACAGGTCAGGCTGGTGGAGGTGCTCAGAATATTCTTAAGGTTTCTTTTCTCTTTCTGTTTTGATATCCTTCACTTGCGGCTTTCTTCCCAATAGTTATATGAAGTCAGCTATATTTCTAGGTATGCTGCCCTCATTCTAGTCAGAAGGGAAGGAGTAGAAGCAAAACAAAGAAACTAACTAACCAGAGGAACATGGGAGCCAACTTTGTCAGCTCTCCTCGGGAGCCCACCCTGTGACATCTGCTTATATCTTATCAGCCCAAACTAGTTTACATGGTCCCAATTATTGGAACACGGTAAGGAAAAGAAAAAAATATGGACAGGGACGGAGTCAGCCAATAATAACTACCACCAAACTTAAAATTTAATTTAATACTTAAAATATATACATAATACCTCCCCAAGTCTGATACCAAATTCTTTTTTAATCATCTATTGCCACTATAATCCTATCTAGACAGCCCTTCCAAAACTCAGTGGTGCACTGTCATAAAACAGTTCTCTTCCATGCATCAGGTAGGCAGGTGGGGCAGGTCTACAGGTTGTTGGGGCTGCACTGTTCCCCTCTCTAGTTTTTCCAAACCCGACAGACAACACAGGGCATGTGTTTCTCATTGCAGTGGCTGGAGCACAGAAAGGCAAGCCCAACTTGTACAAACACATTTTAAGTCTTTGCTTAAGTCACTCATCTGCCAACCTCCCATCGGCCAATGCAAGTCACATGTCCAAGCCCAGTATGCCCTACCCCAGGGCGATGGGTAGGGAGCTTCCCATGGAGATGGGGAGCTTTAAGAGAGTGATGACTAATGTACTATTTTGGAAAATAAAGGCTGTTATTTGTACAAGCAATTGAAATGACTAATTTACCTATTTTTAAAATCTAATTTCCTAAGTTTTAGCAAATTTTAATATTGTTCTTTTATAAAATTTCTGATGGTTCTGATGGATCTCATAAATTCTTCTTTCTAAATTCATTTAATGATGTATTTTTAAATCAGCAATAACTATAGTACATATATTCTGTCTTGATATTTGAATTTCATAGTGTAAATCCTCATCTCCAGGGTTATACTCTCAGAAATATTTTATTTCACCAAGTGCTTTTGCATTTCTAAAATAGAGAACTTTACAGAAGGCTAATTCCAGCTGAATAAGCAAAATCTTTTCAATATAGTTATGTTTAAGGATAGTTGGACTTGGACAAGGACAGGGCTTCTCTTTTAAATGGTCCTGGCAGCTAAGGACTTCACCAATGTCCTGGAGAGAAGGGTATTTATACTTGCAATTATTTATATTTTACTGAACATATTTCTGTTTAGATAACTATAAGTAATATGTATTTAATTCATCTAATCATAGGGGGTTGTATTTCCTTAAACATTGTCTCATTTTCCTCATCAGGTTCTTATGTTAAAAAAAAAATGTTTCCTTGCCCTACCCAGTTTAGCTCTGTGGTTAGCGTAACGGCCCATGGACTGAAGGGTCCCAGATTCGATTCCCGTCAAGGGCACATACCTTGGTTGCAGGCTCAATCCCTGACCCCAATTGGGGCGAGTGCAGGAGGCAACCAATCAGTGTGAGTCTCACATCCATGTTTCTCGCTCTGTGTCTCTCCCTGTCCCTTCCACTCTCTCTCTAAAAATCTATGGAAAGAATATCCTCGGTGAAGGTTAACAAAAAAATAAAAACGAAACAAAAAATAATTTTCTTATTGTTGGGAAGTACCTGAGTCATATGGAACCAACCAACCTCCTAGTATCTCAAGCGGTAGCTGAGCAGAAAGCCCTCATTCAGGTTTGGTACAAGGCTCTGAACACTGAGGGTAGGGCATCTGCAAAATCAAGGGTGCTGGAGACTGCTTGTGCATCAGAAATGCACATGGAGCCTGAAGAAAGAATGTGTCCCATCCTGGGAGATTCTGACTTAGGAGGTTGGGGAAATAGCTGGGAATATGTTTTTGAAAAGGCTTCTCAGTTGATTCTGATGTACCCAGACTGCCCGGGGTTGCTGTTTCGGAACTACCTACCAGGTTAACTGTGTGATTTCTCATTTCTTTCCACTTTGTGGTGGGTCACTCATAGTAAAACTTAAAAATAGACTAAAAAAAATAAATAATTTATGTTTAGTCCCTAAACTCAAATTATCATTGATTAATCTCTTATAGTGCACAAAAATGTCAAGAATAAGATTAGCTATTGTGCCTTTTCCCCCTGATTTCTGAAATTTTATAGCTGTGGGCTACAACAGTGGCAAAACACAAATAAAACATAAAAATTGAAGCTATTATACAGATAATTGAACATAAAATCTTTGAGCTAAAACTTTATGACCTTTAAGCAATAAGTATGTTGGTCTTCAATTCTGCACCCAGTCTCTATATAGCTCCATGTATGTAAGCACTACTGCAAATAAGAGAAAATATGGAATTGATTCTTATAGTTTACATTTTCTAATGAAAATATAAAATGTATTTTAAATTGCACATTTAGAGAAATGTTTCTAATATATAATAGGAAAATTCAAAGAAGAAATTGATTAGAAAAAATAAGTGCCTTTTTAAATCAAAAGATTAAAATATCTTCTTGTCATCTTATATTGGTCAAAATACATTGTGGGGTTAAAATACTAATTTTCACTACAGCTTTTTTATGAAGCTTATCCAAGTAAAGTCAGCAGACCAGTAAAGGTTTTACCATGTGAGAATATACAGCAAAATTAGAAACTGTTCAAGAAAACAAAAACAGTTATTGATTTAAAAACATGTAATGTGTGCCGTGGCTGGTGTGGTTCAGTGGTCACGGGTTCAATTCCCAGTCCAGGGCAAGTACCTGGGTTGCAGGTTTCTTTCCCGGCCCCAGTTGGGGTGTGAGGAAGGGCAACCAATTGATGTGTCTCTCTCACATCAATGTTTTTCTTTCTATCCCCTTCCTACTCTCCCTTCCAGTCTCTAAAAATCAATGGAAAAAATATCTTCTGGTGAAAATTCACAAAAAATAAGAGTAAAAATAAATTTTAAAAAAACACAGAACACCATGTTTTTACTTACTAAAATCAACTTGTGTTGTTGTTGTTAATGTATTTATAGCTTTGGCTTTTCACACCTACATTTTTACCCAAGTTTCCAGAATGACAGCTTGTTTGAAACGAATGTGGGGTTTTATAAATCTTGCCACATATATCTTTAAAAGATCAAGATTATACAATTGTGTTCTAAGAGGAATTGCATGGTTAATTATTAGTCATGAAAATGAGTAACAGGTTGGTCATGTGCCTAAAAAATCAGGAAGAATATATCGGAAGCTATTGAAGTAGCTCAGACATGAGCAGCTCTGGGCCTGAGCCAGGCTCTGGCCGTGACTTTTGAATAAGTATCAGTAACAATAGCCCTAAGTGTTGTAATAAAAATGTAGAGCTTTGTTGTTATCAATTTATTTTTATTTATGTATCTCACAGTGTTCCTACAATGAATAATCTCATTTTTCAGAAAAGAAAAATTATGCCCAAACCGGTTTGGCTCTGTGGATAGAGCATCGGTCTACGGACTGAAAGGTCCCAGGTTCGATTCCAGTCAAGGGCATGTACATTGGTTGCGGGCACATCACCGGTAGGGGGCATGCAGGAGGCAGCTGGTCGATGTTTCTCTCTCATCGATGTTTCTAGCTCTCTATCCCTCTCCCTTCCTCTCTGTAAAAAATCAATAAAATATATTTTAAAAAAGAAAAGAAAAATTAGACTCAAGAAAGTTTAAGTGACTTAGTTGACATCATAGAACTAATAAGGAATGCTATTAATGGTGCCCAGTCAAATGTCGTTTTCCAATACATGTTAAAAGTGCTCTTTCCTGCATTCCATCTTGAAGGGAAAGGATTTGTGATTTATATTATAAATAAATAATTGATAATTTTAGTGATAACTATATTCTAAAGGAAAAAAATGGTAGAAAAAGGAATGGCCTTGCCTTTGAAGTGAATAATGTAATTGGGAGGAGTGGTAGATATAATGATGAAAGATTCAAATGGAACTGTCCTGATGGTATTTGTAGATCTGTAACTGGAACTGATTAGAGAGAACTGGAAATATAAAAAGGGAGTCATTGGCCTAAGAACAATTAATGGGGTTTATTTATTTTTATTTTTTGAGGTATCATTTATATATAATAAAGTACACTTGATTTAAGGGTTCAACAATTGTATGTACTCATGTAACTGCTCCCCAAATCAAGATACAGAACATTTCTTTCACCCAGAATGTTGCCTTTTGCCCCATCGTCACCCTAGTAAATTCACTGCCTCCTCCCAGCCCCCAAACAACCACTTTCTTGTGTCTGTCACCAGGGATTAGTTCAAGTCCTGCATGTAGGGAGTCACATAATATATATCCCTTTGTTTGTCTTCTTTCTCTCAACATGTTTTTGAAATTCTTGCATGTTATTACATTGCTGAGGAGTGTTCCACTGTATGGATATAACATAATTTATTTATCCATTCACTTCTTGATGAACATTTGGGTTGTTTCTAATTTGGGGCTATTATAGTAAGGCTCTGTGAGCATGCATGTGCAGCTAGCTCTTCCATGGACATGTTTTCATTTCTCTTAGGTACATACATAGGAGGGGAATTTCTGGGTCAAAGATAGGTACATGTTTATCTCTATAGGAAATCACTAGTTTTCCAAGTAGATGTAGCCTATTACATTCCCGCCATCAGTGTATAGGAGTCCCAGTCATTCCACATCCCCAACTACCTTTTGTATCAATAGATAGTCTTTTTTAAGGCATTCTAATGATTGTTTAATCTTTAAAATAGGATCTGTTCAGTTCTCCGCCATGAACCCAGTTTAGTAGAAAGACCTGCAGGGAGAAATCAGATGAATGAAGGCATTAGTCAGTGGCAGAGGGGCTAAGAGAAGGACCGGGGAAAGAGGGAAGAGTGATTTTCAACCAGGTACTGTCCCGCTGAGGTTCCAGGAGAGTGAAAAAATGAGAGGTCTATTCAATTTAACAAAAAGAACTAGAGACAACACACACCTACTTGTATTGTAAGAGGACATAAGAGCCTGGATGCAGCAGGTTAATAGGAAGCAGTTGTGAGTGTTGAAGAACTAGGAAACTATGATTTTATGGAAGCAAATGTAGAGATGTGGTTGTGAGGGTGATGAGAAAAATAAGATGACAACATATTAGTGATGTTCCTTTATATAAATAGAGATCTGTCTACCCAGAGTGAAAAAACATTTGAAATAGTTATTAAAATAATTATTTGAAAAATTCTCTCTCTCTCTCTCTCTCTCTCTCTCTCTCAGCCTCTCCCTTCCTCCCTTTCCCCCTATCTCTATATTTATATAAATATATTTATTTACATATTCATATAAATATGTATTTATTTTATATATGTATTTATATAAATATATGCTCATATAAATGTATATTTATTTACATATAAATAACTGTTTTGTTTATTTAATAATTCTGTGGACAAATCAGTGTGGATAACAATTATGAATTCTTATCTATTCAAAATATACTTATTAAAGGCCCAGTATATGCCAGAACCATTTTTATCTTCTTTCCATTTTCATTCTAGGTACATGTTTGTCTTCTTATACACATGAACTTTGAAATTCTCCTCCCTTCCTTTGATGTCTTAACTTCAAACATGAATAAATATTTGTAAACTTTAAACCCAAAATGTAGGTTGGGTCTTGGTTCATTCTGATGAGAAAATAAGGTGCTTTTCCTTTAGTAGTAGCCCTTTTGTTTGCCAGCTCTATAATATTTTATAATGCTCTAACCTTCCCATTTCTTATCGATCAGAGATAGGAGAGTCTTTTAAGTACTTTGCAGATTTCTGTGCTTGTAAAGCACCCAGGAACTACAGGAACTTTTGACATTGCATAGAACTAAGACCATAAAATCAAAATCACAGATAAAATTACTGATTTATTCAGATACTCCTACCAGATCACTGAGTGACGGCATTGTGCTACATAATGACACCTCAAGCATCAGAAGGGAATTAGTTCATTCTTGTACTCAATTCATTCAATGCTTATTGAACATTTGCCTTTGTAAAATACCGTGCTAGGCTTTAAGGAGGAGACAAGTAGAGAATGTCATCTTTAACATGCAAAGAAAGATTTCATTTTCTGTCCACTGTGATACCTAGGATATTTGTATTCAAAGAAGGTTTCCAGGGCATTAAAGCTTTTCCATTGCAGCAATTTATGTTATTGTTCATGTGCGATCCCATTTATTGAGCATTGAATATATGCCAAGAAGCCACCAGTCACCGTGGAAAGTCTGCATGGGTCAGACAAAACCATCTTTATCACCAGGGAAAAAAGATTCATGATTGTCTCAAATGTTCTTTTCCAATGTAGGAGGGGGAAAGGCATCAATACTTGCTTTTTTCGCAGTCTGATGCTTGTAAAATCCAGACTTTGTTGATTTTGGAACCAGTTATAAAGAAATAGAGGAGAGCAGTAGTAGCCAGGCTGTACCTGGGAGACAGAGAGTCCAAAGATGTGTATTGTGCAGTGCAGAGCACAGGTAGATAGGTAGATAAATTATCTGTTACATTAGATTGAAGATTAGATAAAGGTATCTAATAAATGTGTTAATTAATGGTTTCTTAATTCTGTTGGCTAGTTAAAGTGAACATAAGCCCTGCATAGGACAGGTTAATCTAAGTATTCCTTCATGATCTTTGCACTCTCCTTATGATAATACCCTTTTAGGAAGAAAACGGGGTTTTGCTGATGGTGCAAAGTCAGAATGTTACACTGACAACTTGGAAGACTTACAGTTTTGAAATTGCTTCATCAGGAGCAAAAGGAGAACTTAACAATGTTTTCAAAGTTATGTTTAAGTAAAATGACATCAGACAATAGGCAGGGTTTAACTGTTTCAACCGGAATAAATACAAAGAAAGAGAACTCCACATAAGTTGTATGTTTTCTCTACTAAATACATTGAGATGTGTATAACTATGTACTTGCAATTATTTTGAAGGCTACTCCAATATGTGGCAAAAACTACATTTTTAAAGCTGGGTTGAGGAGCTGGTCTGCCCCATCACGGTTAAGCAGTAGACCTGAACATGTTGCCTAACCTCTGTGGACCTCTTTTTTCCCTAAACAGAAAACAAGGGGTTTGAACTAAATTATCTCTTAGGGCCTACTCAGGTCTCTTATGTACTGAACTGTTGACTTGCTAATAACTGGTATACTTGAAAGGCCTAATCTCTCCTCAGTAAATATAACTTCTGGTAACCATCCAATGTCTGGGCCTTTTAGCCTTGTGGGTCCAAGATTGTGTCTCTCCTCTACTGTGACTCATAATAACTGTCTAGAATGATAGCTTCGCCTCAAGTAGGAGAGCATGTGTATTATGGTTTAGCACAATTTGATCCACATTTATAAATTTGTTTTTTAACAGTCAGGTGCTTTGCCCTGGCTACCATGACTCAGTTGGGCATCATCCTGTGTACTGAAAGGTTGCAGGTCCGATTCCAGTCAGGGTGCATCCCAAGGTTGCTGGCTTGATCCCCAGTAGGGAGCGTGCAGGAGGCAGCCAATTGGTGTTTCTCTCTCTTCCTCTCCCTTCCTGTCTCTCTAAACACCAATAATCAGTGACTTCAATTTAAGTAATCAAGCAGATGTTTGGAATTTAGAGTTTGAGAAATAAAAGTGTCAAAGAAGATTTAATTTAATGATAATAGATAATTTGTAGGAGATACAATAAAAAGTGTCAATCATTTTATATGTGAAAAATATTAATCTTGAAGACAATGGTTGTTAAGGAAGGGAGTCCTAATCCAGGAAATACTGGTACATTCACATCAAGGCTCCAAACTTGGGACTGTTATTGTGCTAACTATAAACTCTGAGAATGAGAAGATAACATCTGGTATCAGAAAAGTTGCTGTCATTGTGCTTTTCAAGATAACACCTATAGAATCCTAGATTTTAGGACTCATTTTAATGAAGTTTAATTATTTTTAAAATTGCAATTGTAACACAATTATAAGTGAGTTGCCTACCAATATTTTTACAAATTTGAAGTCTATAAGTGTGCTAATTTGTACTACCAGATCATCTTATTGGGGGGGCGGGCGGGCACAAAACAGATCTCTAACCATCTCTGTTCATATGTTTAAAATTCCTGTAAATGTAATTCTTGTGGTGAACGCAAGAACTTGGCCAGGTGCCTATCCTATATAATAAAGAGATAACATGCAAATTGACCATCACACCCTCACAAGATGGCTGCCTACGACCAGGCCAGGAGGGGGGTTAGTGAGGGACGACCAAACGACTGAACAGCAAGCTACATGAGGCGACCAGGCTGGCAGGGGGGTTAGTGAAGGATGACCAAATGACTGAATAAGCAGGCTGCATGGGGCGACCAGGCTGGCGGCGGGGCCATGAGAGGCAACAAGGCCGGCATGCAGGGACAGTTCAGGGCGACCAGGCTGGTGGGTGGTGCAGTTGGGGGCGACCAGGCCGGCAGAGGGGGACAGTTGGGGCAACCAGGCCAGCATGGGGGGCAGTTAGGGGTGACCAGGCAGATAGGGGGGGCAGTTGGGGGTGATTAGGCTTGCCAGGGAGGCAGAGAGGGGCGACGAGGCTGGCGGGTGGGGCAGTTGGGGGTGACCAGGCCGGCAGGGTGGCAGTAAGGGGTGACCAGGCCGGCAGGTAGGGGACAGTTGGGGGTGACCAGGCCAGCAAGGGGGGGTGCAGTTAGGGGAAATCAGGCCGGCAGGTGGGGCAGTTAGGGGTGACCAGGCAGACAGGCAGGTGAGCAATTAGGAGCCAGCGGTACAGGATTGTGAGAGGGATGTTTGACTGCCAGTTTAGGCCTCATCCCCAGGGTCAGGCCTAAACCGGCAGTCAGACATCCCCTGAGGGGTCCCAGATTGGAGAGGGTGCAGGCTGGGCTGAGGGAACCCCTTGTGCATGAATTTCCTGTACTGGGCCTCTAGTAATGTAATGAAACCTCAATAAATGTTAGTTTTGCTGCTTCCTGTTATCACTTTGTATTCTATATCAAAGTTGTCACTTTGCACTAGTTCTTTTCAAATCCATGTCCACAGATGTCCACTCACATAAAACTGCACAGCTGGGTACATCACTCCAGCACACATGAGCCAGACTCGATCAAGCGTCAGGCACACGTGTTCAGCATGTGCCCTCGCCATGGGCTAGCAGTCACTTGTTTAATAACCATTGAATGTTTAGCATGTGTGGCCAAGATAATACATTAGAAATCATTTTGGTTGTTGTTAATGATAAACAATGTATACCTTTGTTAGCAGTTTGTATTAATTAACTTCGAAACAAGGATTTCCATTACTCTTTTTCAGGCCTCTCAGTCATAGTTTTACTGTAAGGTATTGTTACATGTATACATCTTAAGTGTATAAGAGAATGCATTCACGTAGCCTTCTTAGAGCTGAAGATATAGAATATTTTCAATACCTCAAAAGGTTCATTATTAACTCCCACACAGTAATAGTCTAGATTATTTTAGTATTTCTTCATCCAGAGCTGGTCTAAGTTATTCTAGTGGAAGATGGTCTATTAAACACTCTGACCATTTAAAACTATGAATTTCAATGAATGCATATTCTTTTGTGCTCTCTAGTGGAAACAAAATACAAGGTAATTCGGGTGCTGCCATTAATATTAGAAAAACTGTCAGAGTTTGGTATTTATCAAAATATATTGTTCTTTTCATATTTACTTCATAATAATTATTAAGGACATTCATTTATAAAATAATCTGTATAACTAAATATTGCTGTTATATCTTATACTTTTGGATTCTGTGTACAATTTCATTGTAAAAAAGTTTCTGGAACCGGTGGCTTTCAACGAAGAAATGGGTACACATTGGAGTGTTAGGGCTCACTGGTGTGTGAGAATCAGTTGAAAGGATGGAGTTGCAGCTAACTGGCTGGAAATGTCATTGAACTGCTGTCTGTCCCAAAGCCATAGTGAGCACCTTCAAAATCTGGGTTTGTTTATGTCTACTTGCCTGCCTGCATGACACATGGGAATTGCCTGTCTATGAACATAGGGAGAAAAACAAGTAAACCAGCTGATACAGCTCCGTGGCTTACCATGTTTAGTTCATTCTACCAACCAAATAGCACATTGTGGGGGGAAAGGGGGAAATTTCTGAGGCTACTCCAGCATGATGCCAGGTTCCTGTTTTGATGATTGTATTCTCTTGCCCACAAGGGTCATAATTCCAGAACAATAGCGGTGACATTTGATCTGACAACAGGATTGTATATTTTATTTTATTTTATTTAAAAATATATTTTATTGATTTTTTTACAGAGAGGAAGGGAGACGGATAGAGAGTTAGAAACATCGATGAGAGAGAAACATTGATCAGCTGCCTCCTGCACACCTCCCACTGGGGATGTGCCCACAACCAAGGTACATGCCCTTGACCGGAATCGAACCTAGGACCTTTCAGTCCGCAGGCTGGCGCTCTATCCACTGAGCCAAACCAGCCAGGGCTATATTTTATTTTTTTACTTTTTCCTTTTCCCATCTCAAAAGTAATTTCAGGGTAATTTATATAAATTTATCAAGTGTGGTGAAATTGATAATTAACAACCAGGCAAACAAATCAAATTGCAGGAAAAATAATGCAAGAACAGTTAGACAAAGCTGGAAAACTGTTAATACTTAGATATGCACAGCATGAGGTTCTGCCTAATAAATAGAGGCAGGATGCTTGTGTCATCCCTGTATACTTAAAGGTCACTTGTGAAACACTTTAGAATAGCCACAAAATACTGCCCTCAGAAAGACAACAATTGTTTTTGGGCCTGATAGCTTATTTGGAATGACAGTTAATGTGGTCGAAAAAAAGAATCAAGCCCTGGCTGGGTGCCTCCGTTGGTTGGAGTGTCATCCCATACACCGTACACCATACACCAAAATGTTGCAGGTTCGATTCCCATCAGGGCACATGCCCAGGTTGTGGGTTTGATCCCCAGTCAGGGCGCATATGGGAGGGAACAGATCAATGTTTCTCTCTCACGTTGATGTTTCTCTCTCTCCCTCTCTCTCTCCCTTCTTCCCTCCCTTCCTCTCTCTCTAAAATCAATTAACAAACATATCCTCAGGTGAGGATTTTTTTAAAAACTCAATTCAATGAGGAAGAACAAAAACTTACATTGAAATTATGCTATAATATCACTTATTTATATAAAAATACTTTCATTTCAATTGCATCATTAGATAACAAACATCATAATAATAAACTGTAACTTTTATTACATGTGAGTAGACTTATGAATATACACTTGTGTTAATTAAATCTAATAAAAAGTTCTGCTCTTGTCCTGGCCGATGTGGTTCAGTTGGTTGAGCATCATCCTATGCACTGAAAGGTTGCATGTTCGAGTCCCGGTCAGAGCACATACCCAAATTTCGGATTCGATCCCCATTTGGGAGGCAGCCAATCAATGTATCTCTCTCACATCAATGATTTTTCTCTCCCCTCTCCCTTACTCTTTCTCGAAAATCAATGAAAAACATTTTTTTAAAAAGTGCTACTCTCTGACTTTATATAAAGAGTAAATTATACCTATCCCCTCACTCTGATTATCATTTTTATTTAATTTCCAGACAACTTATAAAAACACACACACACAAAGTGAAATTGGGCTGTTTTAGAGATGTTGAGAGGAATGAAAATGAATTCTTTTAAAATTTATTTGTTGTGAATTTAAAATGTAGAACGCATGTTCCAAGGGGTAATTCCCCCTTTACATCAAAGATTTCAAGATCAGAATAGAATTTTTTTTTTTATCCACACAGTGTGTTATTTTTATTTCCTGGAAGAATAGAAAGGACTTTCATGGAAGAGAGAATGTGATTTAGTGGAGGCCCAGGGACTGGGTGTCCTTATTCAGAATTTTATTTAATTCTACCTGCGTGCTCTGCTGGCTCTGTTTGCAAGTTGCCCGGCCTCAGTACTCACAGTTGCAAAATGGAGATTAGGATTCCTTCTCCTTCCTCACCTATTAAGACTCCGAGGAGGGAAACATCAGAATTAGCTGAGTTCTGCTTCTTTGTAAAATTGGTCCTAAATGTACTGTGGCATTCCATGGACCTTCGCTAAGGGTGCTTTCTATGACCCTAGCATCATGCCCAACACTGCCTGCAGTAGAGAGAATGTAATAGATAATTATTTGTATCTCTATTATTTAGTTTGAAGTACCACCACCCTAGAGAATATTGGCTGTTATTACTGCAAAATCGTGTCAGCAGAGGTCACTGCACAAAATAATTGATAATTGGAAGGGTTAACTTCAATTCTAATCACAAATGATAGCCCTGGCAAGCAATTCAACTGGTTGGCCCGTCATCCACCAAAAGGTTGCAGGTGTGGTTCCCAGCCAAGGCACACACCCAGGTTGTGGGTTCAATTCCTGATCAGGGCATGTACAGGAGGCAACCCATCAATGTTTCTCTCTCAACCTCTCCCTCTCCCTAAAAAAATAAATAAATAAAAAAGAAAGAAAGAAAAGAAAATACAAAAAAAAAAAAAAGTTATAAAAAGTATATTGGCCAGAGCAGACTCATGTGGGTTTTGACTTATATTTTAAAACCTTAAATTATAATAAGGATAGTAAGGTTTACTGTTTTATTTAGTATTTCAATGCAAAGGAAAATGTGTGTGTGTGTGTGTTTATATCTTACCTAATAAAAGAGAAACCTGCAAATTAACCATCACTCCGCTACACCCACAGCCAATCAGAGTGAGTATGCAAATTAACCCAACAAAGATGGAGGTTAATTTGCATATGCAGAGCAGCCGGGAGGGGCGTGACGCCTGCTATGAGGGAAAGGGGGGCGGCAGAGGGAGCTACCGGACAGAAGCTAGGACTTGCTGGCTCCCAGGCAGGTCGGGAGCAGGGATGTGCCAGCTCCCGGGTGGCTGGGAGTGAAGCCAGGGAAAGGAAGGCCTATTCTTGCACGAATATCAAGCAACCAGGCCCAGTGCACGAAATTCGTGCAGGGGGGTTGTGTCCCTCAGCCCAGCCTGCACCTTCTCCAATCTTGGACCCCTCTCACAATCCAGGACTGCTGGCTCCCAACTACTCACCTGCCTGCTTTCCTGATTGCCCCTAACCGCTTCTGCCTGCCAGCCTGATCACCCCCTATCCACTCCCCTGCCAGCCTGATTGATGCCTAACTGCTCCCCTGCCAGCCTGTTTGCCCCTAACAGCCCTCCCCTGCAGGCCTGGTCACCCCTAACTGTCCTCCCCTGCAGGCCTGGTCACCCCTAACTGTCCTCCCCTGCAGGCCTGGTCACCCCTAACTGCCCTCCCCTGCAAGCCTGGTCCCCTCCAACTGCCCTCCCCTACAGGCCTGGGTCCCCCCCAGCTGTTCTCCCCTGCAGGCCTGGTCAGCCCCAACTGCCCTCCCTTGCTGGCCTGATTGCCCACAACTTCCCTCCCTTGCAGGCCTGGTCCCTCCCAACTGCCCTCCCCTGCAGGCCTGGGTCCCTCCCAGCTGTTCTCCCCTGCAGGCCTGGTCAGCCCTAACTGCCCTCCTCTGCTGTCCCGGTCACCCCTAACTGCCCTCCCCTGCAGGCCTGATTGCCCCCAACTGCCCTCCCTTGCAGGCTTGGTCCCTCCCAACTGCCCTCCCCTGCTGGCCATCTTGTGGTGGCCATCTTGTGTCCACATGGGGGCAGCCATCTTGTGTATTGGAATGATGGTCAATTTGCATATTCTTCTTTTACTAGAGGCCCGGTGCATGAAATTCGTGCATGGGGGTAGGGGATGTCCCTCAGGCCAGCCTGCACCCTCTCCAATCTGGGACCCCTCGAGGGATGTCCGACTGCCCATTTAGGCCCGAGGGATCGGGCCTAAACGGGCAGTCGGACATCCCTCTCACAATCCAGGACTGCTGGCTCCCAACTGCTCCCCTGCCTGCCTTCCTGATTGCCTCTAACCGCTTCTGCCTGCCAGCCTGATCACCCCCTAACCACTCCCCTGCCAGCCTGATTGATGCCTAGTTGCTCCCCTGCCAGCATGTTTGCCCCTAACTGCCTTCCCCTTCAGGCCTGGTCACCCCTAACTGCCCTCCCCTGCAGGCCTGGTCTCCCCCAACTTCTCTCCTCTGCAGGCCTGGGTCCCACCCAACTGCCCTTCTCTGCAGGCCCGGTCACCCCCAACTTCCCCTCCTCTGCCAGCCTGGTCACCCCTAACTGCCCTCCCCTGTGGGCTTGATTGCCCCCAACTGCCCTCCCTTGCAGTCCTGGTCCCTCCCAACTGCCCTCCCCTTCTGGCCTGATCACCCACGACTGCCCTCCCTTGCAGGCCTGGTCCCTCCTAACTGCCCTCCCCTGCTGGCCATCTTGTGGTGGCCATCTTGTGTCCACATGGGGGCATGATCTTTGACCACATGGGGGCAGCCATATTGTGTGTTGGAGTGATGGTCAATCTGCATATTACTCTTTTATTGGATAGGATATAGGCCTGGTGCATGGGTGGGGGCCAGCTGGTTTGCCCTGAAGGGTATCCCGGATCAGGGTGGGGGTTCCCTTGGGGTGTGGGGCGGCCTGGGTGAAGGGCCTGTGATGGTTTGCAGGCTGGCCACGCCCCTGGCGACCCAAGCAGAGGACCTGGTATCTGGGATTTATGTATCTTCTACAATTGAAACTTTGTAGCCTGGAGTGGAGCCAAGCCTCCTGCTTGCTCTGTGGTGGCAGCCATTTCTGTTGGAATTTACGTATATCTATAATTGAAACTTTGTAGCCTGGAGTGGAGGCCTAGGCCAGCCAGGGCTGCAAAAGCTTTGCTTCCTCCATTGCCGGGGGCAACCCTTGCCTCCTGCTCTTCCAGCTCCATAGCTGTCGCCATTTCTGTTTGGATTTGTTTACCTACAATAATTGAAACTTTGTAGCATTGAGTGGAGGCCTAGGCCAGCAAGGGCAGGTGGAAAGCTTGGCTTCCTCTGTTGCCGGGGAAACCATAGCCTCTCTCCTGCTCTCTGTGGCCACAGCCATCTTGGTTGGGTTTATTTGCATATTTGCTCCTGATTGGCTGGTGGGCATGGCTTGTGGGTGTAGTGGAGTTAGGGTCAATTTGCATATTACTCTTTTATTAGATAGGATTAGATAGAATTAGATAGGATAGAGGCCTGGTGCACAGGTGGGGCCCAGCTGGTTTGCCTTGAAGGGTGTCCCAAATCAGAGTGGGGGTTCCCTTGGGATGTGGGGTGGCCTGGGCGAGGGGCCTGTTGTGGTTTGCAGGCTGGCCACACCCCCCGGCGACCCAAGCGGAGGCCCTGGTGTCTGGGATTTATTTATCTTCTATAATTGAAACTGTATTCCTGAGCGGAGCCAAGCCTCCTGCTTGCTCCGTGGCTGCAGCCATTTTTGTTGAGGTTTGTTTATCTTCTATAATTGAAATTTTATAGTGGAGGCCAAGGCAGGCCAGGGCAGGCGGGAAGCTTGGCTTCCTCCAATGCCGGGGCAACTCAAGCCTCCTGCTCTCTCCAGCTCCGTGGCCACAGCCATTTTTGTTGGGATTTATTTATCTTCTATAATTGAAACTTTGTAACCTCAAGTGGAGGCCTTGGCTGGCCAGGGCTGCGGAAGCTTGGCTTCCTCCATCGCCGAGAGCAACTCAAGCCTCCTGCTCTCTCCAGCTCCGTGGCTGCCGCCATTTTTGTTGGGATTTATTTATCTTCTATTATTTAAACTTTGTAGCCTTGAGTGGAGTCCATGGCTGGCCAGGGTTTGCGGAAATCTTGGCTTCCTCCATTGCTGGGGAAACCCAAGCCTCCTGCTCGCTCCTTGGCCGCAGCCCTCTTGGTTGGGTTAATTTGCATACTCGCTCCTGATTGGCTGGTGGGCATGGCTTTGTGAGTGTAGCAGAGGTACGGTCAATTTGCATATTACTCTTTTATTAGCGTGTGTGTGTGTGTGTGTGTGTGTGTGTGTGTGTGTTATAACAATTCAACAAAATGTAAGGATTACCTGTAAAAAATCAGAAACAAGACTCTTAAAATCTATTTTTGTAAGCAACTGTGGATTGCTGGAGTGCTTTATCTTTATGGGATGAAATTTGAATGCTTGGTACCATTATGTGTAAACAGAGATTTGGAATGAGGGAAAGAAAACAGTGTGTGCTGAAGGGAGGTTATGAGTCAGATACGCCACATCCCTTATTTCTTTTTATCCTCACAACTGCATTAGGTAGTATTAATATCCCCACTTCAGGGATGAGGAGGCTAAAGTGGAGTGAATCTATGTAACTTGCATGAGATCATAAGCAGTGTATTTTGGAGCAATGGTCCAAACCTAGCTCTGCCTGACTCTGAAACATCCTTCCTATTACATTCTGAAAGAACATGAGAGTTCTTAGTCCCTGTGTGGCCAGAATCGGACTCTATGACCCTAGGACAAGTCATGTGGTGTTATCCTCAGTCCGGGGGGGTGGGGGAGTGGGCAGAGGGGAGTGCAATGGACATGGACCAGATCATCTGCAGAATTATTCCTGGCTCCGGATGCTGTCACAGTAGTAGGAAAAGAAGTAAGTTTAGAATCAGTGCTCGTTTCTGTCTGACTAGCACTATTGTGACACCCAGCAAGCCCCCAAACCCCTTAGGGTGCTTAGTTATCAAATGCAAACCGAGAAATGCCTTTGATCCTGCTACTGGACTTTGTGAGGATAAATGACATAACAGGGGGAAGGTGTCCTGTGAGCTAAGTTCTTCCCAAATAGAGAGTGTCACGTGACCCCAGCCTAGCCTCACTAAAGACCAATGATAGAAAAATGAAAATATCTGTAGAAAAACAAGGGCATGCAAACCTTTTCTTTAGATGCAGTTTATGAAACTGTTGTGTGTTATCCAGAGCGTTCATGCTCTTCTCTCACCATAGTGAAATGAACGTCTTTCTCCGTACTTGTGAGTTTTATTAATGACTCAAACTGTTACAGTTCGAAGAACACTGAGTCTCAGTAGCTTTCAGAAATAGCAGCGAAGTATTTTGAAATGTACACAAAGTGTGAAATTTTCTCTAGAAGGCACTTGGCAGTTCGCTGAGAGGACAGGTATAGTATCGACTGCCAAGGTATGAAAACTAGTCATTTCTCACCAGACTCTGACTGTTCTACATGACATAATTAGCAGAATGTGAAGGTGCAAGTTTCACCGGTTAGAAGAAAAAGTAATTGCAGAGAATTTCCATTTTTTTCTAGCTGGTTACTTAATTTGAAATTTAATATGCAAAGTTGAAATGTTCTGAAACAAAAATCAGAAAGAGATAAAAGCAACTTCATGGAACAAAATCTTTTTCAACAGACCTAGAAAGCTGGCGTGTAGATGAAGGGAACATGTGTTTGATACAAGAGCAAAAAGCTGGTTTCTGTGTGGCCATGGCAGACCTGTCCTTTATAGAATCAATCGCCGGCACAGTCCCGGGAACTGCCCTGAGGGCAGATGTTGGCCATCCATTGCAGAGGTGAAGCTGTGAAGGAAGCGACAAAAATTGTGACTTTTTTTTTTCCTCTCTTTTTTTATTTTTATTTTTTAAATATATTTTATTGATTTTCTACAGAGAGGAAGAGAGAGGGACAGAGAGCTAGAAACATCGATGAGAGAGAAACATCGACCAGCTGCCCCCTGCACACCCCCCACTGGGGACGTGCCCGCAACCAATGTACATGCCCTTGACCAGAATCGAACCCGGGACCCCCCAGTCCGCAGACTGACGCTCTATCCACTGAGCCAAACCGGTTTCGGCTTTCCTCTCTTTTTTTAAATAGAAAGCCTATTCTGTATTTTTTTTTCTGGATCCAGGAAAAAGGTTAATAAACACAAGTGATTTAAATCAGGCATTTCTTTGCGTGTTCACCATCCCAAGTCAAATCTCCTTCCATCACCATTTATCCCCCCTATACCCTGTATTATGGAATTGTACACCTGGAACCTATATAATTTTACTAACCAGTATCACCCAGTAAGTTAAATTAAAAAATAATAATAATAAATCAGGCATTTCTTGTAAAAAATAAAAGTTTTGATCTCATGTTAAAAATTGCTGTTGGGATACCAAATTCAGCAGTGTTCTGAGAGCTTAATTGAAGGTGGTTTGGAATTGGCATATATATGCATGTTGAAGTTCTTTTTTTTTTTTTTTTTTTTTTAAATCTCGCCGAAGGATGTGTTTATTATTGATTTTAGAGACAGAGAAAAGGAGAGAGGGGGACAGGGAGAGGGGTAGGGGGGAAACAGAGAAACATCGGTGTGAGAGAAACATCGATTTCAATATTCTATGCATTTTTATATCACCCATGGATCTAACCTACAACCTAGGTATGTGCCCTTGCTAGGAATCGAACCTACAGCCTTTTTGGTGTATGAACTGATGCTGCAGCCCGCTGAACCACCTGGCCAGGGCTTATGCATGTTGAAATTTAACATGATAGCCAATATTAAGGATGTGTCTGTGTTAGACAAATGCGTAGTTTATAAAACAAAGACATTAAAGTTCACGAAGATGCTGCATTTTTATAAAAGGTTATAGGAAGAACAGAATGGTATCATTTAAATTTAATATTGTGCAAATGTATTTCAAAATTGCATACTTGTGGATACATTCATGGTCAAAGTAAACATGTAGGGTATATGCAGACCCTCGGGAGACTACCCTGGCATTCCACAGTAATTCACGTATAAAATAAAAATACCCTGTTTTTGAAACCCTTGAACCTTTATGTTGGTCATGCTGTTACCTAAAAAAGCTGTAATTTAATGCATCCATGATTTGCTTTGCATGGATTCAAACAGGCAAGCAGGCATATCCTTAGCATAATTGTACGTATGTGAGCGGAAGGGAATTTCAAAGTTCCAGCTCTTCAGCACTGCTTAGCATACAGAATACAGTAAATCCCTCCAACTGATGGCCCTGCTCTGCCTGGCCCGGGCAAGTGATGCTTTTGTGAGCACAGCCACGATTAGGAGTCGGATTGGCAGATTAGAGCCCCTACAGCCCCTTTACTTATTTAGTAAGCCCCTCCCCCTTTTTAAATGTATTTACTCATTTGATTTTATTTTTCAAGGACATTTTGCATTCAACATTATTTTGTATTAGTTTCAGGTGTACAGCATAGCAGTTAAACAATCATGTAATTCATAAAGTATTATCCCCAATATTTCAAGGACCCATCTGGCTCCATACATAACTGTGTTATTAGACTATTGTTGACTGTATGTCCAATGCTTTATTTTCCATTTCTGCGACTATTCTTGAACTACCTGTTTGTACTTAACCGCTTCATCTTTCTCACCCAGCCCCACAGACCGCCCCCCTCAGGAAACATTCTTGACGCCCATGCCAGCCACTCATCTGATAGTAAATTAACACCGAATTTGTGAATGTACAGACTCAAAATCCAAAAGAAACTAAAGTCGCCTTGCCACCACTGGGTCATACTTGTGCAGATAATTTGTGTAGTAAGTTTAACATTTAGTTTCCAAAGTACTGGTTACTCTAGGATTCTACTAGACTATAGTCTACTACAGCTATAATGATTTATCTTGCTGTTTAACAGGATGTTGCAATACCCTGGTTACTTTTTATTAAGACAGTTAAACTTTTACATTTCTTCATGATGAATATCTCTAGTTATGTACAAATTAGAAGCTGGCTAATTTGTGACGATCTTCATTGTCATCTTTTAGCATTTAACCTGTGCTCAATGCCGAGACATAGAATCCTCTTCATAGTTACTGCCTCTGCTTAGGAGGAAAATGAGACAGAGACACGAGCAGCCCTGAGCAGACATCAGCCTACAGCCCAGGGACTCTACTAGGCAAGGACAAGGTCGTCATGAGAGCTAAGACTTTTATAGCACTTGCTGTGCTCGAGGCATTGTTCTGAATGACAGGAAATAAGTACCCCATTATAAAGATGGGGAAACTGAGGCATAAAGCTTCCATATCTTACCCATAGACAACACAGCCAGTAAGTTGTACTACTGCTAGTGGTTGAAGCAGGCATTATGTGGCCCTTCCTTGAAATGGCTATGATATTTGAACTATCTCATCCAGAAAAGTACTTCCAGGGTGGGTGCAGTATTTTTTTTTTTTTTATGCATCTTACATCACCCATGTCTAGCACTGGCCCTGGCAAACAGTAGAAACTAAGAAATTGTTTTGATTCATAAACTATTCTTTTCAAATACTGAATTGTAATAGTATTCCTTGTACAACCACGGAATCATATTGCTTTTTTTCTCAGATCTCCTGGGCAGGAAACATAAGAGTGAAAACATCAATTGGTTCTATTTTAATGCCATCAGTTTTTTTTGTGTGTGTGTGTGTTTTTAAATCATGGCATTTCTCTTTTTCTGTTTGATAATGTGCAGTTTTTAGGCCTATACTTTGTATTGCTTAATACATGTATGGATTTTTATTCTCTTTATTCCTAGGTTGATTCTTGTTATTTTTGCAGATATCACTGGGATTCTGAAGAGTCTTGCTTTCTTTTTTTCAAAGCAAAAATAATGCTAAATAACAAGGCTGCTTTTGTAGATAATTTCCAGACCTAGCCTATTTTGCATAACATCTGTATTTAATCAGGGACTACAAATTTAAGCAAACTGTTCTAATCATATTTTGTAAATTCAGTTTGTCTTGATTATTTAAAAGAGAGTCATCAGGATTGGTAGATTTAAATATAGGTTAATTCTATTTTATGGCCATTCATCCTTCCACATTTTCTAATCATGATGATGAAGGGGGGAAAATAGTCCGAACAACATTTTGCAGAATTGTTTGTAGATGGTTTAACTTTATGGACTTCAAAAATCATAATCTCGCTTGTTGGCAATGGTGTTATGTGCACTATTCTTGTGTTTGGCCAGACCACGTGGGAAATAGGAAAGTCCAATATAAAATTATTTGCATAATATATTGTGTGGTTGTTTTTTCCAAACACGAGCAAATAATCTGACACCAATAGGGAATCCAACAATTCAAATTCAATACTGACATTAACTACACAGTTAGCACAGACCCCAGAGGTCAAGGGTCCAGCCCCCACTCTTGATGGCACCCATACTAGTACTACCCACACTTCTGTCTGGACAGCAGTTTGAGAGGGTGTTCCCATAACCCCCTCGCAAATTCACTAATTCACTAGAATGACTCATGGAACTTAGGACAGTGCTTTACTTATGATTACCAATATATTGTAAAGGATGCAACTCAGGAACAGCCAAATGGAAGAGATGCCCAGGGTTAGGTGTTGGGGGTCGGGGCGGGGGTACAGTGCAGAGCTTCCATGCCCTTTCCAGGCTTGCTGCCCTCCCAACACACATGTGTGTTCACCAGCTCAGTAGCTCTCTAGATCCTGTCATCCAGGGCATTTTATGGAAGTTTCATTACATGGGCATGAAGGGTGAAAAATCATGGTCCATTGCTGATTAAACTCAATCTCTGGCTCCTTCCCCTGCTCCAGTGTGGGGCTCCAAGTTCAAACCTTCTAATCACATGCTTGGTCTTCCTGGTGGTGGTTAGGGCCCTTACGAAGGGTCACCTCATTAACATAAACTCAGATGCAGTCAAAGGGGGTTTGCTATGAATTACAAAGGACTCTGCTGCCTCTTAGAAAATTCCAGGAGTTGGAGCTCTGTCCCAGGAACCTGGGGCAAACACCAAATACGTATTTTTTATGATACCATATATATATACCGACTAATATGTGTGTTATAAGCAATATTTTGATGTACAAATTATATGATCATTTAAAGATCTCAGACTACTTCAGGAACACTTGTACACAATTCTCAATTGCAAGCAGCATCCTTTGGTACATATGAAATTATAAGTGGCCACTAAATTTTGCTATATATCCTATTACTCTAGTTAATCTCTACTTAACATATTTTTTAAAGAATAGATTTACTTCTTGGTTCATAAAATAAACAGAGTGGGGCTATTTTTTAAGAGTGAGGCGTGGCTGTCATGACTTGAGTTTCAGCTCTGGTGTGTGACCTTGGACTAGGTATGCAACAGCCTCTCAAAGCTTGCTGTTCTCATTTACAGCGTGGGAATGATGATACCTGCCTCAGAGACTGCTGTGTGGCTGAGACTTAGTTTGTCTTTATTGTTTAAACTTAGCCTTAGTGGAACCCTCAGTGCAGTACGACGTTCAGAGTAAGCTCTCGCTTTTAAGAAAGTATGTGTCCATAGGTGTCAGAGAACATCCTCCTGCTCGCTTGGCTCCTCTAGGATGTGTTACTCAGTTTTCCTTTCTCAAGAATTTTAGGTTTTCTTTTCAGTTGCATGTTGCATCTAACATACAGAATTAGAGCTTCCATTTTCTTGAGAGGAAAAAAGAAAAACCAAATGATTTGCTCTGGAATTCCAGCTATTTCTCTTCTTTCATGGAAAAAAATTCTCAAGCAGATGTTGTTCCCCACCATTCTTTATCCCCACTTTGAAGCACTCACATTCTAAAGTTTTTATGTAGCTTTTCCAGCAATCTGTTCCGATGATGGTCGCTGATGGACCCATATAATTGTCCTTTCTCTCTGTCTTTTAAAAAATTGGACAGAGAAACTATGTTTACTTCTGATATTATTTTTTACTAGTAGTTTTCCTCTTCTCTTGCTGACTTTTCCTTTCACATCTTTGATTCTTTTCCTCTACCCCCATTGTAAGGTATGTCAGGGCCAGCGCCCTTGCAACTCTTGTCTTTGCAGTTTTTTATTGAGAAATTTCACCTGCTTTTTCAGCAGCAGCTTTCTCCTCGATCCATTCCGGTAAGCCTACCCTCCTTCCTGAATTGCAGCTACTCGTTCCCAGCTTCCTAAAATTAAACCATGTTTCCCACCAATTCCCTGGCCTCAAAACTTGAGTATTCCCTTTACCTTACTCTATCCAGTGTCAATGGGTGTTGCCAATCCTTCTTGTTATCTCATCTGTCCTTTTCTCTCTCTGCCCTTGGAACCTCTTCCAGTTAAACGTTGTCCCTTTGCATCTGGAGCACTGTGATGTCATCAGGATTATCTTTTCCGGTCATTTTGCCCACCTCTGGCAGATGAATTCTTATGTGATAACATTACTCCTCTGCAATGAACTCTTCCGGCAGCTTTGCACTTTCCTGAGAGAGAAATCCCAAAACATGGGTCACCTGTCATCAAAGGCATTCCACTTTCAGGGCTGCATTGCCTTTTGTGAACTCCTCCTTCAGCCAAGGCTGCCACATGCTCTGCTCATCTTTCCCACATCTTCCTGTTTGCTCATAATTTTGTCCTCACCCGCACACCTGCACATCTGGCTGTTTCTCCTATGAGACCCAACCCAAACCTCATCCATTATCTTGAAGTGATTTTTGTCTCCTCTGACCTCTTGGAGTAGTGAGTGTTTCCATGTTTCTATTATTTACTGTCTTGTGACAACTCTTCTATTTAGAGAACTGAGATTCTTAACCTTGTATTGTTATTATACAACCTTGATATTACATAAATTGGATGTGCTTTGAACATAGTAGCACTTAATACATTTTAATCAATTGTTTTTAGTTATCTTTTTTTTCAATCACACTAATGGTCTGGAGCTTAATAAGCAACCAGAATATCAGTGTAGTTTTCAGTATTAAATTCAGAAATAAGCAAAATAATCGAAACCAGCTGGATTTGCCTGTTTTATTAGTGTAATAAGCAATGCGTGTTTCCGCAGGATAAGCTCTGTAACCTCTTGGGCCAGTGCTACAGAAGCAGAGGAAAGGGCAGACTGGTGGCTGACAGTGGTGCGGAGAAGGGAATGGTGAATGAGAACACAGCTAGTGTAAACGATGTTGATCAGTGGTGGAGGGTGCATTTTGGAAGTGCTTATACGGTGGGTGCACTGCTTTTCGTCCAATCTGTTGGTAAACTGGCGTGTGATACTTCATGTACTCCTTGCTGATCTCCATAAGCACCTTTAATTCTGTGGATGCTGATTGATGTGTTTGGCAGCTCTTGGTCTCAGGAGCCAATTTCTGAAATAAAGTGTCTCTGCATAAGCTAGTAGGTCAGTTCCTGGCTCCTTGGCCTTCAAGTCCTCCAAGCTTCTTGGCCTCCAGTTTGGGCAATGAGAGGATGGCCTCTGCGGCCTACTGATCAGATTGTCTGGAATTCAGTACTGAATCCATCTATTAGATGACTTCCTTTTGATTTAAATCAAGAGACAAATCAGGGTTCTCACACACATACATACACAAAATACATAAATTCATTTATTTTAAACACATTATTTAAAACTAGAGGCCCGATGCATGAAATTGGTGCACGGGGGTGGGGGGTGGGGGTGGCCCCCAGCCCGGCCCGGGCCCTCTTGCAATCTGGAACCCCTTGCTTATAACTGCCACCTGCTTGCTCCTAACCTCCTGCCTGCTTGCTCCATTCCGCTCACCTGCTCTCTCCTTACCGCCCGAACTGCTCACTTCTTGCTACTTGGCTTGCCGCTCCTTAGCATTGCTGCAGAGGTGGGATAGCCTCACCAGCCATGAGCCTGGCTTCTGGCTGAGCGGCACTCTCATTGTGGGAGCGCACTGACCACCAGCGGGCAGCTCCTTCATTGACTGTCTGCCCCCTGGTGGTCAGTGTGCATCATAGCGACTGGTCATTCCTGTCGTTCCATCATAACAGTCGCTGAGGCTTTTATATATACATATACTAGAGGCCTGGTGCACGAATTCATGCACCAGTGGGGTCCCTCGGTCTGGCCTGTGGGATCAGGCTGAAACCAGCTCTCCAACATCCCCCAAAGGGTCCTGGATTGCGAGAGGGTGCAGACCAGGTTGAGGGACGTAGGAGTTTGGCCAGCCAGGGAGGGACTGTGGGAGGGCTCCAGGGCATGTCCAGCCCATCTCACTCAGTCCCGATCAGCTGGACCCCAGCAGCAAGCTAACCTACCAGTCAGAGCGTCTGCCCCTTGGTGGTCAGTGCACATCATAGCAACTGGTCAACCTGTCAACTGTCTGCCTTCTGGTGGTCAGTGCATGTCATAGCAACTGGTTGGCCAGTCAACTGTCTGCCCCCTGGTGGTCAGTGCACGTCATAGCAAGAGGTTGAGCTGCCTTAGTATATCATTAGCATATTACGCTTTGATTGGTTGAATGGACGACCGGACACTTAGCATATTAGGCTTTTATTATATAGGATAGATAATTAAAGATAATGTTTACATTATCTACCAGGTTGGGGTTTCTCTAGCATTTAAAATTTTATTGTAAGTGAAATGCAAGCTATATTTTCTCCTTAAATATGGCTTATCATCTTGAAGTCTAGTTTTGTCATTTTCATTAGGCCATGAACCAAATGGTGAAAAATTTTGTCCTACTCAAAAGAAAAATGGTACAGCTTAGTGAGCTAAAACACCTTGAGAGAATACTATATTCTAATAGATCCATTTTCAGCTGACAAAATGCCCATATTACATACTTGAACGTTGCCTCTTTTTTTTTAGCCTAAATGAGGCATCTCAAAATTAATGCAGCCAGAGGCAATAAAAGCATTTAAAGTAATTTTTCAACAACTTACATTCTTTCTCAACAGAGCACACCAAATAAAAGGCATTACCAGTGTGACTAGTAGAATAACTACCAATCAGAATGTCTGTCAGTTCATGAAATTCCTCCAACTCAGTCCACATTAATGACTAAATCATAGTACTTCAGTTCACGTAATAAAGGACAGGAACCTTAATGCACCATACACCAAACACTGCAAAATAATCTGTCAGACTTATAAACATGCAAAATGAAGTGGAAAATTGAAGCAATTATGAGGGTGTCTCAGATGAAAGCAGGAATTTGGGATCTATATTACCTGGATAAATGTTAGGTCCCACAATATGAGCTGTTGCTCTGTAGACATGAGCATTATTAACCTTTTAAAATATCTTCATCTTTTATTTTACTTATTTCTTTCTACTACTTTTCAACACACCTGTTATTAATAAGTCTATACCTAGTGCATTAAAAAACCATGTTGGTGAAAGTAGTATAATTGATGAGTTTATTTACTTAAAAAAATGAGTGAGCGAAAGGGAGTGTACACACATACAGATGTACTCTATATTTATAAACATATATAGAATAGAAAATACGTCACTAAACAAAACAGGAAAAAGTCACTTCTAGAAAATCTATATTGCTTATATTCTTATCCCAGCAAAAGAATAGTACTTTAAAAAATGTTTTATTTTAAACTAATTTTAGGATTTTAAAGTTGCAGAAATACCATAGTATAATTATTGAAACTAAGAAATGGTCATTGGTTCAGCACTATTAACTAAATAAACTATAGACCTCATTTACATTTCACTAGGCTCCCCATAATGGCTACTAATTTTCCACACCTTTCTCCAAAGGTAAGGACATGATAGACATGTCTGCTTTGGCCCCCTGGCCTCAGATAGGTCCTTTGTGCAGACGGTGCAGGGTGTGGGCTGATGTGGATCCAACACTTTTCTTGGACAACACCTGGGCCACATCGCCTTTTCTCACTTTCTCTTACACTTTGTACTTTATCTTTAGTATATATGAAATATATGAATATATGTATCACATTGTTATATTTACTTATTTATTTTTCCAGATTATCATATTATGAGTTCTCATCATCTCCTTTTACTTGTGGAGCAATAAGTTATGTGTACATACTTTGTACCAGATGTAGGGTCCAATACTGGGCAAGTTGTGGAGTGTTAAAGAGGAATAATTCCTGCTTTTCATTGAATTATCATGTCTCTATATAACTGCAGACCTGGTAAGTTCTATGAAGAACAATGAAGAGAATAGTGAGAGTCTATAATATACAGATGTAATTCTTTTGGTGAGACATGTGAAGTGAGACAATATGTGAGCTGAGAGCCGAGTGTAAGTTAACTGGATGCAGGGGCAGACGGCCTGTGGCAGGGTCTACATAAAAGGAATAACACATGCAAGAGAAACTGAAAGGAGATTGGGGATCACAGAAAGCAGGGGAGAGGAAGGGGGACATTTTTGGAAAATGAAGCTTAAGGTGAGCAGGGGCCAGATCATAGGCATTTAGTCCATGTTGAGATGTAGGTCTATTTCAAGAGCTGTGAAAAGCCACTAAGGGATAATGGAGCAAGAAGAACAGATTTGCCTTTTAAAAAGAACACCATGGCCCTAGTGCAGCAAAGGGATTGGGGGAGAAGGTTTGGGGTTAGTGCTGGTAAGAGAGGAGTGGGTTAAGATAGGTTAGTGACTGTGGAAATGAAAAGTGGAAAGAATGAAGACAGTGTAGGGGACAGAAATGGGTTGGATATGGGGAGAGAAGGTCAGTTAAGGACACCTCCTGGGTTTCTGGGCTGTTCACAGAATTGATATCAGTGCCATTTGCTGCCCAGGGCAGCACTGGAAGAAAAAGAGATTACTTGGGGCTTTTCTGACATCAGGGTAGAGAAGATCCTGTCTTACCTCTCTTGATATTGATCTGACCTAAATTGTCATGAGGCTCCAACTTCTCGTCAATAAGTGGGGATATCTGGCTTTCCCTGATTGAGTAAGAAGAGGGTTTTAACGTTATCCAAGAAGATGTAGTGTTTCCTGGTGTCCTACCTTTGCTCTACAGGTAATCTCACTTTAGTCCTGCCTCTGTGAAACTCAGGGCTTATCTGCCACTTATATGATAAAGATGCCCACATCTCCAGCTCTCTTCCTAAAATTCTCTGCTGAACCCCAGGTCTATATATGCACCTGACAGAAACTCATTGTATTCTTTTTAATCCCAAACATGATCTTTATTCCTTATATTGGCTCTTCTGACCACCATTTCAGAATCCCAGGTGTTATCCATATGTTCTCTTAATCCCGCCTTGCCTCCCCACACTTTGAATATATTTCCACCAAATCTCAGGGGTAACAGCTAATTCAGTATATATTCATCTTCTTTTTTCTCCTCCCCCAACCCTCTGTCATTCCCACTACTTCCATGATTACATAATCTCCGGCCCCTCCAGGCCCTGCCAGACCCTTTATTGTAGTGACCCAGGACAATTTGTAGTTTTTCTATTGGACATATCTACCCTCAGTGTTTCTCTTAATTGTCCTATATGAACTTCCAGGTCTACTGCAAAGCTTAACTAAGATGTCCCTTTTGTCTACTCTTATGGTCATTTATCACACTGCACCATGACAATCAATTGTTTGTCTAAACACATGTCATGCTGTAGGTTTCCTGAAGTCAGGAACTGTGTTTTAATAGATGTAATGCCCCTTCCCCTGACACAGTTCGCAGTACTTGTGAGCCTAGAACAGTGCCTGGCACAATAGATGTTCAATTAGTATTCAAATTAATGAATAAGTAATAGGTAGTAATAACATTAGTTAAATTAAAGATATAAGTGATGTATATATGTTTCTGAGCAACAGAGGATTGATATTATTCGACAGCTGACTGCCCCAATTACTAACTCCTTATTCAGACATTTATTGACTGATCTGTATTCTAACTGTGAGTGAACATCCCAGCTCATCTCCCCGTAAAGTTTCTAAGAAACTTCCCCTCAGACCACAATGCACTCTCCCATATAGAGGACTAATGTAGCTCCTCTTCTTGAAGTTATCTTCTTAGCATCATTTTCTCCTGATTCTGAAAGTTTTACTTATCTTTCATGCCCCGGCCTAAAGGTCTCTTCCTCGAACCTTTAAAGGTCTCTTCCTCGAACCTTAATTTCACAGTTTGAATTAATTCCAACCCCTTCTTCACTCCAATAAAACTTGAAATCTCCTTTCATTTTTCTACCCCATTCCATGATTGTCGCTACATGTTTATCTTAACTAGACTCTAAGCATCTGGAGGACAAATATCCTGTCTTACTCCACAATGCAAGACTTCATTGAAAGTAGCTGTTGAGTAAAGTTTGTTGGATTTAATTAATGTTGATCAGTTATTCTGGGGATGTTTAGTAAATAATTCTGTGGAATAGCGCAGATTTCTAAATCTAAAACTTCTTTATTTTCTACATCTCATGGCTTATCAAATGTTTATTACGTGCTCATTGTGCTAAGCTCTGAGGATGGCATCGTGACTTGGACAGGTGTGGCCATTGTCATCCACCCTGGAAGTTCCAGTCTAGTAGGAAAATAGGACTAAGCATCCATGAGGTCCTTATTGAGTGTGCACTGCACTGCATGGCAGGTAATGGAGATATGATGGTGAGCAAAACGAGTAAAGTTCCGTTGTCCCTTGTAGCATATTGTCTCGTTGAAGAGACAGGCGAGGTAAACTTACAAACAAGTGTAATCTTCCATTAACATGTGCTAAGTACACTATGCTGTGATCTTGGAGTGAGTGTACCTAGACCTGGAGGTTCTGGATGGCTTCTTAGAGTTAAGCATCAGCTAACCAGGTGACAAAGGAGAGAGGGGACCATTCAGTGTCACTGCCACACACAGAGCAAGAGGGGTGTTGGGAGCAGAGGCTGGGATTAATTAATATTCTTGTGCAAACCAAATGTTCTCCTTTAGAATTTCTCATTCTGTTGGTGCATAGCTGAAATGCATGTTGTTCCCTTCAAAATACTGTATTTTTAACAAAACTTACACTGTTAGAGTAGACAGGAAAAAATTATCTCATTAATTATATCTGATGTTCAAGTTCGGCCCACTCTTCTGAAAATAACATCAATGGCTTTTCATGTGAAAAAGAGGCAAATATAGTGGGGAGGGGGGTTCTTTGAAAAAATATATGGCATTCCTAATGGCCATCTAATCAGTGGCTTGGTAAAAGCAGAGAATAAAAAGGGACCACATAATGTAAACACTGGTCATGCTTATTTTTATTGGGTCAAGTGTAGTGTATATATGTATATGTATATATTATAATAAAAATATCCAGGTTCATCTGAATAACCATGAGAATTGTATTCAGTACAACTATGTATGAAAAAGAAGCAATACCAACAATTCCTTTAAAATTATCTTTCATGTGATTCTGCATAGGTTAATGTTGGTATTTAAAAATAATTGTGGAATTATTTCTAGATTAATATTTTACAAATGTAGTAAACTGAGTTCTTACAGTGTGTATTATGTACAATAATTGGAAAAATTTATGGATGAAAGTATGGGCTAAGGAAAACAGAAAAAAAATGAACTTAAGAATAGAAAATATTTGTACATAATGATTTCTCATGATCTTGATAATGAAAATTTCTAATCTTATTAAATAAGTAATTTACTACAATAAATATTTTATTGGTGTGTGAAATAGTAATTTATTCTGATTTTCCTCAGTATTAAGCAGTCTATCTAATATATGGAGTGTAAGAGCATGAAAGGGCTCAAATATTATTCCGAGGTTGCAGTTAGGTGAAGGATGCCACCAATTTTTGAAACTGAAAAGATATAGAAATGAACATCTTTTTAAAAATATATATTTTTATTGATTTCAGAGTAGAAGGGAGAGGGAGAGAGAGATAGAAACATCAATGATGAGAATCATTGATAGGCTGCCTCCTGGGGATCGAGCCTATAACCTAGGCATGTGCCCTTGACCAAAATTGAACCCAAGACCCTTCACTCTGCAGGCCAATGCTCTATCCACTGAACCAAACCGCTAGGGTGAAAGGAAGGAACATCTTTAAGTTAGGATTGAAAAATCTGAGTCCAGTATTCAGAGAAAATATAGGCATAGCAATAGATGCCGGGAACCAATTCCAACATGTCATAATTATAAAAGTTTCATCAAAAGATTGGTGAAGCTTGGGCGGCTCAACAAGGGCTAAGCCACATATGTAATTACCTGTTGGAATGGCTGAAGGGCATCTCCCCCAAACCTGAATAGGACATTTCCCCAAACCTAAAGATTTGTATATAGGATTATTAACTGCCAGACAGCTCAGAGCATCTTAATCTGCATGTTATTGCCTCCTGTTGGCCAAACACCTGAACAGCTGTAGGCTATTCCCCAATTTGACTATGCTACCCTTTGAAACCTTACCCTTTGAAGTGTATGTCTCCACCTTGCCTTAGGACAAATTGTGTTAATAAATAGCGCGGGATCCTGAGTCAAGGGGAAGTCTTTAGCTCCTTTAGCTGAAGCTCCTCTGACCCCCAATGCCTTTCCAAACTGTCTTTCGTCTTTGGACTCCTTCTTGAATCTACACATCAGCTCCTTCCTCCAGATTATTGAACCCCTTCTTAATGCTGGGACAAGAACCCAGGAAGATAGAGATAGAAATTTGGGGTCATTATAATATGGATGGTATGTAAGGTCCTCAGCTGAGGCCCTCATCAAGGTTATGAGGGTAACTGTATTGGAGACTCTTGTGAGTTAAAATTGGGGAGAGAAAGATCATGGGAAAGAGAGCCTCAGGCCATGCCAACATTTAGAATTCAAAAGTATGAGAGGGAGCTTCAAGCAAAGGAAAAAAAAAAAAAAGAGGAAGGAAGCCAGAGAATGTCACTGATGCTGATTAAAGAAAGCTTTTTCTAGGATTGAGTGATCAGTGACTGCTAAGAATTTGAGAAGATGAGGACTTGGGGTTAACCATTGGATTTGAAAACATGGAGGCCATTGATGGTGATGATAAGAATGAGTTCATCACAGGGGTGTGAACACAAACTGGATTGGATTCTAGAAAAAAAAGAAAGAGAGGGAGTGGATGTAGCTAGAATTAATTTTACCACTTAAACTTACATGTATTTCACAATTTGTATTTAAATAGAAATATTCGTAACAAGGAATTTTCATAAACAGTTAAAGAGAGAACATACTATATTACATATTACTATGAATGTATTTTTGTGAGTACCCACACGGTCTGCTATTTTGTACAGTGCCAACTTTAAACCAAAGAACAACAACACTTTTACTTTGCATCATTTGTACTATAGAATGTACAATTGGACTTAATTTACTTTATTGCATCCTCTAGGTTAGTGTGGAGGGAATATACCGGTGTGGGCATATAGGAAGATTTACAGTTGTAAGTACGTGAAACACAGAGTTTATTCTTGTATTATTATTTATTAATTATTGTATTATTTTCTATATGAACAACTGTAAACGTACTTTTACCCACCCCTGTATCTGTGGTCTTTAGGGTTGGAAGGTAATTTGAAGTAAGACAAGTCAGCTATACCTTATGTTCAACTTCTGATTTTGCTGTTCACTAGCTGTGTGACTATGGCAAGTTATCGAGCTCTTGTAAACCTATTTTCTCAAACTTAAAATGTGGCTAATAAGGATATGAGCATAAAATAAGATAATGTACCTAAAGTCCTAAGCATGGTGTCTGGCACATAGTAAGGTCTTAGTAAATGGAAGTGATTTTGTATTGCTGTGATTATTAACTTGTTCTTGAATGGGACATAACTGAACATAAGTCTTCCAATAAACAACAGAAAAATGATGTACCATAGGGTAAGCCATCCTGTATAATAAAAGAGTACCGTGCAAATCGACTGAACGACAGAACGACCAGTCACTATGATGTACACTGACCACCAGGGGGCAGACGCTCAATGCAGGAGCTGCCCCCTCGTGGTCAGTGCGCTCCCAGAGGGAGGGCCACTCACCCCCAAACTGGGCTGATGGCTGGTGAGCGTAGCGACAGCACTATGGGTGGCAGTACTATGGGTGTCCAACTGCAGCTTAGGCTGTCAGTCAGACATCCCCCAGGGACTCCTGGAATGCAAAATGGCACAGGCCAGGCTGAGGGAATCTCCCCCCTCCACCCTCCAGTACACGAATGTTCTGCACCGGGCCTCTAGTATCTTATAATTCACATTATTTGGTTCATGTTACTCTATATGTGTTCATTTCTCTTTGTTACCTGATCTTTAGGGAAGTCATAGAAGCACGGTAGTTAAGACTGCAGGCTCAATAGAGCACAGTTGTTGTCTTAGTCACTTAGAATGAGCTGGATAGTCAGTTTCCATGTTCCCATCCCTTCCAATACAACCAGCTCTGCTAGTGATAACAGCTAACTTCTTCCTGGGTACCAACCACTATTCTAAACACTTTACAGCTATTAACTCATTTAAATCTCCCAGCCCTAGAAGGTGGTTATCAGCGTTGCCTCCATTTGTACAGGTGACAAAACTGAAGCACAGAGAGGTTAAGTACTTGCCCGAGGATGACACTGTTGATCAGTGGTGGAGCTGGAATTCCATCCCAGGCAGCCTTGTTACACAGTGTGTACTCTACCATTTCATCCTAATTTCATTGGAGGCTACAAGATTGAATTTAAATTGTCACATTTCAGTTGTCACTGCTTTTCAGTGATGGGGATAGTAAAATGGTTGCATCGGTACCCTCCCCCAGCAGTTCCTCAGTGGTCAGTAATTTGTGTTGGGTGTCCGGTTTTCACATCCTACTTCCAACCACCAGCCATTAGGTTGCTTCATGAAAAATTTGAAAAACAGAGTGATCATATTCTCTTAACATTAAATGTTAATCATTAAAATACAGAACTTAACCGTTAGGTCCTTTGGTGCTTATGCCCAGAGAAGGAAGAGTCATTTCTGTATTAAGATATCTAAGAAGTTCTCACATGCTTAGCAGGAAAACGAAGCCCAGCACGGGTAAAATGCTGTCTGCCTCAGACACTGAGTAAGTGTGTATAAATAGAACAGTTGGTGTGCATGGCCTGAATGGTACAGCTTCCCATTTTCTATGTAATGTAAATCACCAATGTGAGCATTTCCATCTGACACAAACTGTCAGTCGCAGAAGAGCACATTGTAGGATTCAATACATGTTACACAACAACCAAGATTGCCCTTTTCTTCAGCATGGTGATTTTTTTTTTCTTTCTATATCCAGCAGTTAGTACTGAGGCCTGAAACCCTTAGTTACAGAACAAAGTGGCTTAGCAGTAATCAAGCCTGTGTGAGGCTAAGGGAAAAATAATGAATGTTCCCTGCAAGCTTCCTGCCTAGATGCAGGTGCAGGAATCAGGGGGTCATGAATAATGCATGGCATGCAGATTAGGTGGTAGTTTCTCCTACTGGGGTTTTGACTTTGCTACCTGCCTGGCTGCTACGTGTGGAAAGATGGTAGGCGATGGCAAAAGTGCCACAACAAAGACTTTAAAGACTGAGCTCACGAAAAACACTGCCTAGCCTTTTGGAGAAATAAAATTTGAGAGATAGCTGAAATGTAAACCTTTATGGTGTACTTTATTAGGTGAAATAAGCTCCAGATTATCCATTTACTAATTTGGGGCAAGGGAAAAAAGATTTCTTGTTTTACCATTTTAATTGAAGAAATGCTATAATTTTAGGAATTCTTTGAAGACTGTCAAACTGTTACAGAAATTACCTGCTTATAGTATTTGTTTCATGGATGGATCAATGAAGTGTTACTGCAAGATACAAATACCTAGAGAACATTATAATGAAAGGTTAAACAGGCCTGTTTTTCTCTGCTTATATATGCAATGAGAACCATCAATAGAGAATATATTTACTAGTAAACTTCAACAGGTGGAATGATCATGATGAATAGAAATACCAGGGTTAAGGAGGAAGCAATAAAAGAGGTAAACATTTAAAGGCTATAGAGTGAATTAAATAACTGTATTTGGGCTATTACTTTTTAAAGCTTTATTTGGGCAGCATAACTCAGACACTCCAGTGGGGATTTAGGGGAGGTTCAAGAGGATTTAAGGTATTTCCCCTTAGGACAGGGCCTTTAACTGGGGAGACATTTTTTTGGCTCACCGTTCCATTTTAATTATTGTATTTCAAGCAGACAAACTGAAAGAAATAAAAAAGAAGAAAAAAGAGAGTTTTGCTACCTTTCATATACTTCCTACATGTTTTTACGACATGTTTTTTCTCTCTCCTCAACTTGAGATGCTGGACTAGGATCAGGCTTTCATTTTCTAGCCCAGTCTGTCATTTCCGCTAGGCCCCAGTTTGGCCCAATGCCAAGACCAACAGGTGATCCTTGTAGCTGCAAAACAGCAGGAAGTGGGCCTTGCTTGAATGAGACAGTTCACCAGAGGGGCTGTCTGGCCTCTCTCCATCTTTCTGCATAATTAACATCCCCTCCCCCATGCAGAGCAGAAAATCTGTGCTGAGCAGCTCAGCTGCAGCAGCCATTGAGAAGTGCTGTGAGGAAAAGAATGTTAATAAGGGATGTTGGAAGAAATAAGCCTTCCGCGTGCAAAGTGCAGCCTGGCTCTGGCTTTCCTGAAAGACTGCAAGTTGGCCCTTCTGAGTGGCTAGAACTGTATTATGTATTTTGAAATGATTTCCACTTGCTAAACACCCACGGAAAACTGGGGTTCTAAGGAACCTGGGAGCTTTTGGTTCTAACCGGACTTTGACAGGAGTTTAAAATCCCTGTTTTCTTTCTTGTCTTGTAAATAAGAGTAATGTCTGAGACATGAAGAGTCAAGATGAGACAAGCTAAAACACTGCCTAGACCTCACAAATCCTAGTAATGTTAGAACAAAGCAGGAAGTTGGCCAGGAGGAAGCAGGAAGTAGAGCATGTGGTGTTGCCAGTGAGTGAGCCACAGAGAGGGGGGTGGTTCAGCAGCTAGCTTCTGATTGGAAGGTGTCAGCAGGTCATGGACATTTAAACGGTTTCCAGTGGATGACTCCAGCCCGGGAAGCTTGTAAACCAGTCTAGTCTTTACTTCTCTGTTATTTAGTTTAGAATTGACTTTGCATTCCTCAAAGCCCAAAGCTGTAGGAAGGTCTAGAAGGTCTTTTCCCTAGAAATAACTATTAGCCCCTCCTTCCTCCCCCAGATTCTGTGCCTGAACATTTGGATTAAATTATTGTAGGGGAGGAAAAAAGTTTTTCCTGTATTCGCTCAGGTTCAGTGGGGGTGGAGGCTGAAAATTAAATTGACAAAGGACAAATCAGCAAGAGGGGAAAAAAACCAGCAGTTTATATGTATAACATGCAAACATGTAAAAGTACTTAGTGATAAGTAACTCAAAAGGTGATTAGAATTTGGAGCTTTATATACCATTTGAACAAAGGCTGATAAATTGTGGAGAAAGGACCTGTCAAAAGAAAAGGGGTCTGGGCTTCAATGGGGGATAAATTGTAAGAAGGTGACTAGGAAATATATAGGAAAAGTAATGCTAAAAAAGGGTTTGTTTAGGCAGACTCATTTCAGTACCATCTCTGGTGATAAGAGTTATACCATATACTACTCTTCCTGGTATGGGAGAGAGGGACACCTTTATAAGTGCAAATTTTCTTTCCAAAAGATAAGTCTATGTCCTGCTATTAGGCCTGTAAAAATAGTATAGAGAGCTCCTCCTATATGTCTGCTGTTTCTCAGTTACTTTTAGCTGAAAATAATCCTTATACCAAAGTAGCATATTTTGGGGTAGCATATCCTGATCCCCTTATTATCTTGCTTTTTTAAGTCTAGAAGTTAACTGAGGAAGTGTGCACTTAGGGGGTCTCTTATGCCCTCCCCACTCCCTGCATGTGGGAATAGGTAGCAGAAAGGGCCTATTTAGGGCAGGTACATACTTTACATTATTTTTACCCACTCCTAAACTTCACAAGGTATAGGTAGCCAGTAACTCTTTGTTGGATTGAATGAATGAAATCAGGTGATTAAAACTGCTGATCCTCTTTTGGGGGTCTTCACTATGAACATATGAGAAACCCTTGTCATGTTATAGGTGGTACAGAAGGGAAAAGAGAGACCCTGCAGGTTTGCAGGCATAGGAACTTACCTGCATCCATTTACTAAGAGGTGATGGAGTTCTTGGGGATTCGATAGTAAAGCAAGTCTAAAAGAGATTATTTATAAACCAGATTCCTTTTTATTTGTTCATTTGTAATTGGGAATATGCTTTTTCAATGACTAGATTATTCTCATCTATCTACAGGGTACATCCGTCCCCAGTATCAAGGGTCAGGGGAAGTCGAATGAATAATCAGAAGTTTGCTTGGTGAGTACACAGTCTAAATTATGAGAATGTTTAAGTTTTATGGGAAATTTTAATAGATCTGTGTTATAACAAAAGAGAATTATTTCTGCTCTTCTGCAGAGCAGCAATTTTCATCAGGTGTGCCTCAAGAATTTTTAAAACATATAATACCTGACTATTTAGTCAGGGACACTGACCTCTTTTAGATTGTGAAATAAAAAAATGACAATGGCCAAAACAACAATAGCCATCCGGGGTGAATGCATCAAGATTATACCTACTTTTTTTGTGTGTGTGTGTGTCAGATCAGCAAAAAATGCAATACATTTTTGGCATGCTGCAGAATTTTAGTAATTAGTTTATGTGTGCCATGAAATGAAAAAGTTTGAAAGTCCCTCTACAGAGAATATGTTTCTACTAACTGAATTACGTTGTTTCCCTTTCCTTTGGAAAATTCCTTTCCAGCCAAAACTCTTTACTCACTAAAACTGAACTTAATATTTTTTTATTACAGATATAATATATTTCCCAGGATTGTCAGCTGTTAAATTTTTAAAAAATCTTTCCCGTTTTGGAAAATACTGTAAGCTTTTTAAGTGAGATTTAGGTAATAATTGAGATTTTTCTCAGGCACCAACTTCTACTTCTCATGAAGATTTTCATAGTAAAGTAATGTATACTACTAAAAGGGTAATATGCTAATTAGACCGGTCAACCAGACATCTTCCAGATGTCCAACTTCCTTCTGGACAAAGCCATGGTGGTGGGGACTGAGGCAGAAGTGATAAGGGGCAATCAAGATGTCAGGGGAGCAAGCAATTAGGAGGCAATCAGGCCAGTGCAGGGGAGGGCAGTTGGGGGCGATCAGGCTGGCAAGGGAGGGCAGTTAGGGGTGATCAGACCAGCTCAGGGGAGGGCAGTTGGGGGCGACCAGGCCAGCAGGAAGAGGCTGTTGGGGGCAATCAGGCAGGCAGGCAGAGGCAGTGAGGGGCAATCAGGCAGGCAGGCAGGCAAGCAATTAGGAACCAGCAGTCCCGGATTGTGAGAGGGATGTTCAACTGCCGGTTTAGGCCTGAACCCTGCAGGATCAGGCCTATACCCGCAGTCGGACATCCCCCCAAGGGGTCCTAGATTAGAGAGGGTGCAGGCTGGGCTGAGTGACAACCCCCCCACTTCCGGTGCATGAAACTCATGCACCGGGCCTCTAGTCTACATATATATAAAAGCCCAAGTGACGATTACAATCAGACAACCTGACGACTGGCCGGTAGCTATGATGTGCACTGACCATCAGGGGGCAGATGCTCAACACAGGAGCTGCCCCCTGGTGGTCAGTGCATTCCCACAGCCAACCTCCCGCAGTTCCTTCCCCCAGCCGGCCGGCCCCCATCAGCCCTGACCGGATCTGGGCCAAATCGGCTAGGCTGAGGGACCCCACCCATGCATGAATTTCGTGTACCGGGCCTCTACTCTATTATATTAATTTTGCTGATTAATATTTAGATGTGTGTGTGTGTGTATTTCTGACAGGGCTTTAAATATCCAGGGATTTTATTTTTAAATTTGGGGAATACAAATATCTTCTTTCACTGACCAGCTTTTGAACAGAAATATAAATGGAAATTATCAGAAATGACCTGAAAAGTTAGTTCAACCACAAATCATCGATTGATTCTATAAAGGAGCAATTTAAGATGTTTTATAAATGTTTTATGTGAAACAAAAAATTAATTAATGTAGGTTTAAAATCCATTATGTTCGCATTAACTACTCCATTGCACAAAATTACTCTTTCTAAACATACTAGTAATGTATCTTCATAAGAGAAGGAAAGAAAGAAGGATTGATTGAACTTGAACTGTGTACTGTTTACTTCAGAAGTGAGAGGAAATGCACAGGTATCCATTTTTACTTCACTGAATTGTGCTTATAATGGGATTTTGATTAAAAATCATGGCTTTTTTTTTTAAGTATGGGAAGATGATTACTGAAGCTGGAGCTTCCAAATTAATTTTATTCCTAAATCAGGATTATTTTTAGACACATAATAATGATTCTTTGAATTTGAATGGTGTCTAATCAGCTCACCTCCCTTCCCCCATTAAATCAAATTAACCCTCACAATAGCCTGGTGCTGTTGTTAAATATCATGCTTTTCTTTTTTCACAGAGAGGGAGATGGAACACAGAGGATGCAGCTATTTGCTTACACACTGTCTAAAAGCTGGGGCCTCCTACATGCTTTCTCACCATCACTAAAGCATAGTGTCCCCTGTCCAACCTAGGAAGCTGAGGGGAAAATAGCGCTGATGCCCATTACATTAAAGAACAGGGAGAAACCGGGGCTTTTCCTGACTGCACGGAATTGATATTCCTTCTCAGCACACAGCGTATTGCACTAAAAAAATTTTATTACATGTAGAGGCTATGAGATATTCACGTGAGCAATGTAAGTTAACGGATAGAGTACAACAGTGTCAGTTATGAGATCCAGTTTCTACAACTTATTTTACTAATGGTGGAACATCGAGTAAGTAACAAATATTCTTTCCTTCACTTTTTCTTCCCGGAGGATTAGAGTAATGATAACTCATTCCTACATAACTTATAGCACATTATTCGGTTAGTAAGTTCAAACCACTTTTATCTCCTGAGAAGTAAGCCATGAAAAACAGAAAAGATTTTTACTATTAGCCTTGATAAAATTCAACTTTTATTTATTCAGCAATCTTATTTACTGTCCCTGGCTGTGTGCAAAGCGCTAGATTAGCAAGATAAATAAAACATGGTTTCTGTTCTCAAGGGGCTCACTATCTTGTAGGGTGTGGGTATGTCATCACACATGTAATATACAATATTATGCGATGTCATATAAACAACACGTATATAAATGCTCTAAGGAGATATATAATGTGCAGAGGGAAATATCATCAACTCTACTTAATACTAATTTGAGAGTAGGTAGGGAGAAGGGAGAAAGTATAGAGGAAGGAAGGGGACTATGAGAAAACCCATCCTGGAGAAGGTTTTTGAGTCAAGACCCAGAATTAGTAGGAAAAGTAGAGGGTTGAGATAGTGCCTTCTTTATAAATTGAAAAACCTGTATAAGGACCTGGAGACATTTCTGAATGAACTACAGTAGGAGCATTTGGCCATGTGCTTCATTTGGTCATGAGTTAGTTTAAATTCCTATCATATGCATTACCTTGAATATTCCTTAAGTAAATACTGTGAGGCTGGTACATGGAAATAAATCACCCGGCTGGGACAAAGCCAGTGAATCACCCAGCATCTACCTCTGGTCAAGTGATAAGCACTCACTGTTTCTTTGTGAAATATTGACTCTGCGGGTCCAGGAAGTTTAAATACACGTGCTTAGCAAGGGAGGTGGAGGGAAAGTGACTTTTGCTCTCCCCCAAATACAAGTAATTTATAGAGTTAGATGTGAAGTTCAACACCAGCTTGGCTCAGGATTGAGTGAGCTCTGCAAACACTCTATATGTGATGTTAGGTGATTTTGTGAAGCTTAGTTAGCAAATGCTTCATTCAGGTAAAAGAAAATGGTGTTCATTAAACAAGCATTTAAACCCCAGGAAAAGATGAAAAGGCTGGAATTTGTAAGTTAGGGATAGAAAATGTATGACAATTGGTTGGTTGTAAATGTCAGTGGCTGTGGTTGAGCTATCAAACCAGTGTTTATCATTGAGTAAAGAAGGTTTAAAAGTTTTAAGTGGTGTTTTTCTTTGCAAAATGTTAATATGAGAGGCGGCATCCACTGGCCTCATTCCTGTGGCAGCATTTCCTCTGGAGACGAAGAAATGTGTGGAAAAGGATTTCTGTTCAAGGCAAACAAACCTGCTGGAATGGAAAGAAAATGTAACATGTGTGTATCCAGGGAGAAGATGAAAGCACCAGCATGTAAGGGGTCCAAACAGATGTTAGGATGGAGCCAGGTTGCTGTAACTGCCTGCTAACTCCCAGGGATTAAAGAATGGCAATAAGAACTTCTGTCAGGATATATTAGCACCCCAGTAAAGAACACGAGCTCATTGCACCACTACAGTCCATTAAAGACAGCAACCCAGGCCAGACATAAACTCTCCATCAGAATGGCTCTCCCCTCGCAGCCAGCCCACAGTAGTTATACTTGTTGATTTGAGGATTGATAAAGCCTTTGAAGTTTAGCATATGAATTTCCTTCTTCATTTCATGAATTATATCTCTCCTCTTTCCTTCACCATTGGCCCTAAGAGTTGATCACACCTTCCTTTGTCCAATAACTATATAAACTTTTTTTAGATCATTTGCCACTCTCTCTTACATGTGATAAAGTCAGGAAAATATTTTGCTCCATTTGAGGCAAACTGGGGGGAATAGGGCAATCATTATTAGAGAGTTGAATGTGCAGATAGACTTTTGTTCTTTACAGATATTTTTTGTATGAGGCTATTACATTCTGATATCAAACCCACAGAAAGTAGCTGTTTTCAAGTCATCTTTTAGCTGTTTTTCATCCCTGAAGATATAATAGAAACTTGGACCCCATGTTTGGGAGGAGCAAGACAGGGAGGGGCCTGGTAGAGAATATGGCTGAACTGAACATGGAAGTTAATTTAAGGCTCCAAAATTGTCTAGATCAGTGTATTCCGAAGACAGCCATATTAGCATGTGCTCATTTTTAGCTTTTTACCCTTTCTCCTCTCCCCTGCACTTCTCCCTTCTACCCTGCTCCATTTGTAAAGTTTTAAAGGACGGGCATGTATTATTTTTGATGATGGTGGTAATAGTAGCTGTGCTGTGCACTCAGAACATCCATCTAGAGCTATTATGTAACAGTGATAGCGGGTGTTACATGATAGAGACTTTATGGGCAACGTATATGATGACATAGAAAATAACGTATTCCTAATAGGAATTTTCATTAGTAAAGTAGAAGTAATTTTCTCTAACCCATTGGATGCTGCCATTATTAGTCTCAATTATGATTTATTTCTTACCAACCTGCCCGCAATGTTATGCAGCTGTATACACAAAACAGCTCCAGTTTTGAATAGAGTATCTATGCACATGATGACACAGTCTGGGTGTGAGTCACATTTCACACTGGGATGTGATAAAGTTCTGTGTCACACATCTTGGCGGAGGGCAGGAAGAGCCTTTTCACACTGGCATTTTGTGGTTGGAGATGGAGTGCACAATGAACTTAAATATTGAATGCATACAGTTGCAAATGTTAGGCATGACTTCACAGGATCCTTCTGGAAGATATAACTAGTAGGAATCTTTGTCATAAAAATACGCACGGTCATTCTTGTTTAAATCGTCGCCTTCAGAGAGGAAGGCACTGAAGTCATTGATATTGGGAACCTCTCAGAAAGCTGATGCAGAGCTAGCCCTTTAAGGAGGGACAGAGCGTTGCCAAATGTAGTCGTTACCAATTTCCGAGCTGCAGAAGAGATGTCAGCATCACCGGGTTCAGTTCAGCTCACTTTCCAAAACGTAACATGTCAGCAGGGGCATAAACCCAGGTCTTTGCACACTGTCCAGTCATCTTTCTGCTGCTTAGCAGTTACCTACTGTTGGAGAAATGCAGAAGATGAAATAAGATGAATGCTTAATTCATTATGAGCTAAGCAGAAGGTTTTTGTCTAGAAAACTCCCATGATATTGACGTGACAGGGGCAGAAAAAGGAGAAGTAGGAGAGGCCTAACGAAGACATAGCTGCCCACTCCAATATGTGCCAGTTACTCCCTGCCAACATGTTTATCATCATGGTGTGGGTTCTCGCATGCTCATTATTTGTAGATAATACTGATTATGTTATCTTAATTACCAGAGCATTCCACTGCTTTGCTTTTTGACTTACAGGGCAAAAATTATGATAATTTATAAGGACTTTAATATGTGAAGTTTCCAGTTCCCCAAATCCCTAGCCTTCCTGGTTTCTTTAATCCATATGTGTTGATAAATAAGTAATAGCAGATTTCACTTATAGGTGTCATTCATATAATCATGAGCGAGTTTGTAAGTTCTCTGTATCCACTGGCTTACAATGAAAAGAAGTGCCTCTAGGATGTTGCTACACTTTAAATCCCTCCAAATTCACATCTTTATAAAATGTTGCAGCGCAGGATCCTCTGTTAAATTATTTTTTTAAATAATTCTTTATTGTTGAAAATATTACATATGTCCCCCTTTTTCCCCCATTATCTCCCTCCAGCCCACCCCTGCCCCCTGCCTTCACCACCCTATGTCTGTGTCCATGGGTTATGCATATATGCATACAAGGTCTTGGGTTGATTGCCTCCCACCCACCCACTCTCCCCCGCCTTCCTTCTGAGATTCCACACTATGTTCCATGCTTCCATGTCTCTGGATCCACTCCAGTCATCAGTTTATTTTGTTACTTAGATTCCACATATGAGTGAGATTATGTGATACTTGTTTTCTCTGACTCACTTATTTCACTTAGCATGATACTCTCCAGGTCCCTCCATGCTGTCTCAAAAGGCAAGAGAGTCTTCTTTTTTTACTGATTCGTAGTATTCCATGGTATAAGTGCACCACAGCTTTTTCATCCACTCATCTACTGATGGGCACTTGGGCTGTTTCCAGACCGATGGGCACTTGGGCTGTTTCCAGATCTTAGCTATGGTGAATTGTGCTACTATGAACATAGGGGTGCATACATTCTTTCTGATTGGTGTTTCTGGTTTCTTAGGATCTATTCCGAGAAGTTGGATCACTGGGTCAAATGGTATTTTCATGTTTAGTTTCTTGAGAAAACTCCATACTGTTCTCCACAGTGGCTGCACCAGTCTGCATTCCCACCAGCAGTCTACTAGGGTTCCCTTTCCTCCACATCCTCGCCAGCACTTGTCATTTGTTGATTTGTTGATGGTAGCCATTCTGACAGGTGTGAGGTGTTACCTCATTGTCGTTTTAAATTGCATCCCTCTGATAATCAGTGACTTTGAGCATTTTTTCATATGTCTCTTGGCCATCTGTATGTCTACTTTGGAGAAGTGTCTATTTAAGTCCTTTGCCAATTTTTTAATTGGGTTGTTTGTCTTTCTTCTGTTAAATTGTATTAGTTCCTTATATATTTTGGATATTAACCCTTTACCAGATGTATCAGATTGCCAAATATGTTCTCCCATACAGTGGGATCCCTTTTCATTTTGTTGATGGTTTCTTTTGATGTGAAGAAGCTTTTTATTTCATGTAGTCCCATTTGTTTATTTTCTTCTTAGTTTTCTTTGCCCTAGGAAATACATCCATAAACATATTGCTATGAGAGATGTCTGAGATTTTGCTGCCAATGGTTTCTTCTATGATTATTATGGTTTTTATCCATTTTGAGTTTATTCTTATGCATGGTGTAAATTGGTGGTCTAGTTTCTTTCTTTTTTTTTTTTTTACATGTATCTGTCCAATTTTCCCAACATAATTTATTGAAGAGACTCTTTTGACTCCATTATATGCTCTTGCCTCCTTTGTAAAATACTGAATGTAATGGCTTGGTTCAATTTCTGGGTTCTCTGTTCTGTTCCACTGATCTATATGCCTGTTCTTGTGTCAGTACCAGGCTGTTTTGATTACAGTGGCTTTGTAGTATAACTTGAAATTTAGTATTGTGATTCCTCCAACTTTGTTTTTCTTTCTGAAGATTGTTGCAGCTATTTGGGGTCTTTTTTGATTCCATATAAATTTATGGAGTATTTGTTCTAGATCTGTGAAGTATTCTGTTGGTATTTTAATAGGGATTGCATTGAATCTGTAGATTGCCTTGGGTAGTATGGACATTTTAATGGTGTTGATTCTACCAACCCATGAACACAATATATTCTTCCACTTGTTTATATCTCCTATCTCTTTTTTCAATGTCCTGTAGTTTTCAAAGTATAGGTCTTTTGCCTCCTTGGTTAAGTTTATTTCTAAGCATTTTAATTTTTTTGTTGTTGCAATGGTAAATGGGATTGTTTGTTTAGTTTCTATTTCTGAGAACTCATTATCTATCTATATATGTATAAAAGGCTAATATGCAAAGTGTCCCCTCAGAGTTTGACCAGGAGACCCTGAGTTTGATCGCTTGCTATGACGTGCGCTGACCACTAGGGGGTGGCGCAGAACAAAGGAAGGCCCCAGCCGTCGGCTGGCAGCTGCAAGGAAGGCCCTAGTTGGCAGCTGGAAGGCCCCAATTGACCCTGATCACCGGCCAGGCCTAGGGACCCTACCTGTACACAAATTTCATGCACCGGGCCTCTAGTTGGTGTATAAAAAAGCCATTGATTTTTGGGTGTTGATTTTGTATCCTGCTACATTGCTGAATTCATTTAATTACTTCCACCATCTCCTCAAATTGTTAGCTTGGTAACAATTATGTATACTTTAAAATTGTGTGCCATCTTTCAGATTAGCCTCCATCAAGATTTTGGTCTAATTTTTGTAAATTCTCTATTACCCAGAATTTCAGCAAGAAGCCTCATGATAAGTGTTTCACATTCCTATGAGTAATAGCTGATTTTTGTGTCTTGTATTGTTTCAGTCAAAGTAGAGTTAATTGGGAGAAAAAAATTTAAGATGGGTTATTTTCTGCAATTATTACTCTATGAGCTTTAGGGCTATAAGAACATGTTGAGCTATAAAGATCATCACTTCTGAGACATTTTTCTATTAAAAGTCCATGAGTATTTTGTTCCTACCAACCTACTGCTCAGAACCATTTTAGTGTCTTACTGGAAACCTGATATAAGAACCTATAGGCCATGTCAGTGCACTTGTTGACTCCTGGCATCTTCTCAGAACTGTAATAGGTGTGGTACTATTGTGTAATAAAACATCTCTGTTGATTAACTAATTTTGGCATGACTTAGAGCTATTAGTTCAGTATTCCAAAGGATTGTTTGGACAATCTAAAAATACTTAGAAACTGAACAACATGCTTCTAAATAACACATACATCAAAGAACAAATTACAAGTGAAATTTCAAAATATTTTTAGCAAAGTGGAAAATTTGAACACAACTTATTAAAATTCGTAAGAAAATTTATAGCACTGATGCATATATTAGAAAAGAAAAAAAAATCTCAAATCAATAATCTAAGTTTCCACTTTAAGAAACCACAAAAAGAGCTGAATTAAATCCAAAGTAAGCAGCAGAAGAAGAGAAATAAAATGAACTATTTGTAGTTCTAGGATTTGTAGCATCTTTTTTATATAATTGTTATTTTTCTAGGTAGGTTTTATACACATAAGGCTGTTTAAAATGAAACAATCAGGATTGATGACTTACTCTAGAAAAGCTACTTAAACTGCATATTTTATGAGTTTTAAATTGTGCTGTGTGCATTCTTCTCCATCATAATCCCTTCCCTGTTAAACTTGGTCAGAAGTGGAACTTTAAAATAGTGGTCATATTGTAATGAAACATGACCAATGAGGGGAATTTGGGGAGTGATTAATGAATAATGCAGAAAAAAATAACTGTGTCCCACTATGAAAAAATATGTATATATGGTAGCATGTCATGTTGTAATTAACATATCAAATTAAAATGAAGAAAGATCTTATTTTATATATATCCAGAGAAGCCACATTCTTTCCTAGTGTTTTATAGTATCTTTAATGGATATATCTGGACTGAAAAATTGGCTAAATCTAGCTGTCTTTTAAATATATATTTGGAAGAATAATGACTGCTATGGGGACCCAATAAAAAATCCTAATGTGTTCTGAAATATGCTGAGAATACTGCTCAGCTTAATACTAAAACTGAAGGGGATTTTCCTGTGAAAATGCTGAGTATACCAGCAGTTTTGGTTTAGTTTTCATCTATCAGTCATATTCTCGATGTTATCTTTCTAGTTGAGATTTATCTGTATACACATGGACAGTGAACTAGCAATTTTAAAATTATATATATTCTCAACTTACTATAATTTTTTCTCAGCTGACCACTAGGTTTTCATAGTTTCTAAGTAATTCCCTTAAAATTGGCTGTTTATTACATTTTTTAAATATAGTACTAGATTACTTAAGATATATTTAGTATATTTTAGAAATATATTCATGGTTAGTATATTTTCTTTTAATCCATTCTAGGAGGGCAATAGATAGTGTGTGATATTTTAATCTAAAAATTAAAGCCAACCCAATATCACACAGATTTCGACATAAGTCCCACAGCTGACAGTAGCTGGAGGGCTGAGGACTCTGCTGGAATCCGTTCTCTGCTCTCTAAATTTTCATTCAGATCAGTCTCCTTTATCAGCTGGGGTTCTTTTGTTGAAAGTAATGGAAACTGACTGCGTCTTGTTAACTTAAGCAAAAGGTAATTTTGCAGAAGGACATGAAGTAGGTGATGGAGGCACAGGAAAAGCAGAGGAGTTGGGCCTCAGGAAACACGGGATCAGGACAGCACCGAGGGTCCCGGGAGCAGGATTTAAAAAGCAGGTGCAGACCTAGAGTGAGGCAGTGCAGCTCCTTGCTGCTACCTCCTTAAAATCGTAGTAGAGGAAGCCTCGGAGTCTGATTGGCCCAGCCTGGCTCAGGTGCCCAGCCTTGGTTAACAATCCAAAAAGACCTCATGTAGTGAGAATCACAGGTGATGAGGGGGGGGATGGTGTCCCAAAGGAAAAGGAGGTGCTGATACCAAAAAACAATATGAAGTATTACAGCTCTTCATAAACTGTCACCACTGATTGTCCCTTCTGTTCAGTGAGCTAGACGCTTCTATTAAAGGCAGCTAATGAACTTTAATGTCATTCCTTGGGGGCCATTTTTTCTTATATTTTGGATGACAAAGTCCTCTGCAAGTAGTAACTAAAATGAATGGAGTCTCTCAGGCCTTACTCTTGGTTATCCAGTGATTGAAGCACAAGAAGAAGGTCAAAATAGATAGATTCCATTCTCCTTCAGAACTTACAGTTTCTTATCCTAAGTCCTTTAAACCATTCATTTTCCCAGATTTCCTACTTTAAATCACGTATTTTAAGAAACAGCCTTTAAAACCAAGCATACATAATTACAATTAGATATATAAGATAGTCCAAACAGAGGTACCTCCTATAAAATGCATAAAGCTTGAATCCACAGACTCAAATTCTGGTGTAAATATTTCACTTATACTAAATTAGTCTATACTTCCTGTACTTCAGCATTACTATTGAATGAATGAATGAATGAATGAATGAATGGTGTGTGACCCAAACTATTCCAATTTAATCTTGGGGAGAGTATGAAAGAGATAATACTCTTTATAACATCACCTTGAAATGAAGTGCTTCATAAACCGTGGGTATTAGCCCACAATCAGATTTCAACTTTACATAAAAGGAATCTCTTTACTACCACCTAGCTGCTTCATTGATACACCCAGCATTTATTATAGCCTCAGATGAAGCTATAATTCACTTCAGCTCTCTGGGGTCCTTCTTTACTCTAACAAGGCAGAATCCTGAGCAGCTGGGTGTACATCGATAGGGCTGTGGTTCCCTATATTCAGTAAATGCGTGTTCCAGAAGGGGCACATGTTACCTCCAAGCAGAATTGGTAGCGTTTTAGGGCATGGATGCAGCCATTTCCCTCCGTTTCTGTAAAGGCTGAATAATCCAGAAGGGTAACTCTCTGTTTGTTACCCATCTGCTCATGATTGTGATCATTAAATCCTCTCTTCTATCCTACAGTCTACTTGGGACACCTTCATAAATGAACGTATTGGTTCACATCCTTTAGAAAGCAATGATTTAAATCACCCATAGGGCTAAGTTGTTGTTATTATAAAGTAGAAAGCTCTCCAATTCCATTTATTTTCCCATTTCTCTACTCATTGCTTTTTTCCCTTGGAGATCTGTAAAGAAAAAGAAACATTGCTCTCTTCAGAGTTTGCGGTCAATAGGGATGGGGAAAGCAAGAAAATACCTTGCTGTTATTTTTCACTTTAGACTTGAATTATGTTGTGCTCTTTGATGAACCCTGTAGCTTAACCGTAAGAGTAGACTGATTTCTTCCCGTGAAAGTGGCTTACAGCAATCTTCCCCAAACTTTACAGCCTGTGAGTGTTTATTTGGGAAAAGAAGGAAGTATGGATTTTTGTTGCAGGTAGGAAACAAAAGACCAAAGGCAACCATGTTGAGAACGGAAGAGAGTTGCTGCCACCTAGAGGTAAAAACTGGTACATTTTGAGAGTGTGCTGTGGACGTTCATGAAATGATCTTCAAGGTAGACATTGATGTACTGTCACCGTACAACTAAATGGAGCCAGCTGCCTCAGTCTCTACCTTTAAGTGGGACTAGACTCATTCTACCCCTTTCCCTGTTGGCATGGTGCCCACATTCCATATGACCATTTTCTGACCTTCGTGTGTTTTTCTATTTTTGTGGACAGTAGCCTTGTTATCGACCATGAAAATTCATGTTGAGTCATTGGAAATCTTCCTCTTGTAAAATGAAATTCACTTATTTGGAAGATTCCTGTTACTGTGGCTAACAGAGAATGTCTTTTCCATAACCCAGGCTGTCTCTTTCAAATGTTAACCCCAGGAGCTCCAGGAAGGCTAATTCTCTCTAAATTGTGTGGCTAACGCTCTTCTGTTTCAGAGGAAAACACTGATAGCAGGGAAGCCAGCGAGAAGAGAGCAGAGATTCATTCCTGGGAACACCGTTCAGAAGAGGGTTTAAACATCTAATAAATTACTTCTTGTTTCCACCAAAATGGAGGAGGAGGAGAAGGTGAAGAGCACCCTGAGACTCCCTAGAGTTATGCAAAAACCTAAAACCAATGCGGTACCAGACACAAGAATAATATGCCATTCGGCCATTTTCATTTTGGTTATTCAGACCTTACTCTTCAGAGCACTGGCATTTCTTAAAATCTTCTTGTCAGGACATTTTCAATGGCAAAGCCTCCCTCATTAAAAGAAGAAGAAAGAAAAAAAAGCCTAGATAGGCAGAAATGCTGTGCTCCCACCTGTGGCTTGCAGTCCTCTGCTTTTGGGACTGCCCTTCTGCACAGCCCCATTCTGCACACTGTATGCACCCTAGTCTTTCTGAGGGGTGCCTCCCAGAGCACAGGACACACGGGCGTGGGACGTGAGCAAATAGGATAATGTGTGAGTCCCTCTATGTCTGCCCCTCTCTTGTTTCCTGAATGAGGGACTTGATTGAATGTTGGTGATTGTTTGATGGTTTTCTGAGGTAAAAGGACTTCAGAAACACCAGAAGGTGTCAGTAATACCTTTTTAGAAAGTGAGGATAGCAATCAATGTCCCTTGCTTCTGTTAAACCCTACTGCTTCCTTAGGAATCCATGAGCTGTGTCTTTCCTCCACCTTGCTTCACTTCCCTGCCCCTCTTGTTGTTGTTTTTTTCTTATCCTGTATTTAATCTTAAGTTACAACTTAAGTATTTACATACTATGTCTCTTACCAGCCTGGTCACTTTTGAAATTATATTTTACTCAACAGCATTATCACTTTTCCTAGAATATCTGTGTTCATTCATTTGTTCCTTTATTCAGTAAACATATGGTACCCACTATGATCTGGTCCCTTTCTGGCACTCTGGGGTGATGTATTTAATAAGACTAACAAGGCCCCTTCACCAGGCCTACAGTGATGTTTGTAAAATGCAAATGATACTGCTCCTCTCTTTATCACTCTGCCCAGCCTTGCCATCTGTAGCACAATTTATGAGACCCTTTTCAAGACAATTGTTTTCCTCCTCACTTTTCTTAAATTTTCCTATCTTCCTTGGGACCTACATTCTAGTTATTTTTTCCAAAATACCTTGATTGCCAAGAAAACTAATTCTGGAAGACTGTTTAAGAATTCTCACCCTGGCTGGTGTTTCTCGGGGGTTAGAACATCGGCAATGTCGGCCTGCACACCAAAGGGTCATGGGTTCAGTTCCTGATCAAGGACACATGCCTCGGTTGCAGGTTCGATCACTGGCCCCAGTCAGGGTGTGAGCAGGAGGCAACCAATCGAGGTGTCTCTCACATCAGTCTCTCTCTCTCCCTCTCTCCCTCCTTCCTTCCCTTCCACTCTGTAAAAATCAATGGGAAAAAAATATCCTTGGGTGAAGATTAACAAAACAACAACAAAAAAGAACTCCCTTCTGTGCAGTCTTCCCTGCAGTCCTCCATCCCAGCAGCCTCTTCTTTCTCTGGTTCAGTGCCACCCTCTGAACCAAATGACTACCCTCATCACAGTTTATTTTCATCATTTGTTTGCCTGTGTGCAGTGGTCTCTCCACTTCTCACCTCTAGATGGAGGCCCTCGGCTGTGAAGACTATCATTTCCTGACTTTCGACATAGCACATGGTGCAGCCAGCTCACGGCATGTTGATCAAAATCCTCATCTTGTTGGTGGGAGAACCAAGGCCCACAGAACTTAAATAATTTTGTCCAAGTTTGCAAATTAGGCCTGGAATTAGAACTCGGATCCCCTGCTTTGGTAGTTTCCCCTCAACTTTTTCAGGGCTGTTTCCTATTCCTCATTCAGTATTTTTTAAAAAGTAGAAACATTGAGATTCAGAGGGCAACAATGATTTTTTCGTGTTAGAAACATCTTTAAACATTGGTTACATTATCTCCACTCTTTCTCTGCTTATAATTGTTATATTCAAAAAAGCGCTATAACGAGAGTGGAAGAATACTGACCTGAATTTCAGAGACTTGGGGCCTGCCTGGCACTCTCTAATTATGTGATCTAGGGCGAGATTCAGTTCCACACGCATGCTCTTCCCTATGCATTTTGCAGGGATGATATGAAAATAAATGGAGGAGATTATATAGGCAAGTTCTTTACACTATGGAAGCCAAGATGCTACAAAATGCCTCAGTGGTATTATTTTTCATAGCTCACTTTTCTCTTAAATGTAACCTCATTTATTGATGCCTTAAAAATATCTATTTGATGGTTTTCCTTTTTTCTTCTTGCTCCTGCGAAAGATGAGGGTTCCATTTCTTTACCACCCCCTGACTTTACCATTTATGACTGTCCCTCTGATCCACTTGATTCTTAATTTAATTATCAGGTTTATATTAACACCCTGTCTCGTTGCTTCTTTTCTGCCTAGCAGTTCTTTATGGCTGAGTGAAAAGAGCTTGGTTAATAAAAGCTTGCCCTTTTATATTTTCTTATAATTAGTCCAATAAATAATGGGTGACCTCCTGAATGGTCTTTGTGTGGGTAGGGTTTTGTGTTTTTTTAAATCTTTGTCCTTTGGGTGTACTGATTTGGTAACTTTTTTTTTTTTTTTTTTTTGTATTTGAACATCAACCTTCTAGTTTTGTCATACCTTCAAAAACACAAGAACTTACAAATACCACAACTCTGGAAATAGGATTTGGAACAAGATTTGGGTCTGTGGTTTAACAGGCTTACAACCTATGACAGTTCTCAGGTGAACCAAGAATAAATATCTCTTTCTTTTTAATCTTTTAAAAATCTTTATTAACTGACTCAGCAGATCCTGAATTTTAAGTGGCACTGTGCAGAGTGTCAGTCCATGTTGGTATGTAGAGTGGAATCACTTATCTTTCTAAGAGCTAAGAAGCTGGACCTCCCCAGGATCATAGCAGCGGTAGGTCCCTGGTCCCAGAGCACACACCAAAGTGTCTCCTGATGCCCATAAGGAAAGATCATTCACCTAATAGGAAATGTCCATCAAAGCAAATCGAGCGGTGTCATTGGCCACAGAGGGCAATGTGGCCTCTGAAATACTGAATGTACTTTGCACCCCCATTTGCCCACCTCCACCCAACCCCCTCCCACCAACAGTCCACTAAGGATTTAAAACTAACACTGCTGTCTGTGTCCATGGGCTACGCATTTACGTTCATTGGCTAATTGCTTAACCTTCTTTCATTCGGTCCCCCCACCCCTCTGACAGCTGTCAGTCTGTTCCGTGTATTCATATCTGTTTCTATTTTGTTTGTTAGTTTATTTTGTTCACTAGATTCCACATGTAAGTGAGATCACATGGTATTTGTCTCTTACAAACTGGCTTATTTCACTTAACCTAATAGTCTCTAGGTCCATCCATACTTTGGCAAAAGGTAAGATTTCCTTCTGCTTTATGGCTGCGTAGTGTTCCATTGTGTAAATGTACCACAGCGTTTTAATCCACTCACCTACTGATGTGTACCTGGGCTGTTTCCAGATATTAGTTATTGTAAATAACACAGCTATGAACATGGGATGCTTATATTCTTTCTGATGATTGGTGTTTTGAAATCCTTAGAATGTATTCCCAGAATTGGGATCACTGGGTCAAAAGGCAGCTCAATTTTTAATTTTTGGAGGAAATCCCATACTGTTTCCCACAGTGGCTGCACCAGTCAGCATTCCCACCAACAGTACACTAAGGATTTAAAACTAAACTGGGGTGAATAAATTTTAAAAATTGAAGTCTAAGCAACTCAGTGGAAAAAAACCAAAAACACAGGCTTTGAGATTAGAGAATGCTAGTTTTCAAATCCTGTTTGCTACATGTATTGGCTGTCCGACCTTAAGCGAGTCATCAAATTCCTTACCATTTTTTTTTCTGGGGAAAAGTACAGCAAAAATATCTCTTTCCTAGAGCTCACCAGATTAACATTTAAATGTGTTAATTTGGGTTAAAGGTCTGGACAGAGCAGGATCATATATGTTATCTATTATTTTTATTAAAATGCTAACTCCCAGTTACCTACCCTCTCAGACAATCATCTGAGCATCATTGTGTCTGACTTTGCCCTCTGTGTGTTCTGTGCTACCTGATGACAGAGGGAGCTGAATACAGAATTAGAAATGGGCTCTGAAATTAATAATTTGCTCCCAGGCATGCCTGGTTATATTGCTAGTAAATAATTCATCCTCTGGTGGTAGAGGTAGGTCTCCAAAGTGATTCTCCACAAACTCCTCATTTTTAACACTTCTCTGCAAAGGGAAACAGTGAAGTCTGATTTCCTCAGGACATGGACAGTGTTCCTTGTGAGAACCACCTTCCAATGACATTGTACATTCTTCAGCTTTTTATAGTTTCACAGTTTCATGCATATCATTTATTCCTCATAACCATTATGTGGGATGTCTTCAAAGAAGTTATTTTCTTAGTCGTAAAAATGAAGAGAGGCAGAATAGAGCGGGGATTAAAGAACCAGTCTGCTTATTTTCATATTTCAATCACCATGTATTATCTCTGTAATTATTTAATATCTCTGTACCTGTTTCCTAATCTAGAAAACAGGGTTTGGTATTGATACTTGTCCCATGGTTATTATGAAGATTAAATGTACAAACAGATATAGAGCTCTAAGGATAGTGTTTAGTATATTCAATAAATGTTGACTATTATTATTTCAAGGGGATACAAAGCTAGTTTATACAGGGCCATTAGCTAACATTAATTATCTCATCAATGTCTAGAAAGTATTTTTTTAATCCTCATCCAAGAATATGTGTTTGGTGTTGTTGTTTTTAATTGATTTGAGAGAGAGAGAGAGAAGTATTGATGTGAGAGAGAAACATTGATCCGTTGCCTCCCACATGCACCCTGACTGGGGATTGGACCCACAACCTAGGTATGTGCTCTGACCAGGAATCAAACCTGTGACCTTTCGGTGCCCAGGAGGATGCTCCAACCAACTGAGCCAGACCAGCCAGAGCTAGAACATATTTTGACTCTTTTTTTATTGTTATTATTGATTTCAGAGAGGAAGACAGAGGGAGAGAGAGAGAAACAACAATGATGAGAGAGAATCATTGATCAGCTGCCTCCTGCACATGCCCTACTGGGGATAGAGCCCGCAATACAGGCATGTGCCCCCGACCAGAATCGAACCCAGGACCCTTCAGTCCACAGACTGACACTCTATCCACTAAGCCAAACTGGCCAGGGCATATTTTGACTCTTTCACAGACCTAGATTAACTGAATTCCTCATTGTGATTGACTATTTGACCTTTATTTTTCTACTGCACCCTCCAGTTCACTTATCTTCCCTGACCTGCTTTTTAAATGTCCATGTTCTCCAAAGTTCCATCTCAGTTTGTATAACCTCCTTTAATGATAACAGCCTTCGCCAAAGTTAAGTCCCTTCCCCTTTGCTGATGACAGCTTGGACTGATCACTTTCTGCTCTGGGCCCCCATGAAGAATTTCTGTCAAACCCTTGAGTGTGTCCCTTTGTGTGTATGCCTCTTTCTGTTAGACCAAGTCCCCAGTATCTTGCATAAGGCCTGGACCATAAAGGATCAGGCATGGCTTTAAATTGAAGTGTTCTAATTCTTTTAGAATATTTTCTGGAATATTTTAAGATTTTTTCCCCAACATTTTCACAATCAAAATAATTTACTAATTGTAAGTCTGATATATTTTGAGCCCCTTCTGTTTGCCAGACACCATGCTAATACTGGGAATAAAAGTATTCCCAAGGAGTTTCTGTCTTTGGCACAGAGTTCAAACATTCATGAATGAATTAACAAAGTTACTTTGCTTCTCTGTGTCGATAGTCTTCTCTAAAGATAATGTCACCTCTTTTTCATAGGTAGGGCTTCTGTGCCTCACCAATTTAACATCTTTAGATACTGCATCATGGGTAGGCCCTGGGAGTTAGCATTGGTTGAGATAATGGAATTCATTATTTACATTTTCATTTATAAGTTTTAACCCAGTGTGTCTGTCTCCACTGCCTTTGCCCCTGTAGTGCTGGCCCTAGGGTGGTTTACCACATGTGTAAATTGAAAAGTAATTGAACTAATACAATCCCATCATTTTTGCCCATATGTACAGATGCACACTCCTAATGGTGGTAACGCAATCTTGTCGTTTGTTGTTTTCACCTGTGGATCTTCACCAGCCTGATGCTACTCCCCTATGGATGTCATTAGAATGCTGATTTTTCACTGGGTTTACAGACCCATTTTGAAAGCATCTGTAATAGCCTTTTGCCTCTGTAGACAGCTTGTACTACCTATTCAGTCATGACTATCCTTGAAATGTAAAAACGATGCATTATGTATTGCATGACTACTAACGTTGTTCCTCCGTTATTGATTCATTTGTGTAGTGGCATGCCCTTGACTTGCGTGCTTTCAAACTGTTGGCTGTCTTGAAAATAGCAGTAAGTGAAATCAGAATCATGGTGTTATTATTGCTTGATGGCTGGTGCCTTGCTTTAGCAGGTTGGTGCTTATCCATAGATTTGGAGGCCTGTGAGTTTAAAAATTGCCGGTGGTCTTAATCCAGCATCTAGAAGGGTTCAGGAGTCTGGAGAAGTGCTGTGTGTAAATTAAATAAGAGTCCAGAGATGAAACATAATGTTGAAAGGCATTTGGGGGGCCAGAGGAGCTTGGCTAAAGAAACCAAGTTCTCCCTCGTCTCAGGACCCTTTGCTTTTTATTAACAAGGTAGATGTATATATCTACCTTGTCCTAAGGCAAGGTAGATATATACATCAAAGGCCAGGTATAGTATAAAAAATCCATTGTCAGATTGGGGAATAGCCTATGGCTGTTCAGCTGTTTGGCCAGTAGGAGGCAATAACAGGTAGATTGAAATGCCCTTAGCTGTCTGGCAGCAAGCAATCATCCATGCATCCCTTTCAGGTCTGGGGAAATGCCCTCAGCCATCTCCAGATGATTCAGCCCTGCTGACATGCTGGAATTGGCTTCCAGCAGAAATTAGTCGGGCTGTACAATAACACGTGTCGACAAGGAGCACTTTCTTTTTCTTTTTCTTTTTTCCTGTGTACTTTGACTTTGTACTTTTTTCCTGTGTACTTCACTTCCTGTGAAGTCTAGTGATTCTTGCATGTGATACTTTCACAAACTGCAAAACTGGTCATTGTCACAATCTGGGTATAACACGACCTTTGTTAGATTCACGTTGGGGGTAATAAACATTTAATATTTGTAAATATGCATAGCTGTAACTATATTGGTTTGAGTATGTCCTCAGCTCTCAGTGCAGTTGACCTAAATGTCACATGAATGAATGCACATGGAGGAGGGAAACCAGGGTTTGCTCCCAGCTGCTGGCACAGCCCGTCCACGGTGACTCTTCCACAGCTTAATGCCCTTAGTCACAGCTGGGAAAGAGGAGTGTTACTGCTTTCCTACAGGAATCATACCCTGATACGAATGTGTACTTGCAATGTGCATCCTGTGTCCCCAGGAATCTAAGAACACACATACAAAAATAACCCCATACTGCAGATGATGCATCGTAATGAACACAAAGACATGAACTACAGCTTCTCATAAGTAATAAATTGTTTATTCTAATTGATAAATAATAGCTATACTTTTAGGTACTCATAAAAGCAACTGATTATATTAGCAGCCTGGTCCAAAAGAAAATGTAGCTCGCTAAAACTAGAAGGTTCTATACTTCTAGGTGCAGCCATCGCCTCGCGATTTAACACCAGGATGCATAAATGCCAGCTTTCTTCATTTCTGAAACACTTGTCCTTGTGGAAGATCAACTCAACTGGCTACACTCAGAAAATAATGAACTCTAATGAAGTACAGAGCACACACAGACATTCACAAATGTGTGCACGGCTATACTGCCTCACCCTGTAGTTTGATTCCTTCATATCCTCATAGAAATTGTGCAGGTGTTGAGCATGATGTTGTCAGGCTGGCCCTCAGAGCACCTGCTGCTTTCCCATCCTTTCTTGCATTGCTCGTCAGTGTCCATGTCCCTGCTCCTGCAGCCCTGGGGCTCCACAGACTGTCCTGTGCTCCCCCCCGCCCAAACTCCAGCCTGGCCTGTTATTGCTGCCATCACCTTCCCCACCCTAGACCGGCTCCCGTGTAGCGGACCCAGTCTCCAGGATGTCCACCAGCCAGGCCACTATCACCTGTTCTCCACTCCTACCACTGGCTTGTCCAAAGAGTCCCATAAAGACCTGTCATGGAAAGATCCCTACAAGAAGGGGCCTATGCTCATCCTTTAGTAATTCTCTTATGGGAATTTCACAACCAACCTTTGGGACATTCACGTAGATGTTATTGATCCTATTTTGTCAGTGATCAAATTAAGGTTCCAAGATAGAGGTTCAGTGATCAGATCTGGGTAACAAAGCCGCTGTGCCACAAAGCTGGCACGCTTAGAACTGCTCATTGAAAATTTAACGCTGGGTCTGCTAACCCACGCTGCCCAAAGTCGGACTTGAACTCTATTTGTGGAAGGAGAATTTTAAAGTAGACATATCAGCTGTATTTTATTTCAGTACAAAGATGCCATAGATCTTGACATTTGGTTTTGTTTGAAGTATGGAAAAAAAATATTTGTAGATGGGGAAAGAAGAATTTCCAGATAAACATGAAAGGTTCTCGGGTTGAAACTGCTTTTCAAAAGCTCTTTAAAGGTATAGATTAGTTTTATCTCTGGAATGCGTGAAATACAATCCTGCCTCAAGGAATGATCTTTCTCCTTCTCTTGGGCATCACAACTTTCTTAGAAACCACCTTTGTTTTTATCATGAACACAGTAGAACTTTAAAATAAGGCGACTATTCTGAAATTATTGGGGGTTCTAAAGCAGACTATTACCAAATGACTTTTTTTTTAAATTTCTTTACTGATTAAGGTATCACATATTTGTCCTCATCCCCCCATTCCCATCCCACATCCCTCCCCACAGATGCCCCCACCCCCCTGTTGCCCTTAACCACTGGTTAGGCTCATATGCTTGCACACAAGTCCTTTGGTTGATCTCTCCCCTTTACCCCCACCCTCCCCTACCCTCCCTCTGAGGCCCGACAGTCTGATCCATGCCTCCTTGTTTCTGGGTCTGTTCTTGTTCATCAGTCTATATTGTTCATTATTTCCCCTAGATGAGTGAGATCATGTGCTATTAGAAATACACTTATAAGAACCGAAAATGAGACAAGCAATAATGGTTATGGTGACAGGCAAATGAATCAGTCTGTAGTGAGTTTCTTTCTGGGCCAACAGTTCTTTTGAGACCCAATTTCAATGTCCAAATGACTTTTTAAATGTGTTCCTTGGATCAACTTTTTCCAAATATACATAAATGCACATCAACCTATGCATATAACATAATATGCATGCTTTTTCTTTTGGTAGGTTTTTTTAGAAGCCATTTCTAAAGAAGTTTCCATGTAACTTTAATTGAATTAGAAAAAATTCTTTCTAATACTTTTTTCTCCCTTCTAAATACATTCAACTTGTTAGATAATTGTATAGTAAGTTTTTAGGCAAAGCAAAATTCTCTGGTGCTTTCAGTATCTTAAAACAGTAGCCTATTTTATGAAAGTACTGATCAGACAACAGAATTTAAGACTCTACCTAAGAAGAGTTGATCCTGGGGAACATCAGTTTTATGGAAGAATGAGTAACAGTAACAACATGTAACCACATGCAGTACTTGGGTAATTCATAAATGAATATGCCTCATCTATATTTGCTCATATTTTAAGCTCAGACTTTGGAAATAAATAAGGCTGATGTCCTTAGTCCATCTGAAATGCAACTAAGAGGGTTGAACTTACTAACACTCTAATATTGGTCCTCACTCTTTTTAAAGTTACTTAAGCTTTATTTCACTCATCTGTAAAATGGGATGACAATGTTATCATATAAATTGTTGGAAGAACTAAATGAAATGATACATATAAAAGATTTAACAAATTATCTAACAAACATTAAATTGCTCTATAAATGTTAGTTATTATGATTTCAGTACCACAAAGTTCAGTAAGAGGGAAATTATTATTTGTAATACTCTCAAATACACACACACACACACACACACACACACACACACACACACACACATACTATCTTTAGAGTTCGGGTTTGACTGGAGTAAAGCTAGCAAGTAATTTCAAATATTTGGTTCAATTCTTAAAAATTTCTTCTTTTCTAAGAGAAAAACGATGCATGTTTCACAGAACACCCTAAATATCCAGTGATCTTCCCCACGTCTAATGCCTATGGCAAGCATCTGAAATAATAAGCAGTACCATTTGCTTCCAACATTTCTTTTTCTTTGCTTATATCTTTAAATGCCCAGCGTTTTATTAAATCGACTGTTAGCTCTGCTCAGCAACCACAAAACAAGAGAAAACTTAACAGTTTGGTCTTAAAACACACTGTGTCCATAGGCTTTCCATTCCCTTTTAAAAGGTCAACATAAGTGGCTGCAGAAATGTGAAGTCTCTTGTCACTGGCGGCCTGTATTACATGTGAGCAGGTGAGAGCAGGGGCCATCACCACTGCCTCTCTCCCCACGGAACCCCCAGAGCACAGTGCTGTGCTCACACATAGTAGGTGCTCAGTAAATGACTATAAAATACAAAATAAGTGAGACCTTCTAATAATAATACCTTCTTGAGATTTTTTTAAAGCAACAGATTTTGTTTTAAAAAACAAGTCTTCCATGGAATATTTAAAGAAGTAAAAGTAGTATTTTATTAATATAAATTTATTTTCCATAAATTTAGACTAAATTTATTGTTTTAAAGTCAACCACTAGGAGCAATAGAGTTATTGATAAACACATGAAATTTATAATTGGGGGGCCAAATGTGAGTTATAGTCTTTTGGTCTTAGCCTTATGTGTTTGCAATGGAAATAATTCAAAATAGTGACCCTGAAGTTTTGAAGGTCCCGTTGCACATGGATTTAAGAGAGAATGTGTTGTTGGCCTAAGGACCAGATGAATAACTGTGATCCAGGGGATTACAATAAGTCTTTGCTGCTATTCTTCGTAAATCTGAAAGCAAGGTTCTTGTCCCGCAAGAAAACCAGAGTTTAAGGCTTTGAAATTACAGCTATATCTGACTAACCCAAAGCTTTTGTGGATCATAGGAGCATTGTTGGTGCAACCCACTTCCGGACATGGTACCAGCCCCTGCAGGGTCCCTTGTCCTTGGGGGCATGGTGGGTCTCCAGGTCACAGCATGCATGAGTTTTTAGTCACTCTCCTCTGTGCTCCTCATGTTGACATCTGTTGTCTATTTGGGCTTTGGGTTTTCTCCTATAAAATGCAGGAAAATTCCTTTCTGTTCCATGGAAACATTGTCAGGATGAATTGCAACTTTAAAAATGAATAAAACATCTTTAGAGGAAGTTTAACTTCTCAGAGGAAAAATGCTTTAGGAATGGAGGAAGTTATTATACACTTAAAAAAATGGATATGTAAAAATGCCGTTAGCACTTTGAGGCTGTGTCCCATTTTATGCCTCATATTTTGCCTTTGCTCTTGTAATGTTTAGGCCTGTCTTGTGGGTGTGTAAGTCGCATTAACACTGGGGAAGCTTTGCTCATATATGAATTGACTGTCAAAACAGACGGCTCTGCTGTTTCTCCTGCATTTTCCTAAAAGTCTGCCCCCGCACTGATATGCTGCAGAGTCTTGCGCTTAGACATATGTTAGAGCACAAAATGCTTGCCCCTCAGGACTCAGAGAGGGAGTTTCGAGAATGCTTCCCCTGACTGGGCAAAGAAAGTCTAACTAGTTGCTTTGAAGTAATAAACCAAGAATGGAACTCAATTCGATCATCTTCCGAGAGACACAGAAGATGCTTAATTAGCTTTCATTAATAGTGTACATATTCTTGAACTTAGGTTTTTCATGCAGAAAATATACATTTCATAAATTTTCTCAGATGCGTATATTCATGCACAGGATTAAAAACAGTAAAAGCCTTTATAATCTATGTTAATTTTGTTTACCCAATAAGCAAGGAAAATTAAACTGGTACTTAGTTTGAACTTTGTATCTGATTCACAAATATTTTCTGATAACTCATGCTAATGTCATTGCTAGTAATACATTGTATTCATTAAGCTCCATAGTGACTTGTTAGGTTTATGGGCAAATCAGCTTTTTTGAAGGGCCTCAGAAGTTGCCCCCAGATAGTCTAGATAAAAGACAAAAGGAAAATAAATACATTGCATTGATTAGAAAATAAGGGAAGAAATCTCAAAAATCAGTGGTACATAATCATTTATTTATTTATTTATTTATTTTACAGAGAGGAAGAGAGAGGGATAGAGAGTCAGAAACATCGATGAGAGAGAAACATCGATCAGCTGCCTCCTGCACACCCCCCACTGGGGATGTGCCCGCAACCAAGGTACATGCCCTTGACCGGAATTGAACCCGGGACCCTTCAGTCCGCAGGCCGACGATTTATCCACTGAGCCAAACCGGTTTCGGCTAATCATTTATATTAGAGCATCAATTTATTTTTAGAAGTTAGTTTATAATAGAGAGAACTACCAATCAAATAAAATGTGTCATATTGCTCTAAAATTCTTTTTTGGTGATAAATTTTATTGTACATTATTTTAATTTCTCTTTTTATACATAATTGAGGTAATAGTGTATAAGAAAAGATAATGACAAACACTTAATGACAGTTGTTAGGGTTTGGCCGGTGACATGGGCTGTGAAAGAATTCACAGCTGAAAGAAGAGATGCAGAGAGGAAGTTTATTTTTCCTTTCCAAGAGAGGAGAGGGTAGGGGGAAGGTTGTGGAAACAGGGATTCTGGTTAGATGCTATAGCAGGATGCCAGATAAAACATGAGTATGGCTATGATGATAGTGAGCAGTATTCAAAATCGGGATACATTTTGAAAGTTGAGCCAATAGGTCCTTATTGACAGGTTGGCAGTGAAAGAGAATAATCACAATAGACTCGTGTTTTGTTTTGTTTATTGTTTCTGAGCTACCAGGAGGGTAGTGCTCAATTCCTGAGAGAGAAAACTGGGGAAGGAGTGAGTTTGGGGGGAAATATCACATGTTCAGCTCTCAACATGTTACATTAGAAATGTCTAACACAAGTAGAAGGTCAAAAAGACATGTGAGTCTGGAGCTCAAGGAAGAGGGGCTACAGAAATGAAAATGGGCAACATACAAAAAGATGGTGTATGAAGCACAGTATACAAAGCATGGGAATGCACACAATCACCCAGGGAAAGAGTTGAAACAGAAAAGAGAAGTGGCCGGAGGACTGAGTTCAGGGACCGCCCAGCACGCAGAGGTTAAGAGTATGGAAGGAATCAACATGTGAGATGCTTTTCTCAGCAAGTTTCTTCTGAGCATTTCCTCTGTCTGGCTCTGTTTTAGGTGATTTGGGTAACCCTTACTAAAAAAGGCAGCACCCGTTTCTTCATTCTATGCTCTTGGCGCGTGATGTAACTTGACTGAATCCCAGATTCCTTATCTGTAAAATGGGGTTAATAATGAAGTTATTCTGGGTGACCAGAACAATAGTAATGTCATTAACCAACCTAGAGCCCACAGGAAGAATGGCAAGATAAGAGAAGCTAATGATTAAGATTAAGTGAAGCAACAGTAACTTCAGTCATTTCCTGAATATCCACCTGTTCATACAAGGTATTTTATTTTCATAACCCTTATCCTTTTTATAATCCTGCAAGATGGGGATTATTGTTTTCTAGAAAAAGAGTTTAGGGAAGCTAAAAATATTCTAAGACACAACTAAACATTTATGGGCAAGATTCTTACCCTGCTGGTTCTGGGTGCCTAACTTTCAGTCCTTCTGCTGTTTCAAGCTCTTCTAATGTGTAAACCACCCAGCAAGCTGCCCAGGGCGATAGTGGGTGCCTCAGACTTGCCGCTTTCATCCCTACATCCTCCCCGCCACTTAAGTGGGTCTCTTTGAGGTCCTGAAAAACAAATGCCTATAATTAAAACCAATCAGAAAAGCAATCACCTAGGTCATCAAGTATATAAACTGCCAACTATAAACTTAGTAACATCCCTAAATGAATTTAATGAATGTTAATTGACTGAATAAACATAAACTATGCATTTTTATTCTGACTTTCTCTACAAAGTACCTAGCCTGTAGAATTACAGATTACACAGCACTTAATGAAATCCCATTGCCATTAAATTAAATTTATTTTATGAGCTTTCTTTTATAAAACTGATGCAAGTTATCCCTGAAAAATACTTCATTTCCTAGTTTCTGCTACCCTTTTAAATCATTGCTTGTCTAACTAATGAAAAGAAAATGCCACTCTGTTAACTGTTAAACATAAATCTATTGTTTATATATAGATTAATTTTAATCATTAGCTTCTCTTATCTTGCTCCTTCTCCTGTGGACTCTAGGTTGGTTAATGACATTACTGTTATTCCGGTCACCCATGCTGACACGAGGGTCTCCTTTCATTCCTCCCTCTCCCTTGGCCACCACAATCCGGTCAGTCACAGAGACTTCTGAAATGCCTTGGAATTGCTCATCTCTGATTCAGATTTGGTGCAGGTAGAATTCACTATCAGGGGTGGGGAACGCCCAGCCCCCAGGAGGTAAAAGGCCTGCAAAATCATTTGGTCTGGTCTTGCCAAGGCATTAGGTGTGAGTTAATTCAATGTTTGACCAAATATAGCAGGCTAATTTTTAAGTTGATAATTTTGTGGAAACAGGGATTGCCCGTAAGTGATGTTATAAATACCACACAAATGGCCCTTGGCAGAAAAAAGGTTCCCCATCTCTTAGATGATGGCAATAAATAGCCCTCTAATTAATAAAGGCTTTAACATTAATCTTCCTCATCAATTAGTCCTACTTTCATAAGCCATAACTGTCCTCCTAAATCTTAAAAAAAATCCCTACCCAGTTTGGCTCAGTGGATAGAGCATAGGCCTGTGGACAGAAGGGTCCCAGGTTTGATTCCCGTCCAGGGCACATGCCCGGGTTGCAGGCTTGATCCCCAGTAGGGGACATGCTGGAGGCAGCCGGTCAATGATTCTCTCTCATCATTGATGTTTCTCTCTCTCTCCCTCCCTCTCCTTTTCTCTTCCTCTTCAAAATCAATTAAAAAAAAAAATCCTGACACTTACAGGACCCACAAAATGCATTTTTCTATAAGAGAACATTCACAGACCGTGGTGCCTGGCCCTGGCCATCCTGGTCTCTCCTGCTTTCTCTTTACCCCTCACATTCAGCATACCAGTGTTCATTAAGACTCACTTGTTGGTGTTCTAATTAAGCTTGTCCTGATGCTCTCAAACAGAATTAGATACTCTCTCCCTTTATTCCCATAACATTTTATTATTCCTCTCTTTATCACACATCATTTTTATGGCTTGTATAATTATGATTTGCATATATAAGCTGGAGAAATTTTTATTATCGTAACAGCTGGCACCAAGTTCCTCTAGAACAAAACTCTCTTGATGTGGAAAATGAGCCTTTTGAAATGCTTGCAGGTAGACTGTACGCTGAACCCCACTCCCACTTCCCAGCCAAGGACTTGGATATAACCTTAGCCCCAAGGCTCTGGGTAGGGGAAAACAGCTCTACACATGCCAAGGGAAGGGATTTGTTGTATTTCTCTTGAATAAAGATGAGGTGGGGGTGGGAGAAGAAATCAGAGGAAAGAGGATGCCAGAGAAATGAAGACTTTCCTGAGGCTGGGTGAGACAGTGAGCAGCACAGAGGTAGCCAAAAGTGTTTTACAAACATGGGGAACACTAGGAAGAGAGAGCTGAAGCTCCAGGAGTCCCTCAATATCTATAGTAAAAAGGGCTACTAAATGCCCAGATAAGTTTATGTGGTTGTTCTTGATGTGAAATTGAGGAAGGTGCTGATTGTAGCATTAGGATGAATGCTAGTGGCCAAGGTAGCCCTGAGAATATACTAATAAACCTCCAGAGATTTGCAAACATCTTTTGGGGGTGGAGGTTTCCACATGTCACAGAATTACCAAATATTTCAGTCTTTTTCACCTGTTTGAGGTAAATAAATATCCAAGTCCTACAACCCACAGGATTATAAACTCTCTGAAGATTCCTTTGTGTGCCCACCTGCTTTCTTATGGTGAACTCACAGAAAGTATTTGCTGTTTTATTTTATTGAATCAGCAGTATTAATAAGAAAAATACTGCCTGCCGAAACCGGTTTGGCTCAGTGGATAGAGCGTCGGCCTGCAGACTCAAGGGTCCCAGGTTTGATTCCGGTCAAGGGCATGTACCTTGGTTGCAGGCACATCCCCAGTAGGGGGTGTGCAAGAGGCAGCTGATCGATGTTTCTCTCTCATCCATGTTTCTAACTCTCTATCCCTCTCTCTTCCTCTCTGTAAAAAATCAATAAAATATATTTTAAAAAAAATACTGCCTGGCTGGTGTGGTTCAGTGGCTGAGTGTTGACCTACCTATGAACCAGGAGGTCATTATTTGATTCCCGGATAGGGCACATGCCCAGGTTGCAGGCTCGATCCCCAGGGGCGGGGGGGGCATGCAGGAGATAGCTGATCAATGATTCTCTCTCATCATTGATGTGTCTATCTCTCCCTCTCCCTTCCTCTCTGAAATCAATAAAAATATATTATAAAAAAAAGAGCAAATTTGGAGAACTAGCATTTTCCAATTCCAAAATTTACCTCAAAGCTCTAAAATCAAGACAATATGGTACTACAATAAGTGTACACATATAGAACAATGGAATATAAGTGAGAGTCCAGGAATTCGTACATTTATGGTCAGTTGATTTTTGACAATTCAATGAAGAAAGAATAATCTTTTCAACAAATAATACTAGGACAACTGTATATCCACAGGCAAGAGAATGCAATCAGACTATTTCCTTTTTTAATCCATACTAAAAAATTAACTCAGAATGAATCATGGGTCCACATATTAAAGTCAAACTTTTAAAACTCTTAGAAGAAAACATAAGAGTAAATCTTCAAGTTGTTAGGTTAGTTAAAGCCTTCTTAGATATGGCACCAATCACACATTCAAGTAAAGAAATATTAAATTGGACTTAATCAAAACTTAAAACTTGTAAAGCTTTGAGGACACAATCAATAAAATAAAAAGACAACCCACAGATTGGGATAAAAATTTGGAAATCATATATCTGATAAGGGACTTGTATCTAGAACATATAGAAATTATACAACTTGACAATAAAAAGACAACACAGTTTAAATATCAGCAAAGCATTTGAATAGATGGTTTTCCAAAGAACACATACAAAGGATCTATGAATACATTAAAGGATGCTAAACTTCATTAGTATTTAGGTAAATGAACATAAACACCCCAATGAGATAACACTTTACACGCACTGTGGCTGAAATTAAAAAGACAGACATAATGTGTTGGTGAGGATGACAAGAAATTATAACTTTTTTACAGTGCTGGTGAAATTCTAAAATGTAGCCACTTTGAAAAACAGTTTGAAAATTCCTCAAAATATTAAACATAAAATTACCATATAATCTTGTAATTCCACTCGTAGGTATGTACCCAACAGAATTTAAAACATATTTCCACACAAAATATTGTACAAATGTTCATAGCAGCATTAACCATAATAGCCAAAGAGTGGAATCAACCCAAATGCCCATCAACTAACAAATAAAAGTGGGTATATCTATGCAATAGAATATAATTCAGCTATAAAGTGGGATGAAATATCAATGCATGCTACAACATGGATGAACCTTGAAAACTTTACACCAAATGCAAGAAGTTGGAAACAAAAGCCACATATTTGTATGATTCTGTTTTTAGTAAATATACAAAATAGGCTTACCCATAGAGACAGCAGGTATATTAGCAGTTGCCTAGGGCCAAGGGAAGGTGGAATGACCGATAACGAGGATTGAGTTTCCTTTCGGGTGATGAAAATATTTTGGAACTGGATAGAGGTGATGGTTCTACAACATTGTGAATATAATAAATGATACTGAGTTGTACAATTTATAGGGTCAATTTTATGGTATGTGAATTATATCTTTATAAAGTTGTTAACCAAAAGAGGAAGAAGAAGGAGCCGAAGTTTAAGAAGTGTTGGAGGTATATTGGACATTGAGTGACAGTCAGGTTTATATTACTCTAGGCTAATCTTCCTGCACCTCCACATTTGAAACATGAAAATCTGAAAATCAAAGAGATTAAATGTCCAAAATGCCATAGCTGATAAATTTTAATAAACTATAATTCATGTCTAGATTTTCAGATTATAGCCTATGCTTTTTTTACAGGAACAGCTACAAAAAATAGGATTTTTGTGGGTTTTTTCCTTAAAGACAATAATATGAGCTTATTAATCGCAAAACTTTAATATAGAAGTCTTCATTAAAACCCAGATTTAAATCTCACATAATTTTTCAACACTTTTAAGAGCAGAATGTTCTTGTAGTGTTTTTTTTCCTTATCAGTAATACTTTCTGTAGTTCAGAAAGAATTGCATAAGACATACATTTAAAAATTACTATTTTAAAATTAAATAGTTTGCAGTTGGGAGTTCGAGTGGAAAATAAACACAGCAAATCTTAGGCTATTTGTGGCTGAGTGTCCTGGCAGCCAAAGCAAAAAAGTAAATAGGGTAGGAATTTCAGTTCTCACGATTTGATTAAAAAAAAAAAAATCAGTTGCCAAGCAGATTTTCCTTCATAAGTAAGAATTCATATGTTCTTCCTAAGTGAAAATTATAACACTGACCTTTCTTTAACCTCAATGGAGAGTAGAAAAGTCCTGGTTCGAGGGGTCAGGAAATGGCAGCTGGCTTCACCTCTGCTACTATGTAGTTATATGGCCTTGGCACAGTGACTGATTTAATTAACTTTCTGAACCTCAGTTTCCTCATCTTCTAAATGTCCTTTAAATATGAATTGGATCACATTGATTTTCCAACATTAATTTGGCAAAGTATTCAAAAGTTGAAGTTTTCGAGAAGGAAAATAAAAAACAGATCAAGTATTTTCTCCAATATATGGGAAGATTTTTATTTGTCTTCAAAATTCAAATATGTGCACATTTTGAGAAATGCCTATTTAAGGCACCAAATCACCCTTTTGGCCAACAAAAACTCAAGTGGAACATTACCAATGAGTTTTACTTGGTCTTGTTATGAATGTATCCCCATACAAGCAGTAAAATCTCTTTTAATAATTTATAGAAGCCTAAGTAGCAGATAGTTAACTGATCTAATTCCAGTGCTCTTTAACAGAACAAATCTCTGGTGTAACATAGACCTGCTTAATGATCAGCATAAAGTAGACAGAGGCCTGTTTTGATGGTCACTTCCAAAGTTTATTTATGGTTACATTACAGTATCTCGTTAGGACTGTATAGTCAGAACATTTCATTTTTTTTTTTATATATTTAAAACACAGTCTTATTATGTACTGTCCTCACCAGGATTACATTTATAGGACTAGCTTATTAGTGAATCTGCCTTATAATAAGATCCTTCTGACATGGAAAAGTTAACCTCCTTATATCACATTCTGCCATAGAGCCCTGTGACGGTGAGACTTCGGTGAATGCGCTTGGTAAAGTCCTCATGAGGTTGACCCTGTTCCCCACGCTACTTCTTCCCTTTCCTGCCCTTCACACTTTCAAGTAGCGACTGATAGGCCAATTCCTAGAGAGGCATGCGTAAAACTGTCTTCATTCTTGAGGATGTTAAAGTTTATCTTTAATGAAATAAGGAGAACTCATTTTTTCTAACTTATCACAGTTCTAGAGAGTCTCAAAATGAGATGGGTTCAAGGGCCACACCAGTAAGATAAAAGTAAAGCGCTGCCCTTTAAGGCAGTGGGCAGTGGTAGCACTCAGGCCAGCCCGGGGAGAACAGGGCCTTCCTTGAAGGCATTCAGATTCAAATAATCCTGTTTGGCCCTAGAAAGACTTTTTATGGTTCAAATAATCCATGAAGCTACAACTCCTGGCATAAACAATAATTCAAATCCCAATGTTCTCTGAAGAAATTCTGTGGAAAAGTTCAGTAAGTTATGTGTCTCCCACTTAATGTCCAGTTTAATTCAGAAATCCACGCTTGTTTCAGAGCCCCTGTTTCTCCCTATATTATGAATTGATTTTATGGGGTAAAGTCTTTGAAATGCATACAGTTTTTTCCCCCAAAAGTAGCAAATTTAAGTAGGTACTGTATATCTGAAATGGATCTTTTGGTTAACAAACAATCCTCTCTCAATTTATCATCTAAATTCATCATAAAGTTAATAAAAGCAATCATAGATAATGCCATTTTTTTTTGTTTTGTCTTTAAACCTTTAGCTTACTACAGCTTATGATTTCACATGCTAATATCAGAACAAGAAAAGAATAGAAATTTAGGCCTGTAACAATTTTGAGTATTATAATAGTCTATAAAGTGATGGAAAATACTTGGTAGTAGCTGTTATATTTAAGTAGAATCATGATATACTGTGAATCTATCTACAGACTCGCCCTAAAACAGGCTCAGTTGTAAATCGATTATCTTTTAATTAGTGGATTTTTATTAAAATAAAAAATAATTAGAAATACATAGTCTGTTCATATGAAAAATGTACCAAGTTCTAGTTGAATATATGCTAATAATGAGCTTTTTGACACATGTTAGCAAAGGTATAGTCTTGGTTTATAGGTTTTTGAAAATCACTTCATTTTTATTGAGTCCACATTAGAACATGAAGTGGTAGAATGCTTTATCACAGCTCCTGGAAAGGTTGGCAGCTACTAATCTTACAATTTCAATCTGTTCAAAAGTAGTTTTCCAGGAGTCTGCGGCTGGGAATGGAAGCGGACTCCATGCAGGTGAATCCGCACTGCCTTGGAATGTAGCTTCTGGGGATTAGATAGTGAGTGTGTTTAAATGGCACCTTTTCCCCAATTAATGTCAGAAAAGAAATTGACGTGATTTGATGGTAGCTAGGTAGAGTCTGTTATTGTATGGAAGGTAAGTCAAGGATTCCTGCATCCGAGAGCCATCTGCTGGCTAAGAGAAAGCCTGCAAAGAAAGAAAGAAAAAAAAAAAAAAAAACACGTCTGGCTTGTCCACAGGAATAGAAACTCTAGTTCCAAAAAGGGAAGTTCCAAAAAGGGAACTCTGGCTAAGTGAAAGTCTCATTAACTCTTTTTTTTTTCCTTTTTTTTTGGCTTGTGGCCTTGATATTTTATTCCCACTGTGGTGTTTGATTTACTTACACAAAAGTGGTTCTTATGTACATGTCAGCAACTAATTCAGAATTCCAGTAGGTGATATTCAATGTTTTACTCAAAATAATTTTTAAATGAACTTTGGAAAAGAGTACTAAATATATGTTTTAAAACTGAATGGTCCCCTTCCTTTAAGGCACTTCCATTGTGCAGACAACTTAGAATCCTTTTTGGTACATTCGTCATTAACTGGCATTGCAGGGAAGAAACTAGTCCAGTGCCTTTGATGGGGAAGGAAGACAGTTGCACAGCACTGCCCAACTCTACCGTCTAAAAACATTTATTCCCCTGGTTTTAAATATATATTTTACAACAACCTTAAGAAAGTATTTCCATAGGTTGATTAGTATTAAATAATTATCCTGAGTACCTAACACCACTGGCAGTATTTATGAAACAGTTTACCTTAAAATTCTCGAGAGAAAAATATGTATATGCCTTCTTCTAGCAGGGTACATTTTCAAATGCTTTTATGGGCTGTTGTTTTCTATAATTGGGTTAGAGGGAAAACGGAAATGATACAGATTATTTCCTTACTTCTTCCTATTTTATCAGATGCTGGTTTATCTCCCGTGTTATCTGTCTGAGTCAGGAGAACGCAATAACTAAAATTGGGGTCTAGAGGCAAGTACTTGGGTTCAAATAAATCTCGGTATGGCCACCTATTTGTTTTGGCCTTGGCCTTCACCTCTCTGTGCCTCCGTTTCCTCATCTGTGAAGCAGGGATAGTGATCATAGCCTCGGAGAGTTGTTTGAACCTGAGAGCACTGAGAGCTGTGCCTGGCACGTGGTGAGCCTTCTCTGAATGTCAGTTGTCATCGTCATCCTCAAGCACGTTCCCAGTTCTGTTGAGATTGTCTGTGTGCATCTACGAGTGTACCTTCTGCCCCACTGTTTTCTGCTCTGGTTTTAAAATTTGTGATGCGTGTGCCCTATTTCTGGCCTTAAAAGAATGTCCTGACTTTTTTTTTTTTTTTTTTAACTCTTACAGAAACTCCAATTTCAGTGAAGGGCATCCCATCCCACTAAGGTCACAGGTGACAAATGGTCTTTCATTACCTGCTGATTACAGTTAACCTTAATTTCTTTCGTGGCAGTCATGCGGTGCCTTCTATTTAAATAGAGCTGTTCCTGGATGTGACTTTTCAAGCCTCTCTGGGTTTAATTCTAATTTAACCTGCCATTCCAACTGGGACTGTTGTGCAACCGAAGTCATGATTCACTCATTTGTTCTCTCTAGATCTAATTATCACCCACTCAGTGCCTGGGAGGCCCCCTCAGGCGTTCCTTCACTGTTCTAAATGGTCTAACCTTCTGGGGAAGGCAGTGGGTCTTTAGTTATTGTTTCTTTGAACCGTACAGATGTGTTGAGCACACTTTCTGGGAGCACACTAGCCCTGTTTCCCTCCACCGTTTTCATCATACCAAGGTTATGACTACGGGTTACTGGAAGATTCCTACGCTGGCATAGGCAGTACTTACCTGCACAACCCATGCTTTAGAACCAGGCCAGCTTCTGAAGCACAGAAGTCAGTTTCCATGCAGTTGAGGATATCTTAAGTGCCTTTTAACAGAGCAAATATTGCCTAGAAAGCTTGGGCGGAATAGAAACACCTAAAGTGTCATTGTGGCTATTCTGTTACCCAACGCCCATGCTTCTGAGCCGCCTGGTGAGACAGGACAGGATGACATTGCTGAGAGGAAGGATCGTTCCCTCACCCTTTGCCACTTACCTAGATGCTAACTAGGATCAAAGGGAAGGTTTTTATTTTATTCACCAGCATCCTGTGCATGTTCAGAGGGATCTCAGTGGCCTCCCACTGAGAATTTTCATAGTAAATGATGCTTTAAAATGCCCTTCTCTTGAACTTAGAGCAAAGAACTGAGGTACTCATGTACATAGGGGGTGTTTTAATTTTTTTTTCAATTACAGTTAATGTGCACAATACTATATTGGTTTCAGGTGTTCAAACCAGTGATTAGACATTTATATAACTTAGGAAGTGATCACCCAGATAAAACTACTACTCATCTCACATGGTACATAGTTGTTACAATATTATTGAACTAGAGGCTTGGTGCACAACATTTGTGCACTGGGTGGGGGGGGTCCCTCAATCCAGGCTGCCCCCTCTCCAGGACCCCTCCGGAAGAGTTCCTAGTCCTGGCTGGTGATCAGGGCTTATGGGGGCTTTCCTTCCCACAGCTGCAGGCAGCTAGCCTCACCTTTGCTGTTGCCACTGCTTTCCATCTGTGCAGCACTGCCCTCCCCTCCCCCGCTACTGGTCACCTCCCTCTGTGGGCAACAGGTGTGGGGTGCAATCGCTTGGCTGGCCTGGGCCTCCCTCTATGGGCCGATCGATCGTGGGGCTCTGTGATCGATTGCCCAGCAGAGGGAGGCCCCACCCACCTGGCCAGGGCTCTGCGATCAATCGCCTTGCAGAGGATGGCCTGGGTCGCCCTCTTTGGGGCAATCGAAGAGCTCCCCACCCCCCGATCATTCGCCCCGCCAGCTGGTGTTCTGGGCCTCCCTCTGCAGAGCAACATGGGGTAATGGTGGGGGCCCCCGACCAATCGCATCACACCCGCCTTGGCTGGCCTGGTGCCAGTGCGTGTCATAGTGTGATTGTCCGGACAGTTGTTCTGCTGTTCGGTCGTTCGGTCAATTTGCATATTATGCTTTTATTATAGATATATTCTTTCTCTACACTATACTTTACATTCTTCTGAACTATTCTGTAACTACCAATTTTTATTTCTTTTTAAAAAAATACATTTTATTGATTTTTTCAGAGAGGAAGGGGGAGGGATAGAGAGTTAGAAACATCGATGAGAGAGAAACATCGGATCAGCTGCCTCCTGCACACCCCCTACTGGGGATGTGCCCACAGCCAAGGTACATGCCCTTGACCAGAATCGAACCTGGGACCCTTCAGTCCGCAGGCCGATGCTCTATCCACTGAACCAAACCAATCAGGGCCCAATTTTTATTTTTTAATCCCTTCACCATTTCACCCATACTCCCTCCCATCTGGCATCCATAAAAAGGTTCTCTTGTATCTATTCTGCTTGTTTGTTTATTTTGTTTTTTAGATTCCACATATGAGTGAAATCATGACATTTGTCTGACTTATTTCACACAAAACAATACCCTCTAGGTCTATCCATGTTGTTGCAGATGGCAGAAGTTCATTCTTTTTTAATGACAAATCATTTCCCACTGTACTAGATGTATGCACTACTTCTTCTTTATCCACTCATCTATTGATGAACGCTTAGGTTGTTTCCATATCTTTGCTATCTTATATAATAAAGATGTAATATGCAAATGGTTATTAACACCGTGAAGCATAACAACAGACCGTGTAACGACCAGATCATGGATCAGCAGGAGGGTGGGGCAGCAAGCTACAAGGGGGCATTGGAGAACTACAGGAGGGGGCAGGGCAGCAAGCTATGGGGGGGGGGGGTAGTGGAGGGAGCTACAAGAGGGCGGCAATGGGCGGAGAGCTACAGGAGGGGGGCAGCGAGCTACTGGCTACAAGTGGGCGGTGGAGAGCTACAGGAGGGGGCAGGGCAGCAAACTATGAGGAGGCAGGGGGAGGGTTGTGGGGGGAGCTACAGGAGGGTGGGGCAGCGGGCGGAGAGCTACTGGAGGGCAGCAGCGAGCTACTGGTGAGCTACTGGCGCACGGATTTGTGCGCAGGGCTATTAGTTGTAAATAATGCTGCAATGAACATATGGATGCATATGTCTTTATTTAGTGTTTTGGATTTCTTCAGATAAATACCCAGAAGTTGAATTGCTGGGTTCTTCTTTTTTCTCTTTTATAGCCTTTGTTTTAAAGTATCTTTTGTTTGGTATAAATATTGCTACCCCAGCTTTTTTGTTTGTTTCCATTTTTAGGAAATATCATTTTCTATCCCTTTACTTCCAGCCTATGTGTGTCTTTCAGTCTGAAGTGAGTCTCTTGTAGGCAGCATTTGTAAGGTTGTTGTCTTTTTATCCAATGAGCCACCCTATATATTTTCATTGGAGCATTTAATCCATTTGCATTTAAAGTAATTGTTGATAAACATGTATTTATTGACATTTTATTATACATATTTTTATCCTTTTTTTCTTCTTTTTTTTTTTTTTTCTTTTTTACTCCCTATGCCAGTGGTTCTCAACCTTTTTAATGCCACAATCCTTTAATACAGTTCCTCATGTTGTGGTGACCCCCAACCATAAAATTATTTTTGCTGCTACTTCATAACTGTAATTTTGCTACTGTTATGAATCGTAATGTACATATCTGTGTTTTCCGATGGTCTTAGGCGACCCTGCTAGCGGTTCTCAACAGTAGCAAAATTACAGCTATGAAGTAGCAACGAAAATAAATTTATGGTTGGGGGTCACCACAACATGAGGAGCTGCATTAAAGGGTCATGGCATTAGAAAGGTTGAGAACCACTGCCCTTGCTGTACTTACATCCCATGACTATTTTATAATTACCAATTCATACCTCTTAATCCCTCCATTTTTTTCACCTGGCCCCCCAAACATCTCCCCCTCTGACTACCATCAATCAGTCTGTTCTCTGTATCTATGAGTCTGTTTCTGTTTTGTTTGCTCATTTATTTTGTTTTGTTCTTTAAATTCCACATATAAGTGCAAGCATATGGTACTTGTGTTTCCCTGACTGACTTTTTTCATTTAGCATAAAAGTCTTTAACATTTCTTATAATACTGGTTTGGTGATGGTGAACTCTTTAGCATTTTCTTGTCTGAGAAACTCTTATCTCTCCCTAGATTCAAAATGATAACTTTCCTGGGTAGAGTAATCTTAGTTGTAAGTTCTTGCTTTTCATCAGTGAATATTTCTTGTCACTTTCTTCTGGCCTGCAAAGTTTCACCTGGAAGTCTTATGGGCACTCCCTTCTAGGTAACTAACTGCTTTTCTCTTGCTGCTTTTAAGATTCTCTCTTTGTCTTTAACCTTTGCCATTTTAATTAGGTTGTGTCTTGGGGTGGGCCTCTTTGGATTCATCTTGTTGGAACTCTCTTTGTTTCCTGGACTTGTGTGTCTTTTTCCTTCACCAGGGTAAGGAGGTTTTCAGTCATTATTTCTTCAAATAGGTTCTCACTCTCTTGCTCTCTCACTTCTTCTGGTACATGTAATTTTAATGGTTATCCACATTCCCTCCTATTTAGTAGCTACTTTGGAATAGCAGTTAAAATATGAAACAGGTAAATGAGAGAGTTAGAGCAAAGAATCGAGGAACCATTATATGAAGATTTTCAATCAGAGGATCCTAGTAAAAATAAATTAATCACAGGGGTTAATTATTTGAATATATTAAATTAAATATTAGGAATGCCTGACTTAATACACTCATTGGAGGAGGGAAGCAGCCCGGGTCCCGAGTGCCAGAGGGAAACCAGTGCTGGCAGCCAGGGAAAGGAATGCCTACTCTTGCACAGATTTTCATGCATCGGGCCTCTAATTATTATATATAAAGTAGTGTACAAAAAAAGTGCTCTTATTATAGACTTTAAGTTATAATTTGAAGGAAACAAATACCATATTATTTTCTCAATTTAGAAGATGGAAAACATATCACAACACAAAAGTTTCTGTTTTTTGAGCTTCCCAGTACCAAGATCCATATTTATTGCCATGACTAGATGTTCAGGAAATGTTGCCCTATTTTCACACATACAATCTTATTTGTTCACAAGAACCACACCCTTGTCACGACTGACTAACGCTGTTCTTTTATGAGGATGCCAGTCACACCATTTTGACTCTTTTCACAATAGGCTCCAATCCCTGCAACTGAGTCAATTATGTAGAAAACCACAAATCCACATTGACTGATAAGAAGGCTGGAAAAAGTGGCTTAGATAACTTTTTTTTTTTTCATTCTACTAATAGAGATCTTACATAAAACTGTTTAAGTAAATAAACATCATTTATATTTTAACTTACCTAATAATATAAAGCTTTGGCTACTGAATCTTATTACAAGTAAAAAGATATATTGAAAACTTGAAAAACACATGTGTAGAAGGAGACATTTAAAAACAGTTGATTGGCCCTAACCAGTGTGGTTCAGTTGGTTGGGCATCATCCAGTGTACTATAAGGTTGCCAGGTCAATTCCCGGTCAGGGTACATGCCCACGTTGCAGGCTCTGATCCCAGGGAGGGGGTGTACAGGAGACAGCCAATGGATGTTGCTCTCATATCAATGTCTCTCTCTTTCTCCCTCTCCATTCCTCTCTAAAAATCAATAAACATACTTTAGAAAAATAAATTTAAAAAGTTGATTGCAGCAATGCTATAGTGAAATGTTAGAAATAACCTAACAGCATGGAGGGACCTGGAGCGTATTTTGCTAAGGGAAATAAGTCAGTCAGGGAAAGACAAGTATCTCATGATTTTATTCATATATAGAATCTAATGAACAAAAATAAACTGATGAACAAAATAGATCCAGAGACGTAGAAGCATGGAACAGACTGATGAATCTCAGAATGGAGGTGGGGGTGGGTGGGTTGGTGGGGAGAGATTAACCAAAGAACATATGCATATATGCATAGCCCATGGACACAAACAATAGTGTGGTGAAGGCCTTGGGGGATGACAGATGCGGGTGGAGGGGGTCAATGGGAAAAAAAGGGGGACATATATAATACTTTCAACAATAAAGATAAATAAATAAATAAATAAATCAATAAATAAATAAAAGAAAGAATCTTATGTCCATCACTTTGGAAGTGGATTTTAAAACTCTTGGATGGCCCTAGCCGGTTTCCTAAGTGTTTAGAGCACTGGCTCTTGGAAGGATCACGAGTTCAATTCTGATCAAGGACAGGTCCTTTGGTTATAGGCTTGGTCCCCAACCCCTGTCAGGGTGCATGCAGTAGGCAACCAATAGATGTGTCTCTCTCACATCGATATTTCTCTATTTCTGTCTCTCCCCCTCTTTTCCACTCTCTCTAGAAGTCAATGGAAAAATATCCCTGGGTGAGGGTTAACAAAAATAAATAAATAATAAATAAATAAATATCTGGAATGAATATGCATTAGAATATTATCATATTTCATCTAAGTCAGGTATCAACCAATTATAGCCCATGGACAATACAACCCACTCTTTGTTTTATAAATAAAGTTTTACTGGAACATAGCATACACATTTGTTTATATTTTGTCCATAGCTACTTTCATGCTATAATTTCAGAGTTGATTTGTTACAACATAGACTGTTTGGCTCTCAAAATGCAAGTCAGATATTTGTTATCTATCTCTTTACAGAAAAAGTTTACCAACCCCTGACCTAAGTTAAAATGTCATCTATTGAAAAATGCACCATTGGTTTATGTACCATTAATAAAGAAAAAATGTTATGCCAGTTAAACGATGACAAGCTACTAATTTTAAGAATCCTAATTTTGCCAACATTAAAATATTGAAAAAATCATCTTAAAATCAGTCATGATATATAGCACTTCAAATAAATAAACTGTGGTATTAGTATCAACATGGATAGATCTCAAATGCTTACTGTTTAGTGAAAAACCATCTTCAGAATAATGTGAACAGTATATTATTTTATCTCTTAAAAAGCACAAAATAATATTATGAGTTTTGATGAATGCAAATATGGGCAGGTAAGCATAATTTAAAGGAATTGGAAGGATTTAAAGAAAATTGATGATAGAGGAGGAGAAGGGATCAGGTTGATTATGGAAGACATGAGATTTATCTCTAGCTATAATGTACAGGGTTTTATTTTAAAAGTGATTTATTAATACAAAGTACATTTTTAAAGCATCAACACATGGGAAAACTGGAAGAAAATATGTCAAAATGTCAACAGTGGTAAATTTTTTATAGCAGAAGTATGGTGTAGTATAGTAGACATATTTAATTCTATTTCACTATAATTTTTTTTAACTTCATGAATAACAAAAATGAGTCATGTTCTTCATTTCTATCGTAATCAAAAGAGATTAAGGTTTGAAGAAGTGCATGTTAATCAATTACCTGGCGTTACAAGCTAATCCTGTTTTTCTACCATGGCATTAAGATTAAACATCGTGCAAGTTGGGGCCAAATTTCATAGTTAAACTTTTTTTTTTTCCTTAATGGTGGTACATCTAATCTTTAAATACAATGAACTTTATTCCTCACCGTGGAAAACCACCGACTGTAAAAGTTAAATGTCAGGTGCATTTTACCGAACAGAAATAGCTTGTCATGAGTCATGTAATTGATGTAGGATGTACTTCTTTCAGCCCGACCTCATTTGTTTTGAAATGTACATTGTGATTTTACACGATTTTCTCTGTTGTCACATGCAGTTCAGACCCTCGTGTTACTTACCAAATGCTTTCATTTTTGTCACTTGTCTATAGCAGGACTTCCTAGAATATTCTCTATAAGCATGTTCAGAAGTTCACAATTTTATGGTATAACTGTAACACCACCAGCTTGCTTCTTATTCGATAATGAGGATCAGCTCACCTGCCACTGCTTTCGTTTAGGTTTTGTTTTTGTCTTGTTGTTTTAAGCATATCTTTCGCTCCCAACGAGTGCTTCCCCAGAAATAGATCAAACGGCCTGCTTTTGAGACTGAGAAATGAAACGTGTCTGGGAAATGCGGACCAGGGCCTTGCGTCTGTGTGAAGCTGAGACTGTGAGACTAAGGTCTCCTGCCCTGAGGACCAAGACAGACTGCTGTGTTTCTCATTGTTTAACTCAATTTTTTCCCTTTCCAGTTCCATTTCACCATTTAGTATTGAGAGCACAAGACGCCAGAGACGGTCTGAATCCCCAGACTCCAGAAAGCGGCGGATTCACAGATGTGATTTTGAGGGATGCAACAAAGTGTACACAAAAAGTTCTCACCTGAAGGCTCATCGGAGGACACATACAGGTACAGCTCCACAGGGCTTCTCGCCGGAGGGTCAGGCAGAGTCCAAAAGGGCCAGCTGCTCACCTCCGGAGCCACGAGGGTGCTGGATGGTGTCACGGCACGTATTTCTTCAGTTCAGTTCCTTTCTGAGCAGAATGCTTTTCCTCCCTCCATTGAAAAAAGGCTTAAGTCTTAGTGAACTTTAGCAACCAATGAAGTTATTTCTTCTATGTCTCTACAAAGTAATGGAAAAGGTATCCTCAGGTGAGGATTAATAAAAAATAAAAATAAATAACCACACTACATTAACCGTTTCCCAGCTGAGGTAGTAAAATCATTCAAATCATCCTTTGCCATTCTTGAGCCACGTTCTTATAAGAGACATTTCCAAAGCTCCTTTCCAGAGACTGCCCCGTGACTCCTCACGTGGAAGCAGGGATCGTGTGTGTGTGTGTGTGTGTGTGTGTGTGTGTGTGTGTGTGTGTGTGGTGAAGTGATGGCAGAGGAGGAGGCTTTCCTGAAGTCACAAAAGCATTGTAAGATCAGGAGTTGACTTTTTTTGCTCATTTAATGCATTATACTTTTAATACTTACAAAATAATCATCACATTTTGCAAATTCCCTCTTCCCTCTTTCTTCCCTGCCTCCGATACCTTCCCCTTTCCCACTGAGTTTCAGTTTCCTCCCTCTCCATTGATCCTGAGCTTCCCCAGGAGAAGTTTTCTTCTGTTTCTTAGGTACTATTTTTGAATCAAAGAATGAGTAAAGAGATATGAAAATGAGTATCACTAGATAGTGAACAAAATTATAGTATGATCAAGTCATATTACCTTTATGGGATCATTCCTGCTTAAATAATAAAAGAATGACCTTTCTTCAGTTAGTCATCATATATTATAAATTATTCTTCCTTTCCTTGAACTTTTAAAATACGTATTAGCCTCATTTTCACACATTTATGCTTTTATTATTTATGCTTTTATTATCAGCTGGGGATGTGTCCTACTGGGGATGTGTGGATACCTCTATTCCATTTATCCAAGTGATGAGCAGTGACAGAGGAAAAGGTTTAATTTGGTACTATTAAGGGATAGAACTCCATGGCGTTCCAAGATTACAAGTTTTTCCATGGACTGTGGAAGGAGGGCAGACATGATGTACGCATTGTAATTCAATGCAATATAAACCGTGCATGCTGAAATGGAATTGATTAGCTTGGCTTACTAGTAAAATGAAGTCATAGACTTCTGGGGTCCAACTGGTTCAGAATGTAGTTTGTTTCCTAACTAGGGGGATCCCGTGGGTGTCATCTCTCACAGAGATCAGGCCACTGCTGTGCTGCTTTCTGCACACTCAGACACCTTTGATTTGACCTTCACACCTGTGGCTGCAGCTGTGATCATCTCCTGTGTGTTCAAGTGTGGCTCCTGATCGAGAGTTGTCCACACAGCCGTCATTTTCCCATCTCCCCTCAAACACTTTGAGTGTCAGAGAGCTTATTCTAACGCAGAATAAGTTGGGTGACATTTCTGAGGGCATATTCTTTGTATAGTAGATAATTACATATGTGGGTTTAAAATCAGTAAAGAGTTAGTAACTAGACTAATAATTTGTGTTTTTTAAGTGAGACATAATTGACACACCATTGTATAAGTTTAAGGTGTACAATGTATTGATTTGATACACTTACATATTGCAATATGATTACTCCCATAGGTTAGCTAACAACTCTATGGTGTCACATAATTATTTCTTTTTTGAAGGGGGAACAATTTTTTTACTGTAATCACCATGCTGTGCATTAGATCGCCAGAACTTATTTATCTCCTAGTTATAAGTTTGTACCCTTGCCATCCCCTCTCTTGCCATGTTGAATTGTTTCTTACCGTGGTGTTTGGCTCTCGGTCCCTTGACTGGGCTAACTCCAGTTATCACACTGTAATGTTCACTTCCTGGCCCTGGTGCTCCTCATAACACTGGCATGAACCACCGGCACCTTCACTTCTCCAGACACCCTCAGTTCTCTCAGCCACATTTTTCTAGATATACCCCCAGTTATCCCTGTGTCTTTTTCAGTTTTCCACACCACAGATTGAGGGAACAGGTGGTGTTAATGGACATCTCTTAATAGAGTCAAAGATAATGCTAAGTCTTTTAACAGTTCATTTTCTGTTTGGTCGTCTAAATTTAAAAAGAAACTAAACTGCTGAAAACTAGGTCTTGTCCATCCCCTGTACCTGTAACTGATTTCTTTTAAACCTAAACATGCAATTTTTAATTGGACCCGTCCCTCAACTGATGGCTCCTTCAGGACTATACACATACCTCAGAGATATTGCATGTTCAGTTCCAGACCACCGCAGTATAGTGAGTCATAATATTTTTATTGATGGAGAGTCTTGCCTTCGGTTTGTTACTTTAATAAAAAAAAAAAAAGGCGTGAACACGTGTGAATCACAATGAAGCAAAGCGCAATAAAGCGAGGTGTGTCTTAGTGGGTTTCCTCTCCCTGGGCGTGTGTGGCCATAGTCTGGATGATCTCCTGTAGGAGACACAGGCCGGCATCATTACTGTGAAGGCTGCGCATACACCTTCTAGTCGGGGAGATAGTTATCCTATATCCATTTCACTGATTTGGACCCATTATCCTATTAAATTAAAATAACTTTGAACCCTCTTCCCATCCAACTTGCTGTTAGTATAGTATCTCTCTCCTCCAGCTTCTCTATTTTTTACCAGATATTGAGTAGGACAGGTTCAAAGAAAAAGCTCTGAGAGCTGATCCTAGAAACTTCTATCAATATGGGTCTTAATTCATCAATCAGTAATTAAAAATCCACCTAATTTTCCAACATCTAACCCATATTTCTTGATCCCTCAGCTACATTAAAAGTCTATGTGAAATTCCTGCTATAAATCATATACCAAATTCATTCATCCACTTAGCAGAGTGACATTGTGCAGGGTGTAGTTTTCTAAACTATCAATCAAAGCACAGTATTTTTCAAAAGAAAGAATGAAATTTGGTTTATTTGCTGCCACTGGTTCAAAGTGAGCCCATACTGATTCCTGATTTATAATTATTTGTAAGATTTCATAACTTCGTGTTCAAAATGAAATCAACACAGGTTCTGTTGGGATTCGGCTTTGCTTTTAATAAATATCTTCTTAGCCTTACCTTTGCTTCAGGCATATTGAGCCAGTTATTTGTGTGTGACTGATAATAATGTGAAGTTTGGGATTATAACAGATGACTTATGAGAACTACTCATGCTACAGGAGATAAGCAAGGAGCAATGAGAAGCTTTCTTTGAGCAAGTCACATTAATTTTACCTTTAATATTGATCTTTTGCTTTATGAGTACATGATCACGTCCTCTATTTAGGACTTAGACAGCAAATGAATCATTTGTAAGAATGTGAAAGAGGAACATTTTCTATATATTAGCAAGGAAGTTAGAGTTTAAAAAATTCTGAAGAATGCCTTTTGAAAAGAAAAATAAGGATTATTTTGTAAATGTGTAATTTAAATAATGGCATAAAGATTTGATCAAATATTTTAAATGCCTTAACTAACACCTACAAGTGGTACATTGTTTAAGGCCTGTTAAAAAAGGAGGGTGGGGGAAACAAATATATATATATATATATGTTTTTTACACACACACATACATATATATATCAGCAATCACACACAAACACATGTGATTGTCAACAGGTAATTGTTCCTATTCACTGGTCTAAATTGTGTGCGATTTATCTCCATGAAGTAGTGTACAGTGCATTTAAATAAATGTGCAGTATATGTAAATGAATGGTCATTTAAATCTGGGCTATCCACAACTACTATGTACTGTGAATTTCTCTCATTTCATTTTAGTAATTAAAGTCATTGTTAAATGATTTGAGTGTGAATTTTAGAAGAAAATATTTTCATGAATTTGGCATTGTTGTTTAGAATTCTTAATATTTTCTAAAAATACATGCCACAGTATTTCCTAAAAGGCAGTACAATAAGCAAATTGCACTCAGACAGCAGTGATTCCAAAGCCACTAGATGGTGCACTAGCACCAGATGTTGGGCAGGTCTCGTCTCAGAGGGCCTGGAAAAGAGGAAACTAGAACCCTCTAGCGGTCTGCAGGACATGAGGCAAGTGTCCGTGATCTGCAGAATTTCCCAGTTTAGTGATGAACAAGGAAAAGGCAAGAGAAAGATAAATTTTAAACCAGAATTTTAAGAAAGTAATTGCAACATATTCAAATATTTAGTTACAAATGGATCTGGAAATATTTTATATTCCAACATGATAGCCTGTTTTCTAATAAATCTATGAGGCTCATTTAGCCAATCTTATCTAATATTCATTTTAATTCCTTACTTAAATTTTAAAATTAGTAAACATAAAGAAGTCACATTTCTTATCTATCTTTATCAAAAATTACTCATATATGAATTTTACACGTCAAGGACTTTAACTCGCAAAGATGCTTTTAAAATATGAATCAATTTTGAATTAAAAATCTCTAAAATGTGTCCTTTCCTACTTTTATAAATGAATGAAATGATGCACTATTTAGCTCTTCCCTCGAGGAACGAAGCCTTTGTAATTAATACCATATGCTATAATTAATATCTGATAATGGTTATGTACTTGGAATGCACACATACACGCATACACACATCAGTCTTGAATGCTTACAGACCCCAGCCTTTTTCACTTTTTTTATTTGCCTCATTCCTTCTCGTTGCTCTTCATACATTTCTTGCTTCTAATTTGACAACTTATTTTACTGGATGAGATTCTGAAATGGTTTGATGATATTTCTATAAAGAAAAGCATGTGTTTTGTGACAGCTGTGCATCTTGGTGGCCTTTAGTTCACAAGTCTGCGGTCGCGAATCTTACCTTCGGTAGTAGTGTGCTACCTCTGCTTTCACATCTATCTTCATTAATTAAATAACTCACTACATATAAAGCTCCACATCAGAGCCTCTGTCTAGATTCATTGTTAGATAAAGCATAGGGCTTAGTGATGTCAAGATAATTAATCACTTAAGAGCAAGCTGACATTTTTTTCAAATAAAAACCCTCTTCTCTTAAGTTGTTTGTAAGTCCTGGTGAAACAGCTCACAGGTATAAGCCATGTTGGTAACTGTTGAGAACTAGAGAACTAGAAAAGAAGTAGCACCAAATCTGAAGTCAGGAGACAAAAGTCTGAATCTGTCTTTGGTCCCTAACTGGTTCGTGAAATTAGACAAGCTGCTCTGTGAATCTCAGGGCTTCTGTTTCTTCTTTAACTTTAAACATAAACATACCAAGTTGTTACATAATTACCACAGGGGACACATTTTTATATCCCCAGTAAGCACAATGACTAATACATTGTAGGGGCTCAATAATATTTGTTGAATTGAAATTGTATATGTATGGATACTGATATGGACATACAGTATGTTATTATTGTGAACAATAGGTTCAAGACAAAAAAAGTTTGGATAGTGTAGTATACACTCATCACAATCACCTAACTCTTTACTTCAGACTCTACTAATTTAAAACTTATATATTTAGAAAAAGTTGGAGTAAAGCTAACTGTTGTTTAATAGGCCCTTTTGTCATCATTTTAATAAAATGATAGTGTCAATAATCTCCTAAAGAATATACTTAATATAGTAAAGCATAGTGTCTCATTCAAAAGGACCCATTCATAGACAAATTCAACAAGACAAATATATATTGAGAACTGTCCATGTCTAAGACACTATAGATTTTCTTCTTGAAAATGACAGAAAGGGACATAGACCCCATCATCAATGAACTTGTCCATGAGTGTACTTGATAAGACTCATCAAAATAGTCATAATAAAGGCCAAGTGTGCAAAACCGTATAATAAAGGCAGGAGCACAATGACAAAGGAATACAGTAGGAACTGTCTCTTGTGGCCAGGCAGTTTGGGGACACCTTCCTAAGCTGGGCGTGCAAGGCCCCTCTCATCCTGTTCATCTGTTCAGTATCGTTTGCTGGCCCTTCCCCTACTTCCTCCCTACCCTTCACCCCCATTCCTCAGCCATACAAATGAATGAATCTCCAGATATGCCTAACTGTATGGAGCCCATTCTTCCCCCTACCTGCACTGGCCTGCCTAAATGCCCCTTTCTTCTTGCTTCTTTAGTTGGTAAACTATTTATTTGTTTAAACTGCCTCATTGTCACCTTGTCCCTGAAGGTCTCTGACCACCCTCCTTCTTAAGCAGGTAGAATTCCATCCTCTATGACCCTAAAGCAGTTGGAAATTTCCCTGATGTAGCAGCTCAGTGCTCAGAAGGGAAGGTATGTGGGAAACATTGGAGCAGCAGAAACAGCAGGTGTCTGATTGGGCATGAGGGGAGGGGAAGGGGAGACTTTGAAGATAAGGGGTGTGTGTGGTGAAGACATGGAGACCTTAGGTGGAAATGAGCTGATACTTCCTGAGGACCTGCCAGGCCCCATGCACAGCGCTCAGCTCTGTAGTGCTTCCACATTTTAACCACATCTGTAAATCCCTTGAAAGGTTACAGCACTTGTGCCCTATCCTGTTGTAGTCAAGCAGTGGAGCTGGGATTCTAATTTCGGTTTCTCTAGAGCCTGGGCTGTTGTCATTACTCCTGCTCTCAGACAAGTTTGCTAACAACCTGCCAGTCTCCTCCCCACCAGGGCCACCCTCCACAGTCACCTGCCTATTTAGGTCATTGAAGTACTTTGAAGTAATAAGACGCGAGCCACTTTCAATGGTCTATTTTTAAGGCTTCTCATTAACTTGAACCTGGTCTTTCTTCCCAGTCTGCTACAATTTTACTTTGTTAAAAAACCAGTAAAAAGACAAGGACCAGAAATCTTAACGGATAAATCAAGCCACCTGGAGTGCTTGCTGGACACCCAGCTCTGTGAACAGTAATGGGGGTGATGTAAAGATGAGGACAGCCAGGAGTTCTAACTCCGGCTGGCGAGACGACCCCATCCTCAAACATCCACCACACCAAGCGTGATAGGAAAGGCCTGAGACACAAATTGCGAAAGCAGCACAGAAGGGGTGATGGATCCCGAGTGCCAGGGTACGGTAACATCACCTACCCACGTGCACACGCACTAAAGTGCCACCTCTGAAAATGAAGCCGAAAGATCTGGATTGGTAACAAAATGCTGTGAAAATACCACATTTGTTTTCATTTATGGAAAAGGAGTTATTTTAACCTGTCGTAGAGAGCTACTATGTAGAAACACACTGAACCTAAGATGTACTGTTACCTGGATGTAAGTACCAGTGCTACACGAATTTGATTCAGTTTGGTTTTTAAAGTGTTACCTTATTTATTATAAAAAAATAAATTCAGCCGAGACCGGTTTGGCTCAGTGGATAGAGCATCGGCCTGCGGACTCAAAGGTCCCAGGTTCGATTCCGGTCAAGGGCATGTACCTTGGTTGCGGGCACATCCCCAGTGGGGGGTGTGCAGGAGGCAGCTGATTGATGTTTCTAACTCTCTATCCCTCTCCCTTCCTCTCTGTAAAAAATAAATAAATAAATAAATAAATTCATCTTTTTCATTCATTTAGAAAAGTAAAGGCTTCTAAAACAGCCTACCAATTCTTAATTCTGTTGTCGTTAGTACATAAATCATCTGTGACCATGGGAAGTTAAAAAATTATGACCGTGCTCCCCATGTTCCTTCCTCTGCTTTAGGTGTTATTCTGTCATAGAGCCCTCACAGCTGTGTTGTAAGCAGTGGGGTAGGAACACCCCCAGCCCTTGTGCTTCCTCACGCTCTGCCAAAGAGTAACTAGATTATGATTGTCAGTCATCTTTTTCTGAGTGGCAAAATTAACTATTACTTATATAATATTTGTGGCCTTAATGGAATTATTAATGACTAGAGGCCCTGAGCACGAAATTCGTGCATGCGGGGGCGGGGGTGTCCCTCAGCCCAGTCTGCACACTCTCCAATCTGGGACCCCTCTGACAATCCAGGACTGCTGGCTCCCAACTGCTCGCCTGCCTGCCTTCCTGATTGCCCCTAATCACTTCTGCCTGCCAGCCTGATCACCCCCTAACCACTTACCTGACAGTCTGATAGATGCCTAACTGCTCCCCTGCCAGCCTGATTGTCCCTAACTGCCCTCCCCTGCAGACCTGGTCACCCCTAACTGCCCTCCCCTGCAGGCCTGGTCCCCCCAACTGCTCTCCCCTGCAGGCCTGGGTGCCCCCCAATTGCCCTTCCCTACAGGCCCGGTTGCTCCCAATTTCCCTCCTCTGCTGGCCTGGTCACCCCTGACTGCCCTCCCCTGCTGTCCTGGTCCCTCCCAGCTGTGCTCCCCTGCTGGCCATCTTTTGGCGGCCATCTTGTGTCCACATGGGGGCAGTCATCTTTGACCACATGGGGGCAGCCATCTTGTGTGTTGCAGTGATGGTCAATTGGTATATTATCCTTTTATTAGATAAGATTAGATAGGATAGAGGCCTGGTGCACAGGTGGGGGCCAGCTGGTTTGCCCTGAAGGGTGTCCCGGATCAGGATGGGGTTCCCTTGAGGTGTGGGGTGGCCTGGGTGAGGGGCCTGTGGTGGTTTGCAGGCTGGCCATGCCCCCCGGCAACCCAAGTGGAGGCCCTGGTATCTGGGATTTATTTATCTTCTATAATTAAAACTTTGTAGCCTTGAGAGGAGGCCAAGGCAGGCCAGGGCTGTGGAAGCTTGGCTTCCTCCATCGCCAGGGGCAACTCAAGCATCCTGCTCTCTCCAGCTCTGTGGCTGCTGCCATTTTTGTTGGGATTTATTTATCTCTATAATTGAAACTTTGTAGCCTTGAGTGGAGGCCTGGGCCAGCCAGGGCAGGCGGAAAGCTTGGCTTCCTCCATTGCCAGGGAAATGCAAGCCTTCTGCTCTCTCTCTGGCCGCAGCCATCTTGGTTGGGTTAATTTGCATACTTGCTCCTGATTTGCTGGTGGGTGTGGCTTGTGGGTGTATCAGAGGTATGGTCAATTTGCATATTGTTCTTTTATTAGATAGGATAATGAGAAACTATTTTTGTAGAAAATACATTCTCTGTTAAAGAATATATAAAAAGAATGTTTATTTATAATGTTTAAGATAATTCCATAAAAATCTTGATAACAAGAATAATTATCAAGTAAATATATCCATCACATATTGTGTTCCTAATTTTAAAGATTTAAAAAGATTATTTTTTGCAGGTAGACCTTTAAATGGCACTAGTTTTAAATGAAAACCTTTCAAATTACTTTTCTTTTTGAATACATATATATTTGATAAGAGATATATATATATATATATATATATATACATATATATTTGATAAGGGATATATATATATATATATATATCCCTTATCAAATATATATGTATTCAAAAAGAATATATATTTGATAAGGGATATATATATATATTCCTTATCAAACATATATGTATTCAAAAAGAATACATATATATTTTAAACTATATATATATAGTTTAAAATGAATAGACTTCACTTTTTTTTTAACAGATTTTGGTTTACAGAAAAAGAGCAGAAAGTTTAGAGTCTCCACATGTGCCCTCCTCCCCCACTCCCTGGTGTCCCTTATTATTAACATCTGGCATTAGTGTGGTGCATTTGTTATAACTGATGAGCCAATCTATACTAATAAAAGGGTAATATGCTAATTAGACCAAGTTCACCAGACATCTTCAGGACATCCAACTTCCTTCCAGACAAAGCCACGGTGGCAGCGGTTGAGGCAGAGTCAGTTAGGGGCGATCAGGCTGGCAGGGGAGCAAGCAATTAGGGGTGATCAGGCCAGCAGGGAAGTAAGAAGTTAGGGGTGAGATCAGGCCAGCCGAGGGGGAGCAAGCAGTTAGGGGTGATCAGGCCGGCAGGGGAGGGCAGTTAGGGGGCAATCAGGCTGGCAGGGAGGGCAGTTGGGGGCGATCAGGCTGGCAGGCAGAGGAGGTTAGGGGCGATCAGGCAGGCAAGCAATTAGGAGCCAGCAGTCCCGGATTGTGAGAGGGATGTCCGACTGCCGATTTAGGCCCAATCCCGCATTGGACCTAAACCGGGAGTCGGACATCCCCTGAGGGGTCCCAGATTGGAGAGGGTGCAGGCTGGGCTGAGGGACACCCCCACCCCCCAGTGCACGAATTTTGTGCACCAGGCCTCTAATAGTGATATATTGTTGTTAACTAAGGCCCATAGTTTACATTAGAGTTCACTCTTGGTGTTGTACATTCTTTGGGTTTAGATAGTGAAATGCATCATCATCTGTGTCTGTATGACACAGAGTAGTTTCACTGCCCTAAAAATACTGTGTTCTACTTATTCATCCTTCCTTCCATCTCTCCTCCACCCTCATAAATTATAGGCAAATACAGATCTTTGTACTGCCTCCATAGTTTTATCTTTTCCAGAATGTCATGTAATTGGAATCATAGAGTATGTAGCCTTTTTTAGATTGACTTCTTTCACTTAACATTATGCATTTAAGATTCCCCCATGTTTTCCAGTGGCTTGGTAGCTCATTTCTTTTTTTAGGTTCCAATATTTGCTTTTATTTATTTTTGTTTTCAATTAAATTTATTAGAGTGACATTGGTTAATAAAATTATATAGATTTCAAGTGTATAATTCTATAATACATCATCTGTATATTGCATTGTGTGTTCACCACCCAAAGTCAAGTCTCCTTCCATTACCATATATTTGACCCCTTTTACCCTTTTTGTAATCCCCCCAGCCCCCTCAAAAATAAATATTCAAATTCATTAAATAGGATAAAATTGTAGAATGGATACAATGAAAGCAATACTCACTTTGTTTCAAATAAGAAGTATTTGAATTAAATTAGTTTCATTCATGTAATCAATAAGCATTTATTAGCACAGAGCACTGTGCTAGGTCCTGAAGGTACAGTGATGAACACAGCTCAAAGATGTCCTCAGTGCCGTGCTGTTGAGTGGGGTTGGGCAGACAGGAAAACCACCAGTCACAGTGGGGTGTGATGGGAGTTTTAACACAGGTGTGTGCAGGGTGCCAAGAGCTACATGGTCAGACAGCCTTTCAGGAAGTTTTCATTTAATCCAGTGCAGACAATAACTTGGAGGGTTAGGACGTAACAGGGAAACAGAACCATTAGAAGTTGGCATTGGTGAACGGTGGTGAGAATCTAAAGAAAGGCTGACCAGCACAATGTGGGTAAGGGAAGCGAGGAGAACTAGACAGATACTTGGAAGCAGAACTGGCAGATGTCATAGTCAGGTTGGGGCAGGTAGAGACTAACAGATAGGAAGAAGTCCAAGTAATCTCTCCAGGTGGAGATATTTATGATTTGATACCTCAGTAGATGGAGTTGCCTTTTTTTCCCCCCCAGATAGACAAACAGAAGGAGGAACATGTCTTGTCTAGATGGTAGATGCTGAGTAGAGTTTTGGTCATGTTGAGGTTGCTTTCAGACTGTCAGTTAGAAATGTCTTATCTCTGTGGTGCTTAGGAGAGAGACCAAGGTGTAGATTCTTCAGAATCATTCCCTTATGAGTTGTGGTGGAAGCCATGGGAGCCAAGGCAAACATGCAGATGAGGAGTCAAAGTCAAAATCTTGGTAAACATTTATGTAACAAGTAAAGGAAGAGGTCTCTGCAAAAGAAACTGAGGAAAAAGTAACCAGACCCACAGGAAAATAAATATTGTGACTACATGGAAATAAACTCAGAACAGCCAAATAAAGTACTATCTTAGACCTTGAACTTTTTGTTTTGAGTAAAATGTGTTTTTATTATATGATATTTTTGTTTATTTATATTTGATTTCTAGATGAGAAGGGCTAAGCCTCTGTGTTAACACATTGTCTGTACTGTAATTGCTAATTCACATTCTTAGTCTGCTTGTCCAGTTCTGACTAGGTACCCTGATTTCAAGTGTTCAGAGGCATTATAGAGTACTGGTTAAGATTATGAACTTTGGTGTTAGACTCCCAGGGTTCAAATCCGACCTCCACCACATACTAACTCTGGTGAAGTGGCGTTGGTTATTGCAACTACTTCATCAGGAAATTGTCAAAGTTAAATGAGTTCAGATCCAGAAAGCTCTTAGAGACAAGTGTGGTAAATAGAAAGTGCTATCTGCTTTACCTTTTTTTTTTTTTTTTTTTATCAAAGAGATCCATTATGGAATTGCATGGGGAAGGTCTTGTTGACACATAATGAAAAAGATAATCAATTAATTCAGTCTAGAAAATTCCGTGGGGCAGAGACTAACATATTGATTGAGTTGACAGAACCAAATGGATCAAGCAAATTATGGAACAGATTGGTCTGTTTGGCCTAAAAAATAATTTTATATATAAAATGTTAGAAAAATCAAGATTAGTATAGGCATTCTAATTACCTGAAAACCTTAATTCATTTCCTTAAAAATAGCAAAAGGATCTATTTTTAATTTTTATTACTTATATTTCTTAACAAAAACAATAATTTTGTTTTGTGTTTGTTTTTTAATTGATTTGAGAGAGAACAAAGGGAAGAGGGAGGGAGGTAGAGAGAGAGAGAAAGAGAGGAGGAGAGAGAGAGAGAGAGAGAGAGAAACATTGATTTGTTGTCCCACTTATTTATGCATTCACTGGTTGATTCTTATATGTGCTCTGACCGGGGATCAAACCCAAAACCTTGGTGTATTGGGATGACACCCTCACCAACTGAGCTACCTGGGCAGAGACAAAAACAAAAATTTTGAATTTCATTGCCTTAAAATTGAACATCCTTTATTGAGCACCTTTCATTTGCCAGGCACATGGCCTGTGTATTTCTAAGTTTCACAACAGTGCTTATAAGAATAGTGGTCCCCTTTGCAGATGGGGGACCAGTATTTCCGAAAGCTTAACCCCCTAGCTTGAGTTTGAATTGTCAGTCAGTACTGAGCCTGCATGGAGCATGCACTCGGCCTTATTTCAAAGTCTGTGCTCTTCTATGTCACCTTCACCCCACCAAGAAGGAAGGCAGCTAGTCCACCCCTGGACAATTTAGGGGCCTTGTATTCTCAGCTCTAGCTTTCTGTTTTCTCATTTTAAAAGTACCTAATTTCCTTCCAGATCTAAAATTCTGTGAACTTTTATGAACTAGTGTAACAGAAACCAGAAGACAAGATAGGAATCTTGATTCTGTTTTTTTCTCCCTCATATGCAAATACCATTCCTCAAGTGAAACAGATTGTCACAGCAAATATGTTGAACCTTGCGTGTAATGAAGCTCATTTGTCAGTGTCTGGGGCACCTTTTTATAAAAGTTAAACAGGGAATCATTTCAGAAATGTACTTCTGAACCAAAGAAAATGCTTGTTTCCTGTTGCAAAAGGTGTTCCTTTTCAGTTGCTTGAGAAAATAATAGAGAAGCTGATGTGAGAACATGGGTGTTTTGTTTGACCCAAGCATTTTCAAACTGCACATTCCTCTTATGTGTATTGCTCACACGTCATTTTAATATGAAAGGGCACCTGTCTTTTGTCTCAGTACAAATTTACCTTTCAGCACTTCCCATGGTGAAATGGGAGGTACCTGAAAAAGTTATTTTTGTTTCGTGAGTTTTGGGAATCCTTTCAATACCTGGTGTTTTCTTTAGACTTTATTATGCCTTCTGCTGGGTAAATGTCATGGAAATGCATTTAGTGACTCTTAATCCTTTTCTTTAACTAAAATTGAAAGAGACAGCAGTTCTCATAATAAATCACTTTGTTGACTGTTTCAAGAAAAAAAACCCTAATGTGAGTTTTTATTTTCCCAGAACACTTAATTAGAATTCTTGCCCGTGAAAGCGCGCACACACACACACACACACACACACACACATATACACACACACCACAACATACAACACACACACAGGCTGATATGCATAACAAATTATATTTAACATAAACCCCAAATGTGGAGTTAAAAAGAGTATTTTAGAATGAAAATTAACAAACCCTCTTTTTTTTTGTATGGTCTTTTTTAAAACTTTACAGGACTTTTACTTTAGTAAATAGAAGCTCTTGCTATTAGTTTCAGGTAACATTTTTATTTTTCAGATGTTTTTTATAGTTTAGTCCAGTGTTGTTGTTTTTTTTTGGGGGGGATGTTTTTTGTCATTGTTTCATTGTTTTTAGAGAACTGGGGGAGGGCAGAAATTGTGCTAAAATGGTAAGATTCTTTTAGTTAAATACGAAAAGTGGAGATGGCTTGTAGATTCCTCAGGACCTTCACTTCAGAATTGAAGACTTAGAAGTTAATAAGCCCCCACGAGGAGGGCTGGGGATGGCTTAGGTTAAACTCCCAATTACTCAGCTTGTGTCCTTTCATTTTCCTTATCCAGTAGCAACTAAAAGAAATCATTTACTAAGACATATAACATCCCATTTTCTATCATTGCATTAATATAGGATTAATATAAGGAAAATCAAAGAGGGATGTCATGGTGCAGTCAGAACTTTCAATTATTTTGAAAAATGTTGAATATATTTTCAGCGATGTTGCCACAAGGGATTGTAAGTGTATTTGTGGGTTAGCAAAAAGGAGCAAGGAAGGTGGGCAGGCTATTTTCATTTTTAGTTTATTTCTAGGAAAAACAGTTTTGAATAATATATTTGCAGAATTCTAGTTCAAATGAATTTAAGGACAATTCACTATTCCTAAAGAAATTAGTAGAAGTCATGTTTACTATCGTCATTGTTCAGCCTGATGCAGACCAGCTGTGAGCAGCAAGAGCATGGACCTGGGGAGAAGCCTGCCTCCTTTTATTGTCCAAGCCAACTCTTCCCATAGGAAACTTCCGTGGGAAATTTACCTGCCATTCTTTCTCTACCACCGACTTTTTTTTTTTTTTTTAATCCTCACCCCTCACCCAAAGACATGCTTTCTTTTTCTTTTTTTAAGTTTATTTTAGAGACATAGAAAGGAAGAGGTAGAGAGAGAGAAAGAGAGAGAAACATCGATCATCAATCCAGTGCCTTCTGCACTCGCCCCGACCAGGATTGAATTACAACCTGGGTATGTGCCCTGACTGGGACTCGAACTCTCGACCTTTTGGTGTACAAGACAACAGCTCTCCACCCAACACCAGACAGGGCTACCATGGACTTTTTAACATTAAATTTAGCTTTCTATTTTCTAGCAAGCTTTTAAAGGAAAGAAAGTAGAATTCTGTCTGTTCTTCATTATATCCCTCAAGGATCATTTATGCACACTATAATATATCTTACAAACTTACCATTTTAATTAGTTTTATTCACATCAGGAAGTTAGTTTCTGTTATCTTAATTTGTTTATCAGATTATACCCTTTAAAATTGTTCAAAGCACAAGCACAAAATGTAAAGTGCTGTTTAATACAATGTAGTAGCCACTGAAGTTGTTCTTATATCTGTTTCTAAAACTTGACTAGTTCAAAAGGAGCATTTCTTCTTTGTTTGTTTTATAATGAAATGCTGGGCACTGGGTGGGTACAATCAAAACCTAGGTCTCTCTTTAGCGAGGGCCAGGAGCCAGCTAGCTCCCTGCCTGCTCGGAGTAGCCATCTCCTTTTCTCCCACCTCCATAGCTTGGCCTCTGACTTTAAAACAAGATTAGAAGATCTTGCTTTTTCCTGCTTTCTTTTTTGTTTTTAAACATGGAGATAGAATACCCAATTCCCAATTTTATTAAGGAGGCAGTAAGGACAAGGAATATTTAGCATAAGATTTTTTTAATATTTAAAAGAATCTATACATTTTTGTAAGAAAATTTTCAAGGAAAACTTATCACTCAGATAACTAAGTTTACTGGCTTTTTACATACTTTCTCCCTCCTCCCCTCGTAGTGGAGGTTTACATTCTTTATTATATGCCTTCATTAATCACTTAGTCCCTAGTAACTTATAAGCTTACTAGGGGCCCGGTGCACAGATTTGTGCACCAGTGGGGTCCCTCAGCCTGGCCTGTGGGAATCAGGCTGAAATTGGCTCTCTGACAAACCTTGAGAGGTCCCAGATTGAGAGAGGGTGCAGGCCAGGTCGAGGGACCCCACTGGTGCACGATCAGGTCTGGGGAGAGACCGTGGGAGGGCTCCAGGGCGTGTCTGTCCCATCTCAGCCAGACCCCAGCAGCAAGCTAACCTACCAGTCAGAGTGTCTGACCCCTGGTGGTCAGTGTGCATCATAGCGACCAGTCGAATGAATGGTCGGACACTTAGCATATTAGGCTTTTATTATATAGGATATGTTATTTTTATTGGTTTTATTCATGACTAGGGAAATATATGCCTCCTGTATTTTTGAGGTCTATTCCCTTATCTCTTTTTTTATTAAGACATAATTAACATATAACATTACCAGTTTCGGGTGTACAACATAATGGTTTGATATTTGTATGTTACAAAATGATCACTCAGTAAGTGTAGTTAATATCCATCACCACACATAGATACAATTTTTGTTGTGATGAGAACTTTTACAATCTCTTAGCAACTTTCAGATACACAATACAGTATCATTATTAACGATGCTGTACACTATTCACCATGCTGTACATTACATCCCCATGACTTATTTTGTAAGTGGAAGATGTACCTTTTGATCACCTTCACCCATTTTGCCGCCTTTGTCTTTCATGATCACATATTGCACTGGATTCCACCTCACAAAGTACTTTTCAGATTTTTACTGTTTCCCTGGTCCAGTGCCCTGACTTGTTGCTTCCCCTGCTCCTGTCCTTTGAAATATCCATCTTAGAAACATTGCCCAACATCTAAGCTCCAGCTTTCTGATTCTTCCCTCCATGGGTCCTCCTTCCCAGGCTCAGGAGAAGGGTAACTGGTCATCGTTCACAATGGCCATTGTAACACAATTGTACTGAAAGTGTTGGGGCGAGGGGAGCTTCATCACTGTGTAGAATCATTGCTCTTTCGGTTACCAGGTAAAGTATAGAGACATTCCTGACCTTACTCCATCCTACCCTCACCCTCATAATGAAGACCTTCATTTTTTAATGGGCAGAAAAGATCCTGAAAGTAGTTTTTAAACCCTGATTGAATCTGGTGAGCCTTTTCAGAGAATCACGCATTTTCTGTTGCCGAGAACTCTCACATCAAAGCATTTGATGTGGAATACTGTATGCTTATTACTGAGAGGACTGTTAGAATTTTAACTGAGGTCCTAAGTCGAGAGTGAGTGATTATCCTATAGCCAAAATATTCCCTCACCCACCCATCCCAAACTAACCATATGCATCATATACTCCAATTCAGTAACTTCACAGAATCCAGAAGCCTGCAAAAAGCAGAGGTGCCTCGCTTACATCAAAGGTCAGCAAAGTTTCTATGAAGTGTCAGATAGTGTCTCCTTCTCTTTGCCCTTACTGACCTTCTAGGCCCATCCAGCTATGAAGCCTCTTCCCCTCCCCTGATCAGGGATGGCCAGGTGAGGGTCCAGCAGCGTGTCTGAGCCCACCCATGCTCATATGACACTTCCTCACCAAGTGGACACACACAGTCTCCTACCACACAACTGAGAAATGCTTCTTCCCAATTTAGAAAATCCTTTAGCCTTCCCTTCTTAGGCCTTATATGCTCAGTGGCTGGTTCCATAGTAACATAGGAGATAGCTAGGAGATACCTGTTGGTGACAAAGAGTCAGCTACCTGAGCTCAGTGCCCCCAAAATGAAGACATGATTTATATGAAGCTGAATTTACTAGAATCCATGTTTGTGATGTAAATTTCAAAAACATACAGGGATGACCTGTAAATAAAAGCATATCAACAGTTGCCATTGATATGCTATATAATACACACACACACACACACACACACACACACACACACACCCTCTAATTTATTTAAGTTAGGGGTTTTGCTGATTTTATTTTATTTTTTAATTCTGTTAAATTCAGGTCAATAGACATCTGCAAAGGAGATTTTTGTCTCCTATGGAGTCTGAAGTTGAGGTTTGGGGTTAATCCAGTCAGTAGGCTTCCTCTTGAAAAGAGCCCTTTCATAGTAACCTGGAGGTTTCTTTGGGCCACAATTAAATGCATCAATAGTTGTAGATTTAACTGGTCTGAACTATTCACTTACTTCTGAAAGGGCCATTTGCTAATAGATAGTATTCAGTTAACAACTGAATGAAAAATGTTGGGTCCAGTTCCATCTAGTTTTCCCATGTAGGCATTACTCATAGCTTTTTGTATGTGTGCCTCTGTGTATGTGTTGCAGTTTTATTCATTCATCCAAGCACTTGCTTGGTACCTACTTTAGGCTGTGAGGATACTGAACTAGAGGAGACCTGGTCCTTGATCTCCATGTATTCAGAAACTGGTAAAGGAGAAAGTCATCTAAACAACATCTAAACAAAATCTGTATGTTCTATTGTGATGGGTGATTTAATAGGGATAGGAAGTGAGTAATTTGGGAGTAGCTAAGAAAGTAGCACTAACTGTCTGAAGAGGTAACGCAGTTTAGATGAGGAAAGAATTACCCATTCCACTGTTGCACAGTGAAAGGTGCCAGATTTGGAGCCAAACACATCTTTTTACTGGCCGTGGGGAAGTTACTTTACTACCCTGAGCCTCAGCTTTCTCATCTGTAAAGTGGGGTTAACAACACTCACTTTGCAGCTCTCTACATCTGTATCAACAAGTAGCTCTCTTCCCTTCTCAGGCCATGTGTGGCCAAGCAGCATGCAGTTGGCTATTGGATGGAAGGGGCAAAGGAGAGATCAGTTTTGTGGGGTTGCATGGGGACAGGGCTCCCGTTCTGAATGAGAGCCAGGAAAAAGCACACCTGGGTCAGCCATTGTCCTGCTCCCCCTGGGAGCTCGTTTGGACAATAGATAGTGTATCTTTTCCCAGCAAAGCCTTTGCATATTTTACTGTCCTTCCAAGTTGACTGAGGGACCTGGTCAGGTTACATACTTCTTCAGACTGCTTTTTACTCTAAGTTTCTCCACGGAACCAATTCTAGGATTCCTCGGGGCTTGCTCTAATTCCCAAGTCACTGGAAAAAAGTATTTAAACTTTACACTATTAAGATATCTCGGATTCGTTCCCAATAGACATGCAAAAAGTAGATGTTTATGAATTATATGTACTTATTCACACCTCATTGGGAGGGGGTGCTTTCCATTTTAATGAAATTATATGTATTTTCAGTTACTCATAAGTGGACACTGTGTCCTAAAATAGCCTTAACCCATCTAAGTGATATGCACATTTTGGAGTATTGAAACAAAACATAATTAATTACCCTTTGTGATTTGTTGTGAGTTTCAACCGTAGAGCCGCATCAAGCAAGGGAGAGCTGTACTATCCCGTTTGAGTCTACCCGTGGTCAGTGGCTGTTCCATCCAGTAGCCATCCGTCTGTGCCTTTTGATATTTTGTCTGCAAAGTAATTTACGTGTAATGGAAGATGCGAGTGTTAACTCACTTGCCAGATGTCACAGCAGGAGAGAGGGAGATTGAAACCCCCGTCTCTCTCTGACCCCAAGCCTGCTGATGGGATGGTTAGGTTTCCTGACAAAGGATTGTTACCAAATGGAAAACCCACTGAAAACAGCCATTTCCCAGGAGGTAGCGCTGGCTTGGTTATTGCGGAGAAGTGATGGAGCACCAAAGCGCGTGTCCCTTTGTTTCTTCCAGGGGAGAAACCCTACAAGTGCACCTGGGAAGGCTGCACCTGGAAGTTTGCTCGCTCGGACGAACTGACCAGGCATTACCGCAAACACACGGGGGTGAAGCCATTCAAGTGCGCGGACTGCGATCGCAGCTTCTCCCGGTCAGACCACTTGGCACTGCACCGCCGGAGGCACATGCTGGTGTGAGGAAGGCCACCCGTCCAGCTGAGCGTAAGAGCTGGATCTCTTAGCGGCACCCGGTTCAGCAGGGCTGACTCCCCTCCACAGTGTTAACACAAAAGGGCATCACCATCCCACGAAGCCTGAAACCAGAGCAGGAACCAGAAGGAACACCCTTCTCCTTTCGGTCCGCAGGTAACCCCCATCGCGACTCCACGAGACACGGCTTCACGCTGGCCTGGGAGACCGGTGACACAGATGCTGGAGAGACGGGCATCGTTTTTTCCGTGCTGTGTACCCTGCCGTCTAATGATGTTTGTCGCTTGCCCACTTTCTGAGCTGTCAGGCCTTTTGTTATGGATACTGTAAAGGTCACCTGCCACGAATGGATGGCGAGAGCGGAGACCTGTTCCACTGGGGATGATTCTCCCATCACCCCCACCCCCTAACCTCTTTTTACAGGAATTCCAGTTACCATCTGAGTGAGACAGAGCCCCCGTCCAATCTGTTACCAGCAAGCAGCACCAACGTAGAAAAGAAGAAGCTGTTGGAGAGGTTCCATCCCCCTGAAAATAAAGGGGCACTCAGGCAGCCCTTGGCAGTAGCGATGGCGGCAGCTAGATAGCGCCCGCGACTTGTCATTATGCCATGCCCTGAAGAAAACCAACATTGAGTCTTTCATGTGTTCGTTGTTGATTGTTTTGTTTTGTTTTTGTTTTTGTTTTTTGTTTTGTTTTGATTCTGTTTTGTTCATCTGTTCGCGCAGAGGGGCGGCGACCTTTCAGTCGGAGCCTGGTCCCGGTGTCTGCCCTGGCGAGGACCGGCACAGGGCTGTTCTGTGGTTGAATAGGAAGAGCCTGTCTAAAAAGCTACTGCCCCACTTCAAATTGCAGTGTTCTGTCACCCAGGCATCATCTCTTCCTGCCCCTGGGATTTGATTACAAGGAATCAGGGGAGGGGAGAAAAAAAACGTTCTTAGACACACTGGCACCAAGGTAAGAAGAGGTGGGGTGCCCGGGCAAAGTCAGTGAACATGAAAAATCAGACAAAGCAGAGATGGAAATAATGCGCCTCTTGAGGAGAAAAGCAATAATGAACAAAAGGACTTCCCTACAATCACTTCACTGAGGACTCACGTTACCAATTTTCATACTTACTAAAGGGACGGTAAGAAACACCCCAGCATTTCAGAGGTCTTGGTTACATTTCCAGCACTGAGGTAATCTTTCTGCTGTTTGTTGTCCTGCTAGGTTGACTACCACAATTAAAGATTATGCTCCCCTTCTCTTGTTTGTAAACGGTTATTTGGTGAGTAGGCCAGGGAGGCATAGCCGGGAATTAACTCTTGGGTTAATGGGTCAGCTCCCCTTGGAACAAAGTCAGGGGCGAGGGCGTGCTCCCCGAGGAAAGCCTGACGTGGTGCTCGTCTCCTCGCGTGGAGAGCCAAGGATACGCGACTCTCCAATGGGTTCTTCTACACAGACTTCATTTTCTACACTGTGTCAGGACCCGGGGGTTCTGCATTGGCATCTGCAGGGATGTTGAACCCACTCATCCTGTGCTGAGGGTGAGAGGAAATTACAGTCCTGTCAACCCCCTAAAATTATGAGCCTTTTTGGCATCTAGCAAAGTATACAGTAAACAAAGCAATACATTACCAACAAGCATTCTTTCAGAAAAATTATCATATTTTCCCCCCCCACTAAAAGCTGGGTTTTTTTCAGCTTTATGTGGCTTAAGGGGGCTTGGTGAGGTTTTTAGTTATTGTTGTTAAGATTTTTTATAGCTTAGATACAAATGTTGCCAGCATATAGACTTTTGCAATATATTTTCATTAAAAACACTTGATTTTGGGAATTGCACAAATTAACCTCACAATATTACTAGCTCATTTTTCAATGTTTGAACATTCTGAAATAATGTCCAGTTGCAGAATTATCCTTTTTTAGGGTTGTCTTCTAATTCAGATAATCTTATTCTGATGAAGCAAGGATTATAAACATTGAAACAAAGACAATTTGTGTTGGATGGTATTAAAAGGAATTATTTTTTAATGTTCAAGCAACAGCATAATGATTTTCAGGTCAAATTCTGTCTTTAGAAATATGTGCTCTGCATTTTCTGCCAGGTCTTAAAAATTCATCAGGCAATTTCCCTCCAACAAGGGCTGCAATTCTATTGACAAATAGCTTCTTTAGCTACACGATCTACTACCCACCAAGCACTGGGATTTTTTTTTTACCAACTGGAAAGTTTTTATCTGTACTATATCCAACTGCTACTTCTCATTGCCTGTGACCACGTGGAATAGAAAAGGGTTGCTTGATGCATGCCAGCATTGGTTATTGGTCAGCAGCAATGAGCACAGCGTGGGGAACCCTCTCACCTAGTCCCAGAACCTAGTCGGCAAGTAGTAGGTGAATCACTCAGGTGACGTGTAGGCTTAATTTCATCCTGCCTGCTCTCATAAGAAGGGCCAATCCTGCTCTCTGCTGAGAGATGTCTTAAGCGTGTTACAGGTAGGAATGGTTTTTAGAATTCATGAAACTGACAGGCAGTGGGAGCTTCCTGAGTGGCAGCTTGATTTAAATTTAGCCCAGAACTAAATGAGCTGCTCCTCTATAATAACATAGGAAAGATTCAGGAAAGTGCATTTTCCTCCTCATCCTCTGAAAGTGGGAACCAGACTGAGACAGTAAGTTAACTGATAAAACCCGTCAGTGTTATCACCATTCCCCCTTTGACGTGTCTACACTTCTAAGGAGGAATCCAAGCACAAGTAGTGAATGAGTTGCTGTTCTCACCCCAGGGCTGAAACTTACTTGAGTTTTTACAAATGTTTCCCCCCCCCCCCCCAATGGAAAGGAAAGTGGTTTGGGAGAGAAGGAATTGGCTTTTTAAGTAGGAATATCTTTAGACAAAGAACAGCCCCCTCCATGTAGTTTTATGTCCATTTCTAGCCTCTTTTAAAAAGCACAGTAGATAATGAATGGAGAATAAGTTGAATCCGGAAGATTCATCAGATGTTCCCTCCCTAGAAGCGTTCTGTGGTCTGAAATTTGAAGCTGTTCTGCCAGTGTGCAGCCGGACATGTGAGCATGTTTGGGAACTTACACACGGGTGCCCACGGTGATGGCTTAAGAAGCTACAGGAGACCGGACTATCTCTCTGCGTTGTGGAGATTGAGTTCAAGGGAGTTCACATGATTTGAAAAGCACTAAGGTTCAGGCTTTGAGGTTTAAATAGATTTCCTCTTCAGGTTCTGATCTTAAGTTGTCAGAAAGAGATTCGCACTTCTCCATCCTCCTCCGGCCCCATCCTATCAACTGTGTGCGGACTCGGAGAAGCCTGCCGGATAACTTACATTCTCTTACGGCATTTAGACTGAAATTCCTCATGACTTGACCATAAAGATCATACTACTGCCTGGCATTACTTTTACAAAGCACTATTGGACATTTATTTCCAAAAAGCAGTTGAGTAACAGTAACCTAAACCACATTGGGGGGAAAAGAGCACTTTTTTTTTTTTTTCACTTTATAGATTAAGTGGAAAATAGGAAGAGGATTGTTAGGGGAGGAGGGGATCTTACAAAAAGCTACAGTGTTTACAATGCCAGTTCTCGATTAGAAAGGCCATTCTCATGATGGTTGGCATTTTGAGTAGCTCATACAAAGCTGTGTTCATTTTTATACAACCTTTTTAAACTTCGAATCGCCATTTGTATTTCAAACCTAAGTATAATTCTACATTTATGGAATCAGTTCATTAGAATGTGACAACATGTATATGGATAAAGATGCAGTATTCCTATTCTGTACTTTATTTATTATACTTACCAAAGCAACAGTTGAATAAATCTGGTGAGGTGAGGCCTTCATATGTACTAATACGCCTGTGTTATGTTGTTATGACTGCTTAGAAATGTGGCCAGAATGTTGTTATAAAGGTGACTTAGCATTGGTAGTAAGGGTTGACAGAATTCAGCAGTGTTAAGAATACCAGCATGCATGATTCATTGAGTTATGACCTTCATATAAGGGACTGGGCATGACATGTCTTTTATGCATCATAATAGGCCCAGGAAGCCTTAATGCTCATAGTCCATAATCCAGTCTCAGATTTTGCTCTTTACTAATGCCTATAGATTTTGGGAGTAAATGTATTCTACAACTTCACTGACCAAATCTCTTTCTTCAGTTATTCTGAGGTAGTGTATCTCATTTAAAAAATATATATTTTGCTTTGATTTGGTTTTGTTTAAAAACGAGGTTTGGTAAGTTATGTCTTCCATATTACATTTCTACTTATCCCCACACTGCCATCTACTTACCTGCACAGACACCACTGATACATGCAGACCTGTATACACACCTGTATATGCAGCGGCCAGTGGGCTCATAAATATCAACAGAAAACTTTTTTAAAAGAATGAATTTGTAATAATCCATACTGTCTACAAATGTAAGTTATTTACCTTAGTGGGGAATCAGCTTATACTGCTATATATGACTTTGCCTGCATTTTATAGTTAAGAAGTGTACATAAAATTTTTAAATGCTATATTTTCACAGGTTCATTATAGAGTAATGTCTGTTTAGCAACCCATGTCCATTGGTACTTTTAAGTGTGCTAAATACTGTGCAATTGCAATAGAAATTCAGATTTTCGTAAGAAAATGAAATTGAGGATACTGCATCTTTAAAAAAAAATAGAGTGAAGATATTTTGCTGTATTCGTAACATATGTGATAGTGGAAAAAGTATTTTCAAACACAAATTTTACAGGGGTTGTAAATAGTTTGATGAAGTATGTTGGGGAAAAGAGCTTCTAGTTTTCATCACAATAAAAAAAGAAAACTTGTTCAGATATGCCTTGTATATCTTACACACAATTAGCGATATTGCCATGGGAACTCTGTTCCACGTTCTCACAGCACATCCCTTGTGCTCTGACAAATGGAGTGGCCACTTGTCTCAATTCAGCCAGGATGGTTTAAAACACATTGAACTCATTTTAAGTCGCAAACAACTGATTCCAAACTCAAAATGTCTGTACCTGAAAAGGGGGAAACAGCGGCACAGCTTTCTGCTTGTGCTAAAGAGAAGCAGCTAGCCATTGTTCTCTTTCCTCAGTTATCTTCCTCCTCAACCAAGTAGTTCTTGATAAAAATGAAAACTATACAGGTGTTGGTGTTTATTCTTGTTTCATTCCAGAGGGTATACTTTTAGGAGTAGCTACATCTTGACAAGATTAAGTGTTAGGGTTACGGCCACATGTTAAATGAATCTATACTGGCAATAGGAATAAGCTAATACCCATTTTCCGAAGTGATTAAAAGCTGAAAGTGCCTGTCAATAAACATGATGACCAATGAGATATTCCTATACTTTTACACAGCAATAATTCTTCTTCAGCCTGGGTTTTTTCTCTACATTTTGGAAACGCATGCATATATACACACAGTAATTTGGATCTGTTCACATACCCACAAAAAAATTATCTTGTGTCTTCTTAAATATACCCAATCTTGTTTATGTTGGCATTTCTTAATTCAGTCTTACAGAACATCAGAATGCAAACCTGAATATTAAAGTTATCTTCAACATACACTATGGCATATGGCAGTTATAATTTTGAGATAAAAACTTCACTGTGATTTGCCCCAAATTTAGGAAGCACTGAGTATGCCTCAAAAAGTTTTGTTTATTTAACAAAAGTCAATTTATTTAGAGCAAAACACTAGAGATATTTGTTTGCCTTACTTTATCTACTAATATCAAACACACAAATCCATCTTTATTTCCCTTTTCCCTGATATTTTCTGTTCTCATCGAAGAACCATTTTGGAATGAATATTGACACAATTTTCTATCTCCTAAAATGTCTACTGAGGTATAACTGACATCGAGTAAGCCAGGGTTTGCAGTCAGTCCTGGAAATTTCCAGATTTACGTTTAGAACCTCACAACTTTGAGCTATCATTATTTTACTGCTAAAAGTGGAGTCATGAATAGAAATATACAAAGAAATTATATGGGTAGACAAGAGCCCTGGAAATTCTCCAGCCCTGCCATCTCAGCACGAATCCACCCAAACAAGCTATTGAGGGCTATCAGTAAAATTATACTCTTTTAGGGCCAAACATTTGGTAAGAGCAATTTAAAAAGCATGACGGTAATTAAACACGCGGGCTGTAGACACTGAAGGCGACCCGGATGCCCGGTATTCTCCAGAACCAGACCCCAGGCCTAGAAAGCTTCCTCCTCCCAGTTTCAGAGAGAAAGAAATAAGCCCAGAGAAGGTGGAAAATCACTAATTAAGTGTCAAAGGAAAGCCTTAACCTTACTGAAGTCAAATCTTCTGACTGGGCTGCTTTCTGGAAGTTGTCTGAAAGTACTAACAGAACATGAAAGGTCAAAAGGTCAGCAAGCTATGAAAAAATGGCTATTCTTTATTAAACACTTACTATGTGCCAAGCCCTGTACTAGCTAATTTTTAAGACACATTACCTCTCATCTGTACAACAATTCCAGATTTTATGGATGGTAAACTGAGGCTGTGTGGTCCTCAAACACGGAAATCATAAATGGCAAAATGGGGATGTGAAGCGACCTGGCTCTGGCTCTGAAGCGCATGTTCTTTCCATCACAGCACCCGGCACCTGTGCACCCAGCAGCCAACTTTCCATATCTAACTCCTAAGTAGTTTTTATTATAAATGCATAGTTATCCTATTTTCCAAGTAAGATACAGGGACATGCTAGAGCACATGACAGTGGAACAGAATATTTGAAATCTGTCTTCTCCTGAAGGGTCACTATATGCAGATTGCAATAACCAGATGGTCTCCCTGGATTTGTCAGTATCCTCATATCACCACTCTCCCTCAATGTTTGGCCTGAAGATCCAAAATCATCAAAACTCTTCCCTACTTTGTAGCATTTTAGCCAGAGTGGGTTTTTACCATTCTGTGCATTTCGGTAGATGTACTAAAAGCCTTTCCACCTCTACAGCCCTGCTAGAGAGAGGCTGCTTAAGGGGCATTTGAGATGTTGACCTCCATGGAACTAGTTGTTAATAACAGCCCATTCCTGGTAGTCGTTAATAGGGTGGCAATCATAAACATTCAGGTGATGAGCAAGGAGAGACGCAGATCATTCCCTTTCAGATTTCTCACCTAACAGCACCGCCTGGGAATGTTTTAAATAATCTTAGAAATAATTTGTTTATCATATTGTTAGTTTAATTGAATTTTTGTGAGAAGCTGTCCAACATTCGAGAAATGAAATCCCCTGCTCCTTTTTTGTGTATCACAAGGTCTCTGACAGTAGATTCATAGAAGTGCTAATGGACTTAGAAAACATTAAGAGAATGTCATTTCTCATGGTGTTTCTTTTTCTGAAAATGAATCTCCTGAATTATGATCTTTCTCCCTGTTACTTGGCTGAGAGAAGAGATAAACCTGCATAAACAAATTCCCTCCTGCGCTGAAAGCCAGTGTTTGGTGTGCACACCCCACTCGGAGAGGGGCTCTCTTCCCAGTTAATTGGGTTTCACAAGCAATAATTTCTCAACAACAAAACCACACCTTTAAGTGAGTTGAAAAGAGATGAATGGTGGAAATAGTACTTTTTTCATTCTAGACTTCATCTCTAGAAATGTAAAATGCTGAGACAAGAGAGTCTGCTCTTTGTGTAAAGCAAGAACCAATGACTCTTTGTGTGAATTATTATATCTTGCTTTTTCCAAAGCAAGCTTACCACGACTTTTATGGAGATTGATTTTTTTGGTTGAGAAATGAGGGTGAATGGAAGAGTAGCATTTGGGTCAAACTCTACTACTAAAAGTGTCCAGGTAATCAAAAAGTAAGATACTTTGAGGACATATCAATGTCTTTCCTTTCTGCTAATTTCATGCTCCAAAGATAGTGCATAAAACATTATAGAAAATGCTTTTGCCCTACTTGTGCTTCTAGTTTTCCCATAGCAGAATTTTGTAATTACATCCAGACTATAGTATCTATTTTGTTCCTTAAACTTTATTACATTGGATGGGTATTGTTGAACTGGGGCACTGGTGCCTATATTCAAGGCTCTTTCCTATCAACTTGTCTGTCCACAATTTGTTGTGTTTGAAAGTTCATTTTTAAAAATCACCATCCCCCCCACCCCCCGGAATGGTGGCTGTATTGTTTTGTTCATGTCTGTGGGACACATTGCATCACATGGCAAACCAACTCTGTGTGGAAATGAGATAACTACTTACAAAACCAGCTTGAAAACATCGTCTTATGTATTATGTCATCCTGCATCATAATGCAATTATGTGTATCATAACATGTTCATTTACAAAAAAAGAGAAACCAGCAAATTCACGTTTGTCCATAGAAGAATGTACTCAGAATGTTGTGTGTTGTGAAATGATGAGAACAGACCACCTTTAAGATACCCACCTGCCACTTAAAATGACTTAGTTATAATTAGTAGTAGTCTAGACGTTGCTTTTGGTGTGTGTGTAGGGGGGAGTCATATTCTTTTGAATAAATCTCTCAGTCGTATTTGAAAAAAGAAATACGTGGGATTAAAGAAAAGTATCATCTTTGGCCAAATCAAGCAGGCATCTTTTTCCTTTTCCTTAACACTTAGCTCATTATACATGGTGATTGGATTACAGGATCTATCTGTGTAAAAATACAAAAACATCCTTTAGGCTACAAAACAGTTGTTCTAGGCGTGAAACCCCTGAACAGCAAATGGAATAGATGTGCTGCATCTGATTCACGCGTCGGATGTAATTTACAAAAGCCTCTTGGGTCTCTAACCCCAGCCAGTTTGAGTGCCCAGGGAGGTCCTACCCACTAGAGGATAAACCCCCGCAATGATGCTGGCAAGCAAGTGTGTTCATTTTCAAATCTTCATTTGGTTTTCTGTTCAGAGTTTTAACTACAAATGAATTTATTTCTCCAGCTTATCTACAGATCTAATTTCCCAATAGTTTTCTCTGCATTTATATACTCTGTAGTGTTTAGGCAGACTCTGTTATAAGTTTATTAATATTATGTAAGTGTTGTTCTTGTATTTATGTATAGTGTATGTATTGTAAATATACTCAGAGCTTTTTTCCTTTTACTGTAAAATGGTGATTTTTTTTTTTGGGCCCTATGATAATGTAATCTCCTAATGAGATTCTCTCAGAGGATGATTATTCCAGTCTATTCTCAGAGATTTAAATGAACAAGTGTTATCGTTTTTAATGGTGTCTCAGACATATTCTGTTGGTGCATTGCTTTTCTGTATTCAACTTTCCTATGAATTGAGCTGTGAACTGAAATAGAGTTTAAACCTTTAACTGTATGCATTTGTATAATTATCTGAATGAAGGCATGAAGGTTAAATAAAGCATTTTGTATGGAACAAAACTCCCTAATTATTACTAAGGCTGACTCAAACACTTTTGAAATCATAGTTATTAACCATTCTAATTAAACCTTTGTTATGAAAAGTCTTACCATTTCTCTCTAGTAATGTAAAACACAGAACAAGATAGACTCTACATTAAAAAATGAACTGGGTTTTTATTTCATAACAGCCAGCACCTGAAGAGGGATTCCTAACAATATTTTAGTGAATGTAAAACTAAAAAAGGTCCAGAAGTATGAGGTGGTATAAAAAAATACATCTTTCATGGACTACAATTGAATCTCCATTAGTTATAATTCTTTGGACTTTATGTGTCATTTAAATGTAGAAGTATCCATCAAGCACATGCCCAAGCTAGGCGATTTCTGTAAATTTTAAAGAAAACTGGATTGTAGAGGCTTTTGAAAATAAGGCCATTAATGAGTAGAATTTTAAGTAGTTGCTAAAATAAGCACTTAAAAAATATCTTTAAGTATCTTCCTATAGATTGTTCTTCAACTGAAGATCTACTAGAAAAATCCATTCTAACAAAGGATATGGTAGTAAGCACTAACAATTAAAGAGAATGGCGATACATGATAGATGATAACTAACATAATATTTAAGTTCTTCCTAGATTCCAGAAAGTATTCTAAGCATTATATGTGTCCCATTTTTTCATTGTAAAAATCTTGAGTTACATTCTGCTATTATGCTAATTTCACAGATGAAAAAGAGAGGCACTGAGTTCAGGCCACTGTTTTAGTCAGTCTGGTTCAAGTATTGGTGTCCACTAAAAGGCTCTGGGTTAAGAGATGGAAAAAGAATGGAGGTGGAGAGCAGGGTCAAAGGTGAAAGAGACAGTTAATGGCAACAAGTATCATAGAAATTTTCAACAAATATACCTTTGATTGTATATGTACAAATAAATATAAATAAATCAAGCAAAGCACTATCCTTCATTTCATACTCTGTAAACCATAGTGCAGTTTAATAACATAAGAATCAGAGATTGAAATTAGTTTTGACTAACTTTATCACTGGTCAGATCTATTTCCAAATGAACGATGAGTTCTGTGAAATTGTTCTGTTCCACTCAAAGACACTGTGGTGAGAGCCAGGGGGCTGCTGGTCACACTGCATTCCCATCAGAGCACACTACTTTCGCGTCAGTTGGGAGGATTGGTGCACTGTGGCTTTGACTTCCCAAATCTGCTGCTTTGAGCTCTAGGAAAGGGTCCTAAGGGAGTGATTTTTCTCTCCCAGTGAGAGCTTCCCTTTATGGCTATGAGCATCAACTGGACAACAGAAATAATTCACTACAAAATTCTAAGATTGTTTGAAAATTAAGGCAATAAACCATCAGCACATTTTGACTAAATTATTTGTGAAGACTTTAGCTTTGCTAATTTAGAAATGTCCCATTAAGGCAGGGACCAGTAAACTATCCTGTTCTACACTCTGGTGAAGCATGGTAGCAACTTGTAGGGTGGAACCTAATTCATTCAGTTACCCCATTTTGGATATGACTTTGTAACAAAATGGTAAGGTGGGCATTAGATTTATGTCTTTGGCCTGATTTTCTGAGAGTTCTCTTTAAACCATGCAAGCAGCCAAGCCAGCTCTCTAGCTTTGTTTTGGGTGGGGTTTTTTGTTGTTTGTTGTTTGTTTGTTTGCTTAAATATATTTTTGTTGATTTCAGAGAGGAAGGGAGAGGGAGAGAGAGAGAAACATCAATGATGAGAGAGAATCGTTGATCGGCTTCCTCCTGCATGCCCCCTATTGGGGATTGAGCCTGCAAAGGGCATGTGTCCTGACTGAGAACTGAACCATGACCTCCTGGCTCATAGGTCTATGCTCAACCACTGACCCATGCTGGCTGGGCTTGGGGTTTTTTGTGTTGTGTTGTGTGTGTTTTTCAATTCATCTCAAGAGGTTTTATCCTAAGGATAGACCAATGAGATAAATGTCATGAAATAAACCAAAACATTGTTTTACTCTCAAGGTAAAAATATTTGTCAGTATTTCTTCTATCAATTGATTCTTGGATATTTCAACAATAAATGTAATTATATTGGTGCTAGATAACTCTGTAACTTCAACAATCCTCACCTTTACTCTGGATATTTCACCAGCTCTAAGATTTCTAATCTAAGCATTGATGGCTTCATTATTTCTTATTCTCTCAAAGTTAACGACTATAAAACAACAGCATGAAATAGTTAAACTCACGGAAACAGCAATGTGTTTAAGATTAGAATACCTTGGGGCTTTATCAAACAGAAAAAAAATATTTCAGTGCTAGAACAAAATTACACTCCCTAAAATATTATTTTAGTCCCAAATGGTCACTGATGATTTTCATACCATATAGCGCATTGTCTTCCCACCAAAGTTGCATGCTTTGCTTCAACACAATGAGTTCCTTGTGCTTTGTCTTAGTGCTGTCTGGATTTAATATATTTCTCTCCCAGCAGTGTAATAATTATAATTTACATCACTTCCTGTTTAGTCTAAATTCACCAATGAACGCCTACACAGTCATGCACTTGAGTGATGGTCTATTTCTAAAATAAATTACATTTTCTTTGTACAGAAACAACTTTTACATTATCTTTTTCTTTTATAGTTTCACTGTTTAAGTGTGTGTGTATGTGTGTGTGTGAAGCTCAGTTTTATGAGGCCGTGATGACATCAGCAGGTAAGTTAAACACAGGTTCACTAAGACATACCCCAGAATTGCTTAAATACAAGTATGGCCATCACAATGCCCCCTTTTCTCTTACTATAGCTACAGTTTACATGCACACATTACAATCCATTATTTGGATTGCAAGGCAGAATAAGTCTGTGTAATGAGCTACTCTGATGTCTACAGTTCCTTAGAGCTTTCAGACTGCACCAAAGATTCAGGTCAGTTCTAGCATCTCTAGGGTAGTCTTGCTGCTGCCTCAGACTCCTCTGAACTCTTAAACTTGACCATAGACCAGGTGATGGGGTAGATGTGGTTGATGTTATTAGTCATCTTCAGGGTCCTTAAAGTTTACACTAGTGTGGCCAGTACATTCCGTTGCTGAACTAGGCTCTGTAGACCTACTTCACCTTTCATTACTGATCTAGAGCCATTGTTTTTTTAATATGTTCAGCAAGAATCCGCCCAGTCACTTGGGCATTGATGTTGATTATTTCATGATATATGTAACATTATGCATCTTAAGCGGGCATTTAAATTATATATTTGGAATGTCTAAGACATGGAGAAATGATTAGGAAATTTCAGAAAGTTTATTCAGCCACTAATAACAAGTCAATGTTATTAAGGTTAGTAGTAATAACTTTTACATACATAAAATAAGAAAAAGCACATATTTGCATTATTGCACTGTATAGGTATTGTGCTATTTGATATAGGACACAAAAATTGTATGTAAGACAATCTCTGACCAAAAGTAGATTATAGCCTACTAGTAGATAAATATATACTTTCTATAGTATAAAATATAAGTGGATAGGCACTACCAGAATTGACTGAGGTGTTATAGAAGCTTAAAGGTAGGGAAAATAGTTTTAGTAACACAGGTAATCAGAAGGCCTCCATGACCTCTTAGATCCATATTACATGCAGATGATCAGATCCCTAGTTTCATACCCAATGGAAGATCAAAGCTCTCCCCGAGATTGCTGTGAACTTTGAGGGCATGTGCAGCACTGGGGGAGGAAGGCAGGGCTGCTGTCATTGTCACAATCTCCTCATTCTCTTGGTTTATGGATCATTTGAAGGTCTGAATTGTGCTCTCTGTTCCCTGTCCTGTCAGCCTCCTCCTTGACTTACCACATACGTGCATGTGCACACATGCACATGTAAATTATATATTCATTGTTTGTAAATTGACCCATTCCTGGCAAATACATCCAATTAGTTGGTAATAATGAACATTTTCAAAAACTAAGTAAAGAATGGAATGGGACACTGTAGGTTATGAGAGAATGGAATGAAAGGGAAGGGAAAAGAAGACAGAGCGGATTTCAGTTAGGTACACATGGGCAAGTGTGTGACACAGTGCAGCACAATGGAAAAATTAAAGTTTGAAAGCCTCTTGTTGACTTGCCTCTCTCCTTTCCCCCTGCCCACCATCACCCAGGGAAAATCCACAAGTGCTGGAGAGGTTGCGGGGAAAAAGGAAACCTCCTTCACTGCTGGTGCAGCCACTGTGGAAAACATTATAGAGTTTCCTCAAAATATTAAAAATTGAATTGCCATTTGACCCAGTGATCCCACTTCTAGGAATATATCCCAAGAAATCACAAACACCAATCAGAAAAGATATATATACCCCTATGTTCATAGCAGCACAATTTACAATAGCTAATATTTGGAAACAGCCTAAATGCCCATCAGCAGATGAGTGGATTAGAAAACTGTGGTATATCTGTGCAATGGAATACTATGCTTCTGTAAAAAAGAAGGATTTCTTACCTTTTGCAACAGCATGGATGGAACTGGAGAGCATTGTGCTAAGCGAAATAAGCCAGTCAGTGAAAGATAAATACCACATGATCTCACTCATTTGTGGAATATAAAGAACATTATAAACTGATGAACAAAAATAGATACAGAGGCAAAGAAGCATCAAACAGACTATCAAACTACAGCGGGAAGGCAGAGGGTGGGGAGGTAAGAGATCAACGGAAGGACTTGTATGCATGCATATAAGCATAACCAATGGACACAAGACTCTGGGATGGGGGCGGGGGTGAGGGCATATGCTGGGGGGTAGGGGAGGCCGGGGAGAAGTCAATGGGGGAAAAAGGAGATATATCTACTACTATTTGTAATACTTTATACAATAAAATTTAAAAAAAGAAAATCCAGGTGTCCTTGTTTCTCACTCTGACCAGCTTATCCATGAGGATGGTTAATTTTGTTGTCAACTTGGCTGGGACACAGTGGCCAGATGTTTGGTCAAACATCACTCAGGATGTGTTTTATGGATGAGATTAACATTTAAATTAGTGGATTTTCAGTAAAGCAGATTACACTCCATAATGTGGGCGGGCCTCTTTCAATCTGCTGAAGGCCTAATAGAACAAAGACTGACCTCCTCTGAGCAAGAAGGAATTCTGCCAGCAGACTGCCTTTAGACTTGAACTGCAAGTCTTCTCTGAGTCTCCAGTCAGCCCATCAGATTTTAGACTCACTAAGCCACTTCAATCATGTGAATCAATTTCTTAATTGAGAGAGAGAGAGAGAGAGAGAGAGAGAGAGAGAGAGAATGTGTGTGTATGTGTATGATACTCATTACTATATATATAAAAACATAGATGTTATGCTTTCTTAAATAAAGCATAGTGAAAAAACTGATAATTTTTTTTCACCTGTCAAATTAAGATCAGTAGGTGGCTTATCAAATTGCATTCCATAATCTTTCACTGGAACTTTTTTATCTATATACATATGGTAAAGTAGGAAATTCCATTTTTCAAACATTAAAAAATAGACTTTTATGAATATATTGTGAAAAGTTCCAAAATTATTAAAATTACAAGGTGCCAATTTACCTGAAAGTTTCTGCTCAGACTCTGCCAGTGCCTACGCTCTTTAGCATCTGATTGACTTTTCATTATTTCAATCCACAAAGTCTTATGACAATTTTAAAAAATGTCTTTTTATTTCTGTGACTTTAATACTTCTGCATCTTTCCAAAGAAAATCTTTAAGCCATTTCACATTTGCAAAACCCTAAATTGATACCATAACTCACATAAGTGTCTATTTAGAAATAGCTTTCATCTGATTATTTGGCTATTGGTCGGGTTTTAAAAGTATATTACATGATGAAAAGAGTTTTGAAACTCAGAATGATAGTTGGTATACAAAGTTCACTAAAATCAGAAAAAAAAATGTATAATTGCTATGTTGGACACCTGGAGCTAATATGATATTGTATGTCAACTATAATTTAAAAATGGATTTTAAAGAATAGACCAAAAGAAAAAAGAAAAAGAAATTGTTTTCCTCAAGTAAAAATAAAAAAATTTGTTGACTATAGCTCTTGCTGAGTAGCTAGAACTGGGGATTAGAAACTTAATATTTTGGTCTGAACTGTTGCTTTCCCTCAAGTCATAGCATTCATGTGGTTTAGTAGCTTCCCCTGTGACACTGGGGACCTCAGGAGCAACAAGGCATGCGCTTACACAATACTTCCTCATATCCAGGGCAAGTGGAAACAGGCCACCTCCTCACACTGTTAATTGATGTTTTCTTTCTTCTTCCAATATTAATGTACTTTATTCCAACACTGCCATTTCCTGTCTTTTGTGAAGGATTCTGTAATATTCGAATCATTCAGGCCACATGGGGCCTAAACATTTTTGCATTTCCTTTTTTAAAAATTCATCTCCTACACTGATGCGGCTGCCCTTATTCACATAAAATCAAAACAAGAGTCCCTTGGTTATGACGTGTAACTGTATTTATTCACCAGTGTGCCGAATGTATCCAATGAAGTATTTATTTAGATTCTGTGCGTGCAACAAACTGGGAATCATCGCCTAGCTATTTTCCACCATAACCCGCGACTACTTCCTCTTTGTGTTTGCCTTTATTGATCGGGTGACTTGTCATCCGTGTGAGGTGAGGGATAGTGGTTGCTGTGGACCTCTAACTGGTGGAAGCGTGCCTCTCTCTTAAAACCTTGAGGACACCGAAAATGACAAAGGCAGCCTTCTGACTCTCTTTCACTGTTTAATCTCTTGGCATTCTGTGTTTATCTCTGGACACAGAGCAGCAATAAAGTTCAGAAGCAGATAAAGGCACAAACAGTGAGGCCACGGTATTTGTAAAACTCTATAAATCTGTTAGCCAGAAGTTGCAGTTTAATCTTCACATACAGCAGGGTCTCAAGGTCAACTGCTCCATAAAGCTCGGCATAGGTGTTTGCCGCCTCTTCCCTTCCTTATCAGCTAAAGAGGACTCTCCCATCTTATTTCTTATAATCCTGCTTCTTTTGAATGTATTATCAGTGAGCGACTCCTGTAGCGTAAGAAAATGCCATCGGCCTGTTGGCGTCAATTCACAGTCTGACCCGTTTGATGTGCACAAGGAAACCTGAGAGTGGCCCCGGTCAGATGTTGAGAGTGGGTGTGATGTGGCATTGTTGATTTCGTGATGAGGAGGGAAAAGAGACTTTCGACCAAACTTGGAAATAGATTCTTCTCCATTTGTGCCAAAGGAGCTAGGTGGGTTTTGTGTTTTGTTTTTAAAGTTGTAACTGTGTTTTGAGGACAGAGGTTAAGAAAGAAACTTTTGATAAAATTTTATCAAAGGTAGAGCTACAGCCCAAGTCTTTGTTACAGAAGGTTGAAGGCACTGAAGATGTGAGCACAGGGGAAGAGCATTCGCTTTAAGGCCGGATGGAAGTGGTTTTCGATATCGGTTATTCAGTTTCCGCAGAGTGGTGCTTGCAAGTTCTTCTCCCGAGGACACCAATCTCAACAGGGGGGCAGTAACACCACCTTCCGGGGGTTGAGAGGTGTCCACGCGATTACATCATAGATGCAGCACACAGTGCGGAGCCTGCCCCAGAGTCACCTTAGGAAGAGCTTATTGTCATTCCCGGCTTCTCAAGTTCAGCGAAGGGAAGGAGTCCCCACTTTACTGCTCAGGAGGGAAGGGAACGTACAGCAGGCTCCACTCCTGCCACCTGCCACCCTGTGTTTCCTTCCCTAAGGAAGCAGGAGCCACCGGTCTGTTTTGTGAACTTGGGTGAAAGACCAGCACACGGTGGCTCAGTTCTTCTGCCTTAATCAGAACACTCTGTCCTTGAGAGGCCCTGGTTCTCAATCAGATCCGAAGCAAAGGGCCTTTTATCATTATCACTGCCTCGCATTGGGTTTGGGGCCATCTCCCAGTGGTCTCCCTGTGAAAGTAAAGGCAATATTTTACTTTGTGAATGTCGGCTTTAATTGTGGGGACAAAGGACATCACAGCTACCTAAGTATGAGCAATACCTGCCTGAAGCATACACAGATTCGTAGCTACTTTATTTTGGGGTCAGCTAACAATACCCCTTCTAGCCCACCTCCCCAGTATATATATTCCCTATTTGTTCACTTGGTGTTTGAAATTACACATTAGACTGCATTTGTTTGCCTAAGGCTTCTTATCACTTTCTCAACAAGCCTGGAAGGGCAAAAGTGGTAGCCTTATCACACCTTAACATGAACCATATGAACTATATGAACTTAGTATGAATCTATAGGTGTATTGAGAACAGCAGCTTTGAATTCAGAGGAGGAACGAAGGTAGTGCAAGCACTGTCCTCCTGTGATTGTGCTGTTTTTGTGGTGGTTGTGCTTACTTGCAGAAATTGGGAGTTATAGAAGTGGGCAGGGGTAAAGGGAGACGTGTGCAAAAGTTCATGAAGGAGAGATAAGAGTCCTGGAAATAACTTTACTTAGTTTATCGTTTTGTCCGGGGAAATTCTGCCAAAGAGGTAGAGGATGTGTTACTGAGCTGCGTGCTCCCTGTGGAGTAGGAGGAATGAATATTCATGCACTGAAGTCCACACAATCGAACACCCAGGTGGATATTCCATCTAATACCCAAATGGAAAATGTTTAGAAAATAAATGTCCTACAAATTGCTTTATTGAAGGTATCTCTTTTATTTGAGTGTTCTGGGCAAATCGAAACTGAGCAGTATGCTATTTGACTGCAAACTGCTATCAAATGCCAATTTTTAAAAAAAGAGAAAATAGGAAGAAGACAAGAAATGAAAAAATAGGTTGAGAGAATTGTGGCATACTTTTTTCCTGTAAACTTCTGTTTTTACTTCTAGGAGAATTGAATGTCCCTCTGGGGTGTAGTTGAGAATTGGTCAAGGTGACAGAGGATAAACAACTTTTCAAAAAATCTATTAATGCCTTGCTGGGAATATTTACATTAGAAATGTTACATCACAAAACAGCTTCATATCATATAGTTTATATGTGTATGTATTTATTCTTCTATGTAAAAATCATATTTATGAATTTATGAATACATTAACTTAGTCTTTTTTTTTTTTTTTTTTTTAGCTTCCTAAACCACTCTATGCCTGTCATTTAGGAGATAGTTTTTTTCTGTCCTTGAACAGGGTGTTTGGTAGGATACTATTAATGAGCTGAAATTCAATGGGATGAATTTTCATGCTGTAGAAATTCCACAGAAAACATAATTTTTCAGGTATGTAAAACACATTTATTCAGCATACAAAATCCAAAACCCCCAAATGTTTCTTTTCTGTATTAAAAAAAAAAAACCCTAAACCATATTTAAAGGCAAGTTTTCTCTATTTTCTGGCCAATTTCCTCAAGGACAATAATCATGTATTTCTCAACTTTGTATCCTTTCTGAGCACCTACCTAAAGCCTTGAGCACAGAATGCACTTGCAAACCCCAATTAACGTCTATTGTGCATTTCTCATATCCCAAGCACTGTTCTTGGGGCTTTGCATGATTGTTATTTTTATCTGCTCAACGATCTTGCTATTGACATTATTCCATTGTACAGATCAGGCAACTGATGTTCACATTGAAAGTTGAACTTCAAGTTGAAGTTTAACAAATTTGTCAATGGTCACATGACTAGGAGAGCTAGAACCAAGCCTATTATTTTGACCACTACATGCTAATGAGCTCATCTGCTACATGTGTTAAATTGCACAATAAATAAAGAAAACACACATGCCCACAATTTTTTTATTTTTATTTATCTTTTCTGAAGAAATAAAAGAAGTTCATATTGTAGAGAAAAACTCAGGATTACACTAAGCTGATAAACCCAGGCGTGGTGACCAACCCCATTGCTCACTAGCTGTGTGAGTTTTGCAAAAATAAATCAGGCTTGCTGATTTTCAGGTTCTCTATTGTAAAATGGGAGCAACGACTTCATAGGATGACAGATCATTTAAATAAAATATTATATCTGAAGTTTGAGGTTCTGATTATTTTCCTCTTACTCTACCCCCTTTTCCCCACTACTGGTACATTCGCACAAAGGCATCCCCTCTGTGGCTAAAGAAGGCAGAGGGCACCATTTGAGGTACTCCTTTTGTAGTTGTTGCTGCTGCTGCTTGCCCAATTAAAACACCTGGTCTTTTATTTGCAACGTGAGAAGCCATTTCTTGCTTCGAGACAATGGATGTTTAAGCAAATATTGAAATAAGTTGGTACACATTTGGCAAAACTTGCCATCTCTCTCTTGTTTTAAATTGGTTCCTGATTTTTACCAATAACCTTTTTTATTCAGCGTAAGAGTGATTAAGCCCTGGACTTTCCCAGATTAAAAATACACATAATCCTGGAAGCAGCCACGACAAAATATCACTGTGTAAACATGATAAAATGCAGAAGTAGATCATTTACATTCAATGAGTAACAAGGTATTTGCAGGAATTAGCTGTCCTTGACCAGCCCCATTCGGTTCATACACCTTATGCTTTCACTTTATTGATGCCTATGAAATAAACACTTCTTGTCTTAATGTGCCCTGGTTTAGCATTCAGCACACAAAGGGCTATATTTTATGGCTGTGGGCCACAGCTCAGCCTCCACAGGCATTATATGCTCCCTTTCCTCTCGCATAGCTCGCTGTCTGCTGTGGAAATCTGCATCCCTGGGACTTTCAATTAGAATAAAAAATTTGTTGCATAAGTAAGCCAGTTATTCACAAATTTCCCCCACCACTCATCTTTCTGTTCCTTCTGGCCATCTTTAGGAAGTTTCCATGACTTTGTAATGCAGCTATTGTTCTGGAGAAAAAATTGAAATTGATATCTATCAAGAGCATGGTTTTGTGAATGCAGCAGGGAAGGAGTAGCAAAAGTTTCTTTCTGCTTTTGCCCCGTGGATAATCAGGAATTAAATATAAAATATGAAGAGTCTGAGAAGACCAAGCTTATATTTAAAATAAATCATTTGATCAGCAAAGATGGCACCAATTTCTGCCCATGAGTCTAAGTGGAATTTTGCTCTTAGCTCCCACACATGGGGCATTTACCATGCACCACACTGATTATGAGCTACGTGCCGGAAAAATATTGTCTCATTTAAGTTATACATATCCCTGTGAGGCACACATTACTATTCCAATCTTAGAAGTGAGGATCCTGAGCCTTAAAAAAGTTGAGCAGCTGCTGAGAGACATACCATGAGTAAGTGGAAAGCTGGAGTTGCCTGCCTCCCAATCCAAGCTCTTAATCATTTCGATGTTATATACAGTCATCATGGTAATCCAGTCTTACCCACCTCCCGGTCCCACTAAAAAATAACTCAATTGCATAAGGTGCAGTCCTCATATAGCAGGAAATTGATGTGTTAGCTAAGTTTTCCTAGTTTTATTTTCCCCTAATTTTCCTACATCTATAGCATTTTTTCTAGTTTTATTTGAGGACTTTCAAATTTAAAAAGTTCCTTTAAGAAGCAATTATGAAAACTTTCATAAATATTTTTTGAGGACCTATTATAACCACCAAGGAAGTAGAAGACACAATCCCTGCCCTAATGTTCAACAAATGCTTGTTGAGCGCCAGTTTTTGTTTAGACTCGAGGAATGAAACAGTGTGTATGGCTGACTTACCACACTCGGAAAGACTTCCATGAGGAGTACAGTGTGAAAGCTGCTCGGGCTGCCACATGAGTACACAGCAGAGGCACTGAATCCAAACTTGGCCAGCAGGAAAAGCTCCTGGGAAGAGGTGATACTTGCACAAAGTTGTGAATGGCAAATACAAGTCAGTTTGGTAAAGAAAAAGTGAGTGGGGAAAAACAAGTTATTTGGTCTAAAGAGAAAGCTTGTGGTTGTGGAGAAACAGCCAAAGTAGCTTAATATGGTTAGAGTATAGTTCAGTGGTCTCAGAGTTGCTGAAAATGAAATTACTTTGTAAGCTTTGAAAACACTCAATGCCCAGGTTACCCTCTAAATGTGTTGTCAGAATTCTATTAGGATAAGATGCAGATATAGTCATTTCTAAAGCTCTCTGCGTGGTTTCAGCATATGGCTAAGTTTAGAAAACAGTGTTTGTAAACAATAGTTCTCAAAAAGTGGTCTAGAGACAGATTGTAGCAGCATTACCTAAAAACAGAAATGGTATTGGAGGAGAAGTGACAGCCATTAAAACACAGATTTCTGGGACCCACCCCAGAGTTTCTGATTCCATGGGTCTGGAGGCCTCAGCACACGTATTCCTAATCAGGCCCAAGCGATGCTGCTGCTGCTGGCCTGGGAGCCACACTTCAAGAACCACTGGTCAAGAGCAGCACTTCTCAAACTCTAATGTGCGTATGATCACCTGGGAGTCCTATTAAAAGCAGATTCTGATTCAGTAGATCTAAGGTGAGGCCTGAAGTCCTGTATTTCTAACCAATTCTTTGGTATTATCAGTTCTGCTGGTCTTCAGACAACACTTTGAGTGCAAGAGGACAAATAAGGAGAGATGAAGCTCTTATAAGTCTTATAATGTTTAGGATGATTTCAAATCAACTTTAAAAAAGTAAGATAAGTCATGACATGCTTAGAGTTTATTGACTTTTTTCACCATTCTGCTTTGTCTTTCATATATCAATTTCAGCCTATTAAGGTAGTAGCCAAGAGTAATCAAGGCTACATTCTTCTGTTGGTTTGTTTCTCCTCAACATGGGAAGCAAGAGAACTCTCTTATTTGTGGAATAAAGCTTATTCACTTCAGTCTTAGATTGGCTCAACTTAGTCATAAACACACAGTTCCATCAGTAAATGTCACCCAGCATCAGTGGTCTTAGCTCTGGGTTCCTAAGTTGATCATTGACAAGGGGATGAGATCATCATGATTGGCTAGACTAAACAGGGTCTACCTCTGAAGCAAGGATCAACTCCTAAAATCAGTTTACTGCTGTGCAGCAGAAGGATAGGATTGGCAATTAGCCATACAGACAATGAATGTCTTGCTAATGAACTATAATTTTTTTCTGAGAACTTTTGAGAATCACTGAAGGATTTTAAGTTAGTGGCAATATCCGATGTGTCTTTGAACAAGGACACCATTCAAATAACTTATTGGGGTAAATAACTTGTAGTGGGGCAGGAAAGCCAGTAAGGAAGATATTGCATTCATCAAGAGTTATTTGACTTTATCTTAGGCCATTATATTGCAAATGAAAGAATCTATGAGACTAGGTGATAATTTGATGTGGGTTAGGAAAAGAGAAGACTTGAAGATCATATGTGTCTGGTTTTGATAAGGAACATATAAAGAGAAGATTTGGCTAGGGGTGGTGGAAAAAGATGGGGGATGGAGCAAGGAGTAAGATAGGTGGAGGTTTAAGTGTATCAGGTTCAGGTTTAAGCTTATCAAATTTGAAATGCATAGGAAGCGGCCAGATAAAATTGTGCTAAAGCAGTTCCAACTGCTAGTATAAGTCTGGGCCTCAAAGGAAAGAATTGGGGCTGAAGATGTAGACTCAGGAGTCTCTATTTTGTAGATGATAAGATAGATTGTGAAGAGAGGCCAAGACAGAGCCACGGGAAAGCTTAGCATTCAAAGGGAGGACAGAAAGTGGTGGTGGGGGGGGCGGGCGTTTATAAATGAGGCTGAGAAAGACCAGGTTGAGAATCAGACAGACCACAAAAGAATGTGGTGTTGCAGACACTAATAGAAGAGTTTCATAAAAGACACAGCAATTTACAGGTAGAGAATGCTATAACAAGCACAAAAAAGAGTTCAGGGAATTTAGCCACCAGGACTGAACTAGATGATATATAATGGAGAAGATGGACTTAGCCTAGAGACAATGAATGAATGATTTGAAGTGGTGGAGTTAGCAAGTGATGATCAGCTGTTAAGGGTTGTAACTAAAGAGAAATGTGGGATTTTTGGTCATATTTTTGTAAAGGAGAAATCAAACATAACTATCATCATACTGGTATTCATGAGCTGGCTCATGAGAGAATTAAGTTCATCTCTTCCCAACTGTGTTCTGAAACACACATTGGTAGCTTGAAATGGGACATAGTGCGATACTTTCATCCCCCTAATTGGCAAATACTACAAATCAATGCTTCTTTCCCCCTGGAGTTCTAGTTAAACATTCACTAGGATGCTGCTGCCTAATAGTACAATTATAGAAGCTACAATTTTACATGTTTTTGGCTGCCCAGCGTCTGAACTCCCCTTGCTGTTTGGTGGGGAGTTCCTGATTTCAAAAGTCCTGGAGAGGAAGAAATGAGATCTCCCACTTCCAAAGCTAAAAAGATCCTCCTTGCCCCTGAGAGCCAGGATCAGGACACATGACACTCCTTTCTGGACTTTAATTCTGAACAAAGTGATATGAATAAAAACAGGCAATGGAGGATTCCGTTCAGCAGGGGAGGCAACAACATGTCGTTTTCAGAGGCAGTGACACAAGGGAAGATGCCCATTGCAGTGTCCTCACTATAGGCCTGAGTTTGGCTACAGTCCTGAGTTTCAAAACTTTTTATTTTATTCTCTCTTCCAACCCTATGTCTCATGTTCTCCCTATATCCTTCAGTGTATTTTTCCTTTGTACATGTCTGCAATATATTAGTGAATAAAACAGATGAATATACCCACATTCATGGAACTTACATTCTGCCCAACAACCCAGAGGTATTCTCTCTTTGTAATCTTAGAATCTGATTGATAACAAGTGATGCAAACAACAGGGATGCCCACAATCATTGTGTCATAGTCGGTGCCCTAGGAATCAGGCTCTGAGATGCAGGATGTTTATTAAGAAGTTCCCTCGAAAGGATAGGGAAGGAAGCAGGATTGGGAGAGGGAAAAGTTGAACTGTGAAGTAGGCCCAACAACAGCCTCAGTCAACACCAGTGGAGCTATGGAACTAGAATGACTTTTCTGAGTCTTCCTGAACTGGGCCAAGATCCATTACCACTGGCCATCAGGGAAAAGACATTACCTCATGCAGGGTGGCTTTCTATAGCTGAAGCAATACCTGAGGGGTCTACCAGCTGAAGGTTGCCTGCTGACAGTTCTCCTGGAAGCTGGGTCAGTAGGTCAATCCTTGAAGGGAGATCTGGGCAACACACATCACACAGCTATTACTCAACACCGCAAACTGACAAACAAATAAGAATAGGAAAAAGAAGTAAGAGATATAAGGATTAGACTAGCTGGCATGGCTCAGTGGTTGAGAAATGACCTGTGAACCAGTTCAGTTCAATTCCTTGTCAGGGCACATCATGCCTGGGTTTTGGGCTCGATCCCCAGTGTGGGGCATGCAGGAGACAGCTGATCAATGGCTCTCTCTCATCATTGATGTGTCTATATCTCTCTCCGTCTTCATTCCTCTCTAAAACCAATATATATATTGGTTTTATATATATATATATAGAGATATATAGATAGATAGATAGATAGATAGATAGATAGATATAGATATAGATATAGATATAGATATAGATATAGATATAGATATAGATATAGATATAGATATATTATTATTATTATTATTATATATCCTATATAATAAAAGCCTAGTGACCACAATGGCAGAACGACCAGAATGACCAGAGACCAGAAGGACTGCAGCCCGGCCAGCCCCACTCCCCAGCGGGGACTTCTACCCCATTGGGGGCATGGCCGGCCTACAAACCACCTGTGGCCCTTCTTCCAGCCCCACCCTCCAGCCGGGACCCCCACCCTGATCCGGGGCCCTTATCAGGGCAAGCTGGCTGGCACCCACCCGTGCACCAAGCCTCTATCTAATATATTAAAAGGGTAATATGCAAAATGACCCTAACGGCTGAATGACCAGAACAACGGCTCGATCAGTCACTATGAGGCACACTGACCACCTCTAGGTCTCTTTCCCCAGCTGGTAGGCTCCGATTACCCAATGACAAATGGGGAACTGGGGGTGCGTGGCAGGGGATGCAGGTGGTGCCAGGCCAAGGCCCCCGCCCTGCCAGTCGCCCCACACACAGAAGGCAACCTGAGGTGGGGCAGGGCTGATGGCGAATGGGGAACTGGGGTGGGTGGCAGCAGGGGGCAGGTCCAGCAAGCGGGCAGAACGGCCGACCTCCCGACCCCTCAGGCTCTGATCGCCTGATGGTGAACAGGGAACTGGGGGTGGGTGGCAGCAGGGGGCGGGGCTGGATGCAGGCAGCCGGGGAAGATGGCCCTGATCTCAGGCCAGGCATAGGGACTGTACCTGCCACAAATATTTTTTAAATTGTCATTTGTAGTAAGATGTATACATAAAAAAAAAAAAAAAAGATAATCACTTCATGGCCTTTTGGAAAAGATCAAGCATAAGTTTCTGTTCTTATCAGTTTAAGTTCTCATAAGTCCTCTATCCCAGGACAACATACTAAGTGGATTTCTGGAGCAGGGAGATGGAATAGGAACTGCTCTGTCCACGTTGTATATCGACCTGGTATTGTACTACCTTTGGGGAACAGTGAATCCCTCAGGGATAAATTCAGTCATACAAAGGATAGAGTATTCTTTTAAAAGATATTTTAGATGGACTAATACTCTACAAGATTACTTGATAAATATCAACATGTAAATTTTGATAGCCTTCTTCAACATCACTAATACTAGTAAACAATTAAGCCATGATAAAAAGATGCAATTTACAATAGCAATAAGCTATAAACAGATAACAAAAACAAGTTTTATAGTAGTTCAAAGATGTAAAGAATTATTATTATTTACAAAACTTTAAAGATATGAAAGTAAACCTAGATAAATGGAGAAATACCCAATTTTTAAGAAAGGGAAGGCAATATCTTAAAGGTGTCAATTAGTCTACTAATTTAATGCAGTTGAGAACAGAATCCTATATAATAATCATATATAATAAAGGGGTAATATACAAATTGACCAAATGGCAGAACAACTGGTCGCTATGACGAGCACTGACCACCAGGGGCTGACACTCAATGCAGGAGCTGGGAACAGGGGGAGCGCCGCTCAGCCACAAGCCAGGCTGATGGCTGGTGAGCGCAGTGGCTCACCTCCAAGGCAGCACTAAGGATGTCAGACATCCCTGGGGGCTCCCAGACTGCTAAAGGGCGCAGACTGGACTGAGGGGACCCCCCACCCCCTGAGTGCATGAATGCTGTGCACCAGGCCTCTAGTAACATTATATTTTCATCCACTTCACAAATTGCACTGACATCCCATTTGAAAGAGAAAAAGTCCAAGAATATTCAGTTCCCCCAGTTCTAGAAAAGAACAGCTTAACGTAAGTAGTAGAACTGGAAATTGAATTCAGGTACTTTTGCTCAACAACCCACAAATTTAAGACTAGTAAAAAACTTGGAGAAGATACTTTGTACATATTGAAAAAAAGATTATGACAGAATATATTTAAATACCATCTATAAATCAATAATAAAAAAGACAAACACAACAACATAAAATAGACAAGAGATGTGAATAGGCAATTTACAGAAGAAAAAGACAGAATGGAAAAATACATGGAAAGATGTTCCACTTTACTACAAATTGATGTAAATCAAAATAAAAATGATTTGAAGTATAATTTCACACCTGAAGTCTGACAATACCACATGGTAACAAGTAAGCAGAAAAAAATATCTTACCATACTAAGAGAAAATAGTTACCACTACATTGGGGAGTAACTGTGAAATTTGTAATAAAGTGTAGAAAGGGCATTCCCTCTTACCCAGATTTTCTATTTCTCACCCTAGAGCTGTAGTACTCAACTGAAGCTGCTCATTAGAATTATCTTGAAGGCTGTAAGAAGCAGCCTTGGAGATTTTATCCTAATAGCTCTGGAATAGGACTCTGAGGACCATTGTCTTAGAGAAACTGTCACACTTGTGTGTAAGCACACATGTTTATAAGAGCCAAAATTTGGTAACAAACAAAATTGCTTTTCACAAGGGAAAGTCTAAATAAATTGTGACATATAAATATGTAATATGTATGCAGACACACGCTCACATACACACACATATCAGAAGAATGGGAGCTGAAGCATGTTTACTTGTTAATGGAAAAATGGAGAGAGAGAAGTTATTCAAGAGGATTGACTGATGGAGCCAGGTCCTTGACAAGGAGGATCTAAGAACTGTTTTGGAGGATGAATCCAAAGCACGAGTGGAGGACTAGGTCTTTAGACGGCATCATTAAGAAGAGAGTATCGCTTGTACTTGACAAAAGTAAAGGACCCAGCAATGGGTTTTAGCATTCCTGGATCCCATTCCTCTTCCAACAGCCATTCATGGAGCACCTGCTAAGTGATCATCCAAGGTGTGGGAAGAGAGCTTGAAGGGACACTGCCTGGGGTGGTCTAATTTCTCAGGGAAATAAGGTAAATCATCTGCTGAGGGATGAAGGGGAGACAGGCGGCCAGCAACAGTATTTCTAGAACTCAGAAGTGTTTTAAATTAATTTTTATTGTTTTTCAATTTACTTGTTGGTTAATCCAATAAAAGTGTTTTTATTTTTAAAATTAGCATTCTGTTTTTAATTAGTTTCAAATCCAAAACCACGTTTTTTTGTGTTGTTTTTTGTTGGTTTTTTTTTCACTTGAGCATCTGGCATTTTGTAAACTGGTGACAGGACAATCGTTTACAAAGGAATCCATGTGGCTCGTAACATCAGACACAGATGCATCTTTGAATAATGCTACTCAACTAGACTTCACAGTTCCTAACCCAGGGACTTCACAATTACTCGTGAACAAAAAGTAATTTATTTTTGAAGCACTGTTGATATTTCCAGCTCTATTGGCATTTAAAAATCGAACCAACACAATCGAATATAAGTCAGAGGCAGAGTTAAGAAACTGCCTTTTGTGACTCAAAACTGAGGCCACACAGCTTTTCCCAAGGGCATACACAAAGGTTTGAGCTCTCTGTATAGGCCAGCCTGAAGCATATGGACAGACTGTATTAAACAAAGGACCCAATAACATGACTGCAGTTTTTGAAGGCCCCGCTAAAAGCAATTGAACTATTTTTGGCATCGGCTACTTTACAAGAAAAGAAACTATGAGAAAAGGGAGATCTAAAAATGTCCTTTCACTGGAGACCTATTATCAATTGCACATACAGTTACTGAAGTTGCTCTTGCATTCTACACCTGCAGCATTGTGTGAGATAATTATTGTATTCTTTGCTCATTAGAAAAAAACAGACCTCCCAGAGAGTAATGTGCATTCTTATTTTTTAAATGGATTTATGGACTCAAAGTATTGAATACCAAATTTTCTGTGGGTTACTGAAAAGGCACAGAGGGATTCTAGAACAGACTGGTTGTTTGAGTCCAGGCGCCTTGTATCCAAGGAAATAGATTTAATTTAATCCAGGTGACTGGCTATTCAACACAAGCTTTTCTTAATTAGTGGTACCTTGACCTCTTCTTGTGGAGTCTCTTTCATGATCTACATTTCTTTCAACTAACTAGTCTTATTTTCCCACACAACTTCCCACAGTTTAATCATAATAAAAAATACATTTTTAAGAGTTTCTTCAATTTGAAATATATCCAAGTGGCCAAGAAGAGACAACTATTTTCTGCACTAGTTTTGTGAAGATAAAAGATAATTTTGTTTCCCAAAATGAAAATTATGAAAGGCAATTCTTGGATCTCCAAGAATCTCAGCAGCAACATCAATAGAAAAAAAAAATATTAACATAGGGCAATGTCTTCCACTTCAAAGGTGAACGGTGGAATTCTTAGATAGCCCCCAAGATTCACAAAAGAAGGAAGAAAATTTCTAGATATAATAAAGTCCCCGATCAGTTTCATTTATGTTAGGGAGATTATCCTGGCTGAGCTCGCCCTTAGAAGGCAGAGAGTTTCTCACATTAGCCTTGATGAAGCAAACTGCCCTAATGTGAAAAGGGCCTTGTGGCAGGGAACAGTGGGGGGCCTCTACGTGCTGAATGCCTCAGTCCTAGAGCCACAAAGGCATTGACTTCCACCAATAATCAGTGAACTTGGATGAGGACCCTGAGCCTCAGATAAGATCACAGCTCCGGACTGTCCCTTGATTTCAGCCTGGGAAGACCCTGAGCAAGGATCTATCTCACAGCGTTGGTGGGTCACTGGGAGATAACAAAATGTGTGTTGTTTTTAACCACTAAGTTTGTAGGATTTTGTTTTGCAGCAACAGAAAACTAACATGCTGAAGGAGTGCTGATCTAGGTTCTTGTCTATAAGATCAATTTTAACTTTTTACTTGTCATATCGTTCCCAGAGCATGTGGGTGCAGCCTCAGTACAAAACACTCTTTTTAGAAAGTGTAACTTCCAATTGTCATCTGCATAACTCTGTCAAATGCCTGACTGAGAGAAATGAAAAGAAAGATAATCTAAGACAGAATTCTCAACCTTTCTTCTACCCTCATGCACATGGTGGATAAAGCTTACTTTAAAAATGCGCTCCCATGACTGTATTCAGTTCAATTCCCACTCGAAGCCTGTATGATTTATTTATTTTTAATATACTTTTATTGATTTCAGAGTGAGGAAGGGAGAGGGAGAGAGATGGGAACATCAATGATGAGAGATAACCTTTCATTGGCTGCCTCCCGCATGCCCCACACTGGGGATGGAGCCCACAACCTGGGCATGTGCCCTGACTTGGAATTGAACTGTTACCTCTTGGTTCATAGGTCACAACCACTGAGCCACACTGGTTTGGCCCTATTGAGATTTTTATGGTGATTGCACGGAATCTTTGAATCACTCTGGTTAATAAGAATATTTTCTTTGTGAAGTAATATTTCCACAATTACTTCAGTTTACGAACACGGGATATCTTTCCATTTATTTGTGTATTTTAAAATTTCTTTCAGCAGTGTTTTATAATTTTTACCTATAAAGTTCACCTATGTAGTTTTCACCTTATGAAAGAAAACATACACCTTCTTGGTTAAGTCTATTCCTGTGTATTGTTTCAGAAAGCTCTGAAAGAAAGCTGGTTATAACCTCTTCATGGATTTCTTGTGGACCCAGAGTCCTAAACGGAAAGAATAAGGACAGCAGAATAGTCTCAGAGCTCAGGGCTGCACCCGGAGGTTCAGTGCGAGCATGGCGTTGTTTTGACAGGCCCTGGACAGCAACAGGGCACTAGGTGCCTAGGAAAGGTCACCTGGAGGAAACATCAGGGGGCAGAGTGTGCTCATCCCCTGCGCATGCCTGGCATTTATGGTCAGCTAAAGAGCCCGAACAAACTCGGTCCACAAGCTGAGTTAGAGGACATGAAACCTGGCTAGAAGAAACATGGGTTTAGTGGATATGAAAAATCACAGGAGGGAACCTGGTCAACAGCTGTCCACCAGTTGTTTCCCTGCTGAATAATCAAGTTGCTTCTCATCAAGTCCTGTTTAGAATGTAGAGAAACCTGAAGAAAGTCATTTTTTAGGCAAGAATTATGAGTCCACAAGCCTCACTTTACTCTATAAATGCTGCTGGAACAAAGCTCTGGGGCTGAATGGGTTTCTGAAGAGATCTAGAGGCCCTGCCTCCTCCTGGGTTTCTGGGGCAGGGGTGGGGGGAAGGAGGTGTTAATGGCTAAGCTGGGAGAGTACATCTAGCTTTGCAGGGAATGGGGCAGGTTGCTGATTGTCGGGTCAGGATATGGCAATGATGGAGTTCAGACTTGTGAGGGGTGGGGAGGTGAGAGAAGGGATGGCCCAGGCTGAAAGGATTTGGCTGGACAAGAGGAGCGTGACCAGGCACAGTGAATGGGGTGTGGCTATCCTGGGAGGAGAGTGAACATGGATGAGCACAGGGGCTAGCTAGGAGAGTGGCCTTGGAGGGTAAGGTGTGGTGAGAGAGGGAGGCTACAAGGTTAGGATAGAGTGCATTTGCCAAGGCCTAGCCCAGTGGTCGGCAAACCGCGGCTCACGAGCCACATGTGGCTCTTTGGCCCCTTGAGTGTTCTAATGCCACTTCTTCAAAATAGACTTGCCCAGGCCGAAAACCGACTTCTGCGCATGGGCCATCAAGTTTCAATCGCACTGTACGAGCCCTAGGGCACGGCCTTAAGGAAGGGGTATGGTAGACAAAAGGAAGCATGGCTATTGCAGAGCACAGAGAGTGAGGCCCTGGGGGCAGGAGTGTGCCCACACCTGAGTTCACAGGACCCACACTGGCTACAAGAAGAGGGAGCAGCTTGAGAGGAAGAAAGCACTTTTGCCTCAGAAGTTGTGGTAGGGACAAGCCAGAAGGTAGAGGGTTAGTGAAAAGAGCAGCATGATAGAGAGAAGCGGGATAGCTCAATCAAGAAAAGTGTGGTCCCTGCGGGGCCAGAGCGTGTCTTCAAGAGGTTGGGTGTGGCTATGAAGAAGCACACGGGCGCGATTGGACAGTAGCTGAGTCCAGAGACAGGCAGGATGGGGTGTGAAAGCATGAGGGGATGTGACCCAGATGGAGAACAGGGGCATAACCATAACTGAGGGGCTATAGCTCCTGCAGGATGGACCCGATAAAGCACAGACCACTTATCTGTATCTACCACAACTTCTCATCTCTCCCCAAAGTCCTTGCTTCTTCCACAATTCTCTCTCTCCCAAAAGTGTCTGTGTTCTCCCACAGTTCTCAGTGGCTATGATGGAATGTTGGGGGATGTCCATAGATAACATCTGTGTAGTTCCCGAAGAAGAGCTGTGGGGCAGGAAAGGGGGAGGTCATTAAGGAGCAAAGGGGGGTGACCTAGGATAGAGGGGCTGAGGGCGTGGCCAGACCGCCCATGGTGGGCCCATGGGAAAGGTAGTGGCAGAGCACCGGATAAATTATTTTCCTCTCCCCACAGTATCTTCTTTCCTGTAATTCCCTGAGCTCACAATTTTCCATTCTCACCCACAATTCTGTTTTCTCCCAAAATCCTTTGTGTGTGACCACAATCCTCCAGTGGAGAATCCTCCATTCCTCCACATTTCTCTTCCTCTCCAGAATTCGCCATTCTCTCCCAAGATGCTCTGTTTTCTCCCATAGTGCTCCATTCTTGACCCAAATTCCCTCTCTCTCCCAGGATTCTCTGTTCTCTTCCATAATGGTACCCACCCCAACACACACACCCTCTGTGGTGCCTCAGTTGGGGGAGTGGCTACCACGCTGCACTAGTGGGCGGGAAAGGAAGGTGTGGCCCTGGGAGTGGTCTGGCTGGAGTGGTAAGTCCGGGGCATGAATGTCATGAAGGACTGTCAGTGGCGTGGCCAGTGCAGGAGAAGCCATCAAAGTGTCCAAAGCTGAAAGCTTCTACTTTGGGAACCCTTCCTCCTTCCCTTCTAAAGTGTATCCTTTCATATTTGATCTTGAAGGGCTACACATTTGAAGCAAAGGATCACTTTAAATATAACTAGGCCTAGAGTTTACAGAGGAATTGAGGTGTTTCTTCAAATCAGCTGTACAGGGACTGCTGCATTCGTTGGGAATATTGTTGTTGAAGACAATTATTCTCTCTCAACAAATACTTCTTGAATGATTGGGTGTGGGGCACTGGGCTTACGGAGAAACTCATGAACAAGACATACTCTCTTCCTCAATAAAGTCTGACACGGTACTGCTGTAGGTGGCAGAAACAGCGCCCGGTGGTAGGGTAGGAGCAGACTTGGGTTCAGCAACTTTGATACTTGAGTTCTGGCTAGGAAGGAATTCAGAACCAAGACTCCAACTATAAGAGAACATTTAGTTGGTAAATCACAAAGGAGAAAAAGTAATTTCTAGAGTAAATTACTTAAAGGTGGAGATTTTAAGGGAGACCCCAGGGGAAGATCTCAGCAGTTTTCCAGGTGTGTCCTTTCAGGGTTGTGGTCTGCACTGATTGATTGGCTGGCACCTGGGCAAGGGGTCATTATTCAATGCAGCTGGTCCTGAGGTCAGCTGTGGATGGTTTTGTTGCTCCTCTGGGCCTGGAGCTGAAATATAACTGAGGCCTAGATGTAATCTCTAGGGAGGAAAGGTCAGGGGGTCCGAACTGTATGACCAGCAATATGCTAGGGAAGGAATATTCCTGGGGGTGAGGTCCCATCCTACAATTGTCCTTTGCCAAGCACCCAGGGCTTTTCCCCCAATGACCTTCTGTGCCTGACCATCATCCCTGCTCTGCTCATGTCTGTCTAACTGCCTACAGTGAGTATGAGTTTTAATAAAGGCATCTCCAGGGTGCCTCGTGTTGCCTAATTCAGCCTGTGCAGTTTAGGGATCTTTGAGCTTTCCTGAAGAAGTAGTATTAATTGGAAAGACTTGAGGCAGAAGGTGGGGTGAGGCTGTGGCAGTCTTGAGAAGTGAGAAAAGGAATTGGGAATGCAGAGCATGAAAGATTAGATAATGGTGATTGCTTAGGGACTGGAAAGTGGGTCAGTATAGCAGAGAATGGGGAAAGCCTAGTGGTGAATGGTGGGAAATGAAACTCCAGACATGGGTAGAAGGACTGTGATCTTAAAGATAATGGGGAGTCACTAAAAAATTTTATTCAGGAACTTGAAAGAATCATATTTGAATTTTAATAAGGTCATTCCTACCAAACTGTACAGGGTGGGGGTGGGGTAAGAATGGATTGACAGAAACTTGCTATAAGGTGAGCCCAAGAGTATATCTAGGAAATGATGGGGTTTGGAACTAAGGCAGTAATGAATGCTCTGAAGAAAGGAGACATTTAGATGTAGAGTACCCTTTATTGTCCACTATATAACATTTTATAAAGTACAGTAGCTTATCTGCTTTGAGTTTAGAAAGAGTATGGATTTTAGACTCAGACACTCCTCAATTTAAATTTCACCTTTTCACATATTAGCTGGGTAAAGAAACATCTCAGTTTCCTTATCCATAAAATGGGAATAGTAATATCCAGCTCACAAAACTGTAAACATTGGTAACAACAAATGTGAAGTACTTAGCATATAACTGGAACTGTCTTTATATTTTGCTTTTTTGTTTAGGTTTCAAGAAATTCAGAGTTAAATGTAATGCTAACCAACAGAAATCATATTAGACCTCATGACTAGTGTATATACTCCCTCTATCTTTTAATATTTCCATTAACTATTGAATATTCAGTTCTTTGCAGTAAATAACCGCATGTACCTTTTAGAGAAAAAGGTGAAGAAATGAATGGATGGATAAATAGATGAATGTATCTATGGATGTCAGTAAGTAAAACCTTTTTTATAAACCAGCTCAAATTTAGTGATTTAAAATAACCCCTTTGTGGCTCACAATTCTGTGTGGTTCAGCAATATGTCCTGGAATGACTTTTGCTAGGACATCCTACCTCTGTTCCATTTGGTATTAGCTAGAATCAGTCATGTTTGTGGTAAGCTTGGAAGCCAATGCCCTCACTCACATCTCTTGGCTGTTGACAGGGACAAAAAGGTAACTGAGCCAGCCTAGGCTTGTTCACATGGTGGCTGTTGTAGTGAACCCAAGAGCAGCAGAAGTGGGATCCTCCCACTGAGAGCACTTTTTAGGCCCTTCATCAAGTTTGCTAATGTGCCATTGACCAAAGCAATAAGATGGCCAATTCCAGACTCAAGGAGTGAAGAAACTAAGCCCTGCCTTTGATGGGAGGAGCTGCAAAGTCATATTACAAATGGATGGGGAGAATTTATGGCCATTTTTTTAATAGTCTACCACCATCTGGGCTAGCTTAGTCTCTTTCACATGGGTGGTTGTCACAGATGTTCTAGGCTAGGTTTCCCTGCTATTTCTCCTCACCACTCTTGTACCTGCTGTTTGAGGATGTTTGCAACTTCCTATAAAGTTCTGAGGGACTATCTCATTGTTTTCAGTTGCCTCCTACCTGAGAATATTTTTTCTTTTGCACCAGTCTCCTTTTCCCTCCTTGGGTTTCCTAATTTGCCCGACTCTGCTCTCCTTACGGATAATTGACCTCCTTGCTAACACCAGCTCCTTTATCACTGATGCAGCAATCTTTGAGACACTGAAGCTACCCAATGTGAGAGGTGCAGCTAGAAGAATGCCATCCTTCCCTTTTCACAATTGCCCTCTTGCTTGATGGAATGCTAGTACTGCTTGTGCCTCAGTATGTCAGAGTGTTTTGAAAGCACACTTAGAGGTTTCCCATTAGCCAGCTTCTCACTCCCACCAGTCACATGTCCATGATGTTGATGTAGAGTTGTGAGGGGGAGATGAATCCAAGCTTATAACCAGTTTATCTTCAGGTTCCACCATCCCATGCCGAAGACTTGCCCAACTGACTCCTTCCTTTGTGAGGTTCTTCCCCCACCGCCCCGACATGGATTCCTTAGGATAATATTATCAGTTCACGAACTGATAATAGTAAACACAGTTGGACAGGTCTGAATTCCATAAAAGAAGGTTCCAGATGAACTTCCTATTCTATTAGTAGTTTTATAAGTAGTACTACCAGTATTGCTGTTATTTACTCACTTCAAATTTTAGTAATACTTGGCATTGAAGCCTCCTTATAATCTTTTAAGGTAGGTGCCATTATTGTCCCCAGTTTGCAGATGTGAAAACTGAGGCTTAGAGAGAAACTAAGAAAATTGACTTGGGTCTCATAGCAAGTACATGGCACAGCTGGATTTGAACCCAGGCAACTCTGACTTCAAAGCTCATTCACTTAATGACCTCACTATATGCTGTCCCCTAAATGTAAATCATTCCACTAGGCATATATTTCAAAATTTTTTCTTTAAAATTTAGGTATTAGAAATACAACGCTGAAGATATTTCTTCCTTTTTTTTTTTTTCTAAAAGAAGACAACTGAAACCTACCCTGGGTAAAGAAAGTTTAAAAAGAGAAATTCAGAGGTAGCTGTTGTAAGAAAATGGTACTTGTATGATTTTGTGGCTCTGTGCTTTGTAACATAGTATATAGTACAGGATAGTGATTTTAAGTATGCTGCTCTGTGTAGCCATGGATGTAATGGCCTGGCCAGAAAAGAGAGGGAAGAAAGGAAACAGAAAAAGGAACTGCTCAGAGCACATCTCCAAATTGCAAAGGCATCCGCATGATATAAGGAAGGAGCATGAGGTTTGGATTCAGATTTTCCTGGGTCTAAAAACTAATTTGTCCACTACCAGCTGTGATGTTGACCAAATAATTTAAACCTAATTTTTCCTCAAATAAAATATAGGGGTTACATCACCTTCCCTATACGTTTGCAAATATTAGATAAGTTATGGCATGCAAACACGTTAGCCCAGAATTTGGCCTCGTATATGTTCTACTCAAGAAACCATAGCTATTATTATAAACCTTAAACCTTTTGAAACAAGGTAGAAAAAAATAAGTAATTTTTATATTACCAAATAAAACTCAAAAGTTTCCAGTGAACAAACACAGCTTTCTTTCAACATCAGTGCTCTAATAGTCCTGTTTCTCGCCTGCTTTCTATTTTCTTTTCCCTCTTTTTTCCAATCTTTGCTTCATCCATTCGTGGGTTAGCTCTCACTTGAAAAAGCAGTGGACTTATTTTATTTTCCTCTTTTCTTTTTCTTTGTCCCTTTCTTCAAATACTCTCCCACAAATTTATTCTTTTGGTGGTGACATTTGCACTGGTTTTTGAAGAATTTCAACTGGTAGAGAATGCAACATATCTGATCATCTCTGGTATTTGCAGAGACTGGTGAGCAGCTTGGTATGTCTGGAGCACAGGATATTACTAGGGGAATTTTGTTGTAAATGCAATCAGAGGCAAAGTGATAAAGGACTATGAATCTCAAAGTAAGAAATGCAGATTTTACAGTAGGCAGTGGAGATTTTGAAGGTCTCTGAAGAGGTAAATGACATGATAGATGAGTATAATAAAAAGGTAACTTTGCCATCAGTGTAAAAATTAGATGAAAGTGAATAATGGATCCCAGTAACGTTGGTATCCGTGTAAAAATCAGATAAAGGTGAATAATGGATTTGAATCAACAGAGGCTGGAAGCAGGGAGATCATTGAGGATCACTTGGTCAGGGCAGGAGACCTGGCAAGCTATGGAGATGACCTGAGCCAAGGGAGAACAGTAGGCATGGGGAAGACAGATGGACCCAAGAGGCATTTGCCAGGTTGAATTCACATTTGTCAAATACTTATAAAGCATCCGCGCTCTCCATAGCAATACGTGTTCTAGCTACCAAAGACAGAAAGTCACCAAAGGTCCTGCCCTCGGAGGTAGACGTTAGGTGGTGAATGAATGTGCTGGAGAACAATACAGCTGGGAAGGGTGAGAGGGAGCTCAGGCAGGAGCCACTTCCTTAGAAAGAGCACTCAGAGTGGGAGTCTTAACGGCAGTGACACAGAGAAGAGGCCTTGATGGAGCCGTCTTGGCGACTCAGCAAGGAAGTATTTCCAGGAAGAGGATGCAGCAGGTGCCAAGCCAAGACCTTCAGTGTGAATTCCTGAACAGTAACAGGGACCAGGAGGTGAAAGCAGTAAGGGATAATCTGTGAGGAGAGTCAGGGGGCTAGTTCTTGGAGGACCTTGTAGGTCATTTTTGATTTTTAGTTACTATTCTAGTTTGAGTGAAATGATAGCTGTTTTGCATGTCTCATCATCCTTTTATTACTAACCAGCTAAGCCACATTTAGGCATGTAACTTGAAACTTTCTGAGCCTCAATTTCCTCATCTTTGAAATGGGCATAACATTATAAACCGTAAGAGGCGGATGTGAGCATTAAATGACTATTGAAAGGCTCTCGAGTATTGATTGGGTGTATGGATTGAATGGGTAGGATAGCAACAGTTTCTATGTTATTGGCCTATACAATGAGATCATGGTGATATTTTCTAGGAGAAAACATAGGACGAGAGCCATATTGGTGAGTACGAGAGGGAAATAAGGAAATCAATTTGGACTCCACAGTGCTATGTGACATTCGAGTGGTTGTCCTGGTCCTGGCTGGCTTTGTGTGTGTGTGGACTTAGGAAAGAGGTATTGCCAAGAGACAAGGGTTTCTGAGAGCGCTGTCAGGGACAGGGGGCAGTCAGTCCATTTTTATATTAGTTGTTCTTATGCATTCAAAAGTCTTTTCTCCCCGATTGCAACACATTGTCACTGTCTCCCTAAAGTAGAAAGAGAGGCTCAAAGTATAAAACACTTCTATGGCCACCATTCTTCATCCTCCTCCCCTGGTGCAGGCCCACGAACCTCCTTTTATCTGTTTGCCTCTTGCTCCAAAGGCCATAAACAGGTGTCCTCGTGGAGACTGGGCAGCAGAAGAGGCTTGATGGACTTCGCCCCCTTTTCCATGGCCACCTCCAAGTTCCCCCTCGATTAGGTTCTTTTTTCATTTGTTCTCATTTTCCCAATTCTCTTTGTGATTTCCTCTCCTTTAAAGGGTTTGCCCAGGAACTAGACACTTCCTCCATTCTTCCACTTGTAATAACATTGTCTTTCATTTTGATAGAGTTACCTAGTTCTAATTGATTCCTGATCTCATGAGTCACTGTCACTCACATACACATCTATATGTACTTAAACATTACTGCATAATGACATCACTTGCCAAAGAGAGTCCCCTTCTTGCCCTTGCCCAGGCCGTGCCCTGAGAGTGGCTTAGGGGAGGATCCATGGAGCCCAGTCAGGAGCTGAGAGGGCCACCTTGTGTGCACTCCTGCATTTCCTACTCTGAGGGGAGACGCTGCACCCACTGCGATAGCTAACGTCCCCCCTATTCCTGGCTTAAACACCCCCTAAATGGAAAATCTTACTTTGCCTAACAAAGGCATTTTCTTGCTTAAGCCAGAATATTCACCTCTGTTCTTATTTAATCCGATCCCACGATTTTCCCTTAATGTCCATGATTTTATAACCAATATCTATTTATTTCTACTATCTTCCTTCTGTCTTTTTCTAACCCTCACCTCAGGCCAGCTCTTCTATGTCAGGAGGCTGGTCATTTTCATCTTCCTCTCTTCACCATTGAAGAAAGCAGCTGAAGATGTAGGCAGACAGGCAGCCCTTCAGGAGGAATTCAGCCATGGCTCAGCCAACACAGGAGCCTGCTCCTCTGTTAGAATTTCTGCTCCCAAATCACTTGCTTTCTGTTGTCTGCTTTCTGTGCTTTTGTACCTGGTTGAATCCTGTGAACTGGTTTCCTCCACCTCCCAACTGCCTTAACCACCCCCTTCTTTGTTGGGCTAACTCCTCCTTGACCTCAGGTTTTGTAACATCTGGGGAGACTTTGCTAATAAGTTCAACATCCAGTTTCCCCCAAGGCTGGGGTAGGTGCTTCTGCCTGTGTGTGCAAGACACTGTGTGTGTGTTGTACAACTATCGTCACTAATTCCAGAATATTTTCATCACCCCATAAAGAAATCTCTTACCCGCTGGCAGTCACTTCCCAATTTCCCCTCCCTCAGCCTCCGGCAATTACTATTCTACTTTGTGTCTCTTTGCATTTGCCAATTCTGTACATTTCAGATAAATGTAACCATACATATGTGGCCTTTAGTGTCTGGCTTTTTTACTTAACATAATCATTGAGTCTTATTAGTTTAGGGAAAAGGAGTCTTCTGTGGAGTTCTACTCAGCTCATTAGAAGTTGGCAATGGAGTTCAGCACCCAAGACTCAGCGTACTGAGGTACAATACTGTACCTTCCATTGCTCTGTGTGCTGTTGCTCCATCAATATCAGGGGATCTCAATAAAAACTGGCTAGACAATCTGGCTACATGGTATTCTAGGGAATTTAGCCATAATACTATTAATAAAAGCATAATATGCAAATTGTTTGACCAGGAGTTCGACCGCTCACTATGATGTGTGCTGACCACCAGGGGGCAGTGTGTAACATGGCAGGCGTCAGCGACACGGCGATGGCAGCAGGTGGCAGTGGAGGCGCTGCCGGCCCCAATGGGCCTTGACGAAAGTGGGACCATGGTGGAATGGTGGAGCAGGTAAGCAGGTGGTGTCAGGCCAAGGTGGGTGCGAGTGGGGGCCCTATCACCCCTCCAATCACCCAGCAGATGGTGACCAGCAGCGGCGGTGGAGGGTGGGACTGCCACCCAGCTCCCAGGCACTGAGGGAGCCAGGTGGGGCCCAACCCTGATTGATCACCCTGCAGGCAGGCAAGATGGTAGAGCAGGTGAGGGGGCGGTGCCAGGCCACGGCAGGGTGCCAGGCAGGGCTGCAGGGCTGCAAGGCTGGGGGCATGAGCTGGGGCCAATCCCTGCAGGCCACCCCGAGGGACCCTACCCATGCATGAATTCGTGCACCGGACCTATGGTACCTAATAATATAATCCAAAGGATACCCCATCGTAATAGAAATGAAGTGCTTTATGCCTCTTGTGGAAAACATCACTTATAAGAAGAACAAAAGTTTATATCCCTTGAACATTTCCTTATTATGTATCTTATTTGTCCTGTTTTAATAGGATTTCCTTATTCTCCAACATCCTGGCCAAGTCTCTGTGTTGGAAAAATAAATTAGTAGAATTACATGATTAGAAATGACAGTCATTACTACTATATTTTATATAACCTTGATTTTCCCTTGTATTTAAAGCTTTGATCCACTTATATATAAAGTGGGGTATACATGCATGTGTGCACACATGAACGCACAGGGTGTTCCAGTTTGAACCCCTGAAGTATACATTACTGATTTCAGACATGTCTGGCCACATCCAGTAAAGTGGTGGGAAAATTCACGTTAGAAAAATGGACTTGGTCTAGTAAGAATGCCTCTGCTGGCTCCTGGGTCCAGGAGCTCCTGGCTCCTGGGTCCACCCAGTCCATACCACAAAAGCAGTGCCGGCAACACTGGCTTTCTGAAAGCACCAGGGGGTCAGCTGGGCCCTCCCGGTGGGCACAGCTACCATGAGCATCATGAATCCAATTCATGCAACTTGGCTTATAGTGCTGAGAGACCCAGCAGCTGACATAAGAAGAATTATTAGCGAGCCCATATGAAACAGCCTTGGAGACTATAATAATTGGAGGCGGTCTTGAGGGGGCCTATAATAATACAGGAGCATGAAAGTCCAAGAAAAATTATCAGTATGATCTCATTTTTACCCCCACACTGATGCTTTGGGAAACACTGATCAGTTTATATACACACACATGTATAATAATTGTTTAAATTCATAGGCCACTTTTTGTTTATTTCTAACCAGGGACCTAGTCAAAAGCTCCAAAAATATCATTTAAGAGCAATATGCCGGAGAGGTCTAGTTTCACTCAACAGTTTCCTATTTACTAGTAACCTGAAGAAGTAGCACTGTTTCCTAAAATTCTCTATTCTCCTCTCTCTCCTTCCTATCATTTTAAGAGACAACATCTGATAAAAACAAACAAACAAACAAACAAATAAACATAGAGTCAGTGGTATCTGAGTGGCTCTACTACTTACCAGTTGGTAATCTTGGACAAGTTAATTAACATCTGAACCTTAGTGTCCTCATATGTAAAATGAGGATGCAATACCACTTACCCCATAGATATTTTGGGAGGTTCAACTGAATTAGTATCTGTAAAGTGAGTAGCAAACTTCCTTGCATTGTAGGAACTCATTCAATAACAGCTCTCTACTCTTTCTCACTGCCCTGGGGTGGGCCCCTAGAAGAGACCACCCCGGATGGTGTAGAAAAGGCAAGTCCCTAAGGAGAGCTCTCAGAGGAAGGCTGAAGCAGCCAGCTTCATCAGCACAGCTTCCCTTGGGGAACTCCATCAGCTGTTGCCTCTGAGCATGATCCATCTGTTGCCTTCCTTGCCTCTTCTTCTTTAGTATCCAGTCATTCTGGCCACATGTAACAGCCTTGGACTTCTTCCACCCAGTCAGTAGGTAAGGTCTCCCCAGGCCCACACATCCAGTTCCCCTGCAGCCAGTGGACCTCTGCTTCGCTCTCTTTGCCGTGATACTGTGACCAGGCAGATCTCTGCCTTCTCCTGATTCATCGTGGGTGACACTTCCTACACCAGCAGTGAAAGATAGGATAAAGCATCAACATCTGACTTTTTTCCTTCTCTTCTTACATATTCTTTCTCTTCCCCTCCCTTTCTACATCCCACCTCAATGTATTCCCTTCTTCCATTTTCCACATTCTCTTTTGAGGTCGATGAGGGAGAAAATAAATCTCAAGAAACAATGGATACCATTGTCTAAGTATTCCCAGAAATGACTGATTAGTAGCAACTCTGCCAAACTGAAAATAATCATAGTTTTTGGCACTTACCGAAGTTTATGTAGACAACACTAAACAATCCACCCTCACATGAGAAAAGACCCAAAGATAATTCTTAAGGAATAATATGATCTCAATGTCAGGCATCCTGTGACCCATCTCCTGGGAAGGTGCTTCGCTCTTTATCTAAACGTGGAGTCAGGTCAGCTGTGTGGATTTGCTCACATGCCCCTCACTACATGGCTGTGACATAAAGCAAAAGGGGTCCACCTTCAGCTAGGCACCAAATCCGTATCATGTTGTAATTAAGAGCCCAGATCTGGTACTAGGCCACTGAGACTGAAGCAGTAGTTTATTTATTGACCATAGAAAAAACAATTATATATTGTTTGCTTTTATATATAATATAGATAGAATAGTATTTGTTACCTTGTAAGTTTCTTTGAGATATGTGAGCTGTAATCAAGGCCTGGAACATAGTAGTACTCAAAAACCATTAGATATTATTATTTTGTTGTTGATGTAATTGTTATTATTTTCTAAGATTAAGCCAGGAAATTAATATTGAGCTGACTATATTAATCTATGCTGAGGAAAGTAAAGAAATACATATCTATAATAATAAAAGCATAATATGCTAATTAGACTGGACAGCTGAACGACTTTCTGGATGTCATTCCAGACGTCCTTCTGGATGAAGCTGCTGCGGTGGGGGCCGAGGCAGAGGCAGTTAGGGGCCATCAGGCAGGCAGGTGAGCAATTAGGGGTGATCAGGCAGGCAGGCAGAGGGGTTAGGGGCAATCAGGCAGGCAGGTAGGCAGGCAGGCAGGCAGGAGAGCAGTTAGAAGAAGCGGTCCCAGATTGCAAGAGGAATGTCTGACTTCCAGTTTAGGCCTGATCCAGGGATCGGGCAGTCAGACATCCCCTGAGGGGGGTCCCAGATTGGGAGAGGGTGCAGGTGACAAATTGCATGCACTGGGCCTCTAGTATAATATATAAAGACGATGTGCAAAGAAGATTGAGGCAGCAGTTCCCAAGTGTTAGTATACATCACAATCACCAGGAAGGCTTGTGATAATACAGATCGCTGGGCTCTCCTCCCAGTTTTGTTTTTTTTTTTTTGTCAGTACATTTGGGGTGAAGAAAGAATGCATTTCTAACCAGTTCCCAGTTGATGCTGATGTAGCTGGTCTATGGGCTGTACTTCAAGCAACACTAATGTAGGGTATTTTGCTTCTAGGAAAGGACTTTGGTTTTTATCAATGGTTCATAAAAACCATGACCACATGTTCTGTAACTTTTTTTTTCTGATAAAGCAGGGTCGAGATGTCGCTCACCTCTTTTCAGTGTCCCATATGAACACTCAGGTTAGATTGAAGCTTCTCACTCAACAGATTTATGAATTGAGCATCGGTGATGTTCCAGGCACTGTGTTAGGTCCAAGAAATATAGCAAGGGGTAGGACAGACAATCTCCCTACTCTCACAGGGTTAATGGCCTACTAGGGTGACAGGCATTAAGCAAATAATTACATGAATGCAAAATTACAGATACTACTGAGTAAAAAAAAATTAATTATCGTATCAACTCTGAGAGAGATGATACAAATATTATTGTCTCTAGTTTACACCTAAGGAAAAGGGTACAGAATCAAATCATGTTAAAGCTGGCAGAGCTCTAAGAAATCACTTTCTTAAACTCTTAATGTAAATGGAGCTAAAGGACTTTCTCAAAGTCACATGGGTAACTGGTATCAAAATTGAAATGAGACTTGTATGAAATTTTTTTCATGCTCTCTGAAAACTGCAAGCATGACCTTGGTGTTTTATAGCACATATACTATATATTATCATACCAGCTCTATCATTGAGAACAAAATAATAACAAAGGAGTTAGCAAGCAACACCAGTAGACTGCCACACTGATTTAGAGCAATGTGTGGTATTTATAATATCATTTCATGTCTACTTCTCTTGGTGGCCTAGAAACTAGCCATTATTTTTTATTTATTACTTGGTGGGTGTTTTTCTCTCTAAATTTTGGAGTACATCCTCAAAAAGGACACTTGACCATGTCTGATGGAGTTTTACTACCAGTCATTTACTTTTAAAATTAGGAACTTCGTATAAAACAGTCCACAATTTTTTTTAAAACAAGCCACTTTTTAAATGTTCATAAGAATATAACTGTAATTCTTTTGTAAAATACTTCTCAGGTACTCACTGACCTTGTCAAAATTTCCAATTCTAATAATAAGGAAACTGAAAAGTTCATAGAAAGTGAATAACTGTTGGTACTAATTAGGACACATTAAAAGAGAGTGAGGAGAAGCCTATGTATATTTACGGTTTTCAATTTTAGGGAACTAAACTTTTAAGTTCCATCAGGTGAATCCATTACATGAATTATTTTAGCTTTGGAAATTTGATACTAGCCTCAATTCATTAATTCTGCTTATGGTTACAAGGGATTCTACTTCTCCATGCTGCAAATGGGTAGGAGTGGGGTGTAGCCCCTGGTTACTTACCACATCTATGTTATCACAGAGAAAGTAACCAGTAACCAGAACTAGGTGAAAATTTTCCCAAAAAGTCAGTTAAAGTAGCATGTCTAGAGTTGAAAGAGAACATGGAAAATTATCTCTTCTTAGCCCTGATTATATGGATGAAGAAACCGAGTGCCAGAGAGGAAATGACCTCCTGTGATCACGTGGGCAAGTTCCAAATCTCCTGATTCCCTATCTGGTGCTTTTTTCCTGAAATATGGCAGTGATGTAGTGTTTTGCAAGTTTTACCACATTTGCATCATCTTCCCCACTCCTATGGCTGTTCCTTAAGCCCAGGCAAGTTGGAAATTTCTTGTACATAGTATCAAGGAAGAGAAGAAATTGCAAAGTCAAAAGTCTATTCCTAGTTTTGGCACAGTGAACCCTTGATTTTTCAGACCTCTATTTAAAGGACTTCATATTTAATGGACATTATGTATGCTGTAGGACACTAAAACTTCTGGCCCATATGTATACATATGTAAAACTTCTGGCCCATATGTAAACTTCTGGCCCATACATTATGTATGCTGTAGGACACTAAAACTTCTGGCCCATGTAGGACACTAAAACTTCTGGCCCATATGTCATATATGAAAATTAACACCCTGTTAATTTCAAAATGCTTTTAACCAAGATTTGCTTATCATTAAATTAACAGGTTATATTTTGTTATTAATTCACTGTTATTTTTTTTAACAAATTTTAGCAAATAAGCCATATGTTGGAAAAAACACTGTAGTAATATCAACTACATAAAGAAATATTACATATCTACAACTACAGTCTACATATTTAAATCCAAGAGTCACCACTTATAAACAATGTTTGGCAAATGACCGCACGTGATCACACTGCATCGCTTGATGACTGGTTCTGTTGTCCCTGGCATGACTTTTTGCAGCCATTTTAATGCAGCCCCTGGCCAATGTTCCCACGAGCCCTGAGCCATGCCCTAGACATATGCATTTATTCACTCTCAGTGACTGGTGAATGCACACATTTGCTAGACCTATCTATATATATAAAAAGCTAATATGCAAAGTGTCCCATCGGGAGTTCGACCAGGAGACTGGGAGTTCGATCACTCGCTATGACATGCGCTGGCCACCAGGGGGTGGCGCGGAACAAAGGAAGGCCCCAGCTGGCAGCCGGCAGCTGGGGAAGGGAAGCCCCGGCCCATAGCCAGAAGGCCCCGATTGGCACTGATCACCAGCCAGGCCTAGGGACCCTACCTGTGCATGGATATCATGCACTGGGCCTCTAGTTTAGTATAAATTTAAAATCACTGAAAACTTTTCTGTAAAATTAAAATTTTCATTACACACATGTATCTATGCAAATAAAAACAGGTAAACTAGTTTGTCATTTTATTAACATACACATTTGATAAACCTACTTTATTATATAATGGACACCACCTCACCCAAATTAGTCCATTATATCAAGGTTTTTGGACCAATGCAAAGTGATATAAGAGCAGTTCCAGCCCTGGGCCAGATAAAGATGATCTGGGATGAGAAAGGAGAAGCTCAAAAGGCAGATGCAGAGAGCTTAGACATTGTTGCTCTCTGGAGAGTGGGCCTGTGACCTGCTTTTCTTTAGCCAAACACCCAGGGGAGAGGAGCCCACAGAGACCCTAGACAAATCATGTCAAACTCACGGCTGAAGGGATGCAGCCCGCCAGCCGTGAGTTTGACATGCTGCCCTAGATGTAGTTGGAAGGTTCAAGAGCAAAGTGGATCTGAGTCCTCAAGAGCGAGGGAGTTTCCAGCATCTTGGGCTTTCATGGCTCAGACGCAGAAGTGATGTTGGGCAAACAGGCCCCAAAAGGCTTTCCTTCCTACTCCTTAACACTGAACCAATGGAATTATCCTCTACTCTTAAGACAGATGGACACACGCAAGAGTGGGAGGGAGAGAAAGGGTCTGAGGTTGTGAAGGAGGAATTCAGCAGTGACCTACAGGATAAATGATGCCTGGAGGCAAGAATGAAACAAGGTGCCCTGTGAATGCAAGCGTGAGTGTCATTTCTCCCTCCAGCCCTTCCCATGCTTTAAATCCCTGGAAGCACTCTAAATTTAGATCTTCGGAGAAAGGAAGGAGTAGGTGAAGGTGGGGATTGGGAGACCACATTACACAGACTGAGATAAAATTTCCACCCATTTGGCAAAATGGGAAATAGAAATAAACTTTAAGTTCAGTTATAACAAAATAAATTTCTTATACAAAAGAGTTTGTGGATGGGTTTTTGCCTGCAATAATAATAGTACTGCCTATATGACATGAATGTGGTTCCCCAAATGGCAAAATAGTTGCTTTTCTGAATTTAATTAAAAAATAATAATAATAATTTAATCCAATTAATTGGCATGCAAAGTAGCTTTAAATAACATTTTAGGAAACGTGGCAACTCCCCTTTTAAATGAAAAACTATTGTGAATTTATGTCTTAAAACATTTTAATGTAAAACTTGTGTTAGTATGACAGTTTGGATTTGAAGATTAACTCAGCCCCCATACATTCTCCTCTGACATCCTGTGTGATGAAGCTTCCAGAAACTCTACTGCAGCGGGAACCTTCAGACAAGACCTCCCAGCTTCCTTTGGAACACACCACCAGCTTACTCTCAGCAGAGTATATAATACTTTTCTTATTTCAATCCAAATTTCCTTTTTACTTTTCAATCTTATTGTTATTTACACATTTCAGATGTTCCTTCATGTATTTCTGAAGTGTATGCAATTAACTTCCAGCCTACTCTTACACACGCCCTTGGGGATAGCCATAGCTATCTGCTCTTTTTCAGAAAGGCTCTGTGGGTCCAGCTTCCCTTCCGTGTGGGAGGTGTCAGGAAGCAGCATGCCCTAATGGTCAAAGCTGAAGCTTTGGAGTCCCTTCAGGTTCTGTCACCCACTGGCTTTGGGGCTTTACGCAAGTCACTTACCCTCTCCATGCCTCACTTTTCTCATTTGTAAAATGAAGATCATGATAGTTCCTACCTCATATAGTTGCGTGAATTGAATGCAATCCATGTAAAAGACTTGGTGCAATTTCTGGCAAATGGTTAGTGTTCCAGAAATATGGACTCTTACTATAACGTGATCTGAAAAAAGGAATTTGCCACATCTGCCCCCTCCACTGCCCCTCAACACACACACTAATTTCCCCCTCACTTTGTGCTATTTTATTCCTCAATAAATGTTTGTTGAATGTGTTCTGAATGAACCATTTGCTTTTAGTTTAGTAAACTTTAATTAAACCCGTACCACATGCCAGACTCCATGGTAGTGAGACAAGGAAAGGAATAAAATGCAGTCTCTGTTCTTCATCTTACAGCGCAGGAGAGACTTAGTTAGTAACTTTGCATATGCACACACTGAATGGGCAGGGGCACTGGGGACTCAGTGATGGCTTCCTGGAGGAGACAACCACTGACTTGCATCCTGAACTCTGTGAGAACAGTGGCAGGTCCTTTCAGGCAGTGGGAAGAGCCTGGAACATAGGAGGGAAAAGCATGAAGCCATGACATGTGAAGAAAAAACGCCCCTGACATGTACAGGGATCAGAAGAAGAATGCACATGGAGCCTAGCCTGCATACCTTAGGTCTAAATATTTAGAAGTTATAAATTAAGCTAGTAAACTGCTATAACTTTTATCCTCCTACCTTGACAAATATACCTTCATAACATCTTGAATGTCTGTGTTATACATTGGAATTCCGGAACTTATTAGAATTCCAGGCTAGAAATGTGACAGAGAGGAGAGAGTCAGCCCTTATCCCATGGCACAATTTCCTCTTTTCTCACTCCTGGCTCCCTGGTCACTCCGCCTTCCTCTCTTTGGAAGCAATGCTAACATTTGCCCCCTGGCCATCCCACCTCAGATCTGCCCAGAGTCATGGTCTATCCTTTAGGGCATAAATTCAGGGAAGAACCTCATACAGGTACTGGAAGGGCTGTGGGCTATTTGTCCAGGGAATTTGGGAGACCAGGCATCAGTAGCATGGTCCACAAGAAGGAAGCATGGACTCCAAGTGAGTTTTACCCCTTGGTCACATGGACAACTGACCAGTGAAGAAGATCAGGGAGCCCCAGACTGGAGCCCTCTAAAGAGCGGGGCTGAGAACAGATATGCTACAGGCCTGGATCCAAGGGTGGTACTGAAGGGAAGCCACATGTCTCCATCATGAGAGCATAAAGAGTAAGGCAAGAAAGTGGGGTCGGAGGCTGGAGAGGATGGATAAGTGCCATGCCAAGAATGTCTTTGTAGTCCACAGAGGCTGAAGTTGAATCTGTTGGGTTTGTGGAAATATTCTGTGAAAAGAGATGTCATAATTACATTTCTGAAGTAAATTATTGGCTGTAATTTGGAGGGCAGATTAAAGGTCAAGAGTCGAAATAAGACAGAGGTAGAAGGACCAGTTTTGGAGCAGTCCAGATGAAAGAGGAAGTTGAGTTCTGTGGCGATGAGCTGGGTCAATACATGTTTTGGAAGTAAACTTGATAGGAATTATTGTTTGGAGATGGTGATGGGAGTGTGAGGAATAGAAGACAAGGAGGGCAAGACAATGACCCCCATGTTTTGACTTAGTGGCTGTGTATTTGTTTTCTGTTGCTGTCCCAACAAATGACTGCAAAGTTAGCAGCTTAAAACAACACCCATTTATTATCTCAGAGCTCATCTCAGCTGGGTCCCCTGCTTAGAGTCTCATAAGGCTGGGTTCCTTCCATTTGAGCTGTTGGCAGGGCCCTGTTCCCTTCTGGAAAATGTGGGGATGAATCTGCTTCCGAGTTCATTCAGGTTGAGGGTTAAATTCAGTTCTTTGAAGTTGTAGCCCCCCATTCCTTGCTGGCTGTCAGCCAGGAGTTGGTTTTTGCTTCTAGAGGCTGCACGAATTCTTTCTCATGATTTCCCTATGGACCCTCTCCAGCAATAGCAGGTAGAGTTCCTCACACTTCAGATCTCTCCAAATTCCCTTTTTTGTTGCATCTCTTTGCTGCATTTCTTTTCTGCTAATTTTTCTGTAACCAGAAGAAATAATTATTTACTTTTAAGGACTCGTGGGATTAGATTGGGCTCGCCCAGGTAATTTAGGATAATCTCCCCATTACAAAATCCTTAATCTTAATCACATCTGCAAAGTCCATTTTGCCATTCTAACACCATATAGTCACAGAATTTGTGGACTGTGGTGGGGCTGAAGAGTGGGGGGAGGGAGGGACATCTTTAATGGGGCCATTCTGCCTACCACAGGCTGTTAAAAAGCTCCCAGAATTATTTAGTCTAACTAATCTGATCATTCCACAGATGTCTTTTGTCTAAGGCCAGTCAGGTGGTTGGTGAAAGAAGTTTAGGTAAAAATCTAGCCTTCCTAATTTCTGGTCTAGGCCATCCATGACCAGATTATCTAGTACTCCCAACTCTACTTCCTTCAACCCCATCCAGATGCTCTCTACCAAATCCCTTTGTTTCTTTCATTCAATCCATGTTTACTGGCTGTCTTCTATCACGTGTTTGTAAACTCTAAATAAGCTACAAGTTTAGAGTAGGGATTTTGTTGTGTTTTTGATTTTTTTTTTTTCTCTCACCATTGACTCTCCAGTGCTACAATTAGTTTTTGGAGAGTGCTTCAATAAATACTTGTTGAATGAATAAATGTATGAATGGTGATAATATTTCACCAGAGTATGTGAATCTTTAGAGAAAGTAGCAACATTACAGTCTAACATTTTTTCAATCTTCATGTTGTTACTTAAATCTAGAGCAGTTATCTTCTAATACTTTTGGCAAACCCTCTTGATTTCAAATATGCTTTTGCAGCATACCCACTCAAATGATAATATCAACATCTAAATAGTTGAGATTCATTGTGGTTGGATTTTCCTCAGACTATGTATTAAATTGTGTATGCAAAGAAGACCAATTTAATCTTCTAAAGTAATATATCTTCTATGAGTGGTACTGTTAAAATAAATCAGCAACAGTAAGGCATAATTTTGTTTCCTATGTAACATATTAATGAGTGTTACTAAGCCAACTGGAGATTTGCATGTGTTTATATTTTCTATGGTGTTTTGTTATAAATTTTACCTCTACTTAAAACTTGTCACGTTGGGTTGAAAATAACTCAAGAGGTCATCTTGTCCACCCTCCCCCTTAAATCATAAATGTGTGAAAACCATCCATAAAGTCAGCTGAGTAGGTATTTCTTAAATAGTCTCCAAAAAATAAGGTTCCTTACCAAAAGCCCAAGTTTGACAACTATGAAAGCAAGTATATTCTTTCTAAGGCTTACCCCTTTTTGCATTATTTTATAAGTTGCATTGACTTAATTATACTTTTGTATTTATTTCAGTCAACAGAGTAACATCAAAATAATTTATGTCCTTCATTCTTCTCTAGTCTTCCATTGTAGATGATAGCTATAAAGTTAGTTTATACTCATAGGGATTTTATTTTAAGGATTAACTACACAGTCTTCTAAGTTATATCTTATTCATGGGAATGCAAAGTGAAGACAATTTTTAATGAAGTCCTAATCAATGATGTGTGTAGTCATCGGATGTCTTATCCTCCCTGTATACTACATTCCTTTCAGGCATTAGGAATACAGGCATTTCCTTTCTGATCTCTTACTCCTCTTGGGCTCTTCTGTGACTTATAAATTAAGGGTGGCCTGGCCAGGTTGCTCAGTTGGTTAAGTGTCATCCTACACACCAAAAAGTTTGCAGGTTTGATTCCCAGTCAGGGCACATGCCTAGGTTGCAGGTTTGATTCCCCCATTGGAGCATGCACAGGAGGCAACCGATTGATAATTCCCTCTCTCTCTCTCTCTCTCTCTCTCTCTCTCTCTCTCTCTCTCTCTCTCTCTTCCTTCTGCTCTCTCTAAAATCAATAAAAATATTCTCGGGTGAAGATCTAAAAAAAATTAAGGGTGCCACCTGAAGTGAGTTCTGTGTGCATTTTTATAGGAATTAGATTAAAATAAACTCCAGAAGCATTAAAACAATCAGCAAAGTCGGTTGAGTATCTCCTTGAATAGCTAATCTCTGAGATCCTTTTTTTTTTTTTTTTCTTGCTTGCAGGTCAACTTCTAAATCTCAAATTTTTAAATACCTTTGGCATTTTCTACCTTTGGCATTCAACCTGTTTCTGATGCCCTTTTAGTGAGTGTGTGCTTAGACATCCAATCACATTTTATTACAGAAATGTATACAATTTCTTACAAAGTGAAATCTCATTATTGAGGAGCTGCTAGGGGAAAGAAAGCATGGGTATTGACATGGAGTTCATTGGTAACATTCCCTGGAACTTTCATGGTCTTAATGGATTTTACATGTTCTATTACTCCAAGAAGTAATATATCTTCCATGAGTCAATTTTTAGATTCAAGGGTTTATTTTGTTTTTGTTTTTTTTATTAGCTATTTTAAAAACAATTTCAGGCTTGTCTGGGACTGTAGTGCCTGGACACCATTCTTTTTTCCTTTGTATAGCCTGAAGTTTCTTGTAACTTTACATTGTGCTGATTAGAGCTGCTGCTATGTACTATTAATGACAGAACTGAAAAGCAAGCAATTCCAGGGTTGCCAGTAGTGAAATATCATTCACTAATCAATCTTATTGTAACCTAGTTAGGGAATAAGGTGCAGAGGAAAGGGTATCACAATATACATCTACAACCTGAAGGCCTATCACTGTTTCTGAAGTTACTGCTATCCTTTTAGATGTCCCCTTAGTGTGAATCACAGCCACAATATAAACAGATAAATGTTGATTTATTCTCACTTTTTACATATAATCCAGGCTATATCATATTTCACAATGTTTTAAAATGTGAAATTGTTGTGACTTCTTTAGCACTTGTATTGATTCTTTGAGTGACAAGATGCAATGGCTTTCATTATATAATAGCAGAGCATTGTTTGACCAAAAATATAAGGAAACCTGTGGATCAAAAGAAATTTGCCTTTACTATGTAAATATTCTGGATTACCTATACTTCACTTCAATAGAAGTTTTGTATGAAGAGACATACAAAAGTGTACTAGTATATTAATTCTTTCCCCAACTGCCTACATTTTTCATTTTGTGAAGTTAGGGAAGCTTTTTCTAATCCTATATAATAAAAGTGTCTGGTCATCCGGTGGGCCGTTCAACCAAAGAGTAATATGCTAATGATATGCTAAGGCCACTCAACCACTTGCTATGATGTGCACTGACCACCAGGGGGCAGACAGTTGACTGGTTGACCAGTTGCTATGATGTGCACTGACCACCAGGGGACAGATGCTCCAATCGGTAGGTTAGCTTGCTGCTGGGGTCCGGCCAATTGATACTGAGTGAGACGGGCCGGACATGCCCTGGAGCCCTCCCGTGTTTCTCCCCAGCCCCAATCATGCACCAGTGGGGTCTCTCGGCCTAGCCTGCGCCCTCTCGCAATCTGGAACCCCTCGGGGGATGTCGGAGAGCCCGTTTCAGCCCGGGTAGAATGACCGGTTGCTATGACATGCACTGACCACCAGGGGGCAGGCGCTCAATGCAGGAGCTGCCCCTGGTGGTCAGTGCGCTCCCACAGGGTGAGCGCTGCTCAGCCAGAAGCTGGGCTCATGGCTGGCGAGTGCAGCAGTGGTGTCAGGAGCCTCTCCCGCCTCTGCGGCAGCCCTGGGGATGTCTGATTGACATGGGGAGCGGGTCTAAGCTGTCAGTCAGACATCCCCAAGGGCTCCCAGACTGCAAGAGGGCGCAGGCAGGGCTGAGGGACTCTCCCCCGTCCTGAGTACATGATTTTGTGCACCGGACCTGTAGTTTTATATATTTTTGAACAGTTACTACTTGGAAATGTTGCTTTTGTTCAATATTACAGTTCCTCACAATTTATGCCAAGAATGACTTTCTTTTTATGCATCTTCAGGGCTGTGTGCCCAGATCTGGAGTGGTGCTTGTTATAAAAAATATCCCTTAGGGGTAGCTAATATATGGTTTCCTTGTAAACAATAGTATCCCTTCAAAACCAGGTTCTTTCCCATTGGCTAGATAAAATATAACAAGGAAATGCATATGCTTTCTTTTTGCACCCACAATGGGCTAGTTTCTTTAATGCATAATAAATCACAGTCCCTAACCTCCCTAGAATGTGTGTAAGGAGACAAGATGGATAAGTATATTATAGACACAGAAACACATCATAAAAACTGCCATGAACTACAGTTTAGCATATTACCAGTTATATATCACTGTTTCTCATTGCTATACTGTTTTCTATACTTAATGGCATTCTCATACCCCAATGCTTTATTAGAGAATCTGGAGTAAATTAGATTAGATACAAAAAGCTATTGAAATCAGGAGAACTGGGTAGATAGAGCAAAATATTTTTACCCTGCTGGCAAAAAAAACACACACAAACAACACAAACTGGGACAATATACCTCTTTCTGAATTAATTCATACTCCAGTGTGTTTTCAAACACTTTAAAACATAAGGTAATTAAATTATTATTAAAGCCAAAATACCTGTATAGTTATAGAAATCATTTTCTGAGGAAGACAAATGTGTTGCTATGCATAGTATAAAAAAGAGAAATAATTATTCTAAGTAATTGCATTAATACAAATGACTTGAAAGAGTAAAGCCTGCATCTTGCACTTTTATGCAATTCTGAAAATTTGCACATGGAAACCAACTGCTTTAACAACAGAAAGGCCTAAAAGACAAGAGCTGGAACTGGATCTTGGGAAATAGGCATTAACTGGGTTATATCTTCTGGTAATTGCTGATAGCTGTGGATGTTCAGGAGATGGGAGAGTGAGAATGATATGACTCACCTGGTCAATTGAGTCCTGTAGCCTTCAGCACCTGGTCTGTCTGTGAGCCCTTCCCATCCAACTCTGAACATCTTTCTGTCCTTCCTAAGGCATTTAGCTGGCCTTATATCCCAAGATTCATAAAGCCAAAAACCTAATGGACACAATCCATACTAGCAACAACATTATGGATGGATAAAAAAGACACAGATTGTGAAATCTCAGCACACCCGTGACTATTAGTGTGCCTCTCCCATGTGAATGTTGGGGTCATTGGCTTGTGTTCTGCCATGGTTTTCCATTGGAGACATCAAGGGGCTAGCTTCACCCATCAGAGTCAGGAGTGGATCCCACCTCGAAGATAAGGCTATTCTTCCTGTCCATCCTCAGGGAGAGATGGATCTCCAAATAGGACACCTGGTATGAGAAGGGGAACATCAGGTTAATGAGGGAAGTCAGACTTTGGGGAATTTAGGAATCTATGACTGTGTTCCCACTACAAGGAATCCCCTACTTTTAATAATTATGGCTCCTTGGTTCCTGGACTAAAAATAGAGAGCCCTGGCTGGTTTGGCTCAGTGGATAGAGAGTCGGCTTGCGGACTGAAGGAGCCCAGTTCGATTCCTGTCAAGGGCACATGCCTGAGTTGCCGGCTTGATCCCCAGTAGGGGGTGTGCAGGAGGCAGCCAATCAGTGATTCTCTCTCATCATTGATGTTTCTATCTCTCTCTTCCTCTCCCTTCCTCTCTGAAATCAATAAAAATATTAAATAAATAAGTAAATAAATAAAATAAACAGAGATTTTCCTGGGCTGAAGACTCAGATTTTGTTGACTTAATTATACCTCTGTGCATTCTAGGAGCAGACCAGGAATGTGTCAAAAACACTTGTAAAGGGTTTCTTTTATCTCTCTCACGCTTCTGGCTTCTATCTGTCTCTCTCTCTCACACACACATACAAGCACTCATGTGTGGGGAATATAAACCCTTCACTCATTTTAGTGTCTTCCCAGTTTTCTCTCAGGTCTTTACTCACCACATCACATAATAAGCAGTAAGAATGTTATCAGCAGCGATAACAATTCTCTATTTACCCACCAATTTGGCCTCTGAGATCATATCTTTTCTCTTGTGAGCTTTCAGAATCTTATTATAGAAAATATATGTAATTCATCATTGAAAATATTTCCAGATAAATCTGCACCTGAATATGTTTATACTAAAGTTGTCTTATGGATTCCACATCAGATGAATATCAAAATTACATTTATCTTACCTGCCAACTAGACAACACGTGAAAGTAGACATTCTAAGAAAGAAGGGAGTGGAGCTGATCACGATTAGAAAGATAAGCACAGACAGTGTTCCCACAGTGAAGTTGTTACAGTGCTGGATCTGCAGAACATAAGGGAGAAACCAATTCAGGTCTTTCTGCTTGAGCCGCAGGCCAGCAGAGCTCCTCTGATTACAATAGAAGCCCACTCTCAGCACTGCCCTGTGTGGGAAGATGTCAACCCTGGGTCAGTGGGACTAGAAGCTTGGCAAGAGACCCAAGCGAGACGTCCTTTTTCTTCCTAGGGTCTCACGCGCAGGGGAGGGGCAGCACACCTCTCTGCCAGGAAAGAAAGTCAGCATTACACATTATAGAATCTGGAGTCCGGCACTCTCTGTGTATTTCTTCTTTTCATTCCTTAGCCAGTGGTAAGTTCTGAACCAAGCCTGAATAACAGGACCGAATGCCCAGCGAGATGCGTTATAAGCATTCAGAGTCCTCCGCACCACCAGAGTTCATTTTCTGTGAAGTCTGCGATTTAATTCTGTTATGGGTGAAACTGTGTCTCTTCTCCAAAAAATAAAAAGATATGCTAGTAACTTCATTACTTCAGAACACGGCCTTATTTAGATCTGGGGGTCTTTGCAGAGGTAATCAGTTTAAATGAGGTTATTAGGGTGGGTCCTAATCCAGTAAGACTGGTGTCATTATAAAGGGGGACATTTGGACACAGAAACAGACTTGCATAGAGGAAAGGTGACTTAAAGAAACACAGGGAGAGGGTGGCCATCTGCAAGCCAAGGAGAGAGGCCTGAAGAGCTCTGCCCCTCAGCCTTCAGAGGGAACTAATCTTCCTGACACCTTAATTATGAACGTATACTATACCTCCCGAGCTGTGAGACAATAAACCCATGTTCTTTAAGCCACCCAGTTTATGGTACATTGTGACAGCAGCCTTAGGAAACTAACACAGATTCCATTTAAGTTTCATCTCTATAGCCAAACAGAGGAAAAATTGATGATTGTAATCACTTGTCTACTTCCACAGAAATCAGGAACATCTCCTGGGTCTCCAAATGCATCCAGCTTATGTAGAAGGTGAAATTGCGTATAGAGTTCTGGGAGGGCTGCACATCGGATCCCTTGTTTATCTTGAATAGGCAGATTCTTAGGGGTCCTGGGTTTATCTCTCTTTTATATATATACATATATTTTTATTGATTTTTACAGAGAGGAAGGGAGAGGGATAAAGAGTTAGAAACATCGATGTGAGAGAAACATTGATCAACTGCCTCCTGCACACCGCCTACTGGGGATGTGCATGCAACCAAGGTACATGCCCTTGACCGGAATCGAACCTGGGACCTTTCAGTCCTCAGGCCGACGCTCTATCCACTGAGCCAAACTGGTTAGGGCTGGATTTATCTCTTGTTACTTTCCTTTTCTAGGACATATATTCAGGAATTATTTAATGTCTCAGAATCTTAGTGTTCCTTCCTAAAAGAGGGTTAACATTTGCTCTTCTAGGTATTCTTTTGGTTTCAGTTAGTGAGTGTGGTATGCCTAGCATATACTGGGAGCTCAATACAGCTTAGTTCCGTTTCCCTTCTGTTCTACTTCCCCTACTGACCAAATTAAATAAGCACTCAAAATGTAAATTCATCTCTGCGACTCAAACCCCTCATCGATATCTGAGGGTAATAATAGGACCCGCTTCAATTTTGCAGGTTGTATGGATGAATGAGTGATTACATGTAAAACATTTATATAGCATTGGCCTGGGAACATTGGAATACCCAGTAATTCTTGGCCTTTTATACAATCACCACAGAATTATTAGCATCTCTGGGGAACAACAGCTACCATTTAATGACATAACCATTCATCTAAAAATAAAAGTGTCATCAGGCAATATCGAAGAAATTAAATAAATTAATGATTCTTTCTCTAAATGGTTTTGGTTTTTACCTGCTCATTCAGCTAACCTTTATTTTTCTGGATCAGGGACTGAACCCAGAACGTGATATCTATTCATTATAAATAAGGGGTCCAATTCCCCACTGTGGAGGCTTCACCAATCCCTCTATGCAGTTTCACCTTAGAGAAGTGGATTGTGCTTATGATCAAAATTTCTCTTCAGTTTGGAACCAACTTGGCTCGAGAGATAAAGCACCAGTAAAGTACCCAAAACAAGACCCTCAAAATTAGATCTCAAGTTAGATTTCAGGTAATTTTAGAAATTAAATAAATGTAAACAACATTTGTCAAGTGTCAAACACTTCCAGGTAAAATATTTTTCTTCTTGATTCAATTCTATTAGGTGGTACGGCTTTCAGATATGTTCACATAATTATACTAATTTCTATAATAAAATTGAAATGGAAAAGCTTTTAAAAAAATAAGCAATTTGGAATAAAGAAGAAATGGGTGGGAAAAGCTTCCATAGCTTTAATCTCTGATATTACGGCATATACCACGTTACATTGCTTTGAAGAATTACACGGAAAAACTTCTCAATTTTGTCTCAAACAATCCAAATACTAACCAGAGCTATTAGATAATTAAGTCGTTCCTCCATTTTGTGTTTATATTTAGCTTACATTTAGGCAGGCATCCGTACAGTAGGAAATCTTTTCCTACGTAAAGCAAAGAATGCTGCCCACACAATCATGAATGAGCATCATTGCCAAGGGCTGAAAATCCCTCATGGGCAGTGTTATTCAGGCGGTTCTGTCGCCATGGGGACGTCAGAATGGAGAACAGTGGGCATCTTGTAAGATCCTCACGTGAGGGAAGGAACCTTGCCAACGCCTCCGAAAAGGAAAACATTTAGCATTCTACTTGCACAGGTCAATCTGGACACAACAGAGTTTTATTCTTCTTTAAAGTCTGAAGGCAGCTTCTGTGCTTGAGATCTTCCATACATCACTCAGTAACTTCAACATAAACTCTGCTTCCTCGTGGAAACTTCTCCTCAGGTTACAAAGTACACGAAAACAAGAGGGAGGGTGCCAGGGGGGGAAATTCCACTCTATAGTTGGTTCACTTGTATAACTTCAACAACAGTGACATTGATCAGATTTATTCCTATGGGAAAGTTACAAGAGATGGAATTATTGCCCAGCGGTATAAGCTGACTTCCACATCTCTATTTTGGGAATAAATACTCTTTAAGAAATCCTTGAGGTGAATGATTAACACACATGGGTTGCCAAACAACAAGACAAGATTTTCAGACCTGGGCCGGGGGACTTCCCACCTACTGGCTGAGAATAAGAGGGCACCATCCCATCCAGGTCCCACAGCATGTAGTTCCCCTCACCCCCACCTCCCGGAGCTCCAGAAAGAGCCACTTCTTTCAGAGAGGAAGGGAGAGGGAGAGAGATAAAAATATCAAGGATGAGAGAGAATCATTGACCGGCTGCCTCCTGCACACCCCTTATTGGGAATTGAGGACGCAACCCAGGCTTGTGCCCTGACCGAGAATCGAATCATGACCTCCTGGTTCATAGGTCGATGCTCAACCACTGAGCCACACCGGCCGGGCTGTCTCTGATTTTTAAAAGGGCAATTTCATTCCAGCTAACAAACCATTTTCCAGCACGTTTAACCAAAATGAGGGCAAGTTGGATATAAAATTCTGGAAAAATCACATCTCACATAATTTTAGTATATAACCTTTCTTATGAAGTATTTTAACAAAATTTAGTTTTGCAAAAGAACGTAAGTTGAGAAACAACGTGGGAATGACTAGCTGAGCCTAGAAAAAAAAATGTAATCAGATACAATGATGCCAATTTAAAAACTATTTAAAATAAATCTAAATCAATTTAGAGGACCTCCTTACAGACTTTATGTGTTAGATGTAATAATGTGCATCCTTCTCATGGCATGAGGGCGGGGGGGGGGGGGGCAGGCTTCACACTGCAGGCTTTGGAGACAGGCAGCTGGGGTTGGCCACTCAGCTCAGCCACTCTTGGTGTGTGATTTTTGGGAACATATTCAACCTCTCAGGAACCATTAGTTTTTTATCTCTAAATTATGGGGGAACAAAACCCTCTCCCACCTGGGATTGAGAGTATTAAATGAGATGCTGATTATAAATGACTTAGGACAGTGCCTGATGTATATGAGGTGCTAAGTAAATATTGGCTACTTTTATTATTCAAAAATATAGGAAACAAGTCTATTAAGAATATTACTGATTACCTAATAGAAACGTGAAATGTAACTACACTTGAGAGAATACATATATCTAGCCACTGATGCCGTGTGCACTTGGGATTCAGCAAATATGGACCCATCTGCAGGATAACAGAGGCAAGCCATTTAGGGTCAAGTGAAGGACTAACAAAAACCCCTTGAAAAGGCAAATCCTAGTGGCAGATAATAAGAACACAGGGCAGATTTGGAAGAGGGAGAAGAGATTGTGAGAATCACACCAAGTTTGCCACTCAGATACTGGCCTAGTCCTAAAGAGTTCTTGACAAGAGTCTTTTCATTGCATTGTGTGGCAATAGAAGGGACAAATATCACTCCCCCCCACCAAAAAAAAAAAATAAAAAAAAAAAATTCAGGGAGGAATTTACTAAAATTTGCTTGGAATGTTAAGAGTGCAAAGTGGCAGCCCCGGTCTAGTAGCATTGGCAATGATGGAAAACATCACCAGGAGCTCTAGAAGATAAAGCCAGCCTTGCAGAGAAGTCAGTGTCCTGAACATTAATAGCTTCAGGACAGACATTGCGGAAAGCTGTAGTGTGGGCTTGATCAGTGGGTACCGGTGAGGGTGCCTTCTAAGGGCTTCTGCACCATAATTAATGTACTTGGTGGCAGCAGCAAAGGATATCTCTATAGGGACTCAGAGCAGAAGAGAAAGAATTAATGGCAATCATGTAGCAAAAAAGAGGAACAACTAACTGGGCACAGGTGAAACCACCCTGGTGATTCAGGATTCTCTGTACTGATTGCTATAATGAACCCTAGAAGAGGCACTCTCCCATCCAAGCAGATATCTCTGGTCCAACCTGATGCTCATCCAGCAGAACTTTTGGATGTCTGTTCCCACTAGGATCACCCACCCTAAACAGCTTGGAAGGAGTCCCAATTGTAAACATTTACAAAAAGTAAATACTTCTAATTTCAAAGTGTCTTATAATACTACTAGAGGCCCAGTGCACAAACTCGTGCACCAGTGGGGTCCCTCAGCCTGGCCTGTGGGATTGGACTGAAATTGGCTCTCTGACATCCCCCAAGGGGTCCTGGATTACGAGAGGGCACAGGCCAGACTGAGGGACCCCACTGGTGCATGATTGGGGCTGGGAAGGGATGTGGGAGGTTGGCCAGCCTGGGAGGGACTGCAAGAGGGTTCCAGGGCATGTCCGGCCTGTCTTGCTCGGTCCCAATTGGCTGGACCCCAGCAGCAAGTTAACCTACCGGTCAGAGCATCTGCACCCTGGTGGTCAGTGCACATCATAGCGACTGGTCAGCCAGTCAACTGTCTGCCCCCTGGTGGTCAGTGCATGTCATAGCGAGTGGTTGAGTGGCCTTAGCATATCATTAGCATATTACACTTTGATTGGTTGAACGGATGTCCAGATGACCAGACACTTAGCATATTAGGCTTTTATTATATAGGATAGTAGAACTTTTCACTTAGAGCTACAAGTTTGCAATCCTTACCTGAATGGGCCATGATCTTCCTGTGAAAAGAATAGAAACACATATTTTTGCCTGGATTTTGTAGGTGGAAATACATCCACAAAAAAATAAGTAAATACATAAAGATGAATAAATAATAATAAAATAAATAAATATAAAGTAAGTGGCTTGATCAGAGTCACTAAATTAAACAGTCTGATGCCTGGAATGGAATTACAAAAATTCTTTTTGCTTAAATACATAGTTAATATTAATATTTTATGACTTGATTTAATATAGGCTTTGAATGTATAACATGGCCCGAAAGCTTGAAAAGTTTTATTAATTTCTTTCTTTTTCTTTTTCTTTTTTAATGTTCATCCCCTCTGCCCTTCTCCTCTTTAGCAACCATTAGCTTGCTCTTTGTATCTATGCAGAGTTTTATTTAAACAAACTTGAAGCTTAGGAATGTTACTTTCTTTTCTCTCCTTCTTAATTAATGTTATGAATCCTACTGTTTTTCTGTTTCACTGTCCCCTAGTCACATTCATCTGGTCTTCATCTGATTGGCCCAGCCTTGGCCCCTATGCTCATCACTTTGGGCGTGGCTATTTTAACAATATACTATTGGTCAAATTCCCTCCATGACCTTCCCTCCCAGCTCTTCTTTTATAGTGTGATCTCCACCAGAACAGGACTCTTGTTCTCTGTTTTATCCCCAAGAATTGGATCAGAGGCATGGGCTGCTTTTGTTTCAGTCTTTCAGGGATATTTGTGTAGCAAATAGTCTTTGAAGACAGATTTGGTGCCTCCCTCAAGGAAAGGGTAGACAGGCTTGTTGTTGCCCATTATAAAAGACTTGGGTTCTCTAAGATCAGGGTTCCTCTTCCACCGCACATTCGGGTATCACCTGGCTCTCTTCATATCACTCTGTAGAAATAAGGCATCTGTAGAAGCAGGGCAAATGCTGATCCTCTAGCTACTTCTAATGCTGCTAGCAATCGGGCTGTCCTTTGTCTCTGACTCTGGAGATTCATGTCTTGTGTCAGCATTCATGAAACTGTGTAGGCTAACTTGCTATCATGCAAGTACAGTAGCATCTCAAAACCTTCACAATCCTTGATAATGCTCATCGTCATTACCATTAGAGAATGCAAATTAAAATACAACGAGATACCACTACATATGTATTAGAATGGCTAAAATTTTAAAAAATTCTTGCGCCCGGGCCAGGTAGCTCAGTTGGTTGGAGCATCGTCCTGTGCGCTGAAAGGCTTTGGGTTTGATTCCTGGTCAGGGTACATACCTAGGTTGAGGCTTTGATCCCCAGTTGGGGCGCATATGGGAGGCAACCGATCGATGTTTCTCTCTCACATTAGTATTTCTATCTCTCCCTCTCTCTCCCCTTTACTCTCTCTCTAAAACCAGTAGCATATCCTCTGGTGAGGATTGAAAAACATTTGCCAGATTGCAGAGCCACCAGAATTGGTGGGAATGCAGAAATGGAACAACCACTTTGGAAAACAGTTTCAGTTTCTTATCGAGTTAAACATATACTTCTATGTGACCCAGCAATCCCACTCATAGGCACTCAGCATAAAGAAATCAAGTATCATGGTCATATAAAAACCTGCACACAAAAGTTTATAGCTTCTCTATAATTGTCCAAATTGTGAATAGCCTACATGTTCTACAATGACTTCAATAAGTAAATGAATTACGGTACAAACATACAATGAAATACTATATGACAATACAAGGGAGTGAACTCTAGAAACAGAACAACTTGGATAGATCTCAAAGGCATTATTCTGAGTGAAAGAAGGAAGTCTCAAAAGATTGCATGCTCACGCTGGCTGGTGTGCTCAATGGTTAGAACATCGGCCTACACACCAAAGGATCATGGATTCTTTTTTTTTTTTTTTTAATATATTTTATTGATTTTTTACAGAGAGGAAGAGAGAGGGATAGAGAGTTAGAAACATCGATGAGAGAGAAACACCGACCAGCTGCCTCTTGCACACCCCCTACTGGGGATGTGCCCGCAACCAAGGTACATGCCCTTGACCGGAATCGAACCTGGGACCCTTGAGTCCACAGGCCGACGCTCTATCCACTGAGCCAAACCGGTTTCGGCGGATCATGGATTCTTGGTCAAGGGCATGTACCTGGATTGCAGGTTCATTCTCTGCTCCGGTTCTAGGCACATGCAGAAGGCAACCAATCAATGTGTCTCTCTCACATTAACGTTTTTGTCTCTCTCCCCTCCCTTTTACTCTCTCTAAAAATCAATGGAAAAAAATATCCTCAGGTGAGAATTACAAAAAAAGGTTGCACACTGTATTAAACCATTTACATGTCATTCTCCAAAAGACAAAATGACATAAATGGAATACAGATCATTGATAACCAAAGTTAAGGGTATGAGGAGGAAAAGTGTGTGACATGAGGGAGTTTTTTTGGGGTGATGAAACTATTCTGTATTCTGATTGTGGTAGTGATTGAATGAATCTATACACATGTTAAGATTCATACATGGCATAAAAGAGTCAGTTTTACCTGTACTATTTTTTAAATGAAATTTAAATTTTTCACTAAAATGCTCACCAGTATAATTCTACCTGCCGTTTTGTAAGTTTCTAAACAATGCATAATATTTTGGGAAAATGTACAGATCTTAATTGTATAAGTTAACAAGTTTGACAAACATAACAGATATATGTTTTGACATACAAGTCTAGATATTTATTTTGAGAAACAAACCATTTTATTGTCATTTTCTCATCATGAATGCTATTATGGCATCTCTCAGTGATGCTATGACATCATATTTTCTTATTTTATCTGTTTATTTGTCCTACATACTCTGCATTTACTCAGGAGTGAAAGGCAATAGCTTAACAGTCTCATCTAAACTAAATAAAAAAGGTAGTATTTTTATTCATTCATAATAAAACCCCAGATTTTTATTATTTTAATACTATAAGTATACCCACATTATATTAATTTATAGAAAATTTTGCACTAAAACTTTATTTAGCATAGAGATCATAAAGCCAGCTATAACAAAGTATAATGAAATGTAGTAAAAAGACTTTTTTATATAAATATATGGCTAAAAATAAATTTCTCAAACATATTTCATCTTTCAAATATATTGATAAAACATTGTTTTTTTTAGCCAACACAATTAGAAAAGTGTACAAAAGTTTTATGACCAATAATTTACAGCATGATAATATCTAAAGAATGACAAAAAACATCTAACTCAATGGCCAAGAGAATCATAAATAAACTTTGGAGCTTATTTTAGCCAGACTCAAATGAATTTGCAGTCAGAAAAAGGATAATCAAATAGCTTAAAAAGAACATAAATGGTAAGTAATAAATTGTATTCAACGCCCATGAGGACTAAATAGGAGCCAGTGCAAATAAGCACAACTATTTTACAATTCTTTCACATTTTAACCCTGAAGAAATCTAGAGACAGGACCAAACCTGTTCTTTAACCAGTCCAGCAAGTAAAAACTATGCTTGATACTGGAAAGAGAAACTCTAACCCAGCCATTCTAGCTTTGAGAATGAAGGTGATTCTTTCATAACAGGCAAGGCATCTCAATGGTTTAACACTTCCTAGTATGTAATTTAGCACTTTCTGAGATGTAGTGCTAACCTGAACAGTTAACCTATTTGCCTATTTGCTCCTTCTTTTCAGATTCAAAATGGGCTTAAAAAGAATGAGTGTCTCAGGACAAATAAAACAAAATTGGGTAGTTTGACTGAATGAACCTCTCATATAGGATCAACTATATGGCATACACTAAGTTAACCTAAGCAGTAGTATATTTAAAACAAATTACAGCTCTAGCCAGTTTAGCTCAGTAGTTAGAGCATCGGCCTGCGGACTGAAGGGTTTTGGGTTCGATTCCGGTCAAGAGCACGTACCTCGGTTGCAGGCTCAATCCCTGGCCCTGGTCGGGGGCATGTGCGGGAGGTAACTGGTCGATGTGTCTCTCTCTGTCTCTTCCCCTCCTTTCCATTCTCTCTAAAAAAATCAATGGAAAAAACATCCTCAGGGGAGGATTAACAACAACAGAAAAGAATTAGAAAAAATAATTAGGAATCAATCACATATGGTTGTTCTTGTTATAACCTCTATCCCTCTTTACAAAAAATCGGTGTCATTGGTACTAAAGCAGGGATGGCTAAGAGAAGAGTCTTTGTTCTCTTCCTGTCCTGACCCTCTTCTTTTTCAGCCATCTTGATTTTATGACAAACGTTAATCATTTTCTGGTGACTGTATTGTTTCATTTACTACACTTTATCAGGACTTTCCTCCTAAAGGCAGAGCAGTATCAGGCTCTCTGATGGCAAATAATCAAGCATCAAGCTTCAGATTCCCCCCTCACTAAAAAAAATAAATAAAACTTAAAAATAAAAATCTCTGTGCCTCAGTTTACTTGTCTGTAAAATGGAGATAATGATATCTGCCTTATAGACTTATTATGAAGATTAAATGAGTTGGTATGTATAGGTTATAATAGAGCCCAATACATACAGCATGGGCACTACAGAAGTTATATCTCTTTACTAAGTTCTAAACCACTTAAAGCCTATTGATAACCAGAGGTCTGGAGAGCAGGGGCCCATGGAGGAAAACGTGTAAAGGAACAAAGGAAAGGGGGTATGGATAGAACTCCATGGCTCGTGTTAACTCCTGTGGGATTTCTTTTCTGCGAAGAGTTTCTTCTGTGGGTGGAAAGATGTCTCTGAGCTCTCCTACTTGAACAACAGAAGAGGATCTTACTCAGTTTTGTGTCCTTAGCGCCTAAAATAGTGCTGAATACATAGAATAGAGGTTCAGTAGATGCTTATTGAATGAAAGTTACCGACTTTATGAGTGAGATACCAGCCATGGGAACAATTTTCCAGTTCTTAGGCCTAACTCTAATCCATCTCTCTCATCTGGGGATTATTAAACTCAATAGATGAGATCAAACTGAAAGTTTGGAGAACAATTCTTGAACAGTTTTGGAGGGGCAGGAGCCTGTAGGTAGAGGTATAATTCTAACAAATTGACCAAATGAGAATGTCACAAGAAGCAATCAACACAGGACCCAGCTTGAGAGGCTGTTGACATTCTGTGTAATTACTGCAAGTGCACCCTGGGTAGTCCACGTTATTGTAAACTGCATTTCCTACACTGTGTGGCATTAAATTAAAAGGGAAAAAAAAGCAATGAAGTTATAGCCATTAGCAGAGCTGAACTGGAACTCCTAGAAAATGTCAAGGAGATCTTAATTGTACTTTATATAATGGTCTCCTAGGCTAATAAGATATGATCTAAAACCATTAGGTATGAGAAGGTAAACATTTTAAGAGCACTTTTTTTGCCAAAAGGCTCTTCATCTCTATTTGACAACTCTCATTCGGCCTTGAGGTAAAGCACTGCAGTGTTCTGAAATAACAGATATTGTTTGTGACAGAGGGAATGAGGCCCTGTGGTGTAAGAGAGTATTCAAAGATAAAGTATAAGCAGCAAAGATGTCTATAAATTTGATGCTTAAGTCACACATCACATTCCCCACCTCCTACCCTGGCAGAGGGGGTAGGCAGGTATGTTCTAAAAGTTATTCTCCTGTCACGTAGCATGCAATTCCAAAACACTGGGCAACACCCATTATTCTGACAAGCTTCAGAACACATAAATCTATTTAGCTTTATAAATGACTGAAATTCATTCTCTCAAGGTCGGAATCTCGCCAACAGAGAGCCATATATTTATGTCTTGTTTTTTCAATGAGCTTCTGAGCTAAGACAGTAGATCCTTGAATCCCTGTACCTTAGAAATTTTGGGTTCTCTTCTCAATTATTGATGGAAGTCATCAGAAATCAAACATACGTATAGGTCAATGCTACTCTGTCCCAATGAGCTGCAAAGCCATGTTTTCTATTTCTGGTTTGAGTACACTTTTTACCTTGATTCTTATTTTATTTAATGTTAAAATAACATGAAGAAATGTCTACTACTCAGTAAGACGTATGTCTAAGTGAGAGGTAGAGTCCCTTTTGCTTTCTTAACCACTCCATTAACAAAAGGGACTGTTACCTCTAAGGAGGTAAGTATGTGAAGAAAAGTACCAAAAATTAATATGTGTGACTTTTACAAGTGTGTTGTATTAAAATTCATTAATTGAAAAAGTAATTAACAAGGCAGAACTTTGCTTAAATAATCTCTACAGTTAGAATCGGGTGAATAGCTACAGTTTGGTTCTGTTGATAAACACAGCTTAGAAATCATTGTTGGGGCATGTGGGCTTTGGTTCCAGTTTGTCTCAATCTTGTGTGTATTTTGGCAAGCAACCTAATGCTTCTTTATGTCTCTGTTTCTCTATTTGTGTGGGGGAGAACATTAACACGAAATGAAATTTGTATAGTGCTTTGGGACACCTGCACATATTGTACTGTTTTGGACAGATATTGAGATGGAATTTGTTTAATCTACTGCAAAATCAGAATAATACTTTGCTTAATGCTGGTTGGGTTGTGTTTACTAAAGTGTGTTTGTTTCATTAAACATTAGCTCTGCAGGATTAGATGTTACAAGAAATGGGCCTACTTTTGTCAATAAATTTATGAAACCCTAAGGTAAACAAAGTTAAACAAAGGCCTTTGCTATGGGACTTCTCAAAGGCTTTAATATGTTAATGAGAATTAAGAATCTCCTGAATGGGTATGGTGTGTGGTGTTTCCCAAACTTGTTTAACAATAGCATTTTTTTTTTTGAACTTCTGTTTTGGGGTTATAGGAAAGCTTTTGTGAAATGCTTGGTAGAAGAATAAGCACCATTAATAAGGGCAGTCCAAAATCTTAAAGAGGAAGCACAGTGTTGAACAGCATCTCTGTTCTTTAAATATAACTAGAGGCCCAGTGCATGAAAATTGATGCACTGGAGGGGGGTCCCTCAACCCAGCCTGCCCCCTCTCACAGTCCAGGAGCCCTCAGGGGCAGGAGGCGACCTAGCGATCAGGGGAAGGCGATGTCCCATCACACCTCTGCTGCTGCCACTGCTGGCAGTGCAAGCTTCGTCTGACCCTGGTTACCTGAGCCTTGGGCGGCCTTGGGCAGCTGGGCAGCCACCATCCGAGGCTTGCCTGTGCCTCAGGCCAGCCCTGGGTGGCTGGGTGGCTGAGGGAACTGGGGGACCCCAGAGGCAGGCACGCAGATTGGCTGGGCCCTCCTGGGGGCGACCTCAGCCTTGCCATGCACCTGCCACGCTGGCAGGGCTGAGGGGACTGGGCGCCGCCATCTTGTGGCTATGGGTGCCACCATCTTTGAGGGTGTAGCAGTAAATTAGCATATTCCCTCCTTATTGGCTGTGGGCACTGCCATCTTTGAGGGAGGGGCAGTCAATTAGTATATTCCCTCCTTATTGGCTGTGTGTGCTGCCATCTTTGAGGGTGGGGCAGTCAATTAGCATATTCCCTCCTTATTGGCTGTGGGCACTGCCATCTTTGTGATGGTGTGAGGGTCAATTAGCATATTCCCTCTTTATTAGATAGGATAGAAGCTGCCTCAGTTGACCTGCCTGGGGCAGCTGCTGATCAGCCCCACCTCTATAATCAGGCCCGGAGATAGGCCTGGAGATGCTGACTGGCATAGAAACCAACCAATCAGAACTAAATCTGGGTGAAGTGTGAGGAGCCAATGGCTGCCTAGGAGGCAGAGCTTTTAATGCTGACTGGCATAGAAACCAACCAATCAGAACCAAATCTGGGTGAACTGCTAGAGCAGAACATAAGGTGGGGGCTGAGGAGGGGCTTTAAAGGCAACAGCTGTTTGGTGTAGGTGTAAGAAAGTGATTCAATTTTTTAATGACCGGTTTGGCAGTATAGTGCATATGGCTGGCTATCAGTCCAGATATAGGGATTATGTGTTTTTGTCTGCCAAGAGCATCTCCTCCTGCTGAAAAAGGCTCCCCCCACCCCCGCCATTTAAGCAATACTATCCTATATAATCTATCTTTACTAATAAAAGGGTAATATGCTAATTAGACTGGGTCGACCGGCCATCTTCCAGACATCTGACTTCCTTCCAGACAAAGCCATGGTGATGGGGGCTGAGGCAGAGGCAGTTAGGGATGATCAGGCCGGCAGGGGAGGGCAGTTGGGGGCAAGATCAGGCCAGCAGGGGAGGGCAGTTGGGGGTGACCAGGGTGTCAGGGGGGGCAAGGTAGGGGTGATCAGGCCAGCAGGCAGAAAGGTTACGGGTGCTCAGGCAGGCAGGTAGAGGGGTTAGGGGTGATCAGGCAGACAGGCAGGCAAGTGGTTAGGAGCTAGTTGTCCCGGATTATGAGAGGGATGTCAGTTGGACATCCCCTGAGGGGTCCCAGATTAGAGAGAGTGCAGGTCGGGCTGAGGAACTCCCCTCTGTGTACGAATTTCGTGCACCGGGCCTCTAGTTAACTATAATAGTCTGCATAGGTCTCACTGAGAAGATGAGACTTAAGCAAAGAGTTAAAGGAGATAAGGGAGTAGTAGTCTAGGAGATATCTGGGAAAAGAACATTTTAAGCAAAGGAAACGACTAATCCCTGTTTTAGAACCTTAGTTGTATTATATAATATATATATATAAAATAACTGATCTATTAGGGTCTAGTGTTAGGGATAACAGTGTACACACATGGCATAAAGCAAGACAAATATGAAAAAATAAAATTTTGTATAATCTTTATAACAATAGTTATTTAAAATATAGAATTATATATTTCAATGAAGAATAATATTAACTATGACACTCAGCTTGGAGGGGAAATGTCTTAGAGTGGGCTAGGTAAATCTGCATTAAAAACAAATATTGAAATCTCCATGGCTTATTTTTTTCTTCTTCATAAAAAGAAGATGCTTCCATTTCACCAGGACAGCATTCTCCAAATAACGCTCAGAGGCTGTTTCCATTGTATGGCTTTTTCATTTTGATGTGGATCTTCCACGAGCTTTCCAGAGCAGAAGAAAAAGAGAGTTCTTGGAAAACTCACACTATTCTTTTACCCTTTGTCCTGGAAGAGATGCATGTCACTATGCCTAAGTTCATTGGCCAGAATTAGTCACATGTCCCAACCTAACTGCAAGGGTCATTGAGAAATGCAGTCTTTCTGTGTGCTAGCAAAAAGGGACATGAATAAGGTCTAGTAAAAAATAGCATTGTCTTGGCCCTGGATGGGTAGCTCAGTTTGTTAGAGTGTCATCCGATACCCCAAGGTTGTGGGTTTGATCCCTGGTTAGAGCACATACAAAAATTAACCAATGAATGCATAAGTAAGTGGAACAACAAATCTCTCTCTCTCTCTCTCTCTCTCTCTCTCTCTCTCTAAAAAAAAATATCATTGTGTCTGATACAGAAGGGAATAAGTCAGACTATATTAGATTTATTGGCACTTCCAAGAAGTTTAACCTTGAGTTAAGTCCTGAAAGGAAACAATTTTATCAGTTTTAAAGAGATAGCTGAGATCAACCAAAGAACTTGTATGCATATATGTATAACCCATGGACACAGACAATAGAGTGGTAAAGGCCTGGGGCGGGGGACAGAAGTGGACTAGAAGGGGTCAATTGGGGGAAAAGAGGACACATGTAATACTTTCAACAGTAAAGATTTAATTTAAAAAATAAAATATGGCCAAGAAAAAAAAATAGAAAGCTAATAATAAAAGTGTGTGGTGTTTTTATTTGTTTGTATTTTAAAAGTTATTGGGTATCTTGCTTCCTCCCTCCTCAAATTCTAATGATGTCTTTTGGCCATTAGTGGCTCATTTTCCCTCTTCTCAAAAGAACTAAGCACATAATACACAATTAACAAATACACAAATTTATTGAATTAAGGGATACAAACTTTAAACTCAATCAGCCCTGCCACTTGTTAGTTTTATTAAAGTTTTAATGAGGAAAGAGATAAAAGAATAAATGAGTAGAAAGTTCCACTAATAACTAACAATTTATCTATCTTTCATCTTCCTCCAAAGTAGCTATAATTAAGGGTTGATGATGTCATATTTATAATAATGCCTCTATTTGTATCTCCCTTTCAACTTTGCAAAGTATGCTACATCTGTTATCTCACTATATCCTCTCACCATGCCAGGGCAGTAAGGCAGGCATTATCCCATTTTGCAGATTAGGAAATTAGAACGCTGTGATGTCAAGTGAGCTGCCTAAGATCTGCAAATAGTCCTGATGTTGTCACTGGGAACCAGATCTCCTGACTTCCTGATCCCACTAGAACATAGAGGTTCACTAAAAATAGAAATCATTCATAGAAGCAAGATAATAAGGTCTACTTTTTAAATTTGAATATGGAGAAATCCAAGTTGGCCATAATAATGTAATAAGAGCATAATTTTCAAAAAACTCATTCCAGTGTGTGCAGTTTTATAAACTATTCTGGAAGTGAGTGGGGTATAAGGTACAGAGGAGTCTACACAGGGGTCAGGAAAGTTTTTCTGTAAATGACCAGCCAGATAGTAAATCTTTTAAACTTTGCACCCATATTCTCTCTGTTGCATACTCTTCTTTCTTATTATTTTTACAATATTTAAATAATTTTAGTTTACAAGTTGTTAAAAAACAGGCCATGGGTTGGATTTGTCCTACAAGCTGTTTGTCCACAGAAGATAAGCTGACAGTGACCACACAACTGACTGCTGTAGCGTAAACGCATTTCTGCCTCCTGCAGGCATTCAGCATGCCTTGTGTCACCTCCTCGGCAATTTTCTTTAAGGTCACAAATCACCCACTTTCAAATGAGGTATACCACCTGTCATCTCTGAATTTCTTGCTCTGCCAGTTGATGTGCAGTGTCTCCCTTCTGGTACATTGCTGGGTCTGTGACTTAGTTTCATGCACTATTTTTTAGTTCCCTTGCAGTTGGGAGCCATGGGGCATGATGCTTCCATTCTCTAGATAACTATTTGCTCATGTTGGGCCTCTTCAAAGTGTCCTTCCCCCTCATCACTTTATATACTTGTCCCTCTTTAAAAAAATAAATAAATAAATACACATATATATATATATATATATATATATATATATATATATACACACACACTAGCGTTCCCGTTGCAGGAAAAATCCTGCAATAGGATTTCCTGCTGCACTCTACCCCGCCTCTGCTCCTCCCTTGTCGCCCGCCCCGCCTTCTCGGCCAGCCCGCCTGCTTTTCCCTTCGCCCCGGCCCCGCCTCTGCTCCACCCTTGTCGCCTGCCTCGCCTTCTCGGCCAACCCGCCTGCTTTTCCCTTCGCCCCCGGCCCCGCCTCCGCTCCACCCTTGTCGCCCGCCCCGCCTTCTCGGCCAACCCGCCTGCTTTTCCCTTCGCCCCCGGCCCCGCCTCCGCTCCTCCCTTCTCCCCCGCCCCGCCTTCTCGGCCAGCCCACCTGCTTTTCCCTTCGCCCCCGGCCCCACCTCTGCCCCGCCCTTGCCGCCCGCCCTGCCTTCTTCTCCAGCCCGCCCGCGTTTCCCTTCGCCCCCCGGCCCCGCCTCCGCCCTGCCCTTCTCCTCCCCCCTCCACCCCCCCCCAGCTTGCTTGCTTCTTGGAAGCTTTACTCCCTTCTGCAGCTGTTGGCTTCTTTGGACGCTGTCTTGATATGCAAATTAGCCGCCATCTTTGTTGGGAAAATTTGCATACTCATCCTGATTGGTTGGTGGGCGTGGCTTGGCTGGTGGGCGTGGCTTGGGTGTAGCGAAGGTGCGGTCAATTTGCATATTTGACTATTATTATATTAGATATGTATATATCCTACCTAATAATAGACAAATATGCAAATTGACCATACCTCCAACACACCCACAAGCCAAGCCCACCATCCAATAAGAGCGAGCATGCAAATTAACCAAAACCAAGATGGCTACAGCCACAGAGAGCAAGGTTTCCTAGGTAACAGAGGAAGCCAAGCTTTCCGCCTGCCCTTGCCAGGCCTAAGCCTCCACTCAAGCTACAAAGTTTCAATTATAGAAGGTAAACAAATTCAAACAAATGGCGGAAGAATGGAGCTTGAGAGAGCAGGCCAGGGTTGCTGCCAGCAACAGGGGAAGCAAAGCTTTCCGAACACCCTGGCCGGGCCAACCCCCTTAAGGCAACAAAGTTTCAATTATAACCCCAACAGAAATGGCTGCCAGCCTCAAGGGAGCCCCAGGCTTGGCTCCGCTCCAGGCTACAAAGTTTCAGTTGTAGAGGAAAATAAATTCCAGATACCAGGGCCTCTGCTCGGGTTGCCAGGGGGCGTGGCCGGCCTGCAAACCACCACAGGCCCCTCGCCCAGGCCGCCCCACACCCCAAGGGAACCCACACCTGATCCGGGACGCCCTTCAGGGCAAACCAGCTGCCCCCCACCCCTGTACCAGGCCTCTATCCTATCTAATAAAAGAGTAATATGCAGATTGATCCTCACTGCAACACACAATATGTCTGCCCCCATGTGGACACAAGATGGCCACCACAAGATGGCCAGCAGGAGAGGGCAGTTGGGAGGCACCCGGCCTGCAAGGGAGGGCAGTTGGAGGTGATCAACCCTGTAGGAGAGGGCAGTTAGGGGTGACCAGGCCAGCAGAGGAGGGAAGTTGGGGGCAAACAGGCTGGCAGCAGAGTGGTTAGGGGGTGATCAGGCTGGCAGGCAGAAGCAGTTAGGGGCAATCAGGAAGGCAGGCAGGCAAGCAGTTGGGAGCCTCTGGATTTTGAGAGGGATCCCATATTTGAGAGGGTACAGGCTGGGCTGAGGGACAACCCCCCTCCGTGCACCAATTTCATGCACCGGGCCTCTAGTATATATATATATATATATATATATATATATATATATATATATATATATATATATTGATTTCCAACAGGAAAGGAGAAGGAGAGAGAGAGAGAGAGAGAGAGATCAATGATAAGAGAGAATCATTGTTCAGCTGCCTTTTACATGCTCCCCACTGGGGATCGAGCCCATAACCCAGGTGTGTGCCCTGACTGGGAATCAAACCGTGATCTCCTCATTCATAGGTCAATGCTCAACCACTGAGCCATGCCGGTCAGGCCTTGTCCCTCTTTGTATCCTCTTAGCTACCTCTGGTTAAAGCCTATGAGAGTGGAGGGTGGGGTATCTAGGAGGTCAATCAGGGGCATTGAAGATAAGCCAGGTGATCATCCAAGGCCAGGGAGCCTTCCCATGCCTCATTTGCTCTTTCCTCCTGGGGTCCTGGCTGTTGCAGTGGGCAAAAGTAGTGCTAGAACTCTTGGAGGTCACCAATCTCAGGTGATGTAGGCATGCCTGTCAGAGGTATATGTACTTCATTAACACACTAATGCTCTGCAATGAAAATCAATCACTTTTTATAAATTTCTCCTAGTGATTTTTAAAAAATTTTGGCTAATTTTTTTCAGGCAGAACATGTTTTGTTCATCCAACAGATGTTTGTAATCCACCATAAATCAGGCACTGTATTTGCTGCCAGGTCACAAAGAGAAATGATACATTGTATCTACTTAAGGAGTTTCCATTTTCGAAGGAGATAGTTGAATACATGGGCTGTTAAAATACAGAATAAGTACAAATACAGAGCTTTACACGGGGTGCCACAGGAGCATGGAAGAGAATCTTGATTTTCAGGGGGAAGGAACAGCTAGTAAAGATGTCAGAAAAGAAGTGATGTCTGAGCTGAGTAGAAGAGAGAATGAGCAAAATGGTCCAGAGAGGAGATAATACCTGCAAAGAGGTGTGGTAGTGTATGCTGTGATCGGGAACTATCCAGAGCATAATGTGACTTGCATATGTGGTGCCTAGCAAGGAAGAGTGGGTGGTAAGGCACCAATGTAGACCTGTGTGAGACTGTACTCTGTGCTGAGGTATAAAGGTTGTTAATTCTGAAGGCAATGGTGAGCAAGTGTGGCAGAGCAGTGACACCCCAAGGTTTGTGTTTTCAAATCTCTCTTAGGCTTCGATGTGGAGGTTGGACTGATGAAATCTAATACCACAGCAGGAGGTAATTACAACTGTCTGGCAAAAGAGGCTACATATTGGCAGTAACCATGTGGGTAGCAAAAGGGAAAGGTTTAAGGAATGATTAGGAAACAACAGCACTTTGTAACTGATTATGAGTGTGAAATAGGGAAAGATCCAAAACTATTTCCAGGTTAATGACTTGGAAATTCGGAAATGTTATCCAACAACACTGGAAACACTGAGAGAGGAGCAAGGAGGAAATTAGGAGGCCAGATGAATCATTCCATTTTAGACATGCCCTGGTCTGAAAATCCTCTGGGATGTCTAAGTGAAGATGCTCAGTGCACAGTAGGAAAAGCTGGTTTAAAGGTCGGGAATAGTGGCTCAGCTGGATATATCACTAACTAGCTGTTTGAGGCCATGGTTTTAGATGTGATTGTCCTAGGAGAATTTGAAGCTTGAGAAGTAAACAGGAGCAAGGGAAAAAACTCCAAGGAATCCCATGTTTTTAAGATGCCAGAAAAGCCTGCAATGGTGACAGGAGATCAAGAAGGCATGGTCAGAGAAACAGGAATATAATTGGAACCACGTGCCATTTTAGAATGCAGGAGTAGGAGTGTGAGTCTAGTTAAATAAGGGTGAAAAAACATCCATTTTATGTAGAAAATAGGAGATAGCTTGTTAGAAACAACTTAGTAGAGTGGTGGAAGTGGAAACTAGATTGGAGCTATTTGACCAGTGATTAATTAAAGGAGACAATGTAAATATTGGATGTAAAGTCTTTAAAAACACTTTATTTACTCTTAAGTTTTGCAAATACATAGTAGACTTTTATCAGTGTATAATCCTAGGCATAGCCTCTGGACTTGGAACTGTCCTTGGAAATAATTAATCTATTTAATTTGCATGTCTCAATGATAACAGAATCATAGATAATAGTATCAATCCTACATAATAAAAAGGTAATATGTAAATTACCATCACTCTGATACGCCCACCATTGGGCCAGCAGGAGGCGCAGGGGGCGGGACTTGGGGTGGCCGGGGTGGTGATTGGGCCGGCAGGATGCTGAGCTCGCATCGCCAGCGGCGGCACGAGCTCAGCATCTGCGCCATGGCTGTGCTGTGGCACAGAAGGGGCCTCTGGGGCAGCAAGCCGGGCGTTTGGAGGCCCCGGCTGATGAGGCGGCACGGGCGGGCGAGCTGCGCGGCTCCTGGGGGAGGAGTCTGGTGGCAGTTGGGCTGCAGGAGCATGGGCGGTGTCCGCAGAGGATGCGGGTTTCGACGCAGCCCAGGCCGGCCGAGGTAGGGCTCATGAGGGAGCCGGAAGGCAGAGGAGGTGGCGGTGGCCCCAGCCTTCCTGGGCGGGAGGCGAAGGCAAGACCCCGGCCTGGGCTCTGGCCACTGGAGGACCACGCCCCCCCCCCCCCCGCCCCGCCTCGCCCTAGGGGCCCAGGGACTTCAGAGCTGCCAGCCACACCGTCCCGACCAGTGGACAGATAGCCTACACGTGCATGATTTAATCATGCACTGGGCCTCTAGTAGATTCATAACAGAATCTACAATAACCTCTTATTCTCAACACAAATCCCCTCTACAATTCTATCCATCCTCTGCAGGAAACTCATTACTTTAAAATTACTCTTGTGCATTTACTAAATAATTCCAGTTATTAGAAGCTCAACCAGGAACTTGTTTTTCTGTCCTGGGGCCCCTGGACAGTTTATAGACCTCCCTTTCTCACTTGCAGGAAGACAGAAACTCTTGGCCTCTGTCACCAGTCACACCGCTTTCTTGGATCTTCGCATTATCTCTGCCCCCAAGTTTGAAGAGCAAGAAACCATGTCCTTGTCTCTCCTTTACTTGCTCTCTTCAAAGATTATCTCATAGGCCCTTTGTGATTTCAAGGGTTTGGGAGTCTTTCTAATAATGACTAAAGAGAAATAAATGAGTAAAAACCAAACCAACAAACATGGGAAATTGTCAAAGCTTCAGAAGTCTTGAGTTACGATCATGAGTGAGGTGTTCAGTGGGCCTTATCCCACTATGCCTATGTCAGGGTTCACAAAGTCACCTCTTTCATAGTTCCCCCCGGATTCCATGTCCTCATGTTCTTCATGACTTTTCTATCAGGAGGACAAGAAGGTGACATCAAGAGAGACCAAGAAGCCTTCCTTTTTGATGCTTCTGAGAACCCACAGCCTAAGTGATCTTCATTCCATTGGCCTCAGCCCTCAAAGAAATGATCGCCTTTGTGTTTTCTCACAGAGCTGAAAAGCAAATCTTAACTCTAAAATACAAATATTTTCCATCCTTCCCAGTTCAATCTCATTTGTTAATTTAAAATTCTTATTTATGTTCTTCTGTAAGTCATTGATTTAAATATAAACTAGAGCTGAAGCAAAGAAAGAGGCCTAAGGCATGAAAGTGGAGACTATCTTCCATTTCATAATCAATCCACTGGCTAATGTTCTTTAGAAAGTCATTCAAACGTTATCAGCCCATTTAACTATTGTATAATTCAGTTTCCATTATATCATTGTGTTCATGAAGTCATATGAGGAATACTTTGCTGAAATTCAGATACACTATTATGAGAGAGGATGGTACAGTGATTATAAGCATGGGCTCTGGAGCCAGATATACTGGTTTTGAATCCTAGTTCTTCAACTTACTAGCTTTGAGACCATTTGCAGGTTACTTAAGCTCTCTGTGCCTCAGATTTCTTACCTACAAAATGAGGACAATATTAATATCTCATTGGGTTTTCATGAGGATTAGATAAAAGAACTCACATAAAGCACTTAACCAGTGCATGACTGATAGCAAGTATCCAATAAATGTTGGATTTTAAAAATGTAAAATGGTAACCCTCAATTGGGGCAGGGAGAGAATATTGAATAATCAGAATCTCCATATAGGGCAGGAAATATACTTTGAAAAAATGTGTCAGTTGATTCTAATATACCACTCTCCATCTTGGTTTAAGAATCAAGGGTATTTCATTTTTCTCTTTTCAGCTGTGCTGTCATGTGTCACATAATGAAGCTCTAATGTTTCAATCAATGATAGACTGCATAAACTAGTACTATAGTGACCTCATCCTATATAATAAAAGGCTAATATGCAAATTGTCCCCTTGACTGGGAGTTTGACCAAGGGGCGGGGCCAGCCTGCCAACCACCTGCAGCCCCTCCCCACAGTTGGCCTGGCCGGACCCCACCCATGCACTAATTCATGCATTGGGCCTCTAGTAGGATTATAATGGACTAGCTTTCCCGTTGCAGGAAAAATCCTGCAATAGGATTTCCTGCTGCACTCTACCCCGCCTCCGTTCCTCCCTTGTCCCCTGCCTCACCTTCTCCTCCAGCCCGCCCGCGTTTCCCTTCGCCCCCGGCCCCACCTCCGCCCCGCCCTTGTCGCCCGCCCCGCCTTCTCCTCCAGCCCGCCTGCGTGTCCCTTCGCCCCCAGCCCTGACTTCGCTCCTCCCTTCTCCTCCCCCCCCCCCCCCGCTGGCTTGCTTGCTTCTTCGAAGCTTTACTCCCTTCTGCAGCTCTTGGCTTCTTTGGACGCTGTCTTGATATGCAAATTAGCCGCCATCTTTGTTGGGGTAATTTGCATACTCGTCCTGATTGGTTGGTGGGTGTGGCTTGGCTGGTGGGCGTGGCTTAGGTGTAGCGAAGGTGCGGTCAATTTGCATATTTGTCTATTATTAGATTAGATTATGACCAAAAATTTGTTTGCAATGTTGGGAGAAAAGGTTGGACCTGATTGAAATGAATTTATTGCTAGCTCTGGGTGGTTTAAATAGCCAAGGAGGCTCGTTACTCTGTTCACCTGCTGTGTACCCTGAGGCTAAGACTCAGAGTTGGTGAGGGAGCCAGGGGAAAGAGCCAGGGAGAAGGCAAGTCTAGGAGCCTGCCCCTAACCCAACATGCCCACACCCACACACTTGTGTGCACACACTCCCCTTCCATCCATTTCTCTTTCTCTTTCTTTCCTCCCAGTTCCGTTCCCCTTTCCCTTTCTTCCACCCATACTTCTCCCTCTCTTTCCCTTTTATTATTTCTCATCTCAATCTTCATCTCTCTGGGTCTCTTTTGATCTCTGCTCTCCCTTTCTATCCCCTTCCCTTACTCCCATTTTTTCTTCCTCTCTCCTTCCCTCCTCCTGACTTCTACTCTCCCTCTAAGGGCACCTCCCTTCACAGACTCTGCCCTGTCCCTAATGTGCACACACACTTTATCTTTTATACTATATATTTACTGTACCTTTTAAAATATTTAGATATGTTTAGATAAACAAATACCACTGTGTTAAATTGCTTACAGTATTCTGTACAATAACATACTGTAGATATTTGTAGCCTAGGTGCAATAGACTATACCATGTAGCCTAGGTATGTAGTAGGCTATATTATATCGGTTTCTGTAGGTACACTATGATATCCACACAATAACAAAATCACCTAAAAATTCATTTCTCAGAATGCATCCCCATCATTAAGTGACAAGTGACTGACTATATTGTTATTTAAAATAAAAAGAAGTTTGACTTAATCTGCTGTGGGATGAATGCTATCCCTCCCAATTTATTTGTTGAAGTCTTAAACTCCAGTGCCTTATAGTGTGACTCTGTTTGGAGATCAGATCTTTAGAGAGGGGATTAAGTTAAAATGAAATGATTAAGATAGACCCTAATCCAATATGATCGCTATCCTTAGAAGAAGTGGAAATTTGAAGACAGGTACTAGGGGAAGACCATGTGAAGACAGGGAGAGGATGGCTATGTAAAGCCAAGGAGACAGGCCTCAGAAGAAACCAACCAAGCTCGCATCTTGATCTCAGACTTCTTGTCTCCAGAATTGTGAGAAAATAAATTTCTATTAAATCACCAGTCTATGGCAGCCCTAGAAAACTAATACATAACCTAATTGATTCCACTCTATGACGTGGGGATTTTTAAGGATTTCCAAGATAGTCTTTGTTAATTCTGTCTAGAATTGTGTCTAGAAACAATAACTCAGTTTATGGCATGTAGTTTGGAAGATCTATTGTCTTTACCCCTTTAAAGGTTGTGTATGTACATATATACCCAATCTTTGGGTATGTACATATATAGCCTTTCAGCACCTCCTTTGTCCACCACAATTCACTAACATAAGCTCTTTTTGTATCCCAGATGTAATCTATATGGGTAATGAAATTCAAACTCATTTAGAGTAATTACATCCTCTCCTTTTATCCCTTAACCAATCTCAAGCTTCAGTTGCCTCTTCACAAGTGCTTTCCCTCTTTTTAGCCAATCATGTTGACAAAGATGATAAAAGAAAATTAAAATGTGGACAAGTTCATCTTCTCTCTGACATCTTTCAGAAGTAGGAAGGCTTATGAAATTCTTGTTCTGAATTTACTTAGTTTTGTAGGTTTATCTTAATCTGGGCTTTGTTCTGTCTGGCCCATTAAAACAGGTTTGAGGTACTCTTCTGTATTTTTCTGGACTGTTTGTCTCTCCTGCTACCTTTTGTATGATGGAAATATTGAACTAAGAGTCAAAACATTATGATGCCATCTATTCCTTGTGACCTGAGTCAAGTTGCTTAATCTGTTTCTTTGTCTATAAAACATATAGCTAAAAATATTTCCTCTTATAAGGGAAACCATTATAGCTTTATGGTTAATTTATATAATATATGCAAAAATGCTTTGCAAATTATTTATTCAGATATATATAAAACTTTACTATTGTTATTACTATTATTATTAGACATACCCTTTAGTTCTGAGTTCAAGAGATATTTATGAAATCATATCAGTCTCTTAATTTTTTTATTTTTCATTTTGATTTTTTAAAACAAACTCATTTTATAAAATTCAAAACATAAAAAAGAGTATATGGTGAAAAATCTCTTTCTTCCTTCTCAGTCTCCCAGTACTCAGTGCCCATCTTTGGGAGAAACCAATATTTATGGATATTTCCAGAAAGGTTCTATGTATACATTCTTTCTCCTCTCCCCTCCTTTTTTTTTTAACGCAGATATGGACATTATATGAGTTCCTTCCTATACTATCATCTTTTCTTCCTTATACCGCCAAATTTGCTGGGAATAGTATCTCTTCACTGAGTCATATCCCCATCTACATTCTCTGATTTGGGATCAGAAGTTTCTTTTCTCTCAATTTTAAAAACTACCCTTTAATAGTCTATAGTACACACCCATCATAGTATGGTGACAAGTTGCTTTCCCCTGTAATCTTCAGTGGAAGAAGAAAAGAAATCACCATCTCTGGCAGCAAGAAACATCTTTTGGTTCTCACAGACCAAATATCAATCTAGTTTTGTGCAGATGCTGTGTATTAATGTTTTCATGAAAGGCATTGTGACACAGTGGAAAGAGGGCCTGCTCTCAAGTCAGCCAGATCTATGATCTCCCTCTACAGCTTTTAAACTTTGATTCTGGCTACGTTTCTGAACCTCACCTCATTCAGTCTCTCCATTTCCACATTGAAAAGCGCACCTGATAAATAATTACCTCAAGGGAGTGCCCTCAGCAGATCTGTTTCTTTCTTCAACAGTATTTGGACAGAACACATCTAGGGACACCCCTTCTTCTCCCCTCCAACAACCCTCCAACCTCTTTTTCAGTAGCCACCTTTGGAACCATCTCAGCCATCCTTGGTCTTTGAGACCCGTCAACACTGTGTTTTGAGCTTAACTTCTTATTGCCAAGCAACCATGGTCTCCCAAACTCATTAGAATTATTCCATTGAGGTGGAAGCTGCCCTCAACCTGCATCTGTGAGCCTCCTACACCTACTTCTCTCTGGGCTTCTATTTCGACCATGAGGATGTGGCTCTGAAGGATGTGGGCACTTCTTCCTCTAGTTGGCCAAGAATAAGCTCGATGGTGTCAAGCATCTCTTGAAGATGCAAAACTGGCGTGGTGATCATGCCCTCTTCCAGGACATTCAGAAGCCTTCCCAAGATGAGTGGGATAAAACTTAACTCCATGGAAGCTGCCATGGTCATGAAGAACCTGAATCAGACCCTTTTGGATCTACATGCCCCAGGTTCTACCCGTGCAGACCCTCATCTCTATGCTTTTCTGGAGAACCACTTCCTGGATGAGGAGGTGAAACTCATCAAGAAGATGGGCAACCATCTGACTAACCTCTGTAGGCTGGCCAGTCCCCAGGCTGGGCTGGGCAAGCATCTCTTTGAAAGGCTCACCCTTAAGTACAACTAGGAGCCTCTCCCTGCAACCACTAGGCATCCTTTTAACCACCCTGGAGCTCTCTCCCATGCCTTGAACAAAATGAAAACAATAAATCTTTTTGTAGCAAAATAATAATTATAGTCACCTCAAGGATTAAATTACATAATGTATATATAGTGCCAGGTATATCACATTTGCTTCATAAATATTGATACTTTTTGTTCTAATATTATATGTATTATATCATTTTTCACTCTTTAATCATTTTTATTGAGTAAATTCCAATTCATAGTCAATAAATATTTATTGCTTATCTAATATTTAGGGGACTTAGGTAGATGTTAAAGATACAAACAAGGAAATATATGCTCCCCCTTTTTGTAAGGGAATTATATTCTAACTAGAGGCCCGGTGCACTGTGCATGGAAGAGAGGTGTCCCTCAGCCCAGCCTGCACCCTCTCCAATCTGGGACCCCTTGACAGATGTCCAACTGCCAGTTTAGGCCCGATCCTGGTGGGATCGGACCTAAATGGGTGGTTGGACATCCCTCTCACAATCCAGGACTGCTGGCTCCCAACCGCTTGCCTGCTTCTGCCTAATTTCCCCTAACTGCTTCTGCCTGCCAGCCTGATCACCCCCTAATGACTCTCCTGCCAGCCTGATCGATGCCTAACTGCTCCCTGGCTGGCCCAACTGCCCTCCCCTGCTGTCCTGGTCACCCCTAACTGCCCTCCCCTGCCAGTCTGGTTGCCCCTAACTGTCCTCCCCTACATGCCTGGTCGCCCCCAATGGCCCTCCCCTGCTGTCCTAGTCCCCCCCAACTTCCCTCCTCTGCTCACCCTATCACCCCTAACTGCCCTACCTGCTGGCCTGATCACCCACAACTTCCCTCCCCTGCAGACCTGGTCTCCCCCAACTCCCCTCCTCTTCCAGCCCGGTCACCCCTAACTGCCCTCCCTGCTGGCCTGATCCCCCCCAACTGCCCTCTCCTGCAGGCCTGGTTCCCCCCAACTGCCCTCCCTTGTTGGCCTGGTCTCCCCCAACTGCACTCCTCTGCTGGCCTGGTCACCCCTAACTGCCCACAACTGCCCTCCCCTGCAGGCCATCTTGTGGTGGCTATCTTGTGTCCACATGAGGGGAGCCATCTTTGACCACATGGGGGTGGCCATCTTGTGTGTTGGAGTGACAGTCAATTTGCATATTGCTCTTTTATTATATAGGATTGGGGAGATAAAATGTGTAAAAAAAAAAAACAAACAACAACCAGTAAGTGGCAGAACATGACCATGCTTAAACTAGGAGTAAATAATATAATGAAAAAATAGAAAGAAAAGACTTTCGTATGAAGGAATGAGATGCAACTATACTAAATGCTGTATTATAATATCTAGTGCTGTTATTCCAAAATTATGAGTAGCTCAATATTTAGAGGAGAAGGCAATGAATAGAAAATCAATGCAGTGAAAACAACAATTTATGCATATTTTGTTCTATTTTTTAAAATAAGGACAATGCTCTGAAGTCTTGTCATACTGAAACAAAATTAATTCCCTTTCAACAAGAATTTAAACTATTCCATTTTATTATATTATATAGAATGTAGGAAAGTTGCTAAGATACAGCTTAAATGCGAAGACTTTGTTCTCTCTCGTTTGAATTCAATATAGTAAATACAAGACATAATTAGACTAACATTAAATAGCAACTCATTTCTTGTTGACATAGCTACATTTCTATAGACTCTCAGTATTGAAGTTATTTGTCCAGAGTCTTTAAAAACAACAGCAAAATCCCAACTCATAACTAAGACAGTACTTACTAAAACAAGAACCAAATAAAACTGCCTTGATCACATTCATGAGGTAATTCAATTGAACTATACTGAATAAAACCTTGAATACAATAGGTCAAATCTCTGAATGTAATAATCAGAGTAGAGAATTTATTGTGGGGGCGACTAACAATTGCATCAGAGAAATAATGATCCTTCTTTTAATTACTTTCCTTTGTAGTGAGCTTAGATCAATATCAACTGTTTGTTTTATTTAAGCTCCTTTATTTTTCTTTTTTTAAAGAAGATATTGCGTGACTAAGCAAGTACAAGAACTAAGAAAAACTCATACTCATTTGGCAGGTAAGCTAGCAAGCACAATAAAAGTGACATACATTTGGTCCGTGCAAAGAAAGACTTGTGCTGTGCAAACATTTAACAGGCCATGCAGAATAAGAGTCAGAATAAGATTATTATCTTTTGTCTAATTGTTATGGAAGTATGGTAAATCATGACAAATTTATGAAAATGAAAAAGTTTGAGATTATGTATGGATTGGTGTTTTTAAGTAAAATTTCTGAGTGTCCCTTTGAATGAAGTGGAGTAGCCTAATTAGTTGTTACTTTTAATCTTTCTCTGGGTTCTCATTGTTAGTGCCAACTATTATTACTGTTATTGTTTTATTTTTTGCCAAGGAAAATGAGGAAATGAATATTAGCTTTTTAAAAACAAAGGATACTCCAGAAGCAAAACCAAAGTTTCCATCCCATGCCAAGTTGGAAAGAGCATATGGATGTGAAAGAAAACATTCTTCGAGGGTGGCCTGTGTGGGGAGCACATCTTCTGATCTGCTAGGAACATTGCACCTGGTTCCCAACACTGATGCCACAGACAAATAAAACCACATACTTCACTTAGGTATGGCGACATCCTGAGGCGAAGGCTCCTTCAGATTCAATTCCTTTGAATGGGAAAATTTACACATGACGAGGCAGGCAATCCAGAAACGGTCTAGGTGTTCATGCTAATGCTTTGATGGACATAACTATTTGTTGGAATGGCAGAAAAAGCGTCTCTGCACGGAGGAAGCCACTCTGTCACTGCTGTGGTGAAATAGGTTCGAAAGAGCTATCCTGCCATATTGCTAGGTCATGTTGTCCTGTCTCATATCAGTCAATGATAAATTTACAAAAGACTTCTCTTGTTGCCGAAACCGGTTTGGCTCAGTGGAAAGAGCGTCGGCCTGAGGACTGAAAGATCCCAGGTTCGATTCCAGTCAAGGGCATGTACCTTGGTTGCGGGCACATCCCCAGTGGGAGGTGTGCAGGAGGCAGCTGATCGATGTTTCTCTCTCATCGATGTTTCTAACTCTCTATCTCTCTACCTTCCTCTCTGTAAAAAATCAATAAAGTATTTATAAAAAAAAAAAAAAAAGACTTCTCTTGTGATTGTGGCCTCACATTTTTCAACCCATTTGGCAGGTGGGGTAGTAAGGAATTAAGAACACACGCTCGGTAGGAAGACAGCGGTTGAGTCCTGACTTTGCTATTTATTGGCTATGTGACTTAATCACTCTGTGTTTCAGTTTCCTCATCACTGCCTTTCTCTTTAGGTTGTTATGTTATACAATTAAAGTGGCAAAATACCAACTGGTAAGCCCTCAGGAAATGCAGGCATTATTGTTATTGGTATATAATAAACTAGAGGTCTGGTGCATGAAAATTAATGCACTGGAGGGGGGTGTCCCTCAGCCCAGCCTGTCCCCGCTCACAGTCCGGGAGCCCTCATGGGCGGGAGGCAACCTGGTGATCAGGGGAAGGTGATGCCCCATCACACTTCTGCTGCTGCCACTGCTGGCAGTGCAAGCCTCGGCTCTGGTTACCTGAGCCTTGGGAGGCCCTGGGCGGCTGGGGGGCTGAGGGGACTGGGGGATTCCGGAGGCAGGCGTGCGCCTGCCACCCCAGTGGGGCTGATGGGACTTGGCACCGCCATCTTGTGGCTGTGGGCGCTGCCATCTTTGCAACGGTGTGAGGGTCAATTAGCATATTCCCTCTTTATTAGATAGGAAACTATGAAATCATGTTTCATTTAAATGCTCATAAAATGATGTATTTTGTAGATGATCAAGAATTAAGTAGAAATATATTTGTGTTAAAAGCCTTGTAAATATTACTCCAATTCTTATAGAAATGTACTCATGGATGTCTATAATACTTTCAACAAAGATATATTAATAAATAAATAATTAATTAATTAAATACATTGAAAAGGGGGAAAAAAGAAATGTACTCATGACATTTCCTGACTAGTACAGTAAAGACAATGTAATCTCTGATGATAATTTTGCAATGTCTCAGGACATCCTTCTGGACATGATTGGTTATTATAAAGAACTGAATAAGGGCCTGGCTGGTGTGGCTCAGTGGCTGAGTGTTGACCCATGAACCAGGAGTTCATGGTTCGATTCTGGTTGGGGCACATGCCTGGGTTGTGGGCTCAATTCCCAGTAGGGAGCATGAATCTCTCTCATCATTGATGTTTCTATCTCTCCTTCTCCCTTCCTCTCTGAAATCAATAAAAAAAAATATATTTTTTAAATAACCAAAAAAGGGTATGGGAATTTGGAATTAATATACATTGACCCAAGTAACCCTCTTGAAGAATTTTTTAAATTTTTAATATATATCTTATGTGAGTTTTCCCCATATAATTTGCTTTTAAAAGCAGAAAACAAGACACAAATCCAACTGGATAGTTCCAGTTAGTTGGTTATAGCTCATTGAAATTTCACTATTCTCAAAGTGTTCACATTTTTTTGCATATTTACATCCTTCAAATATGGGCTTTTAGATAAATTCCTCAAACACTGACATTTAAGTTGTTGTTATTTAAGTATAAATTGCTATATAAGATGCTTATGAGGCACAGCCAAGATATGCATATTTAGAAATTTAAATACCTCATTTGATAAATTAAATTTTCAACCCAAAAGTAGGTAACATAAGAAAGATGAATATAATTATAGACTCATAGAAAATTAAAAAATTTTAAGAGAACACTATCCACAATTCCTTGCTAATCTACTTGAAAAATGATGAAATATATGATTTTTCTAGGAAATATATAAATGTAAAAAATGAAAACAGGAAGAACTTAAAAGAATAGTATAGCAAAAAAACAATAACCACAAAAGAAATCAACAAAGTTGTCAAAGAATTGTTATTTTTCCTGAATCTCCCCATAGTTTTTATGATAAATTTATTCTAATCTTTTTAGAATAAATTATATTTATGCTAATGAAGCTGTTAAGGAGCACATATAACTATGGACATGGTAGTTCATTATATGTGGCTAGCATAATCTACTAAGATTGACAAAGATGGCAAGCAAAAATAAGATTATTAAGATATAAAGTTATAAATAAAAACCCACCCAGGCATTAAAAATAGCATTTATTTTAGGAATACAGTAATAGTTAAACATTAGGAAATAGTGATTCAATATAATTGAAGAGTTGCAGTTATACTTAAGAACAAAGTTCAGAGACACAGAGAGTACTTCTAGTTAATGAATTTCGTACCTATTTAAACCTTAGACATCAAATAAGACACAGCAGGTTAACTGAACACTCCACTCCTCTCTTATATGCTGGTCTTTTTTTTTTCTTTCCATGATTTTTGTGACTTAAAAGATTAGGGGAGGGCAGTCTGCTATTTTAGGAGTGCTATTATTTTTAAAGCTAGAGGCCCAATGCACAAAATTCGTGCATGGGTAGGGTCTCTTAGACTGGCTGGTGATCAGGGCCGACCTGTGGGGCGAACAGTGGGGCGATCGGAGCCCCTGCTGGCACCCGCCTTGACTGGCCTGGCACTGACCACTCGCTGGCCCCACCCCCTGCTGCCTCCGCCAGTTGTCTCCCTCTGTAGGAGGTGACCTGTAGGGCGATCGAGAGGGGGTGTGGTGCCGGCCCACTAGCCAGCTGGCCATGACCCCTATTGCCCCGCAGCCGCTGGTTGCTTCCCTCTGTAGGGCGACTGGTGGAGCAATGGGGCGGGGTGCCCACTGGCACCCGCCTTGGCTGGCCTGGGGCCTGTGGGCTGAAGGCAGCTTCTGCATTGAGCGTCTGCTCCTTGGTGATCAGTGTGCATCATAGCGACCAGTTGTTCCACCAGTCGTTTCGCTGTTCGATCGATTTGCATATTAGGCTTTTATTATATAGGATTCTTTCACAGGTGTCAGCAACGCTCAAAATAAACCTTTCAAACTTGACAGTTTTCCAGTTTGTGCCTCAAATGGAGAAGAGAAGGACTGTTGACTGAAGTGCTGTTGTTTTTAACATAAGGTGACAGGTGCAGTTGCTTACCACTCGCTGTCTCATGTTCATACAGCATGCTTTCCCTGAGTCTACTCGCAAGGCTTAGAAGTGGTAGGCAGCATCTCTGTGTTGACATAAACTCTAGCCTAGAGTTTCTCGTGTTCTAACTCCACTAATTTTTTAATAAGAAAATTCACTTTTTACCCTCATAGGATAAGTAGAAAATGTGGATTGACTTCCTTATCTCTTCAGAAAAATTCACTCTGGAAGAGAACTACAGGGTTGAAGTCCTTTTTAGCAGATCCCTTCCTGTGATTCTCTTTAGTCACTTCCATTGGCTCCCACCTACATCTCCTGTGACAGCTGCTCCCCTTATGTGGGTCCTTTCACTAATGGTTGATAATAGAGCTTCCCTTTAGCCACATCTTCTGTGGGGTAGGGTCGCCACTGTTCCTCACTTCCTCATATACCAAGAACTGCCAGAACCCTCTGGGAGCACTAGTATGACAGCACCATATAGAGAGAACCATTCTTACTCTGTTGAGCCCACCAACACCTTGTAATTTTTACAAAGAATGTCCATAGTCTTGTAAGTTGCTTGGGGAAGCAGATCTACATGGTACTCTGAAATATCTTTGAACAGCTTTTTTATTTCTCATTTATGATTGCAGAGGAAGATTATAGATTCCCTAACTCTTTTTTAGCTTGGGGTGTGCTTTTACACTCCCCAAGAACATCCCTCTAAGGGCAAGGTAATGTAGAACCTTTTACTGCCTCTTAGAAATGGTGGACCTCAGGAGAGTAGAGTGTTTGGCAAGCAAGCCACATTTCTTTTCAGACATTCCTCCTAGGGCACAGGAACAAGAAGTACCCAAAGCCTAAGAGAAATCACCAGGTATCCATAGTTGCACAGATAGGTATGCAAAATAAATTCTTTATACACTATGACACAACTTTGTGCACATGCACATGTGTTCTTTGTGATGTTTGCCTATGTGTGTGTGTAAATACATAGGAAATATTTACTGTTCAAATCTGTGTGGATGTGTGCGTGTGTGTGTGTTGTGGTAAACCCCTCAAAAGCATTTACTCTCTCTCCCTCACAATAACTTATAACTAGATCCCAAAACAAAGTCCAAGGTTTACATCTGAGGTTTAAGGCACAATAACAGTGTATGGGGATAATACGGTATGGGGACAGGAGGCAGCAATGTCTATAAAAAAAATAAAAATACTGGGCTGAGCTTTAAAAGAGGTTTAGTGTTTGTTGTATCATGAATATAATTCCGACTTTGATTTGTTTATCTAGAAAATAGAAATGACTATATATATATATAAATATATATATATATACAAATGCACTCAAACTGCAATGCAATGCATAGAGAAAATGTGCTCTCTCTTTATTTTATCCTGTAGCTAAGATTATTTCCTTCATGAGTACACACAATGCTAGGTACTATATGCTATTATAGACCAATTTCATGTTTTCTGACTCAATAATTTAAACAATCTCATTAGATAAATTCTCACTCTCATTTGGATGAAATGCATAGATGTTCTTTTCCTGACTCTGCTCCTCTCAAGGATTGTGTCTGGACAGATAAGTTACTTGACTGGCCCTGGCCCTGTGTCCCCACATAGTCTGGGGTGTCTGCTCTTGAGGTCTGATGCATGTGTAACTTGTGGGCTGGTCTCTCGGTTTGACAGGGTTGGCTGATGGTTCTCCACATCTCCTTTATGGCAGAGTTGTGATTCCCAAAATGTGAAAAGTCAACATACTGAATGGGAGAAAATATTTGGAAACTATGTATCTGATAAGAGGTTAATATCCAAAATATACAAGGAATTCACAACTCAATAGACAAAAAACAAATAACCTAATTTTTAAAATGGGCTAAGAGCCTGAAAGACATTTTTCAAAAGAAGATATACAAATGACCAACAGGTATATGAAAAGGTGCTCAGTGTCACTAATCATCTGGAAAATGCTCTGCCATGTAACTTCCAATGTCATCTTGGGGGTTTTCTTCATCCTGGAAATCTGGAAGAAGGAAAGATCACAATGGGGACATTTTTTTAACCTGGCCTGGAGGTGACACACAGCACTTCTAAATTTGCATTGCATTGGCTAGGATTTGGGTACATTTAGTCACGCCTGATTGTAGGAAGGCTGGGCATGGGTCTCTCTATGCACCCAGGAAGAGGAAGGGAACAGAGTTGTTGGTGGGCAAGAGTCACCACACACTGTAATCAGGTCAGCCAGGTCTCGCTGTTGATGCCGGAGGAGCTGAGATAATTAGAAAAGTCTATCTTTCTTGTCAGTGACTGCCTTTGAAGTCTATTTTCTCACAATGAGTTGTTTCTGGTTTTTTGTTTGTTTGTTTGTTTTATCTATTTTGACACCCAAAGCAGAGTGCTTGCATCGAGGTGGCCTGCCACAGTAGATAGGGAACTCTATAACAACAAGATTTACAGGGTATGCATCTGAAAAGACTTAAAAATTTCCTGTCTTTATTATGTATGTTTTATATGAGGGTTCCTTAAAACTAAAATACAATGATACACACTATTTATAAGATAATTGCACACACCAAAATTTTGTTGGTTTGACAACAAAATGTAGAATGAAATTTTTATTTCAAAACTTAGTTTTACCATGAATAGCAATATATCATTATTAGAACCATCTCCAAATGTTCTTTGATATCCTAGAGGATAGAGAAGGCATTATATTCTATATTCACCTCTCTCTTCCTAGAGCATTACTTACTTATACAGCAAATATGTATTAAGCACCTACTATATTTTATGCACTTTTTTAGATACTAGGTGTCCATCTAGAATGACCAACTCCTTTTGCTCATGGAAGCTACATTCTATTGTTACTTACATTGTGGTGGGCTTACACTCCAGTAACTAGTCTAGTGTTCAAACTTTATAAATACTTGTGAATGAATATGAATTGAATTATTATAAACTGTAAAAAGCAAGGTGATTTTTTGCTTTTTAAATTTCTAGAGAGAAAAAAAGGAACATGTTGAATATGATCAAATAAACTTTGTTTTTAAAAAGTGAAAATAATTAGCACTTACTAATTATGCACTCAGTACTTATTGCTATAATTAATAGCTATCAAATTTCAAAAATACCCTCAGAAGAGCTCACTTCTCCCACCTAGTTGCTACTCAGTAACATTATCATTGTTAATAAAAAGTAGAGTGTACCACTGAAATGAATACAAACATTCTAGGGAAAAATATACTCTTTTTTAATTTTAAAAAATGTAAAATATAGCCTTCAATATTACTTTGATAATTTATATAATTTCCAGGGAAAGTCTTAATAGCTTATGTACTTAATTGCACCTGTGGTTGTAACTGTTTTTGTAATCAAGCAATTGTTTCAAAAACAGGTATATACCAGCCAAGTTGGTGGTCAACAATAATAAAATCAGCATATACCTCTATAGAGCACTTTAAGTTCTATTCCATACTTATATATACATCTCATTTTACTTAGCCACTAAGTAATTATTAAGAAAAATAAGGCAACTCTAAATGAACTCACTCAGATAACATTCAGAGGTTTGCATATCGAACTATGGAAAATGAACATTGGGAACAGTTGGTATTATTCCATCACTGAATTACAGTGTCACCTTGAGCAGGTTCTTTAACTGTCTTCTCCTTAATCATTTACCGTCTGTTAGATGGGAAAACTTCCTCCATGGTTTTATAAAGATTAGATAATAACTATAAAGTAATTGCTGGGGAAAAAAAAAAGCTCTTGGCAGAAGTGCAAGAGGGATAGATAATAGTTTATCATTAACCAGAAAAGTGGAATTAAACTATCCGAGTCATGGGAAACAGTAATGGCTATGAAGTCTAGAGCATTAAATTGTGGATAAGTGTGAATCAGTAAGTATTGGGATAAACAAAGAGAATGTGACCCATAACACGGGTCCCAAACCTTTTCATGCCACAGAGATTTCTCCGACTTAAACCTGACGTGAGTCCCATTGTAGTCATAGAATAAGAAAAAAATTGAAAATATGCCTTCAGGCATAAGCATTCAAACTTGTTTGGGAAACATTAATTAAATGCACTTGTCAGAAAATGGAAGGTTTATTAAAGAGTTATTCATCCTACTTCTAGCCATCCTTTTCTAGACCAGGAAGGAGCTGTTGAAAACAATGCACAGAGCGAGTTTCGTACTTCAGATCTGGAAAATTTGTATCTTTAGTAGGTAAGTCTCCAGTGTGATTTTCCAATAGCAGCCTTTGAAGGAAGAGGTACTACCTTGAAGGAGATGAGGTCATTGAATCAGAAACAAGCTGGGGACACATGACCTGAAAGTGAACTTAGATTAGGGAGTAAGACTGTAGATTAGATCACCTCTCTGAGAGCCAACCAGGAAGTCTCCATAGGAAAAATGAAGATACGATATTGTTATTATAGAGCCAGTATATTAATTAGCCTTTATATTTATTCCAAGAGAATCCCAACAAAAACATGGTATTATCCCAAGAAGTCAGAATCCTGGGATGCTTAGTGGATACAGGTGTGTGTTGTGGGTGTGTTTTTAAAAAGTTCCATGTGATTATGTTTTGATTTAAAGATATTGACTCACTTCCCTATTAAAAGTTCCATTGTGAATTCTTTTATAAAGAGTAGAAACTTTTGGCAAGGAGAGAATTACCAATCACTTGATTCTTTTAAATGTAATATTTGGTTAAGGTGTGCTATACCCTAATGAGTAGTAAGAAGCCCTCTATCTAGGCAAATGTCAATAAATATCTATATGAACACCTACTCTATGTAAGGCATTGTGTTTGATTGGTAAAGCATAAAAGAATGAATCTGACATCACCTCTTATTGAGCTCACAATTTAATGTGGAAGATTGTATCTTTAAAATTAATTGTTAAGATGGAACATAATACTATATGATCTTAATAATAAAAGGCTAATATGCAAATGATTGTTACGTGCGATCAACAGGAGGCTGCATACCCCATCCAGCGGGGCTTGAGGGGGATGGGGCCAGCCAGGTCTGGGTCTTGCCCAATGGGAGTAGGGCCAGCTGGGTCTGGGACTCGCACAATTTCGAGGCACACATGGGTGGGCAGGGACTTGACTCTGGGTCCCATGGTGCACCCGAGACTCTGACAGGAGGGAGATTTTCATATACATTTTACTAATTTTCTTTCATCTCTGACACTTCTATTATAGGGAAAGGGAAAATAGCAATATTAAAATATTTCCTCTAATTAATTCCCTTTTAATGTGCATGACTTATATATATACTAGAGGCCTGATACACGAAGTTCGTGCACAGGTTGGGTCCCTAGGCCTGGCTAGCGATCAGAGCCGGTCAGGTTCCCCGCCTCCCCGCCCCTCCTTCCCTCACTCCCTCAGCGCCCTGCCACTACTACTGGTCACCCGCCAGTTCCATGCCACCCCCTGATGGTCAGCACCTGTCATAGCGAGCAAGCGAACTCCTGGTCTCCCAGTCGAACTCCTGAGGGGACACTTTGCATATTATCCTTTTATATATATAGATAATTTAAAAATTTATTATATATATATATGTTTTAATCCTAATCCAAGGATATTTTCATTGATTTTTAGAGAGAGGGGGAAGGAATAGGGGAGAAGGGAGGGGTAGAGAGAAACATCGATGTGAGAGAAACATCAATTGGTGCACCAGCTGGGGCTGGGTACTGAACTCAAAACATAGGCATGTGCCCTGACCTGGAATTGAACCCAGGACCTTTCAGTGTATAGGATGATACTCCTACCAACTGAGCCACACTGGCCAGGATTATATGAGTTTTTCTGTTTTTAGAAAATGTAAAATCATGAAGAGAATGCTAATGGATAGAACTAAAAAATATTCCCTGGACTAGACAAAATTTGAGGTGGACCTTAAAGAATAAGTAGAATTTTTAATAAGTAAAAGAAGAAAGAAGTGGTATCCAAGGCAAAACAAATACAGTACCAGCCAAGCCAAGGGGTCTAAAAGCCCATTGTATCTGTACTCAAGGAGTGGTACAGGGTGATTAGATTATACAGCCCTGTGATGGAAAATGTGAAATCAGCCTATGCCCACCTTAGAAGATCATTAAATGTCCTTGAGCATAGGAATAACATCATTAGATTTATGCATTAAAAAGAATTAAATGGCAGTGTAGTGAATTAATTTCAAAGTAGAGTGTTTGTGAACAGAGTAAATGCAGTTTTTCTTAGTTTAATTGGATAATGCACATGAAAACATCAAGTAAATTTATAAAGAACCACGCTAAGTGTGAGTTGCTATTGTTATTATCATGAGTACCTAAATCATGGAAGTGTCAAAAGCAATGGGTAACAGAAAATATTGGAGACATTTTAGAGTTAACAATAATAGTAATACAAGTGAACATTTGTTGAGCAGATACTATGTCCCAGGCCCTATTCTAAGTGCATTGCATGAATTACTTTATTTAATGCTTACAATTCCTTAAGAAGGGTTAGCCACTTTAAAGATCTCAGAACTAAGCAAGGAAAGATTAAGTAACTTTCCCAGATCTTAACATACTGGTAAATGGTGAAGTCAGGAAGTGGATTCAGGTGGAGTGGCTCTAGATGTACTCTCAGACATAACTACACAGGAGGTGATGAGTTTTATGTAGCGATTAAGGGAGAGGAGGAGAAAAAAAATGGTCTACAGTGGCTGTTCTCCAAGTATCTTTTGTGATGAGCAGTTTTTCAAAATATTAATAGATGTTATACACAAAAGGGGTCCAACATCAAATAAAACCTTGGGATAAACATGTTTACTACTACAGGAGAGCTAAGAGCCTTTAGAAGTTTAATCTTAGGATATGGATTTTCTCAGACTTGGTTAACTATAAGTCTCTCTCTCTCTCTCTCTCTCTCTCTCTCTCTCTCTCTCTTATAAACCTCATCCCAGGATATGTTTTTATTTATATTTAGAGAAAGAAAGGGAGACAGGGAGACAGAAAGAGAAACATGGATGTGAAAAAGAAACATCTTTAGGTTGCCTCCTGTAGGCACACTGACCAGAATACAATTAGCAACATGGGTTTGTGCCCTGACCAGATATTGAACCTTGACCTTTTGGTATACCATCCATCACTCCAACCAGCTGAGCCAGCCGGCCAGGGCTAAATCTGTGCATCAGATGCAAGAGCAACAGTATTGTGGATAAAATGGTTTGGACATCTTGAGTGTTAGGTGCCTGCTAGGGAGATGCGTAGTAGAATATTATAGATTTGGATTTTGAGAGATAAGTCAGAAATGGAGATATAGACATGCAAATCCTTCATTTGTGGGTGACAGTGAAGACTTAGTGGCAATGGCTGAGCTCACTAAAAGGAAGAGTGAAAGAAAAGACTAGAAATACATTTTAGGTGCCGCCTACATGCAATGACAGTTGCTGTTTTGATGTTTAGTTGATATTTATATTTGACCATATTTTAAAAAATTATTTTAATGGTAAATGGTATTTTAAATTACAGCATGTCCATATGTATAAATTAAGCCAGAGGTATTTTTAATAACCATATTTCTTCAGTATAATTGACCAAGTAAGAGCATAAATTTCTTAATTTATAAAAACATTGATCTGGTTGAACTCTGTGTCCTTGGGAGAGATGATCTTTAATTTGAACACAGCATAACTCAACTGTAAGTGCAATTATGTGGAACTGTGACACTTGTCCCTATGACTGCCTTATATAAATTTAAGGAATTATTATTTTCTAAGTTTGAATACAGCCTCGAATTTTAAATGAGGTCTCCTATTCATTTAACCCATAGCAACAGAGATTCTTTCAAACCAAATAGTTCCAGAAGGATTTATTTTAGCAGCAACATCTGTGAACCATTCTAAAGGCTTGCAATAAAAAAATAAGATCATATAATATCTGACCAGGAACAACAAAAGCCAAATTGGATTCTTCCCTGGAAAATGAACTTCAAATTATGTCTTAAACCTACAGACATTTAAGAGAAAATGTTTTTTAAAAATTATATTTAATTCATTGAAAAACAAGTAGTTTCAGGCAAATACAGTATTGAATCCTTGATTTCAACACATTGAGGACATGTTTCCAGTGTCAAGGCCAATGTGAACCTAAAAAGAAGTAGAATTGAGGAGAGGGAAGTTTAGCTAGGTTTTTCTTTTCTTTCCTTTTCTTTTTCTTTTCTTTTCTTTTCTTCTCTTTTCTTTTCTTTTCTTTTCTTTTCTTTTCTTTTCTTTTCTTTTCTTTTCTTTTCTTTCCTTTCCTTTTCTTTTCTTTTCTTTTTTCTTTTCTGCTAACCTCTCTTCACTTTATCTCCAACACTTTTGGTGGATAAACATACCTGAAGCACAACTCTTGGTTCTGTAGTTTCTCTGCTCAAAAAATCTTAATGGGCCCTGGCCAGTGTAGCTCAGTTGGTTGAGCACTGTCCCAAGCACCAAAAGGTTGCCTTTGAATTCCCAGTCAGGGTACATGCCCAGATTGCAGGCTCTATCTCCGGTGGAGGGCGTACAGGAGGCAGACGATCAACGTTTTGCACTCACTCCAGTTTCTCTCTCTCTCCCTCTCCCTTTCTCTGTCTCTTAAAAAAATCTTAACGGTTCTCTACCACATTGCTATTGAAGTCCAAACCGTTAGACACATTGGGGTCCTGCAGGCCCAGGCTTTTGTATGGCTTCCTGGTCTGATTTCCTATTGCTCTACCTCTTGCCAGGAAGTTCCTAGCTAACTTAACTGCTTGTTTACCACATATAAACCCTGTGCTCCTCCTTCTGCTCCTTTACATATGTGGTTTTCCCTTCTTAGATTACTTTCTCACCCCACCAGCTCCATCTAGGAGTAAATCTCTTCTCTCATCTCCTATACGATTTCATATAAACCCTAAAGCACTTAACCACTTTCCCATTTGTACTACTGCTATATAAAAAGGCCACATGACAGTAAGATTGTATGCAGCCTTGGGGATCAGCCAGACACTGGCTTCAAATACATCGTTTGTCTTATTAGCTAAATGGCCTCTGGCAATTCTCTTAACCTGGCTGATCCTCAATTTCCTTATCTATAAAATGTAGATAAAATGTCATGGGTAAGACTCTTCAGTACTCTGCTTGGCATAAAGACATTAATATATATTAATTCCATTTTCAATAGATTTCAATCTGTTTTCACTTTTTGAATGAGTACATATCAACTTCATTAAAAAGACTGTGGAGCCCTAGCCGGTTTGGCTCAGTGGATAGAGCATTGGCCTGTGGACCAAAGGGTCCTAGGTTCGATTCCAGTCAAGGGCATGTACCTTGGTTGCAAGCTCCTTGGGCCCTGGCCCTGGTCGGAGGCAACCAATCAATGTGTTTTTCTCTCATCAATGTTTCTCTCTGTCTTTCCCTCTCTTTTCCACTCTCCCTAAAAATCAACGGAAAAATATCCTTGGGTGAGGATTAACAGCAACAACAAAAAAGACTGTGGAATTGGAGAAAAATTATATACTTCATTAGGTTGTTAAAAAATATAGAGATAATGTATGTAAAACATATTATAGTTTCTGGCACAGAGTAACCGTAATAGATGGAAGCTCTGTTACAATTATTACAATAATTATAGTTTAGGTGTGTAAACTTCAGTAATAATCACTTGTGTTCAATTCATCTCTGAATTTCTGCCACTGCTTAGGAAATAGTTGGTGCTCAACCATTCATTATTCCTGGAATAATATGCTTCCATAGTGCTGGGCTCAGGTCTGTGAAGTGAAAAATAATAATTTGGGAAAACTTAAAGATAGGTCCAGTTGGCATATTCTAGAATTCAGTTGCATAAATTTGGTACCTAATTCAACACTCAAAAAGTATGAAAAGCAGAGCTCAGGAGAAATTTTTTAAAAATGTATCTTCATTGTTGAAAGTATTGCAGATGCGCCCCCCCCTTGAGAAAAAAAAATGTTTTTAATTTCTTTTTTTAAATTTTGTGATTCTATAAAAGCACACATAACTTACAACTTACATTTTAGCCATTTTAAAAGTCTGCAGTTCAGTAGTGTTAAGTATATTTACCTTGTGGTGAAAGAGATCTTCAAGTTTTCTTCTTGCAGATCTAAAACTCTATACCTATTAAACAACACCCACCTTCCCCCTTCACCCTGTTAACCACCATCCTATTTTCCGTTTGTAAGTTGAAAACATTTTTAAAAGGAAAGAAAAGAGCAGAATTCTATCATAAGTACCTCACCCATTGATTATCAGGAAAAACAAGAAAAATAATAAAACAGAGAGATGTCCCTAGCACAGCGAGCCTGTCACATGCTATGTTAATTGCGACTGAAACTTGGAGCAGGCTGGTTTTTGGCTGGATAGCCAGGGATGAATATCAAGTCCTGTTTAGGAAGCCAGAGGTGGAGTAATGTAGCAAGGCCAGAATCAGTTTCTGAACAGAGAAAGGCCAAGAGCTAAATTAGGGAAGGTACCAGAACTACAGTCTATGAGACACCAACAAGAGACAGAGAGGAAATGGGGAGAAGAGATGGAGAAAGGAAAAGCAATAAGTGTACTTGCTGTGGTAGATTTGACTGTCTTGGGCATCTTTTAAAGGGCCGAACATGGGCCTCCTGGGCAATACTTGAGGACGCTTATGGCACATGTTCCAGTTTGGTGGAAAGGGACAGCAAATGAGGAAAGGGCCCTGTCCTATCTCTCTACAAAGACCAGTTGGTTCTTATAAGAAATGAGGCTCATTTTTTTTTACCTGATTTTATCAGTATAAACATATTTTTTTTGGAGGAGTGGGAAAGAGGTTTTTTTTTTTTAAAAAGAAACAGAATTTGTCTAAGTCCCACCCACCTTGAGATGGGTCTGCTGGGGAAAGAGGTGCTTCAGAAAAACAGGGGGGAAAAACAACACAAAACTTCTAAACTAAAAATCATGAATTCTAGATTTTTTTTTTTCTAGCTCCACCTAGTCTTTTTATATATGACCTTTGGCTGGTCCATTCTACTAGCCTTTGGCTCCCCTTTGGATAATTTTCCTTGTAATTTTCAAGAACTTAGTATTTCAAGTTGATCACTGAATAAAACCACATATTTTCCTGCCCTTGTATGGTGACTATTTTAGTGTTTTGATTTTTCAGAATTGTTTCATGATCATATTAAATGTTAACACTCAATGGTTCACATATCTGAAATTGAGGTTAACCCCAAAGAACAAAACAAAATGAACTTTAATAAATGATTTAGCTGCTGTAAACAAATCAATTCCTTGACCATGAACTACTGAAGGACAAACTTCCTTCTTAGTTCATACCTATCCTCCCTAGAATTCCATGGTAGGTTGTGGCCTGAGAGGACAGCAGGAACCTGGAGGGGACGGCAGGCTCAGAAGACAGATGGAGACGCCCTCATGAATTTTGCAGTAAATGAGCATTGCAAATACAATGATGAATATACACGTGTAGTCCTTTTATTCTCGGAGTTTTCAGTCTACTGTGGAATAAGGGAATTTATATTCTAATGTGGAATAAAGTATTAGACAAGTAATCCAGAAATGAAACAAGATTCTGACACCTCATGAGAAGTTATAAGAAGGTAAGAAACAGTGACAAGGATGTAAAATCAGGACAGAGATCTTTGGAGAAGAAATGCCCCAGAATGGGGAATCAAGTTCTTGTAAAGTGGGCAAATATGTGTACATGCCTGTTGTATGCCAACGCCCAGCTTCTGTTTTAATCCATGGTCAGCCACATGGTGTTCATGCTGTGTGTAGTCTCTGGGCGAAGAAAGGGGATTCACTCAACTCGCTTTCCCACTGCTCTGCCTTAGCCCTCTGATTCCTCCCTCTTTGGCTAGAGTTCTTATTTCCTTGTCCCCTGTGCCTCAATTTTCTATTGCTGCTGTAACAAATTAACACAAATTTATTGGCTTAACACAGCACACCATTTATTATTTTATAGTTCTGCAAGACAGAATTCCTATATGGGTTTCACTGAGATAAAATCAAGATGTCACCATAGCTACATCCCTTCTGGAGACCATAGGAGGGAACTAATTTCTTTATCTTTTCCAACTCCTAGAGGCCCCACACATTCCTTGGCTCATGCCCCCCTTCCTCCTCCTTCAAGGCCAACAGTGTAGCATCTCTCTAATGGTGCTTCCATTGTCACTTGTCTTTCTCTGATCATGTCTGAGAAAGATTCTTCATATTTTATAGACACATGCGATTACCTTGGGCCTGCCTGCGTAATCTTTACATTTCAAGATCCTTAACTTAATCACATTTGCAAAATCACTTTTGCCATGTAAATTTAAATGCTCACAGTATTAGGACAGTCTTTGGGGGCCATTATTCTATCTTGGTAGACTTTTCTCTGCTGGAGAGTAGGGGCAGGAACTACTTTGCTTTCCCTTCCTTATCCAGTCCATTTTGTTTGGAGCTGAGATCCAAGTAACTTGTGAGGGGCCTGGATGTAGCATCTAAATAACTGGAACTAACTCACCCGTGAGAGGAGGGGTTTAAAATAAGGAAACTGCATGAAATGAAAATACCTGTTTTAGCTTTGCCTGGTGTTGGGTTCATCAACTTTACAGACCCTCTGATTGTTGATAATTCGTCCTGTAGAAGCAGGAATAACTGCCTCTCTCAGTCAAGGGGCTGAGAGCAACATTCTGTCATATTACACATCTTTTCCTCAATTCCAGTTCCCATGTTACCTTTCCCCCCACATCAGAAGCAGTCTATAGCCCATTTCAGCACCTAACCCAGTGCTTGGTCCATAGTTTGTGTGCAGTAAATATTGGTTAGATAATTAAAGATTTCTTATCTAGGTGACCAAGCTATGATTACCGTGTGGCAGTAGTTAGAATTTTTTAAAATATATTTTTATTGATTTCAGAGAGGAAGGGAGAGGGAGAGAGAGATAGAAACATCAATGATGAGAGAGAATCATTGATCGGCTGCCTCTTACACAGCTCCCAGAGTCTGCAACCTGGGCATGTGCCCTGACTGGGAATTGAACCGTGACCTCCTGATTCATAGATTGATGCTCAACCACTGAGCCACATAGGCTGGGCAATCGTTACCATTTATTAAACACCTACTCTTTGTACCAGGTCAGCTTTCACACATTTTCTATGTCTTCACATTATTTTTCTTTTGTTAATTTTCCCAAGAGTCTGTGAGATGGGTATTATTGTCTCTATAGTCAGGGACTTTAGGAAACTTGCCCAGGATTACACAGCTAGGAAGTAAAATAACCACAATACAGAGTCAGGTCTGTCTGACCCCTAAGCCCATTGTTTTTCACAACTCTATACTGCTCTTCTCCTCCTGGCCATCCTGCTCCAGGAGAATCGCAGGATAAGCCTTAGCTAACAAGTCTTCAGTCTCAGCTCCATACTGGGGGGATGGGGAGGAGAGATCTAAGGGCCAGAAGTGTTCCTGAGCCTGATTGTGAATAAGATTGTCTCACCAAACTCACATGATCTGTGCTTAATACTTTTAATAGTGCTGTAATGATTAGGTGTAGTGTTCAGTGCGGGTCAGATGAATATTTTTGGCAGTTTTGAATACTCTATGGCTACCTGGCCTATTCACTTTTGCTCATGTATATGATTGTCTGCTCAAAACACAAAAATGTTAGTAAAAACTTTAGAGGGAAGTCAATGGTCAAGCTTTATAACTGGGTCCTGCCTGGACTAGCCTTTAGAGGCCCTAAACTATCACCTACTGTAGCTCCTACACCTCCTCTATACATAATTCAGAATTTTTAAATATCCCTAAACCATAAAAAAAAGATGATTAAAAAAAACATGATTTTAGGGGTAGCTATTTTGAAATGCTTTTTGAAATATCATTAAGACATAGTATTTGTGCCTCTGCTTTGCTAGTCTTTCCAGCATGTACTAATAGTTTCCACCAAGTAATACAGCACTGAGCTTTGCTGCTAAGTTGCTATTTCTTTAGTTATATAGAGAGAAAGCTGGGAGGAGGGGGCCAAGCAAGTAACTGAACAAATCCAGAGACTTTTTGAGATCACTTGAAGTTGGTTCAATATATTTTTTCCTGTTCATATCATTTCTTCCCATTCTTTACTGAAAAAAAAAAAGCTATGTTTTAATAATATGTCACAACAAATAATTTTCCTTAATGTCTTTATTATTTGTTTTAAACTAGGGGGGCAAACTATCACTTGTAAGGATCTGTGCCCAGTAAGTCCCCAGTATTGTCCATAGATTCTGTGACTTTAAGCAAAATGATGTATAATGAAACCATAAGCTATTTTACCATAGGTTAATTGATATAAACAAGAGTGAAGTTCCTACAGCATCTCATCAATGTTATAACAAAAGGACATAGAACTAGATGGCATTATTCAGGCATCTGATATACATTTTTCTTCCTTGGGTTTTTCATCGGTAAATTTGTAAAAACCCCTTTTCCATAGAGTTTTTATGATGAATAGCCAGTTCATAAAAACTATAAAATGGCTTGCAATTGTAAAAGATTATTTGAATGCCAAGAAATAATTCAGTCATGCTAATCTTTTACGTGCAAATTTTGTTATTTGTTACAGGAATGGAAATATGAGACTCTTTCAGTTATGTATTTAGGGGTCCCAGAAGGATACATTGGATGGGAACCAATATTTGTTTCACAAGCACTTTCTGAGATTCTCTTTGACATGAAGAACTGTGTTAGGTACCAAGGATACAAAGATGAAAATGATTCTACAAATCAAACAGCCAGGACATAGTTTCCCTCTGAAATACATGCTAATCACTGACTTAATTTCTTGAGGCACATATAATTACAATTTCATAAGCACACATGAGTAGCCAGTTCTTTGTAAAATAGTCTTGTTGATAACTTAGACAGAGAGCTCTGGTTAGAGTTTCTGGATTCCTAGTTAAGCCAGTATTTAAATATAAAATAATAAAAAACATAGCTGTAAAAACGGCATCGGGCTAATTCATGATAATTAATCTCTAGAGTATTATCCGAAACATTATCTGCCTACACAAAAAAGAAAATAAAGAAATACATTTGCCAAGAGAGGAGGAGGCTTGGAAGTTCATAGAACACAGACCCTCATCTGGATGATGTTTTTGTTCTGTTAATGTGCATCTGCTGTGTTGGGAGTTTCGCTCGTTCTTCTTGTTAGAATGGTGGCCTACATGCTGCCATGAGATAAGTAAAAAAAGTTGTAGAAGAGTGAATGCCAGAGGGCTAGGGAATAGGATCAAGGAGGAAGAGAACCTTGGGAAGTTGGCAGAGACATGGGACATACCCAGAAAATGAAGAAATATGGGATAGGGAGGGGTAGTAAAGTATAGAAGAAGAGCAAATGAGGGTAAGGAGAGAATTAAGGGAAAAGGGATAGAGAATAATGAAATGGAGTGAAAATTACAATAGAGATGCTGTACAGATGAGAATTAGAGGGAGGAAAAGAGATGTAGCTAGAGAGGGAAAAAAGAAAAAGGAAGGATGTTTAACTGTAGCAGACAGAGGCTTCGGTGAGAGAGACAAAGTGAAATGCTCACAACACTTCCTCCCAGTGTTTGATTCTGGGCTAAATGTCTGTTGTTGTCACAGAGCATTAACAACACTAGTCATGGACCTGTCAGTAAGGAGCTATTTCTGCAAGCCAAGTAGAAAAGCTGGATTCTACCATCAGTCAGGAAGCTCTGCTGCCACCTTATCTTGACCTGTGGCTTTATCTGGGCACCTTAAGGAATGAGGAGACAAGGTTCTCTAGACTAATTGAGGCTGAGATTGACCATTACTAGAAGCTAGAAGCTCCTCTGCTTCTAACAAGGCAGAAAACCAGCCACACGCAGAGGAGTGGCTAATCTTCAACTTCCATGACTACCCAACATAGCAAAAGCAAATGTGCCTCTCTCTCTTACTTTGAGAGCAGGAACACAGTGAGTACTAGGAAAATCATGATAGGACAGTGAGCAGAAGCAAAGGGAACTTTATAATTCTATGAGAGGCCCAGTGCACAAAATTCGTGCAATGGGGGGAATTTCCCTCAGCCCAGCCTGCAACCTCTCTAATTTGGGACCCCTCGGGGGATGTCCAACTGACCGTTTAGGCCCGATCCTACCAGGATCGGGCCTAACCGGGCAGTCAGACATCCTTCTCACAATCCGGGACTGCTGGCTCCCAACCGCTCACCTGCCTGCCTGCTTGATTGCCCCTAACCACTTCAGCCTGCCAGCCTGATCACCCCCTAACCACTCCCCTGCCAGCCTGATCGACATCTAACTGCTCCCCTGCAGGCCCGATTGCCCCCAACTGCCCTCCCCTGTCGGTCAGATCGCCCACCTCCAACTGCCCTCCCCTACGGGCCATCTTGTGGTGGCCATCTTTGACTACATGGGGACAGCCATCTTTAACCACATGGGGGCAGCCATCTTGTGCGAGGGCATGAAGGTCAATTTGCATGTTACCTCTTTATTATATAGGATTGGCCATGAAGACTCTTCCCTGACTAATAAAAATCTCCCAATGAAAACATTGCCTAAAGAGTATTGCACATTATCTCAGGCTGTGCATCATCCTGCCAGTGTTTGTGAAATGGTGTCAGCAGGGTGAGCTGGTGAGGGAAAAAAAGAGCACTTAATTTTTCAGTACCTATTTAAAAACTGACACAGTTCAATTTGGCATTTATTAACACTATTTTAAATATGAAATGGAGCAAAGTAAGTGTTTGGCACATTGGTTGTTTGTAATGTAATGAATCAGATGATGGGCCATGTTTTGCATAATGTTGTGATTGCATTAGGAGAGAATTGATATCATTTTTAATATTGATTTTTTTTCTACTGCTGTGCACAGCATGTCTTTCCCTGTTCTAAGAGTTTCTTTAATACCTTTCAGTAATTTTATAATTATTTCTAGCCAGATCTTGCACAGCATTATTAGATTTATTCCTAGGTATCATATATTTTTGTTGATATTGTTAATATTACATATTTTAAATCAAATTTTCTATTTGGGGATAATTTAAAGTCAAATTATTGCTTTTTCAATAATGAGCATTTATCCCACAACCTTTCTGGACTCTTATTATTCTAACTAGAGGCCCGGTGCACGAAAATCGTGCACTGGGGGAGGGTGTCCCTCAGCCCAACCTGCACAGTCTCCAATCTGGGACCCCTCGGGGGATGTCTGACTGCCTCTTTAGGCCCGACAGGGATCGGGCCTAAAGAGGCAGTCAGACATCCCTTTCACAATCCGGGACTGCTGGCTCCCAACTGCTCGCCTGCCTGCCTGATTGCCCCTAACCACTTCTGCCTGCCAGCCTGATCACCCCCTAACCCAGTGATGGGCAACCTTTAGAGCTTAGTGTGTCAAACTTCGCCAAAAAACTGAGCATAACTCGGGTAGTGTGTCACTTTGAGGAAAAAACTAACTCCAAGACTCTAGTCGCAAATGTTTCATCCTCAGGAGCAGCAAATGTTTCATCCTCGACATGCTGCCGCATGTCATCAGAAATGGCTACGTGTGTCAGTGCTGACACGCATGTCATAGGTTCGCCATCACTGCCCTAACCACTCCCCTGCCAGCCTGATCGACGCCTAACTGCTCCCCTGCCAGCCAGATCATCTCCAACTGTTCTCCCCTGACAGCCCGGTCACCCCCAAATGCCCTCCCCTGCATATTCTCTCTTTATTAGATAGGGTTTTTTCTTTAACATAATGGACTGCTCTAACTGGTTTGGCTCAGTGGATGGAGTGTCGGCCTGCAGACTCAGGGTCCCGGGTTCGATTCTGGTCAAGGGCATGTACCTTGGTTGGGGGCACATACTGCAGGAGGCAGCTGATCGATGTTTCTCTCTCATAGATGTTTCTAGTCTCTATCCTTTTCCCTTCCTCTCTGTAAAAAATCAATAAAATTTATTTAAAAAAACATATTGGACAGTGTACCTGCTGTGGTCTTGACAAAACAGTAAAAATGTAAACCCAAACTAAAAGAATCATAAAATAAACTCCTTAAACAGGAATTTCATGAGACTTGGAAAGGTGATATCCTGTGGTTGTTTCTTCCTTTTTTTCTTCTCTTTCTTTTTCTTGATGTTTCATCTTTTGTCCTTTCTTACTTTTCTCCTTCTATTCCTTTTCTATCCTCTCTTTCTCTAAACTTTTCCTTTGGAAGAATCATCAGTACTTGACTCGCTCCCTGGGGGGCGCGGGTGCCTCCCAGCCAGATACCTAGAGCTGCCTCTGGGAGGGGTTGGCGGGGTGGGGTTGAGGGGTGCCTCTGGGAGGGGATGGCAGTGTGGGGTCGTGGGTGCCTCCTATCCAGACACCCCGTGCTGCCTCTGGGAGGGGATGGCAGTGTGGGGTCCTGGGCGCCTCCCATCCAGACACCCCGGGTTGCCTCCAGGAGGGGATGGCAGTGTGGGGTCCTGGGCGCCTCCTATCCAGACACCCCAGGCTGCCTCTGGGAGGCGTTGGTAGTGTGGGGTCGCGGACGCCTCCCAGCCAGACACCCCGGGCTGCCTCCAGGAGGGGATGGCAGTGTGGGGGTCCTGGGCGCCTCCTATCCAGACACCCCGGGCTGCCTCTGGGAGGGGATGGCAGCGTGGGGTCCTGGGCGCCTCCTATCCAGACACCCCGGGCTGCCTCTGGGAGGCGTTGGCGGTGTGGGGTCAGGACGCCTCCCAGCCGGACACCCCGGGCGGCCTCCCGGAAGGGTTGGCGGCGTGGGGGCTTGGATGCCTACCATCCGGACACCCCGGGCGGCCTCCGGGCGGCGATGGCTGCGTGGGGGCGCGGACGCCTCCCATCCGGACACCCCGGGCGGCCTCCCAGAGGGGTTGGCGGCTTGGGGGCGCGGACGCCTCCCATCTGGACACCCGGGCGGCGATGGCGGCTTGGGGGCGCGGATGCCTCCCAGCCGGACACCCCGGGCGGCCTCCCGGAGGGGTTGGCGGCTTGGGGGCGCGGACGCCTCCCAGCCGGACACCCCGGGCGGCCTCCCGGAGGGGTTGGCGGCTTGGGGGCGCGGACGCCTCCCATCCGGACACCCCGGGCGGCCTCCCGGAGGGGTTGGCGGCTTGGGGGCGCGGACGCCTCCCATCCGGACACCCCGGGCGGCCTCCCGGAGGGGTTGGCGGCTTGGGGGCGCGGACGCCTCCCATCCGGATACCCGGGCGGCCTCCGGGCGGCGATGGCGGAGTGGGGCGTGGACGCCTCCCAGCCGGACACCCCGGGTGGCCTCCCGGAGGGGTTGGCGGCATGGGGGCGCGGACGCCTCCCATCTGGACACCCGGGCGGCCTCCGGGCGGCGATGGCGGCGTGGGGGCGCGGACGCCTCCCAGCCGGACACCCCGGGCGGCCTCTCGGAGGGGTTGGCGGCTTGGGGGCGCGGACGCCTCCCATCCGGACACCCCGGGCGGCCTCCCGGAGGGGTTGGTGGCGTGGGGGCGCGGACGCCTCCCATCCGGACACCCCGGGCGGCCTCCCGGAGGGGTTGGCGGCATGGGGGCGCGGACGCCTCCCAGCCGGACACCCCGGGCGGCCTCCCGGAGGGGTTGGCGGCATGGGGGCGCGGACGCCTCCCAGCCGGACACCCCGGGCGGCCTCCCGGAGGGGTTGGCGGCTTGGGGGCGCGGACGCCTCCCATCCGGACACCCGGGCGGCCTCCGGGCGGCGATGGCGGCGTGGGGGCGCGGACGCCTCCCATCCGGACACCCCGGGCGGCCTCCCGGAGGGGTTGGCGGCTTGGGGGCGCGGACGCCTCCCATCCGGACACCCCGGGCGGCCTCCCGGAGGGGTTGGCGGCTTGGGGGCGCGGACGCCTCCCATCCGGATACCCGGGTGGCCTCCGGGCGGCGATGGCGGAGTGGGGCGTGGACGCCTCCCAGCCGGACACCCCGGGCGGCCTCCCGGAGGGGTTGGTGGCATGGGGGCGCGGACGCCTCCCAGCCGGACACCCCGGGCGGCCTCCCGGAGGGGTTGGCGGCATGGGGGCGCGGACGCCTCCCATCCGGACACCCGGGCGGCCTCCGGGCGGCGATGGCGGCGTGGGGGCGCGGACGCCTCCCATCCGGACACCCCGGGCGGCCTCCCGGAGGGGTTGGCGGCTTGGGGGCGCGGACGCCTCCCATCCGGACACCCCGGGCGGCCTCCCGGAGGGGTTGGCGGCTTGGGGGCGCGGACGCCTCCCATCCGGATACCCGGGTGGCCTCCGGGCGGCGATGGCGGAGTGGGGCGTGGACGCCTCCCAGCCGGACACCCCGGGCGGCCTCCCGGAGGGGTTGGCGGCATGGGGGCGCGGACGCCTCCCAGCCGGA